>NC_135621.1:16285416-16913958 GCF_053574225.1 Canis aureus | reverse complement strand
TAAATTTTTTAAAAATATCTGTACCATGTTATTCTGTTTGTTTGTTTCAAGTTTTTATTTTAAGCATCAGCAAAATCTAGAATGAACATTAAGAAAGTTTCAAGAGTCACAAGATAGGAACATATTACAAAGAAATTCTTTATATAGTTTTGGATATTTCATGGAAATTGATAGAAGTTTTACTTATTGATAGTCGCACAAATACAAATGATTCCTTTTAAATACGTTAATGGTGATGTCCTAAAATTGAGTAGTTGGAGAGATTGATACTTAAAATATTATTTGGCCAGTTCAGTTTCTACAACAGAAAATAACCTTTTCTTTTTTCTCTCTTAAAGAGGAAAGAAAATCAATATCTAGGCTTTAAAGTCATAAAAATCATTTAATCTTCAAAAACCAAATCTGGCAATGTGCCTGGGTAACTCAGTTGGTTAAGTATCAAACTCTTAGTTTCAACTCAGGTCATAATCTCAGAGTTCATAGACTAATCAGGCTTCGAACTTAGAACAATCGCTCCCTCTCCCTCTGCCCCGCCTCCCCTCTGTGATCTTTCTCTCTCTCTCAGATAAATAAATCTTTCAAAGAAATAAAATAAAATCTGGCAATTTTTTTTATGTGATTTTAATATCATGTGTCACATTTTTTACATTTAAAAAAGAAATATTAATAAAATGCAAAAGGTTTGTCTCTTAGGGTTTTGGCATAGAGTTTTCTCAGCTATGGCCTGATTACTAGACTTTCCTTTTTTTCAATTTGACAAATAATTTAACGACTTGCTATCATGCATAACTAATCTACTTTTATATTTGTGTTTTTATGAGATAATTTATAAGCATACTTCATCACATTTTGAAATTAAGTAATCAAAATAAATATGTATAGCTATCTCAAATCTTCATTTATTTCTTTCTCAATATGTCATGGTAACTTACAGATATTTTATGGACCTTTTAAACCATGATCTAATATTCTAGAGATGGATACCAAAGAATCAAATAGCAAATTTGGAGTTGGGATATAAAAATAAATTATTTAAATTCTTATAGCACTTGTATTAGTCAAAATTCAGTAATGCCCAAGGATCATTAGCTGATGTGATTTTTTATAATATCCATATATGTATGAATATGTGCATGTATCCATTTCCCTCTATCTCTCTCTCTTTCTGTGTCTTTCTCTTTTCCATTCATCTTCTGTCACATTTTTTCCTCACTGCCATTTTTTTCTCTTTTGGTGACTCTAGTAGTTCATATTGACACAAAGTACACCCAGGAAAAAACCATCATCCATTAGTAGAATGATGACATAATTCAATTTTAGAATAAAAAAAATTTTTTTTAATTTTTTCTTTGTGAAAATATTGCAAAAGTGAGACTGAGTCAAAGTGGATTTAAATCAGTTTAATGTTGTCAGCAAACCATTCAGTGTTGGAAATGACCTTGCCAAAGTGCATAAAACAATTCAGAAAGTGTAGTTTGACAATAAAGGAAAGGATGACAATGTTTTCAATTTTCTTGCATAGTGTATTAAGAATTAATTTTTTTGTTTAGTCATTAGAATCATAATGTGAAAGTATACACATTAATTAAAGCAGGAAATATTTAATTACACTGTAGGAGTCACCTAAAGTATGGGAGACAAAGACATTGCAGTATAGTATGAAAAAAAATTGCAGTATTTTATACAGTCTAGTATACTGTATGTTAACATAATTAATTGTAAACTCCTTTACATGTAAAACTATAATTATAATATCCATCTTATTTGAGCCCATCAATAACTTTTAAAAATTCTTATGGGATTTTTGAGATATACACAAAAGTAAGAAGTGTATTTTTAATGACACTTCAAATAACTGAATTCTAAATGCTAGAATTATCTTATTTTTAACATATACATGAAAGTTCATATAAATTGTAGCTGTGTGAAAAGCTAAATTGTATGTAGGTTATTATAGGAGAACCTTTCTAATTTTTTTTTATCATCGTTCTCCATATGTTGAGATATATTCTGAATATATAATTTGTGGTCAAATAAAATGAACTTACAAATCTTCAGTAATTGAAATCCATATTTAATTTGACCAAACATTCCTCTAGCATTAGGTTAAATGCCTAAGCCATGATGATTCAACAATGGTGGCCAGTATCCTTAAGCCAATTTAATTTAAAAGCAGTAGAGCAAACAAACAAAAAATAAATTAAAAAAAAAAAACAAAGGCAGTATAAGCCATCACTATATTGCAGCTAAATTTGTTTAAAAAATTAACTTGAAATTAACGGATTTTTCCCTAAAAAGGATATGACTGATTGATGATTAACCAGTTGATTTAATTATTTTGACTGATAAGTTTTGTGTATTTTTTGAAATAAACTGATTGAAGGAAAAGTCATCAATTAATATGTTTTTCTCTATTAGAAATGGAAAATTCAAAGTAAAGAATGCTTATTTTCCATGCCCTTTCCTGCATCATACAGATGAGTCTCTTTTACCCTAGAGTTAGATGTCTCTTCTTTGAAGCATTTCTGCACTCTGCCAAGCCTTTTGCTCTATTTTCAAAGTACACACAATTTTTTATTTTGTAGTGTCCTTTAGCTATTTTGAAATAAACATAACTTGAATTCATATAGTGCCTACCAGGCACAAACCCCATGGCGTGCCATTGATATTAATTAATAGAATTGCATGAGCCATATGGTGATATGCACTAATTCAACAGCACAATTACTGTCTTTAAACACTAAAGACTCCTAGAAAATCTAGGCCCTTAGGTATACCATTTAGATTTTAGTGGGTTTCAACTGGCATACAAACTATCCAAACAACATAGAACAAAACAGAATTTGTGGTTTTGCCTTCTAAGTTTATATTAATGGTATCAAGGGCTTAAACTTCCACATAGGTGCTCTTTGTCTTATAGATTATTTCCTTTTCAATACTATCACTAGACTTGAATCATTTGCTTTATAATATAAATCCATATAATATATCATTTGCCTTATATTTTTTATATATTTTATATATATTTGCCTATATGTTTTATGTGAAACATCATTTCAAAGTTACCGAAAATCTTTCTCATTGTTCTATACAATAAAAACTAATATAAAAAATATTTTTCCAAATATAAATCATCTTATTTGCTAATTTTATAATGTTACAGATAAATGGTAACTCCCTTCTGCCTTAATCACTAATGCATATGTCAGTGTAGGATATTTAGCAAACCATTTCTCTCCATGTTCTAATAGATTTGAGTAGGAGAGGATTTAAGTTTTTGTTTAAATTCCAGTTGGTTAACATATAATGTAATGCTAATTTCAGTTATACGATATAGTGATTCAACACTTCAACACCCGGTGCTCATCACAACAAGTACACTTGTTAGTCCCCATCACCTATGTCCCCCATCGCCTCACCCACCTCCCCTCTGGCAACCATCAGTTTATTCTCTATAGTTAAGAGTCTGTTTCTTGGTTTTCCCCTCTCTCTTTTTTTCCCCTTTGCCTGTTTGTTTTGTTTCTTAAATTCTACAAATGAGTGAAATCATATGGTATTTGTCTTTCTCTGATTGGCCTATTTCACTTAGCATAATGCTAGCAAATACTCTCTAGCTCTACCCGTGTCATTACAAATGACAAGATTTCATTCTTTTTTATGGCTGAAAATGGAAGAACCCTAATTCATCCTCATTTGTGAAATAACTCTTTTGTTTGTTTGCTTACATGATCTTATATCTCCCCTCAGATATGCTTAAAAAAATGGGAATGATTTTTTTTTTTCCCAAAGTTGTAACTGTTTGAAAGTTTAAATGACATAACATCTCATAAGCCAGAGGTGGTTGGATGGTGGGAACTGCACATTATTTTACCTTTTATATTTTTTCCATAATACAACTAATTTTTCATGATAGATAATAATTAAATTTAGTGAACAATGTGTCTGGCATTTTACTAAATTCTTTCCTTATGATCTAATTTTCACAGCAATCCTATGAAGTAGGATAAGTTATAAATTAGGTATCTAGAAGACAAGGAATTAAAGCATTTTGCCTATGATCACATAATACATATATGCTAGAGAGATGATAGACAGGTAGGTAGGTAGATAGAAAAATGATAGATGATAGATAGATAGATAGATAGATAGATAGATGATAGATAGGCAGATAATAGGTAAGTAGATAGGTAGATGAGTGACAGGAGGAAGAAGAAAGAAGAAGTGAAGGAAGGAAGAGGGGAAGGAAGAATGATAAAAGACTGTTTAGTATTTGTTGTTAGGTTTGCTTGTTTGTTTGTTGTTTTTACTGCCCTACCCCTGCAAGACATCTGGCAACACTAGTCCTGCCTACTATATGTCTATAGGGCTTCTCTAGTAACCCCCTTGGCTTCACTATATTCCAACAACTCAAAAGAGCAAGACCAACCCCACTAAGAACCGTTGCCTTTTGGGAAAGGATTCGATACATTCCAAGGCCTTTATTTCTGTCCTGTCTTTTCAACTGGCCGCTTTTAGAATTTGTGTGGTATCTAAGCAAGTGAAATCAAAATAATAATGAATTGCCTACCAAGTAAGTAGTCCCTATTTACCTTTCCAGGCTGAGGTATTTGCAGCTTCTTTGAGACCCACATCTTGCCCACACTGCTCTCCTAGCACTTCCCAAGCTGACGATAATTCACCTGTTTGTATTTATGTCTCCTCGATTAGAATAGAAGCAAATTCATTCACTTTAACTTTTTTTGTTTTCCCCCAAGAACTGAAAACATTTTTTAATGTTCTCAAGCTCTTTGTAAAAATATATTTATTTAAAAAATATATATTTATTGTGATATAATTGATGTACAAATAACATGTAATAAACTGTAAGTTTGTCATACGTATGCATCTCTTTGTCAAGAGAGTGAAAACATTCATCAAATCAAAAAAGTTTGTTCAATTTTCCCTCCTGCCCCAACACATTCCACTCATTCCAAGGCAACTACCAATGTGCTCCTTGTCACTGTATACTGGTTTGCATTTTCTAGAAATATATACAAAAGGAGATATACTCTATGTGCTCTTTTTGTCTGAATTATTTCATTCAACATAGTTATTTTGAGACTCATCCCTGTTGTTTAATATATCACCAGCTCATTCTTTTTAAATGTTGAGCTGCATTACATTGTCTGGATGCAATATATTTTGCTTATTCATTCCTTATTTGATGAAAATTAAGATTGCTTTCTCTTTTGGGCTAGTGACCTTGTAACCTGCAACTTTGCTAAGTTAGGAAACCTCCTTTAAATCATGCTGTTATTTCCTGAAGATAATCTGTTATTTTATTTTGTGGCTTCATTTAAAAAAAATTTGTTGCTTTCATATTATACTGAATATATATTGTAAAATGTTTAGATTAGAAGTTCATGGAAGTTTCGTGTAAAAGAAAGAACTAGGCTTGTCTTCTGTAAATATAGAAACAGACAGGTATGTAAAAAAGAAAAAAATGGTCTCTTCCCATTTTAGCTTATCCACCAGAAAAAACATTACTCTTTTTTTTGTTGCCATAATAAAGATATGGTTGATCAACAAATATTGTAATAATCTGAATATAAAGCAATCATTAGGGCAAAATTATTAGACTTTATTTTTTATGTTATATTTATATATTATTACTTTATTATTATTTGAAGATCCCTAGGGCAAGGTCTATGTTTTATTTTTCATATATTCAATTTAACAGTATTCCATATATGTTAGTCAGATAAAATATTATTAATTAAAATCATATATAAATAAGAGTATCATTGTATATATGAGCCAAAAAGTGATTTGACTTATAGATGAGGAATATATATGGATATTATTAGCAATATGCAAAGAGATGTCCATATTTTTCTTGTAATATTTGTTAGTTTTAAAATATATTTGATGATGTAGGTATTTGTTAGTTTTAAAATATATTTGATGATTAGATTTTGGAAGGATCTTGTGTTCGTTTTTGTTTTTTAAATTGAAATGACTCTACCTGCTTCCATTAAGAATTAAATTAGCAGTTTATGTGTGTTTAGACTTTATAGAACGATATTGAAAGTTAGAGAATATATTATGTAAGGCAATGAGAATGGGAACACTTTCCAGGCCTGGCATTGCTTTCTTTGATTTCATTGATTTCTTAGCAACCATGTTGTATTGTTTTAATCAAGAAGTGAATATAGGTGGTATTTTCTGGTAAATTCATAGCAATATATTTTGAGTTTGGGGACCTTTGGTACCCTCCTCTTACAATGCATAATAAAACTCCTTATATTTGCAAAGCCATGTCAAACTGTGGCTATATGGGTGTGATTATTTAATCATCCTCTTATTATCTTTACACACACAGTGTAAGTCTTATAATAGTTTATTTTCCTGGTTTTAAATGGTCTCAGGTGTTTCTATCAGCCAATGGATTGCTTGTTCCTAGTATCTCAAGCATCATGCAAGCATGATGGCAAAATTGATTTTATCTAGAACATCAAAGACATTGGATTAAAGCCACAAAGCTATATTTTTTAAATTCCTACTTTCCTATTTTTCTTCTAGTTCAATTTTAGGTAATAGTTCTAAAATGTACTAAAATTAGGTAATTATGTACTTATAAATGAAATTAGATTATTTTATTTGAAATGTAATGACAGACACAAATGTATTTTCCATTGAAAACTGACTTTAGTTATATTAGGTATTCTATAACTTTTAAGTTACATTTAATACTGACATTAAATATAGAAGATTACATATGTCATTTATAGCTTTTATTAAAAATATCCCTTTGTTTATAATTGTATTTGTTTTACCCTCTCTATAACTGAGTATTAACTTCTGAAATCATTGCTTTATGTTTTTTTTCTTAATTGTTTATAAGTATGTCCTTTGTCTTCAGAAGTAAAATATTTATTTATTTTCAATAACTGTAGTTTAATGTTTTAATCTAAATGAAATCCAATATAGTGACATCTTATTGATTCCCTACTAGGGCTTTTATAAACTTTTTTTACATTACACAATTTGATAAAAATTTTACATTCTATAAAGTCAGTAGCTTCTTTTTCTGTTGGAGTTTTCTGCAGGAGAACTCGGTAGATTCAGATGAAGTCATCACAGCTAGCAAGGTGTAAAATAGACTGTATTGGTGGCTAATTCAAAACAGAATATCATACATGATGGCTGCAGTGAGTGCATCTTTAATTATTTATTAAGATTAGAAAGTCCCATATTTACACTGTAAAAACATGGTCCAAGTGATCATAATCATTACTTCTCTAGTAGGCTCCTCCTGAATCTTCTAGAATGTACTTATCAATATGAAAGTCATGAAATGGTATTAATTAGACAGGGGGGTATCTTATAATTACAATAATCATCTCTTCTCAGGTTTTAAAAACAAATATCCAATTCCTAATCAAAATTTAACAATCAGTAATTCACTTAGCAAATTTACTATGATACAGTTGTTTTAAGGTGGGCTTTAAAGAGCTGGAAATTTCCCTTGCCAAATTTTATTAGCCAGAAATTATGGCTTTAGGTTCATATGTGTTCATCTAAATGTTGTAGATGATGATCTGGAATTTTAGCAGTTTAAAATGCTGCTAAACTGGTAATGCATTCCATTTCATTGATTTACCCATTTCTGACACCTTGTCAAAAAGAAAAGAGGAAGAAGAAGAAGAAGAAGAAGAAGAAGAAGAAGAAGAAGCAGTTTCCTAATCTCTTAGTTCCTTCTATGGGAGTTTAAAGTTCTGAAGACTGAAAACCATTAGGGTATTAGGTGAATCTCCACCTGGGACAGAAGGATTCACTTTTCCAAAAGAAACCCAGATGAGGTAATACCCATGGGTTCCCATCACAGGAAAGTCTTTTTTTTTTTTTTTTAAGATTTTATGTATTTGAAAGAAAAAGAGCATAAATGGTTGGTGGGGGGAAGAGGTTGGCAGGCAGAGGAGGAGGGAGAAGCAGGCTCCCTATGAAGCAGGGAGCCTGATGTGAGACTTGACCCTAGGACCCTGGGATCATGACATGAGCCAAAGGCAGATGCTTAACCAACTGAGCCATCCAGGCACCCACAAGAATGCCTTGAGTGGAGACAGACTCCTCCGGAATAATTAAAGAATAACGTCTGAGGAAAGAAGTCAAAATATTTAATTAAAAAAGCATGTGCTACTTTCTGGATTGAATCATGTCAATGGACCTTATTATGGCTTGAATCACGATCTCCAATAGCTACAATGTTTTAAGTCCTAAAACCCTAGAATGTGACTGTTTTGGAAATCAGAACATAGCAGATGTAATTAGTTAAGACGAGGTCACACTGGAAAACAGTGGGCACTTAACACAACATGACTGGTATACGAAGAGGGAAGATGATGTGAAGGCAAACGTATTGAGAGAATGCTATGTAAATATGGAGGAAGAGATCAGAGTAATGCATCTATAAGGCAAAGAACACCTGGGGCAACCAGATGCCAGAGGAAGCAAGCAAGAAGCCTTCCCTATTCGCTTTGGAAGGAGAGTAGCCCTGCCAACACCTTGATATTGAACTTCTAGCTTCTTCAACTGTGAGATAATAAATTTCTGTTGTTTTAAACCACTTGGGTGCAACAACCCCAGAAAATTAATAAACAATGTACATTCTACTTCAGAGAAACTCCTTTGCCCTAATATGGTGTTGGGAGTACTTAATACCTTTAATTTTTACCCATGAAATGATTTGTCCCAGGCATTCTTTTTTTTTTTTTTTTTTATGGGGAATTCCCAAGTTTAGGATATTTATTTTACTCTTCTTCAGATGTATCAACTTTATGCATAGTCATGTGCCATATTAATATCAAACCCTGAATCCCATGCATCCCAATTATCTTTCAGTTTTTTTTTTTTTGATTTGTCTTCCTTTTTATTTTAATTTATTTTTTATTGGTGTTCAATTTACTAACATACAGAATAACCCCCAGTGCCCGTCACCCATTCACTCCCACCCCCCGCCCTCCTCCCCTTCTACCACCCCTAGTTCGTTTCCCAGAGTTAGCAGTCTTTATGTTCTGTCTCCCTTTCTGATATTTCCCACACATTTCTTCTCCCTTCCTTTATATTTCCTTTCACTATTATTTATATTCCCCAAATGAATGAGAACATATAATGTTTGTCCTTCTCCGACTGACTTATTTCACTCATCATAATACCCTCCAGTTCCATCCACGTTGAAGCAAATGGTGGGTATTTGTCATTTCTAATAGCTGAGTAATATTCCATTGTATACATAAACCACATCTTCTTTATCCACTCATCTTTCGATGGACACCGAGGCTCCTTCCACAGTTTGGCTATTGTGGCCATTGCTGCTATAAACATCGGGGTGCAGGTGTCCCGGCGTTTCATTGCATCTGTATCTTTGGGGTAAATCCCCAACAGTGCAATTGCTGGGTCCTAGGGCAGGTCTATTTTTAACTCTTTGAGGAACCTCCACACAGTTTTCCAGAGTGGCTGCACCAGTTCACATTCCCACCAACAGTGTAAGAGGGTTCCCTTTTCTCCGCATCCTCTCCAACATTTGTGGTTTCCTGCCTTGTTAATGTTCCCCATTCTCACTGGTGTGAGGTGGGATCTCATTGTGGATTTGATTTGTATTTCCCTGATGGCAAGTGATGCAGAGCATTTTCTCATGTGCATGTTGGCCATGTCTATGTCTTCCTCTGTGAGATTTCTCTTCATGTCTTTTGCCCATTTCATGATTGGATTGTTTGTTTCTTTGGTGTTGAGTTTCATAAGTTCTTTATAGATCTTGGAAACTAACCCTTTATCTGATATGTCATTTGCAAATATCTTCTCCCATTCTGTAGGTTGTCTTTGAGTTTTGTGGACTGTATCCTTTGCTGTGCAAAAGCTTCTTATCTTGATGAAGCTTTTGCACAAAATCTTCTTATCTTATCTTCTTATCTTGATGAAGTCCCAATAGTTCATTTTTGCTTTTGTTTCTTTTGCCTTCGTGGATGTATCTTGCAAGAAGTTACTGTGGCCGAGTTCAAAAAGGGTGTTGCCTGTGTTCTCCTCTAGGATTTTGATGGAATCTTATCTCACATTTAGATCTTTCATCCAGTTTGAGTTTATCTTTGTGTATGGTGAAAGAGAGTGGTCTAGTTTCATTCTTCTGCATGAATTGGATGTCCAATTTTCCCAGCATCATTTATTGAAGAGACTGTCTTTCTTCCAATGGATAGTCTTTCCTCCTTTATCGAATATTAGTTGACCATAAAGTTCAGGGTCCACTTCTGGGTTCTCTATTCTGTTCCATTGATCTATGTGTCTGTTTTTGTGCCAGTACCACACTGTCTTGATGAGCACAGCTTTGTAGTACAACCTGAAATCTGGCATTGTGATGCCCCCAGATATGGTTTTCTTTTTTAAAATTCCCCTGGCTATTCGGGGTCTTTTCTGATTCCACACAAATCTTAAAATAATTTGTTCTAACTGTCCCAGGCATTCTATCTACTTCTCCAGAAAAATATTTCCTTCAATGAGTCAACCAGTGTAGTAACACATGATTCACTGCCTAACTCCTAGACGTCCAGCTATTAATATCCCTGTATACATTGAATGTTTGCACTATCAGCATACCATATCCCAATTTTTATTTCTTTTTTACCTTATATTGCACTGGGTATTGCAGTTGTACAACCTCATGCCACTAACCTTAGCTATGGACTCAAGGGTTTCATAGTCCTCCTTCGACAGGGCAAGGTGTCTTTTTCAAGGCTTAAACAATGGGTCCTTATGCACAGTTCCCCAGAAAATAAACTCAATCAAAATTAATAATTAGTAGACTTTCTATCCATTCTCAACATTTCAAGGAGTACATGGCATTAGTATGTAAAAAACTCAACTTAGTTCAAGGTAAACATTTATTATTCCTGCAGCAGTCACCTAGACAATAGAATGAAACCATTTATCCTTTGAGAAAGCCAATTTCAAGATTCCATAAATAAGCTTTTCAGGATCCTATTATATCAGCACCTTCATGACGTAGTTGAATGGCATTCTAATCTCTCACATGGCCTTTAAAATGGACTGACTGTATTTGTGACCTATGACATGCTACCTTTCATTACAAGCAAAACATGACTTCCTCTTTCAACAAAAACAGTCAAATGAATGAGGGCAAATAAAAACATAATTAAATACAAAGCAGAATGTAATGAGAAATTCAGGAATAAGTGTAACACAAAGCAATAGTCTCATTGGTAAAGTAGGAAGAAGGTACAGCTAAAAATTGATCCTGGTCTTGAAGGAAAGATCAAATTTTGACGGGTAGAGATGGGTAAATAGAATAGAACAGAACATGAGGAAAGATTTAGACATATGAAATAGGAATAATAATATAAAGTGCTAAATCTTCTCTCAAACAGAATTCTACTAATATCCACACCAGTTATAGAGGTAGATCTGTTATTTTCTCTGTAAACATGAGGCAAATGAAGCCAAATAATGTGCTGAAGCTTATGTGAACACGTTTTTAAGGTACAGAAAGAGGACGAGGATTCTGATGGCAGAAGAAAGAAAAGAGTCAAAAATAAAATTAAAGGTGGGATGTCAAGTCTTGGGAAGGCAAAGTTTTGGTTAGTAATCGAACATCATGGAATGCTTTTGTGCATGGCTGTGACAAAATTCAAGTTCTGCTTCGAAAAGATTAATCTAGTATCTAGTTTGAGTATAAGAAAGTAAAAATTTAAGATTAGAGGACAAGTTGGGACACTGTGTATCTTTTTCCCCCCATTGTCACTGCTTTACAGCTTACACTACCTTTATCAACGTGGGGCACAAAAATAGACTCAGAACTCATCTCTCTACCTGCAGCTTCTTCTTCCTTTTGTATATACTCCCCATTGTCATCAGAGTGACCTTCATCAAACACACATACCTTTATGCAACTCCTTTGTTTTAATATTTTCAGTGGTTTGTCATCACATTCAGAAAAAAAATAGATACATAATCCTTAGTATGGCTTTCAGGCTCTTGATAACTAGCTTCCCAGCCTCTCTCTTCACTTTCCAATCTCCAGCCCTCACACCGTCTCTATTTTAAGCACACTGAGTACCTGTTTCCAAATTCACATCCTTCTGCACCACAACACATGTTCCATAAGCCTAGAATGTTCCTTTCCAAATTGTTTATATGATTAAAGTTATCCACCTCTAAAGACCATCCCAATTCACTGCAGCCCCATGTCAGGGAGACATGTTTTCTAAGCTTTCTTTAGGTTGTATCTACTGTCTGTTATTATGAAATTTATGCATTTTATTTGAGTTATTTGTTTCACATCTTTTGCAGTTGATAAACACCCAGAAACAAGACACAGAAATGTGTGCTGATAATTAAGTTTTGGAAAATTTTCCCTCTCAATAAGTATGCCCTACTCAGCTTGTATTATATGTTAGCTAGGAACAAAGGGAGGAAACCCCCATTCCTCTGTACGTGTCCAAAAGAGGATGACACTTCAAGTCACACATACTGTGTCCCAGACACTCATTGATAGTTCATTAACAGCAAAGTAATTAGTCACCATTTTAAAGCAAATATCAAGAATATATAATTTCATTGCAGAACTTATTTATAATGACTTTCATAATGCAAAAATCATTCTGATTTCTTTAATATTAGGACAAATTCTACAGGAACTCTGGAAAAGTGGTACATTTGGAGTAAGTTCCAACGGAATTGGGTTTACTGAGTCAGGGCCTGGTTGGGCTGATTTTCAGAATTTGAGAGAACATTTGCTTAAAGGAACAATAAAAATAACAGCTGAGAAGAAGAGTGAAGGTGTCATTAGTTTGAGCTCTATTAGGTGCAGAGTCTGAGCCTGAGAGAAGTATGAAGGCAGGTATCCATACTCGTGAAAGGCTGAAGGAAATAACAGAAAAGAACGAATGAAGGAAAACATCAAAAGTAATTTGCCAAGAATAAAAGCAAAAGTAACAGTAGATTGTATTTGCAGTGTGCTCTTGGGCATGCAGGTGCATGTCGCTTACATAACAGAGCACTCCGTTGGAGCTGGCGTCTTGAGGTGAAATGCTTCCTTATTTTTTAAACAGAGAAATCACACCCACGTATACACACACACACACACACACACACCTCAAACATGTAAAATTATGTAGACTGTAGTGAAATTTAAAAATTCATGAGAGATCCTACCAAATGATAATAAAACTCAGGACTTGTTTATTAAATAATAGATTTGATAGTTGAAGTTATTACCTTATATATGCTGAAAATCATCTAAAACACTTATTCTAAGCTTATCTGTTAGAGACGTACTTTATATATCTATGTAATTACCAACTCCCAGTTAAAAAAAAAAAAGAAACTATAGGGGCTTGGAAATATTAATGCAGCTTCAAGAGTGGAATTAAGTATACTCTTCTTAAAAACAGCTTTAACCTGATACTACTTTTAAATAAGGAAACTCATATATTTTTGTTTAAAGGTGATAGTATGTACATCTTCTACTCATGAAATACAAAATAGTTTTTGGGAAAATACGTATTTGTCACAGTGCACAAATAAATACATGCATACATATTTTGGCAAATTTCCAGCATTTTTTTTCATATCAAGGAAAAATATCACGGAACAGGGGTAGACTAGAAAGTATCTCACTGTTTTATTAAGATATAACCATTCTTAGTTTATTAATAGTTTTTTTTTCTTTTTGTAGAAGTGTCCCACTCCTTCTACACACCTGCCCATCCTCACCTTTATTGAATCCCATCTATACAATCTATTTACAATCTCTATTCCACCTCAATGAGCTCTAGTTCTCCCTAGCCTGGAATGTACTTCTCTCACTTCATCTGAGGAACCCCAGCTCATCCTTTTGGACTTAGGTAGAGCTCACACCCTCTGGGGAACCTTCCCCTTCTCGGCATGGTTCAGGCAAGAGCTGTCTTGTGTGCTTAACCATATAATTGCATTGCACTGATCTCCAGGCTGTTTGCATGTTAGCTCTGTGATTCGTCCATTTATTTGTGCACAGCCTCAGAGCCAAAAGAGGGTCTCCAGAGCCAGAAGAAGTGACTAGCATGTAAGTGATAGTCAGTTAATGCATTGAATAAATAAAGACGATGGAAGATATGCAGTTGGTGGAAATTAAAAGTGTCATGTAGTTTAAGAATTTTAAAAATAAAATAAAAAGGAAGCATCCTCCCCAAGTCACTCTCTTCAAACCCATTAGTATGCCATTTTACTCAGGAGATAAGAGAAAGTGTTTTCAGAGTTGAGTACTCCTCTTGCTACTAGCACTCAGGATCCACTCCATTTAGATTCTCTATTTTGGCTTTTAAGTCTCTGGCTCACTTATCTTCATCTCTCTACTCCCTTGCCTTGACTGAGAACAACTTCTTCTTCAGACCTCAGGATTCTTGCCCTAAGGGGCTGCATCAAAAAATTACACAGAAAGAATGATTGGACATTGACTTCATCCAAAGTTTTTCAAGAGGTAGCATGCTCACATGTCAAGCACCAAAAGACATGTTTTACCCAGTACTTTAGTAAAATGAAATATTTTGGATAGGATTTAAAGCTTTTTAAAAAATACTCCAGATGATGAATTATGCAGTATTTTGTGTATCTTTGGCATTTTTGCCTCTTAAACTTATATTCAACATGAACTATGGGGGTTCATTGTTTATTCAGTATCTTACTATGTGCCAGGAACTTCTCCACCATATATTTCTTTAATATTTGTTAATATGATTACAACATATTTGTAATTACATTTCCTTTTTCACTTTTTTTTGCTTTTCTTTTGCAAAGAACTCTGCATCTTTTTTCATCTAGATCATTGACAAATTCAGAGCTACTGACATCATATCCTTGTTTAAAAAGGACTCTAATGACACACCATCGCTTATAGCAAAAGTCAGCACACTTTTTCTGTAATGAGTCAGAGTACATATTTTTTATGCTTTACAAGTCAAAAGTCAAAATAATGATATTTTTAGGTAATTAAATAACAAGAGACAAAAAAGTTACCATAATTTCTTATAGATGAAATTTAAAAATAATAAATATAATAGTTTTTTTTTTTTTTTTTGTAATATAGGTCTACTAATGGGAGTGGATTTGAAGGAAGTAAAAACTGGAGCTTAAACTTAGTGTTCCCTAATATCAGGTTGATTATAATTGGCCTGTAAATACCATTTTCAGCTTATGTTTTAGGACAGATTTTAGCCTATCAGCCATTCATACATGGCTCAATGTCACACAGTCTTTCATAAGGTATTTCCTGCCCATCTTTGTAACCTTGTTCCCATGTTTCTTCATATCTCATCCCCTGTGAAATCAATGGCTAGGAAAAGGTATATATTTTGCAGTGCCTGGGGAACTAAGATGGTGGCATAGTAAGAGGGTCTTAGGCTTACCTTTTCCCTCGAACACAGCTAGATAACTATCAAATCATTCTGAATACCCAAGAGATTGACATGAGGACTGACTGATAGAGCAAACTGTACACTACAGGGAATGAAGAGGCCATATTGAGGAAGGTAGAAAGCATGGAGATGTTTTGGGGGAGAATCAGATTGCATGTGGTGGAGAGTGGAAGGAGCTATGGTCACAGAAAAAGCCAAAAGAAATTGGAACACATGAGGATACACTCAAGGAGAATACTTTCCCAAAGCCATCAGCTGGGGAAAATGAGAAGGTCTGATTTTGGTGAGTTTTTGCAACCAGCGGCACTCAAAGACTAGAGTTTTAGAGGTCCATAGTCTTGGTGGGGATAGTGACCAGTGGGCACATTCCCCTCCCTCTCCCTTCAGCATAAGGAGCAGCGACATCTGCTGAGGGTGACTAACTCAAACACTGGCTAGTTAGCTAGCTTTACTCCAAATCCTGTGTCCCTGTGCTCTGGCATGACTGCCCTTCTCAGTCAAACTTGCATCTGTTCCAGGATGGCAAGTACCTCCTCTAGAAGGCCAGCATGGGCACAGCACCCTCCCCCCACCACACCAGGTCCCTAAAGTTTAGAATTTAAAAAATTAGCAGGCCTGGCTGGGATAGAGCCCAAAGTACACTGCACTGGTGCAGGCAGGCAGGCAACCTGGAGACAGATGACATGAAAATAGCAATCTGAAAAATACTGGGATGCATGAGGGGAAATTATTTGCTCTTCTAGGAGTGATTCCCTGAGAGCAGCAAGCACAAACTCCCATCTCTGGAGACAAAGGAGCTTACTGGCATGATTTCCTGTACCCACCCCTCTGCATAAACCAGCTTCAGTAAACAGCACAGAGTCAAGAATTGGCTGCCTAACCTGCTTACGTCAAGTCCTTCCCCCACTGCTAGTACTGCTTCTCTTGGACACGTGTGCCTGAGGATGAATGCAGTGGGCCCCTTTTCCAGATCAGCACAAACTATCACACATAACACATCGACAAATCATAGAGTTCTGCAAGGCTTCCGTTTTAATGGAAGCAGCATCGGGTCTCATATAACAAGTAGACCAGAGCACATCTAATTAAAATTAACCACACTTTGGCCAAGATCCAAACAAATGACAACTGCAGGCAAGGAGAACCTCTACAGATGATTGACCTGAGGGAAGGAACAGCCAAAGCACAGCAGCAGAGTGCCTGCACCACACACCAGAGACACTCCCTGAACGGTCAGGTCCTGGACACTATAAGACCTCTTCTTTGTAAAGTACCTATTCTCAGAAGCAGGAACCATAATAGGTTTTTCTAACATGGGGAAGACAAAGACGTAGACAAAATGCCAAGGTGGAGGAATCCATCCCAAAAGAAAGAAGAAAAGATCATGGCCAGAGATTTAATCAAAACAGATATAAGTGATATACAAGATGGAGAATTTAAGACGATTATAAGGATGGTCACTGGGCTTGAATAAAGCATGGAAGATATCAGGGAGACACTTAACCTAGAGATTAAAGAGCTGAAAAACAATCAGGCAGGAATGAAAAATGTATAACTGAGATTCAAAAATGATTGGATGTAATGACCACAGGACTGGAAGAATCAGAAGAATGAATAAGTGACACAGAAGATAGAATGATGGAAAATAATGAAGTTGAAATAAAGAAAGAGGGATCCCTGGGTGGCGCAGCAGTTTGGCGCCTGCCTTTGGCCCAGGGCGCGATCCTGGAGACCCGGGATCAAATCCCACGTCGGGCTCCCGGTGCATGGAGCCTGCTTCTCCCTCTGCCTGTGTCTCAGCTTCTCTCTCTCTCTCTCTCTGTGACTATCATAAAAAAAAAAAAAAAATTAAAAAAAAAAAAGAAATAAAGAAAGAAGATTGATGGGTCACATGAGTAGACTTAGGGAACTCAGTGACTCCATCAAGCATAATAACATTCATATAATAGGAGTCCTAGAAGAACAAGAAAGAGAAAAAGGGGGCAAAAGGTTTATTTGAGGAAATAGTAGGTGAAAACTTCTCTAATCTGGGGAACAAAACAGACATCCGAATCCAGGAGGCACAGAGAACTCCCATCAATATAAAAAAAAAATCAGGCTAACACCAAGACATATTGTCGTTAAATCTATAAAATATATTGATAAAGAAAAAATCCTAAAAGCAGTAAGACAAAAGAAGTCCCTAACCTACCAGGAAAGACCCTAAGGTTAGCTGCAGATCTCCACAGAAACTTGGCAAGTCAGAAAAAAGTGGCATAATATATTCAATGTGCTGAATGGGGAAAATTGGCAGCCAAGAATATTCTATGCAGCAAGGCTGTCTTTCAGAATAGGAGAATTAGAGTTTCCCAGACAAACATAAACTAAAGAAGTTTGTGACCGCTAAACCAGCCTTGCAAGGAATATTAAAGGGGAGTCTTTTGGGGGAAAGAAAAGACCAAAAGTGACAAGAACTGGAAAGGAATGGAGAAAATATCCAGAAACGAGGATAAAACAAGTAATAAAATGTCACCAAATACATATCTATCAATAATTTGAATGTTGAAATGTACTAAATGCTGTGATCAAAAGACATAAGGTATCTGAATGGATAAAAAAATGAAAAAATAAAAAAAAAGATCAAACTATATGCTGCCTATAAGAGACTCATTTTAGGCCTAAAGACAAGTACAGACTGAAAGTGAGAAACATCTGTCATGCTCATGGACATCAAAAGAAAGCCAGTGTAACTATACTTATATCAGAAAAATTGGATTTTAAACCAAGGACTGTAATAAAAGATGAAGGAGGGCATCATATTATAATAAAGGGGACTATCCAAGAAAAAGATCTAAAAATTGTAAATGTTTATGCCCCCAACTTGGGAGCACCCAATTATATAAAACGATTCATAACAAACATAAAGAAACTCA
The DNA here is from genome assembly GCF_053574225.1 of Canis aureus. Classification (NCBI taxonomy): domain Eukaryota; kingdom Metazoa; phylum Chordata; class Mammalia; order Carnivora; family Canidae; genus Canis; species Canis aureus. Next base: position 16,895,609 of record NC_135621.1, on the reverse strand, counting down.
TTGATAATAACACAATTATAAAGGCGACTTTAACACCTCACTTACACCAATGGACAGATAATATAAGTAGAAATCAACAAGGAAATAATGACTTTGAATGACACACTGGACCAGATGGACTACACAGATCTATTCAGAACATTTCATCCTAAAACAGGAGAATATTCATTATTTTCAAGTGCACATGGGATGTTCTCCAGAACAGATCACTTAATGGGCCGCAAATCAGGCCTCATGAAGGACAAAAGGATTAAGATCATACCATGCATATTTTCTAATCACAATATTGTGAAACTTGAAGTCATCCACAAGAAAAAAAATTAGGGACACTTGGGTGGCTCAGTGGTTAAGCACCTGCCTTTGGCTCAGGTCATGACCCCGGGGTCCTGGGATCGAGTCCCACATCAGGCTCCCTGCGTGGAGCCTGCTTCTCCCTCTGCCTGTGTCTCTGCCTCTCTCTCTCTCTCTGTCTCTCATGAATAAATACATAAAATATATTTTTAAAAAGTTACAGAAACTTAAAAGACAGTAGAACAGATCAATGAAATCAGGAGCTGATTCTTCGGAAAAAAATAATAAAATTAATAAACCCCTAATCAGCCTTATCAAAAAGAAAAGAGAAAGGACCCAAATAAATAAAATCACAAATATGAGAGGATAAAGAAAACAATTAACACCACAGGAATACAAAAAATATTGTAAAAGAATATTATGGAAAAGCATATGTCAAAAATTAGATACTCTGGAAGAAATGGATAAATTCCTAGAAACATATAAGCTACCAAAACTGAAGCAAGAAGAAATAAAAAAACTTGAACAGACCAATAACCAGCAAAGAAATTGAATCAGCAATCAAAAATCTCCCAGGATGCAAAAGGCTAGGGCCAGATGACTTCCCAGGGGGAATTCTACTAAACATTTAAGGAAGACTTACTACCTGTTCTTCTCAAACTATTAAACAAAACAAAACAGAAATGGAAGGAAAACTTCTAAGCTCATTCTACAAGACCAGAATTACCCTGATTCGAAAAACAAAGACTTCACTGAAAAAGAGAATTATAAGGCAATATCCCTGGGGAACATGGATGCAAAACTTCTCACCAAAATACTAGCAGATCAAATCTAACGGTATATTAAAGGAATCATTCATCATCATCAACTGGGATTTATTCCTGGGGGAAGTGTGATTCAATGTTTGCAAGTCAATCAATATTGTCCACCACATTAATAAACAAACAAACAAACAAACAAACAAACATATAATCCTCTCTCAATAGAAGTCTTAAGCAATTGTGGGGTGGGGCTTGGGGAAGCTTTTCAAGAGAAATAATATTAAGATTCCAATTGTATATTTACTTAGAATGCCTACATGAAGCACAGAACATTTTTAAAGTTTTTAAAAATCCTTTTATGAAAATAAGAGAAGCATCACAAAACCTAGAAAATAGCCTAATACCTATGTCTTAACTTCATGTTACAACTCAAGGTGGGGCTGTATGTTGGATAGATAGTAAGGACTGCTGAAATCTATCCCTAAACCCAGATGACTGGCAATAACTAAATAATATGTAGAAGTGATTTCAAATCAACCCAATATGTTCCCCTAGGTCAAACAGCAGACACTCACTCCGGTGTCCACTGGCCAAATAACAGAAATGGTGGCAGCCCCTTCAATGCCACCTGGCATGAGGGAAAGTATCACAGACAAGTGAGGATAGAGAGGGACAATGGTCCAAACCGGTTTTATCCAAAATACATCAATCAATTTTGTAATTTAAAAAATAACATATTGTGGTATCTCCTGGGTTCTTAGAAGGAAGCTATGCCAGTGAGGATCCCTGAATTATAGGGTTTTATCTCATGGCAAATACATCTTATCTAGGTGTTCCAAAATTGTTGGCATTTCCGTAATCATGCCACGTATTTCCTGCCATGGTGTCTTTGCTTCTGCTTCTCCTTCTGCTTTCAATTCATGTCTTATTCAAAACTTCTGTCTTTAGCACTGAGTTCAACTATTTAATCCTAGACGAATTTTAGGAATAATTCTTAGGCTTTAGGAATTATTCTGATGGCATCATCACATCTTTATTCCCCTGCTCTGTTACTCTATTTGTATGTAGTTTTCGTGGTTCTTAGAACATAACATCTACTTAATGAATGTTTAATTTATATATTGTGGAGCATTAAGTGTGAAAGCAAAGAGAAAAAACACTAGAAAAATATTTGAACTTATTACAAAGTGTCTTATTTAATATCTGAATAGCATTTATTACCAGGGCCTCTTTGTGAATTTTGATAGGGATAATTTAATGTTTTATTAGGTTTTAGAAAAATAATGTTTTCCCTAAAAATAAATGTATGCAATATTCTATTAATATATAGGGAATACTTACCTTCAATTGGGGATTTCTTAGAGAAAATTCCTTTTCACATTGACAAGTTGAATCTTGTTGTTAATCTAATTTACAATGCAGCCTACAATGTACTAATGTGATGAATCTAATGTTATATTTTAATGAGTTCTCTGGTGTTTTTCTAATCAAGTTGAGAGACTTTCTGCAATTTTTAAATGTGATTTGGCAATTGGAAAAAATAGTTAATCAAAACTGTTTCCAAAATATGTAATTTCATTAAAACTGTAAAAATGATTCTATTTCTATATTGCAACATGCAGAAATGAGAGGATTGTGTTTTTTACAAGTCTTTGACACTTACATTTTTATTTTTATAACTTAAATTTTATTTTTATTAACTGGATTGAGACACAGTGAAATAAAACTATTCAAACTTCTTCAAAGTATAAATACCATTCAATATATAATTTTGCTAATGGCTAGAGTTTATTGATTTCTAAACAAAAGATATCTAAAAAGTATTACTTATATTTCTTAGAACAACCTTTTTATGATTATCTCTATTTCACAGATCTAATATTGAGAATTTATAAGATTAGATAATTTTTCCAATTCACACAAATAGTAATTAGAATAGCAAGGATTCTAAAAATCCATATGTTATATTTGTAGTCGTTAAAATATATGGCCTCCTTCAAACGGACCCCCTATACATCAGAAATTCACTTTAGGGTGTGTGGGGTGTGTATGTATTCAGGTATATGTATGGACATAAGTAAAAAAAATTACTATGTAATTTTTTTTAGGGTGTGTGGGGTGTGTATGTATTCAGGTATATGTATGGACATAAGTAAAAAAAATTACTATGTAAGAAGAATTATGACTCCTACATAGTTATGAAAAGAATTAGTACTTTCTTCTTTCTCAGGTTTGCAGGCCAGGAGTCTAGAACATGCAAGAGTCAAGAGCAGATGGTCATCCATGTACATTAATTCATAAAAATACATTTCTCAGTCTGTGTCTTGTTAACCCATTATTATCCTTGAATCACATTTGGTTCGGAGAAGTCATGACCATCGGACCCCAGACAAATTTAGAGTTGCCTGAGTTAGGTTGGCTTAACTGTTGACTTAAAACAAGAAATTCAACCTCTTGGGTCCTTGATTTTTTTTTTTGGTATTTTGTAAAGTAGATAACAATAGCTGCACTACAAGATAGTTTTTAAGCTAACACCATAAAACACCAAGTTAATTGCCTAGAAGAATCCAGACCAACTTCAGACTGAGATGAAAGCGGACTGGTTCTTCACAGATCAAAAATAGGACGCTAATTCTGTCTAACAAAATGGAAAGACTTTATTTGTTTATACTTAGATTGTATCTTTCCTAGCGAGGCAAAATCAATTACTGGTTTTAAGAAACCCTGTAAAAATATGACTTAAGAAGATATTCTACAAAGACATTCTTGATAGTAAATATCCCATTTCGCTCTATGCCATAAAAACGAATATCCAAGAACTGAGACTCTACTGACTTCAAAGGAAGTACATTCTTACGTTAGCTCAGCAATGTGCAGAGCGAGATAAGCAATGACCCTTTGATTCTACAAATAGAGACCTATAGACAATGGCACGAGTCTGAAATTCATCCATTCACTTTTTTTTCCCTTTTAATGTCATAGATGAAGATTCACGAGTGTTGATATAAAAGATATAAATATTAATTTCATGGGAAAATATCAATATGCTTTAAATGCCTTCCAGTGAACAATAATAAGAAGTTTAAAGGAATAAGTTTAAATTATCTTTGCTATTATATGCAAATTGCAGATGTCATGAAGTTGTTGGTATAATAAACAAAGTTCTTTCTATAAAGTCTTCTCATGCGGATGAACTGAAATTCTTAGGGTTTCTTTTCAAAATCCATATGTGTAGACTCTCTGACTTTGTTGGCCTTTTGCATATTTATTCATAAAATGTGTAAAGAGGAATTTTAAGCCTAATCTGATCATTACTATAAAACAAGGGTGAGATTTTTTGAGAAAACTATCTTACTATCTACTAACGAATATTGGAAGGGTACTAATATTGAAATCATATTTTTTTCTCGATTATAATTCTGAAGGAAAATGAGAGATAGATAAAAACAGAGATGATATTTATATCCTCTATACACACTCTTATAGTGATTTTTCTATTAAAAAGGTATGTTTCTTCTTGACATTGTTCTACATACTTTTATGTTAAAATGCTAAACAGTACATAATGGGTCAAATGACCATGTGTGTGTTCTTTAGCATTCTTACTTGGTCCAATAAAATATTTGCAAACGTATGCCTCATATTTTTAAAAAATAAGATTCATGAAATGTATCAATTTGGTAGTATATGCCCTAGGCCAATATCTAGATCCCCCATTTAGGACCCAGGCACTCATCCTTTCAGCGGCCACACATATTGGCTCCTGGCAACTCACAGCTGAGTCCCTCAGTAGGAATTAGCTTGCCTGGAAGGGAGGTGCCTCACCCGGAACTATGCCCCCTCCCTGAGAGTAGCTTGCACCCAATGACAGGTGCATATTGTGGTACAAAGGCCTGGCCTCCTTGTCTCGACTGAAAGAGAACAGCTCTGAAGGTCTATCCCTGTTCCAGAGTCCCTCATATATCAACCAATGCCTCTATAGAAACTGTCTTGCAAATGCATTATAATTTACCTTTTCCCTCTACCAGTGCAGCTCCCCTCACATCATCATGGGTCCTTTTCCAGAGAGAACTCCCCAGTAATCCAACTACTAGCAAATGTTATTTTCAGAGTCTGTTTCTGGGACAAATTGACTTCAGACATAAGGACTAGTTTGGAGGTTACTATAACCATAGTATTAATGTCAATGAATATTATCTTTAGATAAAGTCAATGTGTCAATGTTCAATTATAAAGGTAAGAATTATACTCTTTGATGATGATCATCTGGATCTTAACCATTACCAAGGCAGTAATGAGGATGACCTTGTAAATAAGGTTATAACTAATTTATACTTCAATAAGTAATAAGATAGCTTTTATCAAGTACTTCGTATATGCCACTTGATTATACAATATCTTCATTCATTGCTCATTACAAATTTCTAGTGATGAGAAAATCAGGGCTTTGAGTTGAATTATTTGCTGAATACAGCTTACAGAACCAATATGCAAATCAAGAACTGCTTTATCCTAAAATCTTCTGATACTGTGAATTTTTTGCCCTCAGACTATAAAACTAACTGAGACCAAATCAGTAGTTGGTTACATTTCTAGGGGGTGTGAGAAGAAATAGCAGGTAAGAAAAAGTGAGATCCATGAGGAAAGCCTTTCTAAAGAGTTCCAGAAGAAAAGTTAGCATCATTAGAATGATCCACATCGGAAGAAAGCAGTACAGATCATGACAAATAGCTCCCAATATAGAATTATGGGTGATCTTAGTGCCTTTAGCTAGGAGTTAAGGGAAATCATGAACAGTTTCCATAGCTAACATTAATGAATGCTGTTTGTAACTGCTAAAAAAAATCATTTTAGCTAAGTTATTGTTAGAGAGTTTCCAATTGGAAAAGGGGATGAGGTCTGAAACACAAGAAATTTGATAGTCTTCTACTGAGACATACCACAAATATTTTTAAAGAGTTCTTTTGTTTTTAAAAATTTTAAAGTACAGAATAACACCCAGTGCCCGTAAATTGAACACCAATTAAAAAAAAAATAAATAAATAAATAAAAAATAAAAAAAAATAAAAAAGGGAAAAAAAAAAAAATTTTAAAGTAATCTACACTCAATGTGGATTTTGAGTCAACAACCTTGAGATTAAGAGTCAGATGCTGTACCATCTGAGCCAGCCATGTGCCCCTGATGAGTTCTTCATGACCATCATCCTTGATAGGAGTTTTTTTTTTTTTCCACATTAGCACCCATTTAGTGTCACTTTGGCATCCTTAAGATGTGAGAATTTGCCAATTCATGTATAATTATATTTCAAGCAGTAGTAGGGAAATTTTTTTTCTGCAAAATTAATAAAAAGATCTAATTCTCCGTGAGCTATTTTTGGAAGGGTTTTCATACAAATGGAATGAAGGAAGTGCTGAACAGAGTTGTAGGGGGAGGAATCCTGTGAGGTTTCTCTGCATTTGTTAACTCATCAAGCATGAACAAAAGGTCCTGCTCTCTATTATGCTGTTTGTTATAAAAGTGCTTCAGATTTAAATTTGATGAAAGTTCTTAAAAGAAATCCCCATTACAAGTGTGAACACTTACAACACTTAAACATCGAGTGTCTATCATAGCCAAAATGGAAATGCACAAAAATATGATCCCAGGCACTAGGAAAATGTTTTTATAAGTTATATCTTGCTATTGTAAAATTACACAAAACTCTATAAGATTTTTAGCCAATATTTGAAATAAAGTCAATGCTTGCTCTAGGACATATTCAAGTACAAGCTTAGGGATAAAGATATTTGTAGAGTGTGTGAATTCTGTGGCGAATTGATCAAAGTGTAATTCTCTATACCAACAAGATAAATGTAACCTTTGAAGGCTTTACCGAAATGACTAAATGTGGAATAGTTGAACAAGAAAATCAGTTCATAAAAAAGTAAAAACAAAAAAACAAGAAAAATAATTAGCCAAAAAGGAATGTACCTTGGAATAAGCCCTGATCACTTTTAGTAACACTTATATTGTGCCAGTGATGAGGCTGCAAGTGTTTCAGAAGGAGGTCATTTCAGGACGTGATTTCGTTTGAATACAGTATAGGAAGACCGAATATAGCTAGGAGAAGGGAGAGCCTGAGAAATAATTTTCTAGAATGAATGAATCCTAGATAATGGAGTAGATTTTTGATAGGAATGGGGGCATAATTTGTAGTTGGATTATCAAAGGACCTGACACTCCCAGAAACATCAAAAGGGATCTTTAACACAATCAGGAAAGTTCCAGACATGTAGGCAATAGCTGGGATATCTAGTATCAGATGGATGAGTAACAGAGACTCTTTAGCCCATAGAGAGCTGGGAATGAGAACAGGTGGGCAGAAATTTATCAGAAACTACTGTGTGTTTGATTACAATAAGAAGCACTTATATCCATTCATTCATCCATTCTCTTCATTCAAGTATTTATTGAACATCTACTGTTTGTCAGGAACTTTTAAAGTAGCACATAGTATTGTCTACCCTCATGAAAATTACATTCTAGGGGGAGATGACAATAAAAAGTGAATACATAAGTAAGTATATATTTTGTTCCTTCATGATGAAGGCTAACAAGTAAAATACAGCATGGAAAGCATATAACAAGGAGGTAAATTGCATTTTTTAGATCGGATGACCAGAGACAATCTCATAGAGAAGGTCACCTTGAGCAATGTCTAGAAGGAGTTGAGGGAGAGAGCCATGTAAATGTCTAGGCAACAGCATTCCAAACATCCTACGATGGGAACGTAACTGGACTGTGACCATAAAGGAATGAGCAAAAGGTAGAGAAAGTAGATAATGTGGTTGGGAACATAGGGAGAGCACTTAGGCCCTTATAGATCATGATGGAATCCTAAATCGTTCTTGACAATTAAGCAACATATCAGTGAATTTTAGAATTCAGTACAATCAGGACCAGATTTGGCACCTATGCCTTAAGATTATTTTCTGTGAAGAGACACACGTTTGTGCCCCAAGCATATTCAGCTTCGTGTCAGGTACAAATATCCATTGCCCTTTATTCCATAAATATTTGAGTAACAGGATCCACTTACCGCTTTAGCAGCTCCCTAACCTGGAGTCTTCATTCTCTTATAACTCATTGCCAGACTTTAGGGGGATTTGGTATAATTGTTTGCTTAGAATCTAAGAACGACTCTGTCTCTGTCTGCCAACACTGTGAACTTGGGTAAGCATCTCAGTCCCTCCGAATGTACAATGAAGAAACTACTAGAATGTGTAGTAATGAGGATGAAAATGATGAGAGTATGGGAAGCAACTCTATTTCTTTCAACAGAGCAAATTTCAACCAATGTTATTATCATATCATCATTATGAGCATTTAACAAATCAAATTGTCAGGAATATATGTATATGCGAGTAATATGTAGCATTATTTTCATTACCTCTCCTGCATCCAGCACATTTTTTTATATTATGGCATATTTCTGAAAAATCTAAAATAAAAACAAACTTGGACTGACGGTGAACCTGTGTTGATTCCAAGATCCCTTGCACTTGAAAATAGACTTGCCTGTATCTGTTAAAGATGTATTTCTTGCAAGCTCCGCTTCCACACATTTATTAATTCAAACAGACTTCCTCTGGTTTTTGGCCTGTGTGTTTCTTCGTGTAAACAGAGCTACAGATGGTTATGACAAGTTCTTGTTTGTGCATATCGGAGGCCATGCTGTGTGGCAAATTGCACTCTTGTTTTTCTTGAGGAGATTTCAGTGAGTTTTCTGTTTCATTTTTCCCCGTGATAGGGCATCATATGGCCCATAGTGAACAAATGTAAATCTAAAGTAGCATGGGCACAAATAAGGTGCCAGTAAAATAACATTTCTATTGTATCCAGCTTTAATAAGGCTTGTAATTGGCTTTGGTTGCCAAACATATGGGTCAGTGAGAATAACGTGGAGTGTAGATTAGATGCAATTCAGGCGGCTATATTAAGAATTCAATGTGGTGAATTTTGCTGTTATCGCAGAAGGAGTAGAGATGGTATGTCACTAATGTCAATGTGTTCTCATTTGATCTAAAGCCTTAATGTGCGTTAGGAGCCAAAACAGAGGAACTACTCTCCAGTTTATCAAATTAAAATAATTCTATTGTATAAATAAGTTAGTAGAGAAAAATTTATTCACAACTCTGTGTTTATGATGCTATAGTTGCTAAATTAACTATAATAATGGTGAAATTGAAAAAGAAAGGGAAACTGAGAAGTCTGCATTCTAGCATTAGATCCCTAGGTAGGAATTATTGAAAGGGCTTCGATTTTGGTTTTTGATATCAAGGAAAGATGAAAAATTTCAGTGGGAAAAACTCCTCCCCTATACCAGTCTTTACCAGTTATAATCAAGTACATTACGCCAAAGAAGTCTTAAATTAGATGAGACCCAGAAAACATTGTAATCAATTTTATGGAGTAGTAAAACAAAGATTTTATTCCCAGGGGACCATGCACAATGTGCAAAAAAGGTATCTGAATTGAAAGTCATTCCCTTCAATGTATTCCTGTTGATTTTTTTAATGCACTTTAATGATTGAGAAAATAAAACTAAAAGTTGATAACAAATACCAAAATTAGAATTGAGAATTTATTTTTTCAAAAATAGATATTTTGTTTGTTTATTTATTTGAGAGAGAGGGGGAGCACAAGCAGGGAGGAGGAGGCAGAGGGAGGGAGGGAATCACACCCCCAACTGAGCAGGGAACCACTGCCCCTGGATCCCAGGATCCCTGGGTCATGACCTGAGCAGAAGGCAGACACTTAATGGACTGACCCCCCCCCCCCAGGCACCCCTAGAATTGAGAATTTCTATCTAACTCTGTATTCAGCCCCCTAATCTTCAGCTTTAGTCACTGGAGAAATTAAGCACAAATCTATATACATTTCACAATCTTATATGTATAAACCGTTACACCTTCCAAAAAACTTGAACAAATTTTACCAACTTGTTTTGATTCTTTTTTTTTCTTCCACAATAAGGACTCCAGTCCTATCAAGTTTCAGGTTTATAACTTTAACTTCTCTTGAGTAATGTGAGTGCAAACAGATGCTGGAGGGATTTTTGTCAAAGTGAGAAAATTAAGTTTTTTTTTCATTCTCATGTTAGTACAAGAAAAGGAAAAACCTGCTAAATTGATTTTGGCCAAACTTCTCAAAATAGTCACCTTTAGGCTGAGAAGAAAATTTCAGCTCAAAGGATTTTTTTGATGAAGTTATAAACTACTGAAATATATATTCAAGCTCTAAATCACTTACAACATTAAATTCAATGTTTACTAAAGGTTGATATCTCAGAGTAATATTTTTATTGATCTCAGAAATGATATAAATGAAAAGAAAAAGAACAAATAGCAAACTAGCAATAGCAAAAGCAAATTTGAGCTAACATGGTGTTTTTACAAAATAACATAACTAGTTTTGAGAAGTGTCATGGAACCAAGGGAAAGTCTGAACTCTTAAAATGAAATCATTTCATTCTAGTAGAAATATATGCTAAAAAAAGTAAATCATTAGTTTTAATTTAGTACCTCAAAAATTTCTTATATGTTAGTCACTGATTGCAAAATATTGGAAAAGACACAGAAAAGCTTTAAAGCATAGATCATTTATTCTGGTAGGAGCTTTGCTGAGCAGAGGGTATTGGGAATATGGATTAAAAATGAAACAGCCATAGTTTTTAAATTTAAATAACTATAAAGTAGTATATTCACAGGTCCATGAACAATGGAATTGAAAAGGACTTCACAAACACTCAAGTTCAGTGTCAAGTTTGTTTGTTTGTTTTTTGTATTTTGTTTTTGTGTTTGTTTTTTATATATATATAGCGTTCTTGGCATTTTGTCTAGGACTTTGTTATATTCCTTTTTCATGCGTTAGGAAACTAAGGCATTATAAAGTTAAAAGAAATTGACAGCAAATATGAAATTATTTGTTGGGCAGAACTATCTTGAACATAACAAATGCTTGGCAGTCCTGGTTGTCTTATTAAATGCCAATACCATCTCATCAGTCATAGAGAAAACAACAACAAACAGTGAAACAAAAACCTTATGTCCAAATGTTCCTATAGAACAGACCTCTCCCAAGTGAAAATTACTGAAGCTGGTCCAAATTCTTCCTTTCACAGACTTAAAAAAAAAAATTCAGAAAACTGGACTTTTCTAAACTATTTAATCGCCCCACAAAATATTTTATTTTACTATTTTATTTAGCTACTACATAGGCTAACTGTACTTACGATTTTTCTCCCAAAATTCTCTGCTATTAAGATTAGCGTTAATCAGGCTTCATTCTACGTTTCTTTTCAGATTTTCCAGAGAATAAAAAATGAACAATACATTATATATAGGCAAATTAAATGAACCAAGAAAGAGAATTCTTTAATTTTTTATCTTTTTTTTTTGTTTCATCATAATAAGTGTACTCTTTAATCCTCATCCCCTATTTCTCCCACCTTCCTAACTACCTCCTCTCTAGTAACATCAGTTTGTCCTCCATAGTTAAGAGTCTGTTTCTGGTTTGTTCTCTCTCTCTCTCAGTCTCTCTCTTCCTTTGCTTGTTTTTTTTTTTTTTCTTTTTTTACTTATATTCCTCACATGGTATTTGTCTTTCTCTGACTGACTTATTCTGCTAGTTCCATCCATGTCATTGGAAATGACAAGACTTCATTTTTTTTAAGGCTGAATATATATATATACATATATATAATATTATGTAATATAATATAGAATATCTTCTATCATCTATCTATCATTTATATATCTTCTTTACCTGTTCATCTATCAGTGGACACTTGGGCTGCTTCTATAGTTTGTCTATTGTAAATAATGTTGCAGTAAATATAGAGGTGCATGTATCCTTCCAAATTAGTGTTTTTGTATTTTGGGGATAAATACCCAATAGTGCAATTTCTGAATCATAGGCCAGTTCTATTTTTAATTTCTTGAGCAACCTCCGTGCTGTCTTCCACAGAGGCTGTACCAATTTGCATTCCCACCAACAACATAGAGGGTTCCTTTTTCTCCACATTTTTGCCAATACCTATTGTTTCTAGTATGTTTGATTTTAGCCATTTTGACAGGTGTGAGGTGATATCTCATTGTAGTTTTGGTTTGCATTTCCCTGATGGTGAGTGATGTGAAGCATCTTTTCATGTGTCCTTTGGCCATCTGGATGTCTTCTTTGGAGAAATGTCTCTTTATATCTTCTGTCCAATTTTTTATTGGGTTACTTGGTTTTGGGGTACAGTTGTATCAATTCTTTATATATTTCAGATGCTCATGCTTTATCAGATATGTCATTTGCAGATATCTTCTCCCATTCTATAGGATGTCTTTTAGGTTTGTCGTTTCCTTCACCTTGCAGAAGCTTTTTGTTTTGATGTAGTTCTAATCGTCTATTTTTGCTTTTGTTTCCCTTGCCTCAGGAGACATATCTAGAAAATGTTTCTACAGCCGATATCAGAGAGATCACACCCTGTGTTCTCGTCCAAGATTTTTATGATTTCAAGTCTCACAGTTTGCTCTTTAATCCATTTTGTGTTTATTTTTGTGTAGGGGGAAAGAAAATGATCCAGTCTCATTCTTTTGCATGTGGCTGATCAGTTCTCTGAATGCCATTTGGCAAAAAGACTGTCTTTTTCCCATTATATATTCATTCCTCCTTTGTGGAAGATTAATTGACCATATAATTAGGGGCTTATTTCTGGTCTCTCTATTCTGTTCTATCAATCTATGTGTCTATTTTTGCACCAGTACCATACTGTTTTAATTACTACTTCTTTGTAATATAACTTGAAATCTGGACTTGTGCTATCGCTAGTTTTGTTTTTCTTCTTCATGATGGCTTTGGCTATTCAAGATCTTATGTGTTTCCACACAAATTTTAGGATTTTTTTGTTCTAGTTCTGTGAAAAATGTTGTTGGTGTGTTGATAGACATTGCATTAAATCTGTAGATTGCTATAGGCAGTATAGACATTTATAATATTATTTATTCATAAAATAAAAAGATATAAGATATGACATCATATACCTAAAACATTGGGGGTGGGGAGAGGAATAAAAAATGGGTTTAAACTTCAGTGACCATCAACTTAATACAGACTGCTATTTGCAGAAGATGTTATATACATAACCTATTGGGAACCACAAATCAAAAACCAGTAATAAACATGAAAAAAATAAAGAGAAAGGAATCCAAGTATGTAACTAAATTAAGCCAACAAACCATGAAAAAAAAGCAAGGCAAGAAAGGATCAGAGAAAAGTCTACAGAAAGTCACAAAACAAGTGACTAAATGGCAATAATCTATCAATGATTACTTTGAATATAAATGGACTAAGTGCTCCAATCAAAAGACATGGACAGAGTAGATACGAAAAACTGCCTACAAGAGATTCATTTCAGACTGAAAGACACATGCACATTGAAAGTAAGGGAATGGAGAATATTTATGAAAAGAAAGTCAAAATAGTAATACTTATACTGGACAAAATAGACATTAAAACAAAGAAGGCCATTATATAATCATCAAGGGGACAATCCAACAAGGAGACATAACAATTTTAAATATTTATGCACCATGGGAACACCCAAATATATAAAACACAGAAGTCTTTAAATTATTATCATCATCATAAGATTCTGTGTCTTAACAAGAAATATAGAAGAATTTAAAAGTATACTTGAATATACACTTTTAAAAGTGTAAAGTGTCATGCAATTATTATGTATCTTAAAAAGTAGGGAGTGATTTACTTGGTTTAATGATTTATTAAAACCAATTGGCATGTTTTTGAAATATCAGTAGGTTTCAAATAAGATATAAGAACAAGGACTGACCCAAAAGCAACTTAGAAAAATCTAGTATTGGCCAATACAGAAAATTCAGAATATTTTAATTCTTCTTCTTTGTCCATGTCTCATTCCCGGGATTCCAGACTCCAGATTCCCTAATTTGAGAACACTTGATCCTGACAAACAGACGCAAACCTATTCAGGACCTAGATTTTGGTATCAGGGCCAAAGATTACAATTTAAAAATTTTACTTGGAATCTCAGCATAACATCATTCTTTTCGCTTGCTTCTCCGATTTGGCTATGTCGGGGATCACGCTCTAAGTGTTGTCCTTTTTCTTGAGATCCAATCCCCACATATTGTACTCTTCATTCCCCTCCACACATACTTACAGAAAGGTGTCCTGCATTCCACTGCACTCATAGATAGGGCCCTGTGTATGAGGAATTCCCTCATCATATCATCTGCCTGCCTCATAGATTTCTGAATATTGCATGTTTCTCTTTATCACTGGATCCAAGAAATTGCCAAGATATACCCCTTCCTTCAGGGGAAATCATTCAGCTTCTTCCTTGGAAGACCATCTATTGTTTGTGGCCATAATATTCAGATATTGCTTCCTGCCACATGCTGCTAGGTATCCTTGACTTTCTCCTAGCACAGATAGCTGAATCCATTTTTTCTTGTAGCAGCAGTACCATCTTCTCCTTTAGTTATTTAAAAACATTATGATAGCTGATTTAAAGTAGTGATATTTGGGTAGTAAGTACAATATTTTCACTTCCCCAGGGATTGTTTCCATAGACTATTTTTCTTCCTGCAAATGTACATACTGTGTGTGCTTATACTTTGCTATTTCTTTCCATATCTTTTGTTGTTGCTGAAAACTGTACATTCTTAATAACATAATGAGCCAACTCTGGAAATGAGGATCTCCCCCCTGTTACCCAGAGATAGTTTTTGTTGCCATCTGCTTATGTTATTTTTTATTTTGCTATTTGTCTATCAAGTAACTTCACTATATCCGCAAAGTTTGTATTCTTTGCCAATAGCAACCACTGAATTCCGCGCATAGTTACCTTAGTGATCAGCTAAAGAGTGGGTACATATTTCTTAAATTCCTTAGGCCAGTAAGTCTTCAATCTTTGTTTTAGGGACTCTGTCTGTGGGATAGGTAGAGAGGGGCTTTATCTGTCAATGCTCTGACAGATTACAACTCTGCTTACAGGTCTTCATTTCACACTTTTGTGGATCCTCAAGATCACTAAGAATTTAGCTTTTTTCTTTTTTTTTTTTTTTTTTTTTAGAATTTAGCTTTTTCATGCATTTCCTGGATGACTCTGAAACTGTAGATAACCTGATAGATACCAGAAATATGCTAGAGAAATTCTAACCTCCTGTGATAACATCTCATTCTAGGATTTCCTTTCTAAGATTTATTTGAGCAGATTCTTAGTTGCTCCACGTGGTATCTGCCACAGTCAACTGCAATGTTATACAGTTGTTCTTGATTATTTTTGACAAACACCTGAGTTAGAATTTTATTTTTCACTGTTTAATTTCTGAGTCAGAGGAATTGATGATTTATGCTGTGAATAGGTATCTTGCAGGGAAATTCCAAGGAGACAAATAGTGACAGTCACTGGGGATAGGGCATTTGCGGAGCTTCAAACCCATTCTGTGACCTCCAGCACCTATTAGACTCTGGGTTTTTACAGTTACTATAATTACCAGGGGGATAAGAATAGGGTAGATTATCATGTGACAGCTAATCCTGGAGTCCCGGGATCGAGTCCCACGTCGAGCTCCCTGCATGGAGCCTGCTTCTCCCTCTGCCTGTGTCTCTGCTTCTCTCTCTCTCTCTCTCTCTATATGTGTCTCATGAATAAATAAAATAAAATCTTAAATAAATAAATAAATAAATAAAGTGACACAGCTTGTTATTATAGAGGCACAGATGTTATTCTTGAATAAATATTCCTTAAATTTTTTCAAGTCTTTGGTTAATTTCTAGAATTGTGAAAAACTTTAGATTGACTTTTTTTTTTTTTTCCCCAGTGTTCTTTTTCTTTTTATAAGGGAGCAGACTTTGGACACTATTATTCTAACACTATTATTCTAACATTCCAGAAGTTTTTTTCCTAGATATATTTTGATAATACCAAATATAGTCAACTTCTTTTCTTCTTTAAGAAGCAAATGTGCATATATAACTTTTAAAATTAAACACTAGTTGTCTTATTAGAGACATATTGAAATATAATTAGATATAAAATTTAAAACAAAAGCAAGGCATAGACTGATTACTTTCAAAGTAAAGAAAATAACCTAATAATACTGTTCATATCAAATAAATTAAATTGTTAGAATTCAAACAATGTATATAACAAAGGAAATCATTTTACTGTAATATCATTTATAAGCATAAATATAGCTACAAAAATAACAGCAAAAATTCTATGAAAACAATACTTTTAGAAAGTTGACAAAAAGAAATCATTATAGGAGAAATAAAAATACACTTCCATGTATAGGGGCTCATCCGGCTCCATACTCAGCAGGGAGTTGGCTTGGGATTCTCTCTCTTTCTCCCTCCCTCTACCTGTACTCTCTCTAAAATAAGTAAATAAATCTTTTAAAAAATACATTTCCAGGCAGCTTGGGTAGCTCAGCAGTTTAGCTCCACCTTCAGCCCAGGGTCTGACCCTGGAGACTCGGGATCGAGTCCCACATCAGGCTCCCTGCATGGAGCCTGCTTCTCCCTCTGCCTGTCTCTCTCTCTCTCTCTCTCTCTGTGTCTCTCATGAGTAAATAAACAAAATCTTAAAAAAGAAAAATGGGCTAGGACAACCAAAACCTTCTAAGCATAAATTACAATTGGATAATTGAATAATAGTGCTGTGTACTATTTTCAGATATCATCTACATCTTCCAATTTTTTATTGATTTTATTCTGATTAGAAAATGAAATTATTTTTAAAAGACTGGATAACAATAAAATGTGTCTAGTATCCTAGATTCAGTTGTTTCAACATTTGTTTTTACCTACATAGCAAATAATTTGTTTACCTTGATGTGTGTTTTAGATATGAAGTTAGAGGAACATATTTACCATCATCTCCTAATCTTTTTTTCTTTTAATATGTGAAAAAAAATTAAAGTAAAAATTAAAGACTTATCTTAGGAGCAGAAGCACTGTCATGATGGTTTTCTACCATTAAAGTATTTACTTTCAGAACATTTCTAACTATTTTCATTTACAGATTTTCATTCACCCTAGAAGCAAACAAGATTCATGAAACAGCTGGGCACAGATGCCTTTTGCATCTGGTCTCTGAAAAAGTAATCCACAGAGCCCAGATTTCTAAAACAGCTTGCATATGTATCAGAGTTTAAAACTAGAAGAGTTCTCATATAAGAAATATTTTTAAAAATTCTGTGTGGGGATTCTAAAGTTATTTAATCATGACCTTTCTCCAGAGAAGATTGCTTAAGCCATCATAAAATTTTATCTGATATTTAATAACTCTTACTGTCAAGGAACCAATCTTACTATTGAACTTAAATCCTTCATATAGTAGTTAGGATGGCTTCTTAGTGTTTTATCCCCATGGTAAGGATATTCTGTGTAAGCACCTTTGCAGAATGTTGGCAAGAGTTATTCCATTAAAATATAGGAAAGTCATGAAAATACTTTGCTTTTGTTTTAGCCAATGAATACTATAGTTACATGGTAAAATCTTCTACTCCAAATAAATAACATTGAATAGAGACGTGACTGAGAGAAGATCCGATCTGAATGTGAAAATATGTATACTTAGAATTACTTTAAACATGCACACAATTACAAAGGGGTTTTTTTCTAGATATGATGACATGACTTAAGCTTGGATAGTACCACTTAATCCTCAACAATATAATTTCTTATGGCCTCAAAAGAATGTCTAAGTTTAAGTCAAGCAAGAGTCTTTTGGAAGTCAAAAAACCAGAAACAAAAAAAACCTTAGTCCTAGATTCATAGGAATGTTCAGTGGTGTCAAGGGAGATTGCATAATAGGAAACTTCAAGGATTGGCTCCTCCCCCGAAAAAAAAGATGGAGTTGACAAGAATTATTAGGATCAATTATTTCATTACCTTGGAGCCTAGTCAAGTACTTGTGGCTTCCAGGGGACTGGTTGGTGAAGAAGCTCCATCATGTTTAGTATTTCTTGTAGCAGCTGCCATCTCCCATGCTCTGCCCTGCAGAAGGCAGCTAGGAAAGGAAACCCTTGTTCCTAGTGCAACTTATTCACATCAAAATGGAAAATAAAGATCTTATCCTCTAAAAATCAAGGTTGTGTATTTCCATTTGCCTGGCAGGTC
The DNA here is from genome assembly GCF_053574225.1 of Canis aureus. Classification (NCBI taxonomy): domain Eukaryota; kingdom Metazoa; phylum Chordata; class Mammalia; order Carnivora; family Canidae; genus Canis; species Canis aureus. Next base: position 16,877,360 of record NC_135621.1, on the reverse strand, counting down.
ATAAGGACCAGCACCAATGCTGGCCACTCATTCAACACCAACGGACCAATGTAGCTTCCTGAAGAACATCTGTGAGAAGACTTGAAAGAGACAATATTTCCCCCCCTTTTATTGGATTCAAGCAATCAAGGTCATCTCTGTCAAGTCACTAGCTTCCTGCAGAGATAATGAATGGAATGAAGACCTCAGTAACCACAAGTGATATGCATATAGTCTTTGTAAAAATAGTTTGCAAAAGTTGCTAAACAAATAGATTGTAACCATCAACAAAAAACAACCATTCCTGGGACAGGATGGAGGGTGGTGGTGGCAGGGAAGGAAGTGGTAGGGAGCATAATTTGCTTTACAGAGGTTATCACATTCCAGTATTCAAAATATCCAGTTATCACCAACCACAAGATATATAAAGCATCATGCATGTAAACAGGACAATATGACCCATTCACAAAAAAAGAAAGAGAAGGAAAAAGACAGAAAGAAATAGGAACCATTCTTAGGAGAGGAAAAAAAAAAAAAAACAGAGCCTGGGCTTTTACTGGAAGAGATTTTAAGTTTACTATCTTAAATATGCTCAAAGGACTAAAGAAAAATACATACAAAGAACTGAAGGCAAAGAATTGAGAGAATGATGCATAAACAAGGAATGAATATTAGTGGAATTTAGGAAAAATATGAAATAGAAATTATGGAATCAAAAAGTAAAATAACCTAATAGAAAATTTACTAGAAGAATTCAACATCAAATCTGAACAAGTGGAAGAAAGAATCAACTTAATTGAAGATACGGCAATTGGAGTCACCCGACCTTGGAAGCAGAAAACAAAAATGCCTGGAGAGAGGCGGACATAGGTTTTTACGGCAGTTCAGAAAAAAGTATAGACCGGAAGTAATAGAACATGCTCTGGAATGAAGACGTGTGTGCCATAAGCACATTCTTTCTTTTATCTACTTGGATGGTGTCAGGCCTCCAACTCAACAACTTGAAAAATATCCATTTGGATTTTTCTTGTGAGATTTCTATAATATCTATTCTGATTTTTAGGACCGATTTATTCACTTGTGCAGAACATCCACCAAATTTTATTATCAAATTTTTGTTCTTTTCATTTTTTTACTATTCATTTCTAATTTGCTATTTACCTCAAATTATCCATTGTGAATCAATTCACTTTCTTCAGCCCTCCTTTTTTCTTATCTATACTCATGTACTACTTCCTAAAGATGCCATCCTTGGTTGCCCAATCTAAAATCTCACCACTTCTTACACTTCCTAACTCTCTTCCCTAATTTGATTTTTTTGTTAGCACTGATAACTATCTAACATAGTATACAGCACTGTATACATAAATATAATGAATATATGAATATATACTGAATATATAATGACTATACAATGAATATATAATGTATATATAATGAATACATATATTCATGGTACATATATCCATATATTCATATATATGATATATATATATACCTGTCCCTCTGGAATGTAAAGTGAATGATGGAAGAATTTCTTTCTTTCTTTCTTTTCTTTTCTTTCTTTCTTTCTTTCTTTCTTTCTTTCTTTCTTTCTTTTTTCTTTCTTTCTTTCTTTCTTTCTTTCTTTCTTTCTTTTAGATTTTTCCTTCTTTTTAAAGATTCATTCATTTATTTTAGAAAGGGAGAGAAAGAGTATGTGTGGCAGAAGGAAAAGGAATGGGAGACAGAGAGAATCCCAAGCAGGCTCTATGCCCAGTATGGAGTCCGACATGAGGCTCAATTTCACGACCCTGAAATCATGACCTGAGCTGAAATCAAGAGTAGGATGTTCAATTGACAGAACCACCCAGGCATCCCAGAATTTTATTTTTTAATTCTGCTCACTGTTATGTTCTCAGCACTTAGAATATTCATTATCACATAGCAGGCATGCAAAAACTATTTGATAAATACATGACCTATAACTGATTATTTGATTCTAAGGAATATTTTTAAATTCACATTGATTTCATTTGATTAATGTTTGTTTAACCCTCACTAAATAGTATACACTTTAAAAATTTTTGAATATACAGAAACAGAGAACAACTTATGGTCCTTATAGTTTAACTATGGTCATGGATCTGACAGGTTAATGAGAAGGAGGCATTAGGCAAATTTTCAAACAAATGTGTGATTGTAAAACATTATAAACTCTAGAATAAAAAATATATATAGGCTTCAATGAAAGAGAAAGGAAATCTTCTCTAAGAAATTGGCTTTTTTTAGGGGCACCTGGGTGGCTGGGTGGGTTAGCATCTGCCTTTGGCTCAAGTCATGATTCCAAGGTCCTGGGATCGAGTTCCATACACATCGGGCTCCCTGCAGGGAGCCCTCTTCTCCCTATGCTTGTGTCTCTGCCTCTCTCTCTCTCTCTCTCTGTCTCTCATGAATAAATAAATACACTTTTTTAAAAAGAAGAAATCAGCTTTTTAGTTGGGGCATAAAAGAAAGCTTAGAGCAAGGCAAGCAATGGAAGCAGGCAGGGCCAATTGCAAACAGGGATTAATCTCAAGCAGGAAAAAACTTTAGCCTGTGGAGGAATGAAAAGGTCAATATACCTAGAGCTCGCAGTAAGGGAAGGACTGGAGAATGATGAATTAAACTTGGATGATGTTGAAAATACTACTGAAATACAGTTGTCAGTGATTGTCAATCACACCAAATGCAATACCTCCTTTCTTTAACAGATGATTTGTAATGTCCATTTTTTATCCTGAAGATTAATTCAATCATTATATAACCTACCTATACTCATAATTTTGAAATTAGTTCAATATACTAGTAATACTCTAATTGTATTATAAAAGAAAAATAAGAGGGAGGAATGCATAATAAAACATATTTACATTTCTGTATATTTTTACATCTGTGTCAATCACTCTTTAACTGGAGTTAATTCATTTACATTTGAGATATTTACTGATAATATAAATTATTCTATTTTGGTGTTTGTTTTCTATATGTCTTCTACTTCTTACATTTCTTTTTTTTTTTTTTTAATTTTTATTTATTTATGATAGTCACAGAGAGAGAGAGAGAGAGGCAGAGACACAGGCAGAGGGAGAAGCAGGCTCCATGCACCGGGAGCCTGATGTGGGATTCGATCCTGGGTCTCCAGGATCGCGCCCTGGGCCAAAGGCAGGCGCCAAACCGCTGCGCCACCCAGGGATCCCTACTTCTTACATTTCTTAATTCCTCCAATCTACTTTTGTATTTGATTTTTTCTAGTATAATATTTTGAGGTCCTTCTTGGTATATAATTTTTAGTTATGTTTTTAGTGGTTACCTTGAGGATTAAGTTAATATGCTAAACTTATTCTGATCTAATTTGAATAAATTTTAATTTAGTTTCAATAGCATGTATTAACTTTATCCCCCATTCCTTTGTATTAGTATTACAAATTATATCTTTATGTATTGTGTCTCAGTCTTTGCAGGAGGTATAACAAAATACTATATTTTTAACAGAAATTTATTGTTCACAGTTCTTGAAGTTAGAAGTTCCAGATTAGGTTGACAAAATGGTTGGATTCTGTAAAGGCCCTACTGAGTCAGACTGCTGACTTCTCACTGTGTCCTCACATTGTAGAAGAAACTAGGAAGCTCTATGTGGTCTCTTTATAGGAACACTAATCTCATTCATAAGGGCTCCACTCTTGGGATTTAAGCACTTCCCAAAGGCCCAACTTCTTAGTACCATTACATTGGGCATCAGATTTCAACATATGAATGGAGAAGGGCACAAATATTCTAACCATAGCACATTGTATAACCATTAATATAGACTTATAATAACTGTTTATGTATCTTTTAAATCATAGAAAAGAAAAAGAAAACCTACTATATATACATATATATGTACATATATACATATATATATATATATATATATATATATAAACATACACATTCAAGAAACTCAACAAGTTAAAGCAAGTTAAATTCAAAGAGCTCCAAATGGAGACACATTATAATCAAACTGTGGAAATCAGTAGACAAATAGAAGATCTTAAAAACCTCAAAAAAGAAGCAATTTGTCATGTACAAGAAATGCTCAATAAAACTAGCATTTGATTTCTCATCAGAAACCAGGTTGATGGCAGCCCAGGTGGCTCAGCAGTTTAGTGCCTGCCTTGGGCCCAGGGCATGATCCTGGAGATCCGGAATCAAGTCCCATGTCGGGCTCCCTGCATGGAGCCTGCTTCTCCCTCTGCCTGTGACTCTGCCTCTCTCTCTCTCTCTCTCTCTCTCTCTCTGTCTCTCATGAATAAATAAATAAAATCTTAAAAAAAAAAAAGAAAAAGAAAAAGAAAAGAAACCAGGTTGACCAGAAGGCAACAGGATAATATACTTAAAATACTCAAACACCTATCAATGAAGATTTCTCTATCCAGCAACTGTCCTTTAAAAATAAAGGAGTTAAGACATCCTCAGATGAACAAAAGCTAAGGGGGCTCATCTCTAGTAGATCAGATAAAGGGAGTCCTACAGCTGAAATGAAAATACTAGATGGTAACTTGAAACCATTAAAAGAAACAAAGATCTCTAGTAAATGTAACTACACAGGTACATTTAAAAACCAATTATTCATCAAATTTGGAAAACCACTGGCCATTATATTTTCAAATAATCTTTCTGCTCCTCTCTTACTCTCTTTTCTTCCTGGAAGTCTCATAATGCATATGTTGGCATACCTGATGGTTTCCCATAGCTTCCTTAGGATTTGTTCATTATTTAAAAATTCTTTTTTTTTACTACCCACTTCTTAAAAATCTTTCATAACATATCCATCCTTCTAAAACTTTACTGAATCTCTATTACTCAAATAATTGATTTTCTTTTTGTTGTTATTGTTGTTTTTCCCTTAGCTTTGAGATTCTTATCCAAAATTCATTGAAATGGTACAATGAAATGGTACAATGAAGCAAAGAAAATGGCACTTCAGTCCTACTGCAGTGTGATTTCTCCTTTGCTCTTGAAAGTGGTCCCACATGTATCTTTTAAAAATCTGTGCCCTCCATGGAATATGAATATAGAGAAAAAAGTTCAGTTTATAGAACCAGAAATTTAAACCCATCAAAGTCCAAATTACTTTTTTATCCCCTTTTACTTGTACATGTGTCTCTTAGCCAAATGGGATCAATATCCTGACAACTGTCATTGCTTATTCCCAATTCCATATATTTATTTAAATTGTTTCATCAGTGTTTTTGTTGAGGTTAAATTCTCTTTAAGTCAAGTTATACTTGATCATGGCTTTCCCTAACAGTTTTTGCTTGAAATAATTTTACATACCTCTCTGAACTGCTCTACCAAATAGCACCTGCACAACTCACTTAGCAATTCATCCTACATATGTCTTTTCACATCTAATTTTGATTATCATATTTAAAATATACATATATTTGATTTTTTTTATTTTATGCATTACTATTAATATTTATATTGTCATTTCTCCCAAATTGTGTTGTAAGCACGTTGAAAGTAAGGATTATATGTTGATGTTTTTAATTCCCACTATACCTTGTGTGTAGTAAAAACCCTTTCAAAATATAATTAATATGTAAAAACAGATATCCTACAAATGTGAAACAGTAAAAATCTTGCTATACATAATAAACTATGAAGGTTACCCAATTTATAATCCTGAGTTGATTTTGCTATTGACTATTAGGATCACCAATTTATGCATCAATACCTAAATTTCTTGCATACAATGTAAAAAAGAATAACACCAAGCTATTAACAAGAGATTATTACTACCATTTTCATATACTAAACAGGGTACTGTTAAATCTTTCTACTTATTGATTTTGTTAACATTTTTCCAAGTGAACAGCTGATTATACCATTCTCTGTTGGAATTCCAAATTAGAAAGTAGAAGCGTCCTTTAAATTTTTTTATCTTATAAATATCAACTGTTTCTCTAAGAAGATATATGCCATTCTTGATTCCTCTAAAAACATAAAAATTCCTCCACAACTTTCAAGAATTTTTTAAACAAACATATTTTTCCTTGAAATTTTAAAGTTTTTGGTCTAGAGTCTCTCTCTTCTACTTAGGCATGCAGTAGTTATATAGTCTGTCCTAGAATATTTTTGCAGTTTTAAAATATGTTAAAACTAGTAACGATCCACCTTACAAAGATGAGGCCTAATAAAATTATCCACAGCCTTTCTTACTGTAACTTTTTCAGTATAAAACTTCCTCTATAAGATTTTCATTATCTTTAGGATTCAATAATGACACCTTCCTAAGTTTTCTGCATTCTTCTTTGGAAAGCACAGATTGTAACATACTATTCTGGGAAGGATCTAGTGGCTATTGAGAGAATTTAATATTTAGGATAGCATTACCAGTATTGAGTATAGGGAAGAAAACTTGTGTGTGTCTGCAGATTTTTTAATTGGTTAATTTAATAAATAATCCTAATATGAACTCTGGTTCTCTTGAACTTCAATGTCAGGACAGTATCTGAAGTTATACAAATAAGCAAATGGCCTAAAGAGACACTTGAAAGGTATTAATATAATAACTAAGTATATCTGGTTTAAGGGGCACAAAAATAGATGCAAAATGAGCAAGAGAGGATATAAATCAACTACCAAAAAGTCTACCAGGAAACTGAACATTTTTTTTTAATATTTACTGGAAGTTCAAATTTCCCAATTTTGTGCTGAAGTGACTACATTAACACATGAAGAGAAAAGGCTATTGCACTCAAATCTCAGAAAACAGACTGATGTTATGCCTTAACTGCATCCTTACACTAATAAAAATAAGCTAACAGAATAAAACAGCTACAATAATATATTAAATCCACACATTCTCCTCAATGTCTTTTTTTTTTTTTTTTTTTGAGAGACAGAGAGCCAGTGGGGAGGGGCAGATGGAGGGAAAGAGAGAGAATCCTAAGTGGGCTCCACACTGGTTGTGGAGCCTGATGAGGGACTCATTCTCACAACCCTGAGGTCATGACTTGAGCCAAAATCAAGAGTCAGATGCCTAAATGACTGAGCCATCCATGTGCCCCTTAAATCCACATATTGTCTGTAAATATGGGTAGTGAACAGCTATACCTGGTTTAAAAAGTAAATATCTACATGGAATATAACACAGTTTTTATAACTTTATAGATAATTTCACAGTCTATACTCACTAAATTTTGCAGTATATTCTATGTTTTACAAAAATAGATATAATTAAAATATAAACATTAAAATTATAGCAATGCTGAAACAAGCAAATAGGGCAAGCCATAACTCTCTAAATCTCCACGGATGGAAAACAGTTTTATCATTGGAATTTTTTACTTTCAGGTCAATAATCCATCTGTTACCAAAAGCCTTAAGATTAAACTGACACACACGATCCTTTAAAGTCTTAGAGTAGTAGACAAAGATGTCAATAGCTGACCCAGCAATTCCTTTTGTAGTCATGCTGCAAAATTGCAGCCATCCCTAGCTCTCAAATATTTGCCTCGTTAGCATTAAATGATGGGTAGTGGCCTCACTTCTGTACAGATTATCTGCTACAACCAACAGGGCAAGCACACAGGAAAATATCATGGGTCACCTATCCTTGTTTAAAAAAAAGAAAAATTGATAGCACAAAGTGTCTTTAGGCATTACAACCTCGTGTTCCTGAACCTTTATATCATAAACCACAACATGCTAAGAAATAAGTACTGGACAGTTATAAACATTTCATTATAACTTTCAAAAGTCTACTATTTTGCCCCTTTTCACCACCTATTAACATTGAAATCCTAAACTTTTTCATCAATCCAGATCACACATCCTGCTCTTCATCTGAGTAAAGCTATTTTATGATTTCATCCTATGTACTTGTTTGTTTTCCTTATTTCTTCCACTTCTATTGGTCTAAAACCATTTAAAACGATCTCATTAATAAAATATCCAGAGGAACTGATATTTCATTGTTTCTACTATTGCTGTTTATATAACTATTTAACTTAGTTGTGAAATCATTCTCTACCACATCTCACGTTCCCCTCTATAGACTGAATTCCCAACATGTAACCATCCTGTATCCTTCCCAGATAATCCTTATTGGCTGTCATAAACAAAAGAAAAAAAAAAGTGAATTCATTTGGAAATGTATAACATTTTAAAGTGTTTTCTTTTAAAACATTTCTTTTAAAACGTTTTAAAGTGTTTTGATTGCTTCAACGTGGATGGAACTGGAGGGTATTATGCTGAGTGAAGTGTTTTCTTTTAAAACATTCCCACCATAACCCAGTTAGTAAATAGAGCAGAAAGTTTAATTCTCATTTTAAAAAAATGACTAAGTCTGATATCCAGAGAGATTGAATCACTGTCCCAAAGTTATATCAGAAGCTTGGTCATAGATTAGTCAATGTGGTCTCCCCAGTCCTAATCCTTCTCTTTTCATTACTCAAGTAATAATTGACTTAGTCTTGGTCTATGCTTTTCTTTACTCTGTAGTCATTCTTTAAAATTAAATTAGTGATTTAATTGCTACTTCTCTGGCAGTTTCTCTAAGTTATGGGTCAGGTGTCAGAACTGATTATTTTATAAACGAGGAGAACTACCAAGAGGAGTAGATAGGGTATGTGCAGGAAATTAAAGGGTTTTAAAGATAAAAATTAGTGGTTTTATGTACAACGTAATAGTTGCAAGACAGAGTTGTCACTGTTTCAGGGGCTGCTAAATTGGAATCAAGTTATTTGTATGTTCCTATGACGGAGCTTGAGCTTTGCTTCTCAATTCCATCCTTTCTTCTAACACAGCTTACACTAGACCTTGTCTGTACTCGCCTTATTGTTACACCCTTGATATCTGCCTTGTGGTTGTATCAAGTCTGACCTTTTTTTGTTTTTAGATCAGCTACCTATGTTTTTTACTTGCTTAGAATAAATAAAACAAAATAATTTCTTATAATGCTTGTTATTAGCACATACTTGTTTGTTTAAAATTCCACATGGCTCAACTCATTTATAAGAATTGGAGAGTAGAAAAATAAGCCATAGACTTCCCGGGTATCTCTTCATCCAATACAAAATTCAATAAAGGCTTTCCTGCATCTTCTTACAAAGCACATCTTAGATGAAATGTCTTGGGATTTTGTGAAATAGTATTGAACTGCAGCACTGAGAAATTACCTGAATTTTAAAAGAATACAAAGGGACAAGATCCCAAACCATCATGTAATGGTTTTCTATATTAACTAGTCCCAAACACAGCAGAATGTATTTTCTAAGGTTGCTTCTCCGCTTTCATATCAGAATACATAATTTGATATAATGGCATCCCTGGAATAATATTAAGAAAAATTTATTTATACAATTTATATAGATAAAGAGAAATTGTCAGACAGATTACATAAAATGGATGAGAGAGAGAGAGAGAGGGAGAGAGGGAGAGAAAGATGAGGAAAACAATGGCCAATAAGTTTCTAGCATAACATACTCATATTTTTAAAGAAAATATGATAAAGGAGGAGAATAATAAGAAACTATTATATTTTTCTCTACATAGATATAAAAGGCTAAATAATAACCATAATAAAGCCAAGAAGCATAAACTGAGCCTAGGCACAAGATGGAAGCTAAAAAATAATTTTTCGTGTGTCACGTTGGACACTCAAAAATGAACACCTGAGCAAAAGAACAAAATGATCCAATTCAATAACATACATGTGAGAAAGCATCACGGTGTTTAAAGCTAAAACCAAATACTCCCATCATGACTCAAAGAGCTAAAATCACCCAAAGGAAAGAACTGACTAAACCTAACTGATTGCCTCTAATTTACTCCGCTGATATAAGCAAAGGTTGAGCAGAGGACTAGGAAAATAGCTGCATTCGATAGGAATTAATCTTAGACTTTCTATTTGAATAAGTAGAGATTAGATTATGGCAGGATGTGTGCTTTGGAAAAAGTCAACGAATCCTTCTGAGTCAGAGTCTCCCAAATCATAAAGTGACACTAAAATATACTTGGGAATTTATTGTATCAAACGTGAAGGTTCTTCATAATTCATGAAGAACTCTGCAAATTCGAAGCATCTAAATGTTTATTGGGTGAGAGACAATCCTCTGATAAGGAGGTACAGATGCCAGTCATGGCCGTTACCCGTACTTTGAGGGATGGAGGCACCAAACTCAAGGTTTGTGTCTGACACTCTACTGTGGAGGAATTGGGTTAGATTTTTAATAAAGTGTTAATGGTGCTCTTTCTCTTTTGGCCGGAAGCCTGACAACTTAGATGGGCAGCTTCCAGGGCCTGTGTGTTAGCTCCTCAATGGCAAGAAGGCCTCGAGGAAAAGAGCCTGTGGCTATGGTTGAGAATGTCCCTGCCCTAAACTTCTCATGTCTCACGTCCTTTCCTCTAGGCTCCTTGCTCATTTCTAATGAGAATGAAGTAGATATATCTAGTTGGCAGGAAAACATTTGTCTTACTGCTGTATTTTACCATTTCCAAGGAATAGTAAGAGACAAGTAGGGCCATAAACTAAGAGTAAGTGTCACAAGTAGCCAGGAGAACATTGCCCTGTTATCCAGCTTTGTCTCCAGTTTCTAAACCTCTCTCCTTAGAACTTCCACCCTAGAGCACTACTGTCTGATTATGAATTTAGATGTGATTTTTATCCTTTGTAACGTTGAAAGTGCCCCTTTTTCAGCATGAGAGGAGCTATGAAATGGTAGTTGAAGGAAGAAAAAAACTTGAGGTCTCTCTAGTTGTTAATATACTACTAGTGTTTATAAATATCATTTACGCAGAAGTAAGATAAATATAGTAAAGTTGACTTTTTGCTTCTTAAGTTCTTTTTAGCCACCTAAAGATTTTTTTTTTCACCTAAAGATTATTGACCCATATTCTTAACCCAGCATGATATATGCAAGAGTTGGGTGATTCATAGCAACCAAAAAAAACAAAAAACAAAAAACAAACAAAAAAAACAAGTGGGACATACAAGATACAGAAGCTTTCCCTATTACAAATTATCTTAGTATTAAGAGCATCTTTTTTCTGATCTATTCTCCAAGAGGCATTGAGATAGGATGCTTGAAAAATAAAACTAGTGGCAGCAAAGAATTTTTCCCTCTTTGGGAATTCACGGACAGTTATCTTTGAAGTCTTTTCTTTTCTTTTCTTTTTAAGATTTATTTATTTATGTATGATAGATGGAGAGAGAGAGAGAGAGAGGCAGAGACAGAAGCAGGCTCCATGCTGGGAGCCTGACGTGGGACTCGATCCTGGGACTCCAGGATCACGCCCTGGGCCAAAGGCAGGCGCTCAACCGCTGAGCCACCCAGGGATCCCCTCTTTGAATTTTTTTCAAGCAGAGTTACATTGGAAAAGTCAAATAACGTTGTAATTGAGTTAAACTCTCTGCAATCTTGAAGATAATAACAATTGCTAAGTTACCTTGCTACTTCACTAATTTGTAAGGAGCAAAAAAAAGTTTAATTAAATTTAACAAAGATATATTAAAAATAAAGACTGTCACAGTGTTAGACTCTGAGACTAAAAGAGTGGATAGAACTGTGTCCCTACCCTCGAGGAGCTGACAGTCTAATGGGAAGGATCAACTGATACAAGTAATCAGTACTATTGACAGTCATCTGCTGGCTGGGAATGCTGCATTAGAGATGTTAGAAAGTGGAGGAGGGTCAATAATGTATTCTCCAAACTGAGAAGACACTTTGAGACCAAAATGGTACAAGCCACTCCTTACCATCCTACAGAATTTTATTCGGGGTAACTTACTGATGGAAGGTCGGGGGCACTGATGGAAGACCCAGGTGATATGCATCTATCCTCTGCCCCTATTCTCCACCAAGTTCAGACTTTAACCCACAGCTTTTGTAGAGCAAGGGGCATAGTGCTAAGCTCAAAGCAGCTTACCTAAGGTGGAGTCTTCCAGGTGTCCCTGTAATGATGATCAGCACAAGGTTTCCCACATCGAGTCAGGGCACACATGGATCTCAATAGGGCCTGGAACACAGAGCCCCAAGGGAAGTCCTTGCTCTGGCACGAAAAAGATGAAGCACCAAAGATGGAGTCAGTGTGGTCAGCCCTCCTACACAGGTAGCCACAAAACCACAGGGGCACATAAAAATAAGGGTTATTAATCACCAAGGTGGGCAGTCAGGTGGCTTTGCTGGACTTGGTTGGACTCAGTCATGTATTATCGTCCAGGTGGCTAACTGTAAGATGATCTGGGCTGATCCTATTTGGAACAACAGGGGCAATGTGCGGCTGACCACACATCTCCCAACCCAGGCCAGTAAAGCTTGGGCATATTATTTTGGTGACGTCAGAGACGCAAGAGAGATCAAAGGAAAATTAAGCATCCTTCTGAGGCTTAGACTCCAAACAGCCTCACCATGTCATCATTCTACTTCATTGCAATAGCCAAATAAATCACGTGGCTGGTCCCAGAATCAATGGATGGGGGAATTGACTCCATCGTTTCAGGACAGGAAATTCATATTCACACAGAAAAGGGCTTGAATAGAGAAAGGGGTAAAGAATTAGGGTCTCTGCTGTCATCAATCTCCCACACACCTACGTGTGTACGCGTGATCACCAAGCTTGCACCAGTGGAAGCAGAGGACATTATAACAGTGGACACCGGCACATGGAGGGAAGTCTGGGGAGAGACACGAAGCTTTGGGGTCAGCATTACATTTGAATTACAGGCTACATTAATTTCCTATTGCTGCTGTTCCACACCGCCAAACATTTAGCACCTGAAAACAGCACGAGTGTTATTATGTCAAAATTGTGTAGGTCACAAAGATAAACTCAAAATGGATGAAAGATCTAAATGTGAGACAAGATTCCATCAAAATCCTAGAGGAGAACACAGGCAACACCCTTTTTGAACTCGGCCACAGTAACTTCTTGCAAGATACATCCACGAAGGCAAAAGAAACAAAAGCAAAAATGAACTATTGGGAGTTCATCAAGATAAGAAGCTTTTGCACAGCAAAGGATACAGTCAACAAAACTAAAAGACAACCTACAGAATGGGAGAAGATATTTGCAAATGACGTATCAGATAAAGGGCTAGTTTCCAAGATCTATAAAGAACTTATGAAACTCAACACCAAAGAAACAAACAATCCAATTATGAAATGGGCAAAAGACATGAACAGAAATCTCACAGAGGAAGACATAGACATGGCCAACATGCACATGAGAAAATGCTCTGCATCACTTGCCATCAGGGAAATACAAATCAAAACCACAATGAGATACCACCTCACACCAGTGAGAATGGGGAAAATTAACAAGGCAGGAAACAACAAATGTTGGAGAGGATGCAGAGAAAAGGGAACCCTCTTACACTGTTGGTGGGAATGTGAACTGGTGCAGCCACTCTGGAAAACTGTGTGGAGGTTCCTCAAAGAGTTAAAAATATACCTGCCCTACGACCCAGCAATTGCACTGCTGGGGATTTACCCCAAAGATACAGATGCAATGAAACGCCGGGACACCTGCACCCCGATGTTTACAGCAGCAATGGCCACGATAACCAAACTGTGGAAGGAGCCTCGGTGTCCATCGAAAGATGAGTGGATAAAGATGTGGTTTATGTATACAATGGAATATTACTCAGCTATTAGAAATGACAAATACCCACCATTTGCTTCAACGTGGATGGAACTGGAGGGTATTATGCTGAGTGAAATAAGTCAATCGGAGAAGGACAAACATTATATATTCTCATTCATTTGGGGAATATAAATAATAGTGAAAGGGAATATAAGGGAAGGGAGAAGAAATGTGCGGGAAATATCAGAAAGGGAGACAGAACATAAAGACTCCTAACTCTGGGAAACGAACTAGGGGTGGTGGAAGGGGAGGAGGGCGGGGGCTGGGGGTGCGTGGGTGACGGGCACTGAGGGGGACACTTGACGGGATGAGCACTGGGTGTTATTCTGTATGTTGGTAAACTGAACACCAATAAAAAAATAATTTATTAAAAAAATTTAAAAAAATAAAAAATGCTACCAGTAAAAAAAAAAAAAAAAAAAAAAAAGGTTGTGTAGGTCAGAAATGCAGTCAAGATTTCACCTGGTCTGGGATCCTCCCTGGAGATGCTGGGAGAAAATTTATTTTCAGATTCCTTCGGGTTTCTGACAGAACTCAGTTACAGGCAGCACTAGGGTAGGGTCCTTGTTTCCTCATAGACTATGGGTCTGGAGCGTCTCTCGCATCTGAGATGCTGCCTGCATCTCTTGTCATTTCGTTTTCCTTGTTTTTGAAGAAGCAATGGCAGGTTGGCTCCTTCTCTGACTTCCTTCCGCCCTATCTGTCTTATTGCAACTGGAGATAGTTCTCTGCTTAAAAGGCCGCATGACTAGTTTAGGCCTACCAAGGCAATCCGGGATAATCTATTTGAAGAGCCATAGATTTAATGACCTCTGCAGAGTCTCATTTCCCCTATAAAGTAGCATAGTCACAGACTCCCGGGACTCGGGTGTGAGTATCTTTAGTAGGTCATTCTGCTTCTCATTGTCTATCTGATGGTTCCCAGAGCTTCCTCTCTCTCCCAAGTGCAGAATACATTCATCCCAACATGGAGCAGTGGGACATCGGCAGCCAGCAGTTATAGATGACACCTCGTTGAAAAAGTAGGGAAATGGCAACGGAGACAGATTCAGCAATCCAAGCTTTTGGAAACTGAAGGCAAACCACGTTAGATATCAAGGGTTAGGAATAATCCTCCTTAAAGTCTTGGCTCTCAGCTCTACCCTTGGAGTCATTATTTCTTCTTCATGGAAGGCGCCATGCATTTAGTGCTGAATTAACAGACTTTTATTAGCCTGTTTCCTGCTGGTGGGGCTTTGGAAGCTGCAGAAGGATTCGCTCTAACAGAGAGAAGCCATGTCCACAAATCTTTTGGAGACAATCATATATCTATTTTTAGTTTCTGTTGAGTTGACTGAAGGAAAAAGATCTGAAATTTCCCATGGGGCACCGGTTTGACTGAGGGAATCTGTGAGTCACACTCTTGATCTCTTCAAAGAGCCTTTGTGGGAGTGAGTACTCAGACCTATTGCCCTCCGGGTAGGCTGAAAATCTTCCAAATCTTCACGTTCCAATTTCTTTTAGCTGAACAGTTCTTCCCTCAATTTACATCATTCCTCTTGCATTTTATTATAAACAGCAAGAAGAAGCTAAGACCCAGCTCGAACACTTTGCTTGGTAATCTCCTCAGCTAAGTATCCATTATTCGCAGGTTCTGATTTCCACATGTTCTCAGGACACCATGACAGCAAGCTTTCTGGAACTAAATAACAAAAGTCCTCCTTTTCCATGTGACATACACCTCAAGTCTTTCCGATTGCTCATCAGAAGTATCCTTGTCCTGATTTCCATGGATAGTCTATTATCAGAAATTTAGGCTTTCTGTAATGCGATTTGCAATATCTCATGATCCTCATCACTTCCTTTTGAATCCTCATTGATAAAGCCTCGGTTGTCCACTTGTTTTATTTTTTTTATTTTTATTTTTTTAATAATAAATTTATTTTTTATTGGTTTTCAATTTGCCAACATACAGAACTTATTTTAGCAACAGTCATTTCAAGGCAATCTAGGCTTTTTCTATGATACTCTTCAACATTCTTCTATATCTGCCTACTGCCCAAACCCAAAGCAGCTTCCATAGGTTAGGAGTTTGTTACAGCCTACTCCTATTTGAAAAATCTGTATTTATTTTCTATTGCTGCTATAGTGTCAAAAGTTTTACCGTTTAAAACAGCATTCATTTTTATTTCACAGTTTTATAGATCAGAAGTCCAAATGTGCCATAACTCAGCTGAGTCCTCTACCTAGAGTCTCACAAGATCTAAACCAAGGTGTCTGCAGGGCTTTGTTTATTTCTAGAGGCCATGGGAGTAATTCACTTCCAGGCTCGTTCTTGTCAGAATTCATCCCTAGACAGTCGTAGGACTAAAGTCCCTGTTTTCTTTCTATCAGCCAGATGCCTCTTTCATCTCTTCAAGACCACCTGCCCTTGGCATTTTGTCTCCTCCATTTTTATTTTTATTTTATTTTTACTTTTTTCTTCCATTTTTAAAGCCAACAATATCTGGTCAGGTCCTTCTGACATGCTCTCCACTTCTCTTTCTGTCACATATCTCTAACTACAGGGGGGGAGACCTCTCTACTTATAAGTGTTATTTTGAATAGATTGGGTTCATCTAGATAATCCAGGACAGTCTCTTAGTTACATCAGTAAAGTCCATTTTTCCATGCAGTGTAGCATATTCACAGGATCCACCAATAAGCATGTGAACATTATTGGAGTGGGCTGGTGGTGCTGAGCAGAATGACTGACACACAGACATTCCTTTACATCTTCGGAAGCTAGATGGGTCCTTCTGGTCAAATTGAGAAGTAGGTAAAATTCAAGTATAAAATTTCAAACACTTGGGAGGATTCAGGTAACAATCTTGATTCACAATGACAAATTAAACTGGGGTTCATCTCTAAAATATTCAGAAGAAGAAAAGCTAAGTTTGGATTATAAGAGTTTTATTTGGGGGGTACCTGGGTGGTTCAGTCAATTGGGCATCTGCCTTCAGCTCAGGTCATGATCCTGGGATCAAACCCCACATTGGGCTTCCTGCTCAGCCAGGAGTCTGCTTCTCTCTCTACTCGTATGCTCACATACTCTCTCTCTCTCATAAAAAAATTTTAAAAAACAAATCTTTTTAAAAAAGAGTTTTATTTTGTTTTTATATCTGTGACTCAGGAAGCCAGTGAGATGAAGGAAGTAATTTCCTAGTCGATCACTGTTATCAAGAAATTGTTTAAGCATTGACAATGCTAGAGGACAAAATGGTCAGCACAAGCTAGTCTTCCAGTCAATGGCAGATGAAGGTTAAAAATACGAGGCCAGGAGAATGGCTTTATATTGGCCAATGCAAGTGGTAGTATTGTACTCGGAAGCACTGACACATGTGTTCTGGGACGAGGGTGGGAGGGAAAGACATGAAATGAAAAGGAAGTGTTAGGACTTGAGTGGCAAAGGTCAGTAGAAGGAGTTTCATTTCTGGCTCAGATAGTAGTAATTACTCGAGCTACAAGACCGTTCCAATGACCCCTCGAATGATGCCTTCTCTGGCAATGCTAATTACATCATCTCGCCCAGCATTAGAAGAGAAATCAGAGTAATTGGTGTGGCATGATGAATTCAAGGGACTTCCTGACCTCATTTCAATTGCAGCAAATAACCCCAGTGAGATGAAACATTTCTGCAGCACCGAGGAGTTGCTCAGTACATGAACTCAGTCTGCCAGACTGCTGTATAAAGACTTGCTAAGGAAAAACTTACTGAGAATTTATTTCCCATGTATGTTTTTGGACATAAATCTACCTGGCACCCTAAACCGTGGGGAGGATAGGAAATAGCCACTCAACAAGTGTTGAAATAGAGCTAAAACTGCCAATCTGCTCCTGAAGTATGTGAGAGAAACCATCTGGTTGTGTCTTCAAAGAGTGTTTTCTCAAGAGTAATTTAGGTGAGAACCGCTAAGCAAGGTGGAAAGGATCTGTCACCTGTTCTGCGAACAAGATGACATGTTCATCAGATAATAGGCACATGCCTCTGCAGATACAAAATCGGGCACATCAGGAAATATAAAATTGGTATTGGGCAGGGGGGAGAGAGAATACAGATGGGTTTTAATTTTTTTAACTCAAAATGAATAGCTAATGAGTGAAGAGATGAAGATGAAATCCAAAAATTGTCAATTAAACAGCTGTTGCCTCAAACACCTCTCTATCATAGAAAATTTCACCATTTCTATAAAACTTTCAGGAAGATTGTTACAGAAGCAACAGTCTGTAATAAAAAGAAGCCACGGATTTGTCATGTTTATGAACCATTTTAAAGGAAATGCTTTCTGTGTGTAAGTAACATCATGAAAAACTACAGGGTAACATAAGTTATTTAATGGAAAAACCTCAAGACTAAACTATTTGACCTTTGACATACACATTTACTTGTTTAGTTGTTCCATTTAGGGGATTATGTTACTTTTCTTCTAAGAAATGCTTGTTGGTTCCCACTCACCTGTAATACAAACTTCAAAGTCCCAGCCTTTGTTATATGGCCCCAGTCCTGTGCTCACCTGTGCTTTCTGACACACCCTGCCAACTAGCTGCATGGAAAAGCTCAAGATTCCACAAACAAAACATTTTTCCGCCTTTGAATGTGCTCTGTCTGGAGTGTCCTTCTCAGGCCACTCGGTTTAAAAACCACGTTAAGGGATCCCTGGGTGGCACAGCGGTTTGGCGCCTGCCTTTGGCCCAGGGCATGATCCTGGAGACCCGGGATCGAATCCCACATCAGGCTCCCGGTGCATGGAGCCTGCTTCTCCCTCTGCCTATGTCTCTGCCTCTCTCTCTCTCTCTCTATCTCTCTCTCTCTGTGACTATCATAAATAAATAAAAATTAAAAAAAAACACGTTAAATATTAACGCTCCACCCTCAAGACTTCTTCAATAATTTTAAACTGAATTAATCATTTCTATTTGTCTGCCCTCTTATATATTTCCTATTACCTCTCTTCTGGATTTAATGCATATTTTGAATGAAACACAAAGCAAATGGGAATGATTAGTCATTGGGGTTAAATAACTATGGTTCAAATACTGGCATCATCATGTATTGGCTTTATGACCTGGAAACATCTTTTTTTTTTCTATAGTAGACTTAAACAAGTCAATGCTTATATTATAGGAACATGAAGAATATTAAATGGACACATACATAGAAGCCGCTGTGCTTAGCTGTTAGTATACATTCAGTATATGTGCCTCTTTTCAAACTTAAAGCACTATGAATATGTAACATATAATTCTAATCTCACTTGCCTGTGACTACAAAATAAACTTAAATTTTTTTTTAAGCCCAAGTTTTTATTGCATAAGCTCCCCCTACCCTATTTCCTATTTTCCTATTTCTACTACCCTAAATCCCACTCCATGTCTTATTCTGTTATTTCTGCTTGTTCCTAAGAGGGAAATGAATGAAAGAATCAAGCATTTATTTTACAAAGGTAGTAGGTGTTTTAGATACATAATCTGTGTGTATTTGAAAATGAGTGTTCTGGAGACCAAGGGAGAGTAGAGCTCCAGGAGCACAAGAAAGACTGCTATGTTTGCTATTTCTCTTAAAAGGATAGCCGGGTACTTGTGTATCAGAATTGGTCACAGCTAAAACATTTCTAAGTAATCACTTGGGAATCTCCAGGAATCACACTTTTCTTCCATTCATGTTGGCTTCATGCATTGAAAGCATGCAGAGGAAATATTTTTTCCTAGATATACAAAAGATTTTTGAGACAATCTGGCAACTTAATGGAGAGAATAAGATATTTTATAAAATACAGATCAAGAGATGCTCTTGTATTTCTGTGCTATAAATTCATATTTCTTTCTTTTTACTACTCTCCTTATGTGAACAAGTCAAACAAAATTCAACAAGAAATCTCAATATCTAAAAGGTAGTTTTTGAATTACGTTATCACGAGACAGAGAGAGAGAGGGGATTTAGAAGGTGAAGTAAAATATAATAGTGAAAATTTTACTTTAACAAATGCCTACCTATTTATTCCTACCTAACCTTTTCATTTTTAAGGGACTGCAGTCATAAACAAAATATAATTAAATCATTCATTATCTTTCATTTTACCAATTTCCTACTCTCTTTTATTTCAAACTGACTTTGATTATAATTTACTGACATTTAACATATTGCTTAGCTAACAGGTTTTTTTTTTTAAATTTGTTTTATAATGTTGGTCAGTCTGAGAATATCTTTCAGCATAATTATATTCCTTTGTTCTCATATTTTATTTTCTTTGACTCATAACTGTGAAAGAAAAGTTGTCATTTATTGTATCACAGCACAGATTTTGCATAATTTTTCTGTTTTCCTACATCTCAGTAGAACTGACTTTTCTAAATAAAAAGTATTTATCTCAGTTACCAAACAGTCCCACCACCATTGCAAATAGTATCTTACTACCTCTCGTGAAATTTAATTGTATATTTTTATTTATTCTATAGTTCTTCCTTGACATCTAGCCTTCTATTTAAAGTCTTCTTTTCCTCCTATTTCAATGACATCAACCACCAAGGAGAATTGAAATTAGTGCTTTCCTGGGGTGAGGTACAGATTGTCAAGCTTCAACTTTTGGTCTCCAGCCATCGTTGACATCATTTACATCGCTGTCCATGAGACAGTAACCTAGAAGCTGTGGGGATTTGTAAAACAAACAAACAAAAAATTAAACAAACTAAACAGTAATCTCTATCACTATCTCAGAGAACCTACAACATGGGAAGAACAGGGGATAAAAAGCAACTTCCAAAAAAGATACTTAGCTGTTCTAATAGAGGAAACAGAGATGATGGGGGCGGGGGAGAAGGGAAGCATAGAGATCTTTCCTAAATAAAGATGATAGAAAAAGGCTGTATCTATTCTACTTCAGATAGTGACTTAGTGTAAGGGAAAAGAATGTATATCAGGTAAATAGGCAAAGAAGAGGGGTATTCATGGAAACTCAAAGGTGGTAGAGTGAATATTAATTTTCAAGAAATGTAGGAAGAAGAGATCAATGGAAAACTTACAGGCAGCTAGCCAGACTCATGAGTGAGCATGGACCTGAGTCCAAATTGCTGACCCCACAAGAGTGAGTTAAGTAAATAGTACTCCTTTACGTCTCTAATTCAGGTGAGAATTTAATTCAATATAAAATGATGCTACATCAATTGAAAAATGTATAATTCCAAGTGTTTAATTTGTTTTTTTTCTAAAGATTTTATTTATTCATGAGAGACACAGAGAGAGAGAGAGAGAGAGAGAGAGGCAGAGACACAGGCAGAGGGAGAAGCAGGCTCCCTGCAGGGAGCCGGATGTGGGACTCCATCCCGGGTCTCCAGGATCATGCCCTGAGCCAAAGGCAGGTACTCAACCACTGAGCCAACTAGGCATCCCCCCAAGTGTTTAATTTGAACAAATATTTTATTATATAGCTGCTTTAGACAGTGGAATCACGGTAATAAAACAAGTGTAAGGCCTTGTCATGTGGTGCTCATATTCTGGAAGGAGTGATGCACAGTAAACAAAGTAATACTTGTAATGTCCGATGTGGGTAAGTGCTACAACAAAACGAGGAAAGATCACTGGGAATTACTGTGGAGAGATGGGAGGAGATGTGGTTTTAGTTAATGTAGTATTTTAAAGTTGAGTAACTTCATATATATATATATATATATATATATATATATATATAATAGATAGATGATAGATAGATAGATAGATAGATAGATAGATAGATAGATAGATAGATGATAGATAGATAGATGATAGATAGAAAGAGAGAGAGAAAGACAGAGTTGAGATGGATCCCCCACCCAAAACGTAGTTCAGATGTTCAGGTTGCTGACTCTTCATATACCAAGAAAATTTAAGAGAAAGCTTATCACATATGCAAGGAACTCCTAGAGTGAGAACAGTGGGGAGAAGGCTTGTGTTGGTTTGAAAAGGACAGAGGCAATCAGTGTGGCCTTTCAAGCTATAAGGCCGTGGGCAAAGTTGCCATGTGCAAGCTGGAGGTTTACAAGGTGTGAGAAGAGGCACACATGGGCTTTCTTGTCAGTCTGTCTGATAGGGGGCCAAAGAGGAATGGAAGTGAATGCTTTAAAAGACATTTTTCATTTTCTTGAAAAAAAAAAAAAAAGACTATTACTGTTGATCAGAGAGGCTGTACTGAAAATGTGACATCTGACAAATGGCTTAAAGGATATGAGGTGTGGTCCAATAAAGAGTTTTTGGTGTTTGTCTCCGGTTTCTGTCACAGAACTTCTAAAACCCCTGGAATTTCCTGACTGATAGGAGTGTCTCTGTTGCACAAATGACATGACTTCAGGTGGGCCATCCAATAGCCTCAGCAGGGTTTCCAAAAAGACTAACTCTGTGATTAGAGAGTTGGTATTTGGGCTCCACCCATCCTCCACAAAGGGTGGAGTTCTGTCACATGACTGGATGGTTTTATTCATCATGCCTACATGATGAACCTGCCCCCGAAATCTCTGGGCATTGAAGTTCAGAAGAGCTTCCTAGTAGGTGGACCTGTGCCACGAAGGTGATGGAGCACCCTGAGTCCCTGGGGACATTGTATGGGGACAGCTCTATGTTTGGGACCCTGCCAGAGTCCCCCTACATACAGTGCGTGCTTTCCTGAGTTCTCTGAGTCACTTTCACTTATTATTGAGCCTTATGGGGTTGAAGAAAGCCTTGAATTTAGAGCCAGTTGATCACAAACACAGAAGGCCTGCGGATATCTGAAGCATGGTCAGCATCTGAGGTAGGGGTGGTTTTGTGAGGGACTCAACCCTTAACTCATGGGTTCTGATGGTGGCACTGAGTAGTTGGCATCACCTTGTGTTGCGGTATACCCAGCTGTGTACTCAGTACAACAGCTGGATGTTTGCCACATTACAAAGACACACTCTTGTACAGAAGGAAGGAAAAGAGGTTCCTAAATAATGGGAACAAGAAAGCCAAAGACCATAAAGTAGGAGTGTGTGTGGTGTCTTCCAATAATAGCAGGTTCATCATTGTGGCTCAGAAGGGTTGAGGAGACTAGATGACAAGTGCATGAGATCACAGAGGTGGAAGGGAATCAGAACACAAGGGGACCTTGTGGGCTTTTGTACAAAATTTTTTTTTTCTTTCACATTGAGTGATACCAGAGTCTTAACAAGAGAAAGAGCAAAACTTGACTTAAAAAAAATAAAAGAATCACTGCTTTTGTTTGTTTATGCTACATGGAAAGGCAGGCATGGAGAGAGCTGTTAGTAGACTATTGCAATAATAAGACAAGGGGTAAGAACTTGGCCAAAATTTATCTATTGTGATCAGAAGAGTTAAGGTTACAGATATATTTTAGAGGTGCAGGGCAGGAAAAGGATTTCTGATGGACTGAATATAGAGTTTAAAGAAAAGTGGAGTCAGGGGTGAAGAACTTGTCTGCACCTTTTAAATTAAAACCCTGTTGGAGCTGAGTGAGTGCTTCATCTTCTGAAAGGGCCTGGAAGATCCAGAGTATGACCTCAGGTCACCTGTGTCACCAGCCTGGGCCACACTGTCACTTGAGCGTCAATTTTCTGATTTAGACTCATAAAACAAAACTCTTATTTCTACATGATTGAAACTCAGCATCACAAATATACGACAGTGCCCTGTCTTAAAACTACATGTATACATATAAGATATTATCTAAACACTTCTTCCAATAACACCAATAAAAAATAAATTTATTAAAAAAATAAAAATAAAAAAAATGCTTCTTCCCTCCCCAGAGGATGTATTATCAAAATTTTACTTCTAGGTTATTAATTAGAAAAAATAGTATCATATTGCTATTGTACTTAGCTTTGAATTCCAGGAAAATGTCACAATGAAAACAAAGGCCTAGTTAAAAAAAAAAAAAAATTCACTATGGACGTGATTGCTCACGATGGTTTGGTGATCTTAAATATACTCTGCCTATATTTAGGGAAAATTATCTTTCCTGAAACTGCATCTTCATGTTCTAGGGTAGCTCTATAAAATGTGCAAACATATTTAGGTGTTTTTAGTGAAAGCTATGAAGGCTTTCTGGATCATAGAGGACGAGTCTACCCTTCTGCTCAGTTTTTGAGCGTAACAAGCCACTTAACATCCTCAGTTCTTTTATTATTTCTGTTGTGAAATGCAAAATTTTATTTTGTAAATTACGCTGGATATTTTCTAATCCAGAGGTAATGCGTAGACCATTGCTTTGATAAGTTTTTATTTGATGCTTAGTTTGCTTTTAGCAAACAAAGTGCGCTAAGCAATATTATGTCTTGTTTTTGTTTTCTGATTAGGATTCAGAATAATCAGCTGTGCTGATAAATTTTGCTGTATACACAAATTTTCTCTTACTATGCTCCTGCCTGCCTTCCTCTCACCAATACACATAACACATTCACACACACACATGCATCTGCAATCAATAAACAGAGGAGGGATTCATTTTCAGTCAAATAATTTAATGCCCACTGGGATATCTCCATGAAATATGTTAATTCATCATGTCTACTGTAATGGTTAAAAGAGCAAGAGCCAGCATAATATGTTCTCAACCCTATTATTTCTTGATAATTGTACTCATTTCTATTCTCCTTTAGGAATGTTGTAGTGATTATTGAGAGCATTATCAAGTGGGGATTAAAAGAATAATAATAATTACAGTAGAAAATTTACATGATTTACAACATGACAAGTTTTCACATAAAATTCTCGTTTCTGACTTTTAATCTACTCTAATGTTGTGCTAATATTACTCTTTATTAACACAATTTTGACATTTTCCTTCACCTCTGCATACAAAAATAACTGCCTCTTTCTTTTAGAAGCCTTATAACACAGCTCTAGACCGTTTTAGCATCTTTCTTCTTGTAACATTTCTTAAATTGAATAATGGCTTTGAACTCTTCTGGAAGAAAGCCTTGCGGTAAAATGAGAGGAAAAAAAATAAAAGAAAAAATGCCAACTTTGTTCACTATTTGTGAGAAATACAAAATTTGAGATAAAACAAACAACTAAATAATTTTCACAGTAATGACAATTCCAAAGGAAATTCATAAAGCTAGAAATCAGAAGATTTGGGTCTTCACAATCATTTTCTCCTTAGATATAGTATTTTTATTGCACAGGAATATTAGAATAACATTAGCTACATTAGATAATATATGAGAACCCTTTGAAAACTCTGAAGTGCTGTGTAAATGTATTGTTTAATTATTCAAATGAAATTAAGGAATTTCTTTTTTTTTTTTTTAAGGAATTTCTTATAATAATACAATTCTCTTTGATAATTCAAAAGCACGCGTCACACTCTATTTAGGCAAAGTACTTGGCAAGGTCCAAGATGAGCAAAATGGCTCAAATAAAAACTTATCAAAACAATTGTCTTCCCCACAAATTATTCACAATAAAATGGAAAGACATCACACAGAAAGTTAATATTTAAAAGAGTGGGATTAATTACATGGCCTATTTATTGCCAAGTTCTAAAGAGAGAAAGAATGAGCAGCGATTAATTCAGAACAAAACACCAATGGTTTTATAGGAAAGAGTGTGACATAGATTTCTTCATGACAATGTCAAAAGTTTTAAAAGGCAAATGTAGGAGGTAATTTTTTTAAGCAACATTTAGCTACTGAGGTGAAGACGTTGACTAGTACTATGGATATGCCAAGAACTGTGAAGGATTTAGATTTTTTCATCACTTGTAAGCCAACAGGTTAGCTTGCCACAGTTGCAGAGATGCTGGCACAGGACTCTTGGCTCAGAGACAGAGTACTGCACGGCTCCGCCAACTGAATGTGCTTTGTGTTTCCATTGGTTCTTCTGACTCCTTAGGCCTCGTGGGAGACATGCAGAGTAGTCAGGTGGGTGCTGCACTTCTGGGGGTGTCGCCCCCTCAATGAAAGAGGAACTCTGAGCTTAGGGAGAACTCCTGACTTACCAGGACCTGCTAGCCCATCCCCTGGCCTGTGCGCCTGCAGAGACGTGTAGTGAACTAATCTGCCCTTACTCCAAAGGGAGACCAGTCCTTCTCATCCCAGGCTGTTTGCTCTACACACACCCTTGAAAATATAATCCAGAATAAAAGACAAAAGCTCCACAAAATGTGCAGGAATATGAGGGGCAAGTGGAGAATTGTTATGCAACAACACCAACAACACACACACAATATAAACTACTTACAATAGAGACAATAAACTTACAGTGTAAACAATAAACTTGAAGGGAGGAGAGTAGTTCCAGGCATTGCTTACTTCCCATTTTTCTGTTAGAGACCTATTTTTAACCCAAAGATAGCAAGATTGAATTTGATGATCACTCTGCATGATGCTTCCTTTTTATTTAATGCCAATTTTTTAAAAAATTCAATCCTTATGACGAACAGTCTTGCCCTTATTGTACTTGGTCCCACTAATACACAAATATTGGTTGCCTTGATTTTGTCAGTCGAATTCAAGCGTGAATCCAGTGTCTGTAATATCTGTGTGTCTGCGTGAGTGTGTGCATTTACACTTTGAAAGAAGATGGGGCAATGATGAAAGGTTTGACACTAGGAAAATCAGAATGCGTTCCCCTTTCTTTATAGAAAATGGAACTCGACTTCCTATAGGCGGCCTTCCATTTTGAGAAGAAAGATATAAGATATCTTTGAAGCTCAGCTTTGTTCTAGTTGTTTTCATCACAAGTCTTGCCTTTCTGTATCTATTCTCAGGATCTATCCAAGAAATCAAAGAGAGGGCCTTAGGAAAAGCATATCCAAATCACACAGATCTCACAGAATTAACAACTCTGAAGAATGCCCAAAGCTGTTTGGGAAAATTTTGAAGACAGTAACTGGAAAAAAATTTCCCTGTATTTGAGAAAGAAAAAAAAAAAAACTATCAAATGTCATGCACATAAAGGGATGGAGTTAGCTATCCACAGATGGTATCATAGCTCAATAATATTAGAGATCTAGTCTCGTTCTATCACCTCTACTTCCTTAATAGATGTACACCTTTGTCCTCATGCTTACCACCTCAAGGCTTCAAGTCTCTTGCTGCCATAACATTTAGTGTATCATTTATTATAAGAGAAAAATTATGGGAAGTATATATCAGGAGATAATGGAATTTTCTCAGACACCTCCAGCCTCTATCTCATTGGCCAGAATAGTGGGGTCATGACATCACTCTTGGCAAAGGGATCTTGGCTGGTGTATTTCTGCCAAATACAATGGAGATTTTCCTGGTAAGCCAAAGGGGGAAACACGTATTATGTACTCAACCAGCAGTGTCTGCCACAAACACATTTCCAAGACCCAGGATGGGGATTTCTCCTAAAAAAGCTAAAGGAATAAATCAATGTCTACAACCTGAGAATGTAGGTCAGACTGAGACCAAGGTGGAAACTCTTGTTCTTGTTTAGGCTAGAAGGAACCACGTGGATTTTCTTACGTTCCTGCTCGCTATTTGCACCCACATTCCCTGTTGTCCTGCCCCACACCTTAATGAACTATTTATGTTCATCTTTAGCAAATTTCTCCACCTTTTCACCAGATACTGTCTCCTCTTATTTTTCAACCATTTCTAGCAATTCTTCTTTCCAGCCAGAGGCTCTCTCCTGTTTCTAACAACATGAAAATATTTCATTTCTTCCATTAAAAACAAGCAAACAAATACTTTTCTTGGAGCCCAATTTCCTGACGGGTACTGCCCCAATTCCTTTATGGCTCGAATGGTCTATCCTCACTGATTCTAATGACGTTTTCCTTTTTTTTTTTTTTTCTTAAATTTGCTTTTACTGAGTGTTCATGCTATAGCCCCAACAGAAGTCTTCTTATCAATAATATATCCAGTGATTTTCAAGTTGCTAAATCCAGTGAACAACTGCTAGTTCAGTATTGATTTATCATCTAGATTTGATAACATTGATTATCCTCTCATTTTTGATGGCCTTTTTTTTTGATGGACATTCTTTGCTTGGACATTAGTACACAACACTTCTGCTTCCCCCTCACTTCATCAGCCACTCCATCTCATCTCTTTTGCTTTTTTTTTTTTTTTTTTTTTTTTTTTAGCTCTTCTCCATGGATTTCATAGTAGAGGAGTTGTATATGTCAAATTCACAGGAAGAAAATCCTTGATTGAGTAGTCATCAGAGTAATATTCAGAATGCTCTAGAAGAGATTCTAGTCTCTAAAGAGATCCCTCACATCTCCCATGACAATGAATTAACATTTTTTTGTTGTTATTTTTATACAAGTACCTAACCCTTTTTCCCCCCAATTATTTTCCAGGCCTGACCTCTTCCTACTTTCCCCCAAACTCTAATATTAAATATGAGGACAGTCTAGCATAGCTCCATGTGGGTTAATAGGAGTCCAACCTGGAATTGTTTGGGTACTTCATGCAGTGGCTACGAAGACTGCATCGGTGGTAAATAGAATCATTGGTTTATGAATCAACACTAATGCACAACTTTAATATCTATCCCTTACTGTGTGCCCATTAAATTTGAAAGAATAGCTTCAGGTGTTTGATACCTACTTCAGTTTCCAGCTTGTTCTAGAACTGAACTGTGAACCTCAGCTTGGAGAGCTGGGTTATCTGTACACAAATATTTGATTTCCACCACCAGTTTCTTTCACTGTGGGAAGATTCCACTTGTGACACTCACTACATTAAGGATAATGGATCACCAAGAAAGAACTACAGTGTTCTCAACTGTAAGCCTTTAGAATATAACATGGATACTGATTTTAAGGAGAATTATCATGATTTTGTATGTTCCCTTAAATGCAGGCATTTGAACAACTATTCCAATAGGCCCACACTTCTTTTTCTTTAAGATTTCTTTTGCCCTATTTGACTGGAAATAATTTTTCCTGCCCATCTGAAATCTAATGATCAGGGCCAAACAGAACTTTCCCTTGTTTTCTACCATAAGGTCTCATACATACATAATGAATAAATATTGTGTTGTTCTTGCTTCTAAAACTCTAAAGCAAAAATATATTATTTTTTAAAATATCCTCTTAAAAAGAAACATATGAGGCAAAATTATAAACACCTGTCATTCAGAAATCCCCCCAAATTATGCCAAAACTCATTTTTCCTACTCTAGCTAGATTCATCCTTCTCCTATTCCCATTTCTATTATGTCTGACTTCAATTTGGGGACTCATATGGTTTTATGGAGGTTAACTCCTCTTCTGGCTTCAGTGATGGTAATAAATAACCTCAGCAACGCCAGTGTTATGGGATGAATTTCACTGCCCTTACTCTCAAAGGTATATGTTAAAGTCTTAACTCTGAGTACCTCAGAATGTGACTATATTTGGAAATGGAGCGTCTAAAGAGGTAATTAAGTTAAAATGACATCATATGGATGGGCTCTAACCCAATATCACTTATCCTTGTAAGAAAAGAATATTAGGACAGAGACTCACAGAGAAAAACCACTTAAAGATATGGAGAGATTGCTATCTATAGGCCAAGGAAAGGAATTCTAGAAGAAACTAACCTGGTTGACACCTTGACCTCAGACTTCTAGGCTACAGAAATGTCATAGAATATACTTCTGTTGCTTAAATAGCCCAGTTGGTGATATTTTATTAGTGTGGTCCCAGGAAAGTAACATAGCCAGGCATTTCTTTCTAACTGAGAAGAGTGAGGAGGGACACAATTCTAAGTGTTGCTGAATTCATTCATCTTTGTGTTACATGAGAAGATTCTCTTAGGAAGAAACCAGCCTCATGAGGGCAGAATGTTGAGTCATACAAAGTTACTAATATTTGACCATTTTTTATCCTAAAACAGGACAAGTTTTTGTTGATCAACCTAATGTATTGCTTCATCCAGAACCTCTGTTACAAACTAGTTAAACGAGACTAGTTCACTGACAAGACAGGCACATGAAATTCTATGTCTTTGAGAATTTTTAACTTGTTAAACTAATTCCTGCTAAAGCGTAAATGTGATTATAAATTAAAGTGGAAAATATTAATTACTCAACAAATATATGGACACCAGTGGAGTCTTTAATGAAAGATTTCAAAGGGAATTCTGAGTTGGGATATACAGTATAAGGAAAATTATGGGCAAATACACAGGTAAATTTATTTATTCTTGATGTAAACTTCAATCATTTCCCTTGTATCAAGTGATTCTTTGCCTTTATTTCATTCATTAAACAAATATTTAGTAAGCCTTTCCCATGTATCAAGCACCATGAAACACAAGTATGGGGAAGTAAACAAAATCAACAAAATCTCTGGCCAAAGCTATTTATTCCATACAGGGATGAGACATTAAGCAAACAATTACATACCTATGTACATAAATATGTATATCAATGCTTTGTAATAATTACTCCTTTTTCACTTGAAAAACCTCTGCTTAACCTAACTGTGTGATTCAACAATCTTAATATGGGCATAGCACTCAGGCAGGGTAGTCAGAGACCTCATG
This sequence comes from Canis aureus, assembly GCF_053574225.1. Taxonomy (NCBI): domain Eukaryota; kingdom Metazoa; phylum Chordata; class Mammalia; order Carnivora; family Canidae; genus Canis; species Canis aureus. Next base: position 16,847,246 of record NC_135621.1, on the reverse strand, counting down.
CCTTTGTCTATAATTGTCATTCCTGCCTGGACATGTGATCCAAACTAAGGCAACAGCATATCCTCTTTGCTGGAGGGTAATGGGAAATCTTTGCTGGACCTAATAATGGAAAGTATTCCCCCTTCTTAATACCTTCAGCTGTAATGAGGATAAATGTCTCAAACCATCAGGAGCTACTTTATACACTACATAGGGAAATCTTAACAAAGTCTATGCAAAAGAAAGCAACAGAGGTAGATGGTACAGATAGTTTATTTTTCTTTGGTTTCTACTCTAATTATGACTGAAACAAGTTCATCCCTGGAACATTCAGCTATGTAACACTGTAGATTTCTTACTTTTTCTTTTTTTAAAATAATTTATTTATTTGTTCATGAGAGACACAGAGCGAGAGAGAGAGGCAGAAGGGGAAGCAGGTTCCATGCAGGGAGCCTGATGCAGGACTCGATCCTGGGTCTCCAGGATCACGCCCTGGGCTGAAGACCACACTAAACCTCTGAGCCACCCGGGCTGCCCTTACTTTTTCTAAATAGATATATTTACGTTCAAGTTACTTAGACCAAAACTATTATTAACCAACACACCTCTTTATTCACTTAGGCATCTGTACAACTTTCTTCAAAATGTCTATGAAATCTTTATATTTGATTTTTTCTCCTATATTATCTTAGTTTTTATTCACTTAAATTCAATTGATTGATATATATTGTATTATTAATTGCAGAGGTAGAGGTCAGTGATTCATCAGTCTAATATAACATCCAGTGCTCATTACATCATGTGCCCTCCTTAATGCCCACCTATCCCTGCACCCTCCTCCCCTCCAGCAACCATCAGTTTGTTTCCTATGATGAAGAGACTCATGGTTTTTCTCCCTCTCTTATATTGTTTGTTTTATTTTCCCCTCTCTTCCCCTATGATCCTCTCTTTTAGTTCCTACATTGACATATGAGTGAGATTATGATCATTGTCTTTCTCTGACTGACTTATTTCTGTTAGTATAATATGCTCTAGCTCCATCTATCTCAATACAAATGGCAAAATTTCATGTTTTTGATGACTGAGTAATATTCCATTGTGTATATACACCACATCTTTTTTATCCTTTCATCTGTTGATAGACATGAGGGCTCTTCCCATAGTTTGACTATGGTGGACATTGCTGCTATGAACATTGGGGTGCAGGTGCCCCTTCAGATCACTACATCTGTATTTTGGGGATAAATAGCTAGTAGTACAATTGATGGGTCATAGGATAGCTCATTTTCAACTTCTTGAAGGACCACCATACTGTTTTCCAGAGTGGCTACATCAGCTTGCATTCCTACCAACAGTATAATTGGGTTCCCCTTTCTCTGCATTCTTGCCAACATCTGTCATTTACTCACTTGTTAAATTTAGTCATTTTGACCTGTGTCAGGTGGCATCAAATTGTGGTTTTGATTTGCATTTCCGTGATGCCAAGTGATGATGAGCATTTTGGTGTCTATTGGCCATTTGTTTGTCTTCTTTGGAGAATTGTCTGTTCATCCCTTCTGCCCATTTCTTGATTGGATTATTTTTTCTTTGGGTGTTGAGTTTAATCAGTTCTTTAAAGGTTTTGAATACTAGCCCTTCATCTGATAAGACACTTGAAAACATCTTCTCCCATTCTGTGAGTTGCCTTTTGGTTTTGTCTACTCTTTCCTTTGCTGTACAAAAGCTTTTTATCTTGATGAAGTCCCAATAGTTCATTTTTTGCTTTGTTTCCCTTGCTGTTGGACATGTGTCTAGCAAGAAGCTGCTGCAGCCAAGGTCATAGAAGTTGCTGCCTGTTTTCTCCTCTAGGGTTTTGATGGATTCCCATCTCACATCTAGCTCTCTAATCTGTTGGAGTCTATTTTTGTGTCTGGTGTAAGAAAATGATCAGATTCATTCTTCTGCATGTGGCTGTCCAATTTTCCCAACACCCATTTATTGAAGAGACTGTCCTTTTTCCAGTGGTTATTCCTTCCCACTTTGTCAAATATTAGTTGACCAAAGAGTTGAGGGTCCATTTCTGGATTCTCCGTTCTGTTCCATTGACCTATGTGTTTGTTTTTGTGCCAGGACCACACTGTCTTGATGACCACAGCTTTGTAGTACAGCTTGACATTCAGACTTGTGATGCCATCAGCTTTGGTTTTCTTTTTCAGCATGTGTTTGGCTATTTGGGGTCTATTCTGGTTCCATACAAATTTTAAGATTATTTGTTCCGTCTCTGTGAAAAAAATGCATGGTATTTTGATAGAGATTGCATTGAATGTGTAGATTGCTCTAGGTAGCATCGACATTTTAACAATATTTGTTCTTCCAATCCGTGAGAATGGAGCATTTTCCCATTTCTTTTTGTCTTTCTCGATTTCTTTCATGAGTGTTCTATAGTTTTCAGAGTATAGATCTTTTGCCTCTTTGGTTATGTTTATTCCTAGGTATCTTATGCTTTCTGGTGCAACTGTACATGGGATCACTTCTTTAATTTCTCTTTCTTCTGCCTCATTGTTAGAGTATAGAAATGCAACCAATTTCTGTGCATTGATTTTATATCCTACAATTCTGCTGAATTCCTGTTTGAGATCTAGCAATTTTGGGGTGGAGCGTTATGGGTTTTCCACATAGAGCATCATGTCATCCATGAAGAATGAGAGTTTGACTTCTTTGCCTATTCAAATGCATTTTACTTCTTTCTGTTGTCTGCTTACTGAGGCTAGGACTTCCAGTACTATGTTGAGCAACAGTAGTGAGAGTGGACATCCCTGTCATGTTACTGACCTTAGGGAAAAAACTTTCAGGTTTTCCTCATTGAGATGATATTCGCTGTGGGTTTTTCACATATGGCTTTTATGAGATTGAGGTAAGTTTCCTCTATCCCTACACTGTGAAGAGTTTTAATCAAGAAAGGATGTTGTACTTTGCCAAATGCTTTTTTGCATCTATTGAGAGAACCGTGCGGTTCTTGTCTTTTATTAATGTAGTGTATTACGCTGATTGATCTGTGCATCCTAAACCACCCTAAAAGCCCAGGAATAAATCCCACTTTGTCATGGTAAATAATCCTTTTAATGTACTGTTGGATCCTATTGGATAGTATCATAGTGAGAATTTTGCATCCATGTTAATCAGGGATATTGGTCTGTAATTGTCCTTTTGGGTGGGGTCTTTGGTTTTGAGATCAAGGTAATTCTGGCCTCATAGAGAGAGTTTGGAAGTTTTTCTTTCATTTCTATTTTTAAAACAGCTTCAGAAGAATAGGTATTAATTCTTCTTTAAATGTTGATAGAAAAAAAAAATGTTGATAGAATTCCCCTAGAAAGTCATCTGGCCCTGGACTCTTGTTTTTTGGGAGACTTTTAATTACTGCTTCAATTTCCTTGCTGGTTATGGGTCTATTCAGGTTTTCTATTTCTTCCTGTTTCAGTTTTGGTCATTTATAAGTCTTTAGGAATGCATCCATTTGTTTCCAAATTGCCTAATCTGTTGACATATAGTTGTTCATAATATGTTCTTAGAATTTTTTTTTTCTGTGTTAGTTGTGACTTCTCTTTCTATTGTGAATTTATTTGGGTCCTTCTCTTTTATTATTCACAAGTCAGAAGTTTATTGATCTTATTAGTTCTTTCAAAGAATCAGCTCCTAGTTTTGTTGGTCTATTCTGCTGTTCTTTTGGTTTCTATCTCATTGATTTCTGTTCTAATCTTTATTAATTCTCTTCTCTTGCTGGGTTTAGGCTTTGCTTGCTGTTCTTTCTCCAGCTCCTTTAGGTGTATGGTTAGCTTGTGTATTTGAGATTTTTCTTGTTTCTTGAGAAAAGCTTGTATTGCCAAATGCTTCCCTCTTAGGACTGCCTTTGGTATATCCCAAAGGTTTTGAATAGTTGTGTTTTCATTTTCTTTTGTATCCATGAATTTCTTGAATTCTTCTTTAATTTCTTGGTTGACCCTTTCATTATTTAGTGCTACACTCTCTAGCCTTCAAGTATTTGAGTTCTTTCCAAATTTCCTCTTGTGATTATCTGCATCTTATGAGAGGATCATATGGTTCTTGGTTTTTCTCTTGCTGATATGATGAATCACATTGATTGTTTTACGAGTGTTGAACCAGCCTTGTGACCTGGAAATAAATCCTACTTGGTCATGGTGAATAATTTTCTTAATGTATTGTTGGATCCTATTGGCTAGTATCTTGTTGAGAATTTTTGCATCCTTCCTCTTGTGATTGAGTCCAGTTTCAAAGCATGTGGTCTGAAGGGAATGATCCTGATCTTTTGATACCAGTTGAGACATGATTTGAAACCCAGTATGTGATGTATCCTGGAGAATGTTCCATGTGCACTTGAGAAGAATGTGTATTCAGTTGCTTTAAGATGGAATGGTCTGAATATATCTGTGAAGTCCATCTGGTCCAATGTGTCATTCAAAGTCCTTATTTCCTTATTGTTCTTCTGTTACTTGATCTGTTCATTGCAGTGAGTAGGATGTTAAGGTCCCCTGCTATTTTTTCTATTTTTATTAATGTGTTTCTTTAATTTTGTGATTAATTGGTTTATGTAATTAGTGGATCCCGTGTTAGGGGCATAAATATCTATAATTGTTAGATCTTCTTGTTGGATAGACTCTTTAATTATGATATACTGTCCTTCCTCATCTCTCTCTCTCTCTCTCTTTTTTTTCTTCCTCATCCCTTATTACAGTCTTTGGTTTAAAATCTAATTGATCTAATATAAGGATTGCAGACCCAGCTTCCTTATGATGTCCATTAGCATGATAAATGATTTTCCACCCCATCACTTTCAATCTGGAGGTGTCTTTGGATCTAAAATGAGTTTCTTCAGGCAGCATAGTAATGGGTCTTGCTTTTTTTAATGCAATCTGATACCCTGTGTCTTTCAATAGGGGCATAAAGCCCATTTACATTCAGAGTAACTATTGAAAGATATGAGTTTAGTGCCATCATATTATCTGTAAAGTCATTGTTTCTGTATATTGTCTCTGTTCCTTTCTGGCCTGTGTTACTTCTGGGTTTTCTCTTTGCTTAAAGGATCCCCTTTAATGTTTCATGCAGGGCTGCTTTAGTGATCACAATTCTTTTAGTTTGTTTGTCCTGGAAGTTTTGATCTCCTCTATTTTGAATGACAGCCTTGCTGGATAAAGTATTCTTGGCTGCATGTTTTTCTCATTTAGCACCTTGACTATATCCTGAAAGTCCTTTCTGGACTGCCAGGTCTTTATAGATAGGTCTGCTGCCAGTATAATATCCACCCTTGTAGGTTATGGACCTCTGGTCCTGAGCTGTTTTCTGGATTTTTCTTTTTGTCTCTGAAATTTGCAAGTTTCCCTATTATATGTTGAGGTGTTGACCTATTTTTATTGATTTTGAGAGGGGTTTCTCTGTGCCTCCTGGACTTGAATGCCTATTTCCTTCCCCTGATAAGGGGATTTCATTGCTGTAATTTGCTCCAATATAACTTCTGCCCCCTTCTTTCTTTCCTCTTATTCTGGGATCTCAACTATTCTAATGTTGTTTCCCTTGGTGGTATCACTTATCTTTCAAAACCTCCCCTCATGATTCAGTAGTTGTTTCTCTCTCTTTTTCTCAGTTTCTTTATTCTACATCATTTTGTCTTCTGTATCACTAGTTCTCTCTTCTGTCTCATTTATTCTAGCAGTTAAAGACTCTTTTTTCATTGCATTTCATTAATAGCCTTTTTTGTTTTGACTTGATTAGATTTTAGTTCTCTTATTTCTCCAGAAAAGGGATACTTTTTCAGGTCCATCTAGTAACTTTAAAATCATTATTCTGAACTCTAGTTCTAACATCTTACTTATATCCATACTGATTAGGTCCCTGGCAATCAGTATTGCCTCTTTTTTTTTTTTTTTTTTAAGGTCAGGTTTTCTGTATTGTCATTCTTGCAGAAATGGTCACTTTTCTATTTGTAGAATTGCAGCTATTCTTTTCCATTTCTCATTGAGTTTCCAGGTGTTCAAAATGATTTGATTGCTATCTAGGTGAATTCATGGGACCAGATGAAACTAAGGTCTCCTACTTCTCCACCATCTTGAACCATCTATCTAAAATCTTTATATTTTAAAAGCATCCTGCATTTAGGTCTGTTTTTGAGTGTCTCAAATTGCATTGAACTTATCTATTTCTTTTCCAATTTTATACCCCATTGGCCCTTAAGATCCTTAAAGAGTATAAGCTCATTTATCTTACTATACCTATTACATAGTACATACTAATGTTTATTAAAGGAATGAATAATTACTCAGAACATAAAATATATGATTACTGACATGCTAATTGGCTTAACATACCATAAAGTGAAGCATTTAAATTGAAATTTAATAAGGAGATAAAAAGAAACTTAACCATTGTAGAATTACAAAAGGCAAGAAGTTTTTATTCTATAATAAGTCTTCAAATGTGTATGCTTTTGTCACAGTTCACAAATTCATCTCATAAATATTTTTTTTTCCCATTTTATCCTCACAACAACCCTGTGAAATAAGCAAAGCCAATATCTTCATTTTGTGGAACTAGAAACTGAGACTTCAAGAGATTAGGTGATTTATTCAAAGAAATATCTATAGTAAGTATCAGATCCAGGATTAGAAACTAGATATATCATGTATTTATAAGATCTCTTCAATAGATAAAGTAACTTGGTGATTTTGATCTCTTCTTGTGTAGTGTGTACTACCAATGGCAGCTTGTGATGAATAATAATTTCTCCAAAAAAAGATGGGTAGCAGGGTCTTCTCAGCTGAGGTATTTCAGAGACTAACCTATAACTGATATGTAAATAGTAAATGCCCCTCCTATTTGTGTTATTTAGCCATATTTCCCAACTTGGAGGGATTATAAGATTCCTATTAAAAATATCACAAATTTGCACAAAGTTTAGAAAGTAGACATATTATTTAGAAGGCATTAGAATGTGCAGCAATGGAAATTAGATAATGGAGAGGATCTGAGAGAGAGAGAGAGAACACATATGAAAATAAAGAGTGAGGCATTATGTATTAAATCAGCAACAGAGCTGAGGGGAAGTCAACACTTTCTAAAAATACAAATATGGACTTTATACTTGACACCTCCTAGTCCAGACACTAAGTTTCTTATGAGTCCATGAAAAGAAACCAACGTGTAGTAACATTAACAGAACCCCTGTGGCTCATGCTCCATGTCAATCTTTATACTCTTTACCTCCTTCTAAGCAGATGGAAAACAGAAAGGGCAGTGGTGGTCACAATTAGATCCTCAGTGCCATGACGATGTCCTAGAGAGTGCCAGGATCCATAGTCACATGGAGAATCACATAGAGAGAACTAGGAATCCAGAGGCAGAAAATTAAGCATAAAGTGGGCAGCAAAAGGAAGACCAGCAGCCCCTAAGTGTATGGGAAACCAGTGTAGATTAGTGCCTTTATTGAGATACTGGATTTATTTCCTAAGTAGGAGCCAAAATAGCAACGTTTTTGAACAAAGTACAAGTTTCCCCCACTATCAGAAAGTACAGGGTTCCTATGAAAACTTTCCTAAGCCAATAAAGTGTAAAGCAAATAAACAATTACCATTAATTTATATGGAAGCATTTTTAACCCCAAACATAAGCTTTCTTAATCTTTTCTGATACTTTAGGATGCATTTTGCTAACAGATACACAAAATCAATCAATACAAAACGCAGATGTTCAAAGACAGAGTTCAAAGCTATGGCAGATCAATGTTGAGTGTAGGTCCTAGAGGAAGACCACTTGGCAGCACCCCTCTCACTGCTTGGGTGCAGGATGCTTCTAGAACAGTTTGCTATAAAACAAATACTGAATGCTCTTTCTGCTTCCTACCTTTTTTTTGTTTTTGTTTTTTGTTTTTTGTATAAAAGTAAAATTCTTTGGATTTTTGGGGTTATCAAAAACAGGTACTAGTGTAGGTCTTGCATAAAAGCAAAGTGGTGATACTCAAACTTTCAAAAAGCAGGGGATACCTGTAACTCTTTATTTCCTATCTATGTAATGACGTATACAACCTAGGGCTTGGATGGTGATTCCACAGCATAATTAAACAAAAAATCTATAATTCTTCTCTCCTTAGAAGATAGCCCTGCATGCCTGATCCAGATGGCTCCTTAGTTCTTCCACAATTTAACTAGGTTCATGGGGCAAGGAGGAGAAAGAATAGGGAAAGGTATCAAGTATGCCTTGAAATTTGCATATATCATTTAGACTCACTTCCCATTAGCCAGAACTTAGTTACATGGCCATACGTAGTTTAGAAGGAAGCTAGGGAATACAGTTTTTATGGACAGCCATATGGTTCTGCTAATCATTGAAGATTTTATTGCACTGAGAGTGAAGGGAAACAGTTACTTGGGGACTTACTAGCAGTCTCTGCCACAGTGCTGTCTTGTAGGCAGCTCAAGAAGAAGGCTGGCAGGAGCAGATTGTTGCAGGTGACATCAAAGGGGGCAGAGAAACCAAGAGAAGACAAAGGCTAAAAGGGAGAGCAAAAGTAGTAGCTGGAACGGAAGTCTGGCAAAGGTTAGGTTGGATATGCAAAATGTGAGAAGCAACCTTGCCCCGAGAAAGAAACCAGAAAGACATTATAAGAAAATGTCTATTTGACAGATGGGAGCTAATAGCCGTTGGTCACGGATACTTGAACTTTTAAAGTAGCATGTAGGTTCCATAAGACAACAAGGCCAAAGGGTCATTTTAGGTATATGTGTATTAGAATTATAACCACATTTATATACATAGGACAGTGATATTTATATGTAATCATAGTCACTTTACAATTATAAATTTATATTTTTGAATGGTCCTATTGGTAATATGTGATGACTAGACACCATAATATATTTACATTTTTTAAATTTTAATTATTTTATTTTAATTTTTATATTAAATAGCTTAATTTTTATATTTTATTTTGATATCTGTATCAAAATTAAAATAATTGATATATTTTATCTGTTTTAATTTCTATTTTATTTTAATATTTTTATTAACATTTGATAATATTGAAATATCAATATATTACTATATGCAAAATATAGTAATCCCAGGACAAACAGGCTTAGGAACGAAGGAAAGAAAGGATTAGCCTAAGATACCTAAAAGTAAATGAATCTCAGCGTAAATAAAATTGATTCAAGGCAAAGCTTAAAGAAGGATTTTGTGATAGGTTTTTAAACTGGCCCCTCTAAGGAATGGTAATCGAAATAAAACTCAGGGGTATGAAATTTCTAGGAAGATCCAGTCATTGACCAACATCTCAGATGTATCCAGTAAAGAAGCTTTGTTTCTTGACCTTTGGGTTATATCTGGATCTCAACTAGAAAAAGGTTCATTATTTTCTCAATTTTCAGAAGTCAGAAACCATGTAAGAAAACCACCACCACAGCTAGATTCAGATGTCAAAGAGAATAAAACAAGACAAAAGAATATGTGAAGTTCAACAAACTGGACTTTGTGTCTATACTGTGCCATTCCTATCTAAAAATTCTTATACCCTTATACCGGCAAGATTTGTCACACTGTAACCAAAAATACTTCTATTTGTTAAATGCGTGATGCATTAACTCTCACAAAGAGATGTAGAGGGAAAGATAGGACAAGTCTCCAGTTAAAAATCAAATGAGGAGAATCTACTAGATACCCTTGAATTCGTACATCTATCAATGGGCATTATTAGCTCATGGAGAATTGCAAAACAGTTTTCCAGCGTTTTGACATCAGATCAGTCTTATTCCAACAGCAAGAGGATATTGAAAACCCTCTACTATTAGGTGTTTTCTATACAGCATAGTGGACAAGAAAGCGTGTCGTGGAATCTTCACTTCTGGATCTGAAATACACTACCTAACCATCGTATGATTTGAGACAAGTTACTTAAATGCTTTAGGTTTTGTTTTTGTTTTTGTTTTTGTTTTTTCATCTTCTAACCAGATTTCAAAAGTAAACTTCCTTCCCAGAGCTGTAGAGAAGATTTAATGGGATGACAGATTAAGGAAGCACTTGCTGGCCGTGATACAAGAAACTAGTAGGTGCTCACAGTACGAGGGTTCTCACAGAGGGCCTGTGGAGCTCTGTGTGCCGGACAGAATGGGACTCTGCAGCAAGTCGAATCTGGAATGGAGGACTTCTGCATTCTCATCGCTGCTAAGCAGGTCATGCCACCTGTATACAAGGTCCTTTCTCCAGACCTTGTCATAGCTACTCCTACTCTGATTTGGGAACAAGTCTAAAAAGGTGAAGGTGGCAGTTTCCAGTTTTGTCCCAATGTCCTGCTAGTACTCCCATCCTCTACTCCATGACATTATGAGGTACTAGATGATATTTGCAAGTTGAAATTACTATTTTAAAGCTAGTAGACTTCAGATTCAATGATTACTATCCTGCTTTTTCACTTGAATATTTTCCATTTGCTTTGGTTTTTTGTTTTTGTTTTTGTTTTTGTTTTAGGGGAAATTTATTTTGTAAAAGATTTATTTCTAAAAATGAACCATGCATTAATTTCCTGAGACTCCTGTACTAAATCTTCACAAATTGGTCACAGAGAAACAACAGAAATTTTTCTTCTCACAGCTCTGGAAGCTACAAATCTGAAATTCAGCAGGGCTGTACTTTGCTCTGACAGAGAATCCATTCTTTGTCTCTTTTACCTTCTGGCATTGCTGGGCTTGTGGCCATGTCACTCCTGTCTCTGCCTGTATGTTCACATTTCTTTCTCCTCTGTGTCTGTGTTAGATGCCCTTGCCTCTCTCTTATAAGGTACATGTGCTGACAATTAGAGCTCACTCAGATAATTTAGGGCAATCTCCTCATCTCAGAATCCACAATTTAATTACATCTTCAAAGTTTGTTTTTCCAAATAGTGTAACATTTACAAACTCCAGATATTAAAACTTGACATTTTGGGGGGGCCATTATTCAACCTATAGAATAAACTGTCTAACTGACATACTTACCTTAAAGGCATTTCTCCTTCAAGGTTAGATCTACCCCCACCCCCCCACCCCTTGTATTGCACTTGGTGTGACTCATGGGTTTTGTTTATTCATTTGTTTTAGGTTCTATGATTATCTGGAATACACATACTTTGGGGAGTAGGTGTTGTAAAAGTGAAAGTAATTTGTAACAACTTCATTCACTATACATGTACCTAATCTAAGCTTTTAGTATCAGTGTCTGAGGAATTTCTCAAAGTACTGAACAAAACATCACATGCTATATATTAGGTATATCAACGAAAATGTTTGCTGATCCTTAGTCCAGCCCACATAAGTTGTAAAAGTTACTGGCAAAAAAAAAAAAAAAAAAAAAAATGCAGAAGGTACAAAGATACCACTTGTAGCACAAAGGATGGTATTTTCACCTGACAGGCAATTTATATTCATGAAAAAGTATAATTATTGATTTAGAACCCACATTGAGAGCACCTTCCTTCTAGAGCTCTTGAATTTATGAATGAGAAAACTGAGACCTACAGTGAGCAAGTGCTTCAAAAAGGCCATGCACCCAACCAGAGGCAGCACTGGGACAAGAAGCCTGGTTCTTTGGCTCCAAGGCCAATCCTCCCTCCAACACTTGCTGGGAAAAGCCTTCTACTTCATTAAATCAGTTTCTCATTATCTTAAAGGGCCTGAAATAAATCTCATTATTTATGAAGTTAGGTTAAATATTTATGTTATTTTAAGAAAGGAAAAAATAAAAATAAATGCAGAAAAACTCACCAGAAATCTTCGTGTAAAAGCTACAGAGAACACAGGAAGAAGAGGATGAAGGAGAAAGAAGAGAAGGAAGAGGTGCTGGAAGAGGAGGAGAAGAGGAGAAAAGGAAAGGAAGGGGATGCGGGGAGAAAGGAAGAAAGATACCTGTACTAAAGCAGGGGAAAACCTAACTTAATATTTTTGTTGCCATGGTAACGATGCAGTTTTATCCATTCTTATCCAAATGTATGACTGTCGGACTCCCCTCCCCATAGATGGAGTGCACAGCTGCTTAGTAAAGGTTAAAGAGCTGTACAAAATATATTTTCACCTATTAACTAACTTGATTTATTTTTTCAATTGGATTAAACAATGACAAGAAAATAGAGCACTTCTTGTCATTGTTTAGCCCAATCAGGAAAAAAAAAAATCACATGGATTGCAAGAAAAGAAGTCAGTCGCTCTCCGCTCTCCTACTGTCATGAATAAATAATTCCTGATTGATATACGATATTGTTGTCATTTATTAGATTAACTAGTTGTAACCTTATAAATCTGAGGTCAAGTGCCTGTGGAATTGGAGCTAATAGAAAAAAAAAATATTATGGGAGATGAATGGGAGAGAGACAAACAAGACAAACAATGCCTGACAGTGTTTCTCAAACCTTCTGGGCCACAGGAATTACCTGGGGTCTCCTTAAAAATGCAGATTCAAGAGTCACTGGCGGGGGAGGGGGAGTGATCCCTTAATTCTCACTAGGTCCCAGGTGATGCTAAGGTCATTGACCCACCATTCAAGTTCCAGCTATTGATGTGGGAGTTTCCACAAAGGGTTGAGAAACTGCAGAGAAGTTCGAGTGAGCATAAAACACAGAACTTTCTAGAGTTGATATGTTGTAAGTCACAACCTGTCTGATGTGTTTTGTGCAAGTCCAGTATCTCAGTTCTGACCAAGATGCCCTGAAGTTCCTTTCAGCTTGAACTAAATTTTAGACAGTTTCTTCCTCTCTGGGCCTCTCTGACCTCCATTTTTTTTTTTTTTTTTTTTTTGAGAACATTTACTTTAGAAACCTGGTAACTGTAAATCCTTTCTCTGCCCCTTTGATATGTATGTAAATCTTCTCTCCCAGACTCTTGCTGGTTTTACAATCCAGGAAATGTCTTTCTCAAGGACCTGGAGGTCACCTCTTTGAAATGCAGGACAAAAAGAGGTAGTTCCCACTCTCTCCCCGGCTCTGTGGGAAGGTAAGAGCTCAGCTTTAAGGGACAATTAGCAAACACAGACTAAACACAAAGAAAAGCATTTCCTAACTTCCAGGCCAAAGATGCTTCTGTTGCCTCAAACTGAAAAATCTCAAGATCCCCCCTTACTTGAGCCATGCTTCAGGCCCTTCTCGCTAACATGGGATGTTCTCATTTTATGGGTTTACAAAGAGATCTCCCTGGCAGGTCCCAGAGCATCATTTCCTGGCTCCCCTTTTCTATGAGCTCAAACCCTGTCACTTTGGTCTCACAGAGGAGAGCTACTTGGACACTGTTCTCCCCAGATCTTGACTCAATCACCATTTTCTTTCCTCCTCAAATGACAAACATAAGCTAAGTATCAATTTGTGTGTGCCTGAGAGATGTCTGAGTCCCTAGATTTCAAATCTCTACCTATACGTAGCCATGCTACCCCAGGACTTTTATGAATCATCACAATCAATAGAATAAAATTATTTGCCTTGTGTGCATACAGGATTACCTAACTACCCCATGTGTCAATCTAGAAATTCTTGTTGACATATTCTCAATGTATGTCAAAGGAGTAAATTTTACGATTGGAAAAAATACCGCTTAACTAAAATGAGACTTTAAAATTCTTTTACTGGGGCAGCCCAGGTGGCTCAGCGGTTTAGCACCTGCCTTCAACCAGGGCCTGACCCTGGAGACCCGGGATCAAGTCCCACGTCAGGCTCCCTGCATGGAGCCTGCTTCTCCCTCTGCCTGTGTCTCTGCCTCTCTCTCTCTGTCTATCATAAATAAATAAATAAAATCTTTAAAAAAAATAAATAAAATAAAATTCTTTTACTTCCAAACATATGTGATATTTTTGAGTTATCAAGTATTTTCTCCAATATTCAGTATATCTTGTATTCTGTATTACATAACATACAATTTTTTTGACAACTACCTAAATAAGATTACCAGCACTGAGTGTGTAATAGGAATGCTTTCTGTAGCCCTTACACTTTACTGTCATCCTTACAACAATCTGTGTGTCACATGCTGTTTATATCATCATTCTACCCATGAAGGAACTTGGAACACAGAGAAGTAACTGGTGTAAGGTCTTCTAGCTGACAAGTGGTGAAACATGGACCCAAGAATTTGCCTCTGTAGTCTGAGAGCTTAACCATCAAATATGTTGTGAGGAGCAGCGACTACAATTATTTCCCGATCCTTTGAAATCAATTGGAAATTAAGAAATATAGGAATCACAGCTAGACATACCTCCGCGTACCTTTGTTTTGACAAACGGTAGAGGACTGCAAAGACAGGTTAAAATTCATAGTAGTCCTTTGACCACTATTCTTGGTTCTTGGGATCCCTGGGTGGCGCAGCGGTTTGGCGTCTGCCTTTGGCCCAGGGCGCGATCCTGGAGACCCGGGATCGAATCCCACGTCGGGCTCCCGGTGCATGGAGCCTGCTTCTCCCTCTGCCTGTGTCTCTGCCTCTCTCTCTCTCTTTCTGTGACTACCATAAATAAATAAAAATTAAAAAAAATTAAAAAACATATTCTTGGTTCTCAAACAACTGATGAGCAAATGCTGTATGATATACATTTAAGATAATAACAGTATGCAATATATAACAAAATTTGTAAAATTTTGTAAAAACCTCCCCCCTCAAATATATAATGCATATATTCCAAAATATGTATATATAATGTTATAATAATATAAAATACATTTATATATACATATGTTCAATGCAGATATATATTCTTGCTGAAATCATAAATCTTTGACATAAAAAAAAAATGTTAAAACAAGGCAGGCAATAATTTTATGAAACTGTGATTTGCAGCTCTTTTTTATGTTACTTCCATCAATGATTAAGTTATTTAAATGACATCCAGAAGATGATACTGATGCCATTTTTATTGAAATATGCAAAATATCTAGTAATGCTTTTACTAGAAATATTGTTATCTTAAGAGAATTAAAAGCCACAGATTGGAAGAAAATATCTAAATAATACATATCTGATATAGGACTAGTATCCAAAATATACAAAGAACCCTTCAAAACCAACAAGAAGAAGAACAATTTTTTTTTAAAGGCAAAAGATCTGAACAGATTGCTCACCAATGGAGATGTCCAATAAACATATGAAAGGATGCTTAAAATCATGTTGTGAATGAAGCACAAAGCAAAACAAGATACCACTGCACACCTATTGTACGGCTAAAATTAAAACCAAAAACAAAACAAAAACCTGACGATACCAAATGCCAGAGTGGATGTGGGGCAACAAGACATTCATTGCTGATGGGAATGCCAGACGGCATATCCACCTTGGAAAGACTGGCAGTTTCTTCTAAAACCAAACATAGTCTTGCCACGTGATCCAGCAGTAATGCTCCTAGGTATTTACCCCGTTGAATTAAAAACTTATATCTGCACAAAAACCTACACACAAATGTTTACCGCAGTTTTATAAAAAGTGGCACAAAACTATGGATGCAACCAAGAGGTTCTCAAAAAGTTAATGGGTAAACGAATTGTGTTACATGCATACAGTGAGCTACTTTGCCTCAACACAAAGAAATTAGCTATCAAGTCACAAAGGGCATGGAGGAAACTTACGTGCATATTGGTAAATGAAAGAAGCAAATCTGAAAAGGTCGTACGGGACATGATTATAATTACATGGCATTCTGGAAAAAGCAAAACTGTAGAGAGTAAAATGATTAATAGTCGCCAGGGGTTCGGAGTGAGAGGGGTTGGTTTAAACAGTGAAGCAAAGGGAATGTTTAGGGTAAAACGAGACTGTACATACTGTAAAGCTGATTAATGGCATCATCTCTTTGTCAAAAGTGAAAGACACAAATACTGAGTCTTAATGTGAACTGTCGATTTAGTAAGTAATAATGGGTGTATATTGGCTCATTTATTATAACAAATGCACCACACTAATGAGAGATGCTAATAACAGACGAAACTGTGTGGGGACCTATATGGGAACTCTTTGTGCTATCCTCTCAACTATTCTGGAAATCTAAAACTGTTCCAAAGTCAAGTTTATTAGTTTAAAAAAATGATAAGCAGTAGATAAACATGACACACCACTAGTAACAACAATGTTCTCACTGTAGGTTATTGCAAGCTATATGCACTGTTTTTGAAATCCAGTTACGAACTAATTATATGTGAACAAGGCCAAATTCCTAGTGCAAATAATAAGCATTCTACTATTTAAAAATGACATAAATTAGGGTCACCTGGGTGGCTCAGCAGTTGAGCATCTGCCTTTGGCTCAGGTCATGATCCCAGGGTCCAGGATTGAGCCCCAATTGGCTCCTGCAGGGAGCTTGCTTCTCCCTCTGCCTGTGTCTCTGCCTCTCTGTGTGTCTCTCATGAATAAATAAATAAAAATCTTAAAAAAAATAAATAAAAATAAAAATGACATAAGTTACTTTAAATCCAGCAGTGAGGCCACAGATAAATAACAGAAAACGAAAATGCACATTCTGAATTATCTGATAATTTTATTTTAAATGGCTAAAACAGATTAAAATAAATCTGTCTGTTAGATGAATTGATAGCTAATTTTTTTTTTTAAGTTAAGTAGAATTAGACTAGAAATTTAAGGCTAGTCTTTAAAAAAAGAAAAAAAGCACATATTTAATTTAAAGGCAGGATCTTAAAAAAAAAAAAAAAAAGCAGAATCTTCAGAGTAAGAAAAACCTGGTTTCAAATTCCAGCTTCATACGACCTACTAGCTGAATGATTTGAGGATCAGTTATCTATCCTTGAAAACTTATTTTTTTCCTTTGCATATAAAATAGAGATAATAATGTGACCTCATCTATGCATCTAAAGCCTTAACATGCTACCCACCGTGTACTAAGTACTCGATGATAAGTCATTACAAATATTGCTGTCGGTATTGACAAAACTCCTGATTACCAAATGAAAGCAGTATGTGAGGTTCAATTAGTTCTGCTTCTGATCCATAGAATTTCATATCAGGTAGGGATTGTTGAAGCAATGCTTCAATTTTAGAGGTGAGAGAATTGAGGATTTCATGTTTGAGCACTGGTTCAGTGCCAGATAACTCGTTAATTGGTGGCTTTCAAGTCATTTATTTACTGCCCAGCCTTGGATAGTAGTCCTTGATTTTATCACAACCATAATGACTGCAGATTTTTTCCATCATCCTCTTAAAAAAAAAAAAAAAGATTTATTTATTTGTTCGAGAGTGAGCCAGAGAGTGGGGGACAGAGACAGAGGGAGGGAATCTCATGCTGACTCCCCACCGAGTGCAGAGCCCAAGGCCTGACTCCATCCAGACCCATGAGAGCCAAAACCAAGAGTCAGAGGCTGAACCCACTGAGCCACCCAGGTGCCCCTCCAACATCATCCTCTTCCAGAAGGTTTTCCTGAAAGGGATTTTTCTTTCTCTGTCTTCAGTAAGGACAGTTTCACAGAACAACACTGGACTAAGTTGAAGGAACAGACCCTGGTTGTAGTTCTGATTTTTTCACTTGCCAAAAAAGTCTCCTCGCAAAGAGGATATCATGTACTCTCATTGAATATTCAGTCCCTTCAAGTGTTTATTGGATAATAACTCAGAATTTACTCGTAAGTGCTTCGTGTGCAATTACTGGAAGGCTGTGATAGAATGTATTGAAAAGTGAGATGGAAATCACCATGTGAAATATAAATATAAAGCTGGGTTATATCTATGACACTCTGAGAGGGAGTTTAAAGCAGATCATGTTCAAAGGAATTCACTGGACTAATAACCCTAGCCAACGTAAGAATGCACATTCACTCGAAAGAGGTGTTTTGTCTTATTTTTATTTATCGCTAGTGCTATGAGCGGTGGATAAGACTTAATTGTCATTTTAATTAAGCGACATAACAAATTACAAGGATATTGTCAGGATTAGTATTTGACAGCCGGTTGAAAAAGTGTACCTTAAGCTCCGGGGAGTAATGCAATATGGGCTGAGAAAGATAGAAGTGTGCATTTTAAACATCATTCGATTCTGTAGCTCAGTGTTGAAAAGCTAGGTTTTAGCTCCAACTTTTATAAAAATAATATACCTTTAACATGAAATGAAGCCACTAATGAAAAAAGATCTCCTTAAAGTTCAAAATCAAAACAGACGCATATCCTGAATCTTGTAACTATGAGCTCTGTGCTATCTAAAAGAATATTACCTATGCATGTTATTATGATCGCTCCTCATTAACAAAATTAATAGGCGACCTAGTAGGGGAGCCGCTCAGTGTGGTCCTTTGAAAAGATCTTGCTGTTAAGTTCTGTAAATAGAATAAACAGTCTGTGTTTTAAGCATATATCCCTCCACATCCTGAACCGACTTCATTCTCTGTGGGCTCTACTTAAACTATATTTAAATTGCGATTCTTAGTCACGACTCTAACAAGAAGCCCTTATATCATTTGTTTAAAGAAAGGTCGAAAGAAGAGAGAAAACTAACTCATCACAAGTCTTTCTACACAGGACAAAAGAAGAATTTCATTTCTAAAAATTCTCGAGCAGTTGGTGATTTCTACAAAAGCAGAGCAGATGGTTTTCAAAGACCCTGGAAAATGCATTGATATATTTAAAAATAATTTGCTGGAGAGCTGTAAGGAGTGTCGTCGTGTGCTCCAGAAGATCCCGATCGGTGGAAGTGAGCCTGATAACTAGGGAGCCAAATGGACAAGGCCCCACATTGAGAGGGATGAGGTGGGGAGCAGATAATAATCATCGTTTCTACTTCCTAAGGGTAAAGGGTAATAGGTGTGCTGTGTCTATCTACTGCTTCAAAGTACTTTCATATGAAGGGGTTGGTTGGAACCTGTCCCTCTAATACCTTTCTAAGGTCAAGTGAAAGACTTGCAATAAAAAGGTAATGCCAATGTAAATACAGTCTCGCTTATTTTTGGTCCTTAGTATCAGCAGTTTAAGAATGTTTTGATAAGCCTACTAATTATCTAGTTCATTAAAAGCATAGAAAAGAAGGGCCTTGCCTTTGGAAGGTGTTCTTTCACCCCCGGATTAATTTCTGGTTTGTAAACCCCAAGCGCTGGATTATCTGATCTCTCTCATCCTGCTAGTGAAGAGAAGAGTCCTGACCTTACAAAGAGTTCAAGTCCATCCTCCAAACTAATTGTCTAAATTTACGTAAAGATAAGATAATGGTGGAGTGCAGCTAGGCTTAGGTTTCCAGTTCAGGACCATCTTGACTGGGACACGCTTTCCTTCACTTATTTCCTTGCTATAAGATCATTTTCTTTCCATTCCTTTTTCTTCCTTCCTTCCTTCCTTCCTTCCTTTCTTTCTTTCTTTCTTTCTTTCTTTCTTTCTTTCTTTCTTTCTTTTTCTCTCTTTCTTTCTTCTTTCTCTCTTTCTTTCTTCTTTCTTTCTTTCTTTCTTTCTTTCTTTCTTTCTTTCTTTCTTTCTTTCTTTCTTTTTCTTTCTTCCTTCCTTCCTTCCTTCCTTCCTTCCTTCCTTCCTTCCTTCCTTCCTTCCTTCCTTTTTCTTCCCATTTCTAAAGTCCTCCATTTATGTGACTAAAGATCGGTGTCTCGTTGGCCATTGTGGATGATTTCCAGTTTGATATTTCATCCAAATGTAACAGGTGCTCACCAGCATTCATTAACGGCTATTAATAGGAAAGGTGTGTTCCGTGGAGTAAATGGATTCTTGTGAGTTCTTTGGAGGATCACTTCAGCTAAATTAAAAAAAAAAAAAAAAAAAAAAAAAAGGAGTGGGAAGGTTGTGCCTTAACCAGTTACTTTGATCCTGGTAGGTTAAATTTATTAGCAAGTTTCTGTATTTAGCAAGCATTTGAACCACAGTTTCCCACTGCACTTGCCAACGATTTATGCAAGTCAACCACCAAATGTCAGCTTTCTTTGGGGGGGGGGGTAATGCATCTTCCCACAAGCCTAACATTAATACCCAAAGGCCTTACTGCCTTTCTGTTTCCCTCATTCAAATAAACCTAGTAATAAACATTCCTAAACTAGATGATTGATAGAGAGTTGGTAATAAATAATACAGAGACCTGTATAAATTACGGCTAAAGAAAAATACTCTTGGAAATTAATAGATGTAGTAAGAGGTACCATATAGCCCATTGCAGCATGCTGCAAAATTTACTGTTGAATGCATGTTATAAATTTGTCACTGAACAAGGAGAAATATGGGATCAAGCCCGTGGAACTATGGGCTCCAGGATTCGTTGTGAAAATAAAAATTTTCAAAAACTTTTTACAACAGTCTAAATAAAGTAGGAGAAATTCTGTTCACTTATATGAAATATATATTTCACTACACACAAATCAAATGCTGAGGGAAACATTTACAAAGTAGGAAGTAGGTCATTACCAAAGGGCTCATAAAAAGCGCCTGCATCGTGTAAGGCAAAATTTCAAGGTAGTAAGTTGTTAAACTTTTGTTTTTATTTTGATTACTTTTGGCCTGAAGGCAGAGGTTATCCAAGACTTTCTCAAAATATTATTTTAATGATAATAATGTTCAAAATCACCGTTATGGTTCATTGTTTCTTGAGTGGAATATAACATAGATTCAAAAATGTGTTCAGTGCTGTATTTTATCTGTGTTATGTGTAAAACTATTACCTGAAATATATATACGCCAAAAATCTGCCTCTTCTTATAGAACAGGAACACTGAATAAAATTGTAAAGGGTCATAAAAAATTTAAGTAAATTAACCCATGAAAGTTAATGTAGTGGCAATCCACATGGTCAAGATATAGTGTTAGTTTCCTATCACTGCTGTAGCAAACCACCACGCACCGAGTGGCTTAACACAATACACGTTTATTTTCTTACAGTCTCATTGATCAAGTTTTGCCAGGTCAAGACTGAGATGTCAGCAGAGCTATATTCTTTCTGGCTTAAGGGGAGAATCTGTTTGCTTGAATTTTCCAACTTCTAGGGACCTCACACCCACCCCGACTGTGGCCCCTCCTTCTGTCTCCAAATAGAGCAATGGCAGGTCAAATCCTTCTTGCAACACTTCAGGAACACTGCGATTGCATTGGGTCCGACGCTGATAATGCAGGAAAATCTTCCTGTTTTATGGTCAGGTGAGTAGCAGACTTGATCCCATCTCCAGCCGAGGTTCCTCTTCTCATAGCATATTTTTATGTTCTGGAATTAGGCTGTGGCTTTCTCAAGAGAGGCCATCATTCTGCCTATCAAGATAGAGACAGAGATTCACCATTTAGAATCAGTTTTATTTATGGATGCAACATTTTTCAAAAACACCTAAATTGGCAAACTCAAGTCTCACCATAATAGAGGGTAAAAGGATACACAAGAGCTTTATATTTATTCCGTTTACAATCCTTTATCTGGGTGATTACATTTCCATCCCTTGAAGGTTTCATTAAAAAAAACAAAAAACAAAAGGGGCATGAGAAGTACATGTGGCTAAAAATTATGGAGAGCACAGAAAAAGTGGCATTCTACAACCTTCTTGAACTGCACATTGCTCTTACAAATCCATAAGACTTGAGGATTTATGCATTCTATCCTGCCCTGGTTCTATTCTGAAATACGCACAGTACTATTCCCTTATCATTTTTTAGCTGCTGCTTCTCTCCGCTCTGTGTGCCAGGTTGGAAGATTAGAGGTCTAGGACTTAAAGAAATACAGAATAAATCAGCTGCTGTTCTCAGAGTGCCCTAGAGTCAAGTAAGTTTTTAAAAAATACAATTATGAAATAGCATGCTGAATGGATGTATTTCTTATACAATACCTCTTATTTCTCTTTCCTGTAATATCAGCATGTCTAACCATGTCAGGAGAACATCTGATCACTCCCTTTCTCAAGTACATTCTCCATAATCTCTTAATATTTAAGGCTATGAGTATCTCGTTAAGAGGCTAAGGCTATAGTGGTTGAGTTGGGAATATTGATACATACGATACATTGCTTAACAGTTTTCTATTTGCAAGTATCACGTTGAAAATACCATAGAAGGTCATCTCCATCTCCTGATACTTAGGCAGAATTAAATATAATTAATTAATCTAAGTAGATAAATATCTATTCTACTTGTTAAAACAGACAAAAGCTTCTGTTTTTTTTTTTTTTTTTTCCTCCGATCATTGTAATATGGTGCCAACATGAGCTAAAGTAGCAAAATAGGAGTTTGGAATAGGAGTCTGGAAGATAGGATCAGACTTAGGGTTTGACAGTGACTCCATGTACACCCAAGACAAGTGAATAAAACAATGATTCTTTTAAAAATTGTCCATCAAGCCATCCATTCATCCATCCATCCATCCATCCATCCATCATCTACTATAAATTTTGTGTATATGCACCACAACCATCTCTTTCATATTTAGGAACTCCAAAATCTCTAATCTGACTTGATAACCCACCCGCCATTTTGCCATCACAAAGGCTAATTTAAGATTCATTGTTGTGTTCATGATACTAATTTGCTTGTTTAGCCGCCCATCCTGCTAAATCTTAGCCCAGAAGCAATACCATGTGAGACAACTATGTAGGAGGATATTTCTTACAAATTGCACTGATGACCCAAGAGTTGTAGTCCTGTGGACAAGATAAAGCTCCATTTATAGTTTGCAGCCAAAGTTTAAGGAGTAACAGGGTCAGAGAAATAACTATATAAAAATAGCAAGTAAGTCATCATATCCTTTAATCATTGTGTTGAATCATGTTTGTTCTTAAGATACAAACTTGTTGTTCTTAAGAAACAAACATATAGACATGTTTTACTAATTTTATGGAAAACTCAGCTGTAATCTATTCTGTCCATAAAATACTATTAGATCAGTCAACTTCGTGTTTTTTTAAAAGGTGAATACTTCTTACTCCAAGACAAAAGAAATAGTTTAATAAGAAAGACCAACAAGTCTTCTGGCTAGAATTATTTTTTGTTGCCTGTTAAAATTTATTATAGTTTGTATTCATATGCTAGTCTCTAGGTCAAGGGTTTATAATCCTAAAAAGGCAACAGAATTGTGTGTGAGGTTTTTAAAGTCTTCAACCTCAGAGGTTTTTATTGAATACATTCATTTATTTATTCAGCATTTACTATTACCAACAGCCAGGCACTAAGGCAGGCACTTGAGAGATATCAGAGAGCTAAAAGGAAAAAAAAAGAAAAAAAAAAGTTTATAGATCACATAATAAGATACAGAGATAACAAACATAATAAATAGATAATTATAAGAGATGATAGAAGTTAAAAAAAATACCATGAAAAATTGTATCAAAGGAAACAGAAGTGTTTTAATTTAAATAGTTACCAGATATGCCTCACTGAGAAGGTGATATTTGAAGAAGACCTTGTAAAATATTGTAAGGAAGAAGGCAAAATTACTGAATCAAGGGCTTGCCCAGCCAGGTATGAGGTCCACATGACTGGAAAAGAGAATCTGAAGGAAAGATTAGTGAAAAAATGAGGACAAAGAAATACTGAATTTTGGGGAAGGGGCCAATATGCTTACCCTCTCTTATATGTTTTATTAACCCCATCTAAGCAATGAATACTAATTTCCATTTGTAAAGGAAATGGAAATTAATGTTACATGTGGATGAAGGAAACTTATCAAATAGCATAGAAATATCATTTAAAAAACATTCCTAAGGTTATATAATGAATATAGTAAGAGGTAAGTATGAACCATCTCTGAACTGTTAACCCAAAGACACTTGATGGTATTGGAAAATGGTATGACTATGAAGGAAATGATGGTGAAGGGAACATTTGGGAAGAGTGTAATGGTATCTTTACAAATATAACATTTAAGAGGCCCATTTCATAACTACGGATGGTTCTGCATTTGTGTTTACCCCAATGTTCACTTGAGATTTTGATCCACTGTCTTAAACCCTGAGTAATTACTATTTAGTAATTACATCCCACATGACTTCAAAAGTTCTATATACCTCAGAAGTTCTACCACAATATTCCTTTTCTTAAAATATATATTTTTTTATTCATTCATGAAAGACACACAGAGGCAGAGACCCGGGCAGAGGGAGAAGCAGACTCCATGCAGGGAGCCCCATGTGGGACTCAATCCCAGGACCCCAGGATCACAAACTGAGCCAAAGGCAGATGCTCAACCACTGAGCCTCCCAGGCATCCCTACCACAATATTCTTTTTTTTTTTTTTTAAGTTATTTATTTATTTATTTATTTATTTATTTATTTATTTATTTACGATAGTCACACAGAGAGAGAGAGAGAGAAAGAGGCAGAGACACAGGCAGAGAGAGAAGCAGGCTCCATGCACCGGGAGCCCGACGTGGGATTCGATCCCGGGTCTCCAGGATCGCGCCCTGAGCCAAAGGCAGGCGCCAAACCGCTGCGCCACCCAGGGATCCCCCTACCACAATATTCTTGACACAGTGACCACTTGAGACATATTGGACATTTCTAGTGAGAGAAAAAGTACTTTGCAAGAAATACTCTGACTTGGTTGGTCAGAACTATCAGAAAGTCTTTTTGAAACCAGCCTCTTGTTTTTTATTATTTTTTTTTCTGTTCTTCTCAAGCAACATTGAATAAATTCAATTTTAAGAAAATAAAAGAATTTAAACAATTATGAATCTATAATTATCCCTAATAGTCATTTTTACCCATAATAAGTATATCACATTCCTTTCACCATTTTTCAAAAACAATCTATGTCTTGTTTCATTTTTTTAACAAATATTTCTGAAAATAAAGCATTTGTTATGGACCTATATAAATTACTGTAGAAGAATTGTCCACTTCCTTCAATGTATTGTGGCTCATATGGTTGGCATCTAGGCTATATACTCCCAGGATGCTACAACCAAGTTTAGCTTTCAGATATTCAGAAAAAAGGTATTGTATACAGTTTATTTTTCAGGTAGCTGAATATTAATATTTTTTCTTGTTTTATACTACTTTTATTATTTTTTAAGATTAGTTGTAATAAATTGTGTTGTTTTGCTTTCTTATGACTTTGAATCATCTTGAAGATTTTATTGACATTATGGAATCTTCCCGTTCCCTCTCAAGATGTTTTGTCAGGAATTTAATTTGATAAATAGTACAAAGTTTAGTCAACATCTCCATGTTCTTCAGCGTTAGGGACTACTTTTTCTTTGCAGTAATATTTCCAAAGTACCAATTGTTATTCCTACTTCCTTTGATTCTTTAGAGAGAAGAAACTTTTTAGGAGGCCATTCAGTCAATACTTTATCAAATTTACTAGTTAGAGAAAAATGAATGTTCTAGAGATATCCATTCTTTACATATGTGTGTGTATGTTCACTTTGTTTACAAATCACTCACATACACGTTGGGCACCAGTAGATAAATACCTTATAATGATATTATATTATATACTTCACCACCCTATGTGTTAGATTTTATTGAAAATTATGGAAAATTATTTACTAAATATTCTTCATTCTCTGCTATGCCTATTTCTCCTCATACTTCATATGAAAGTATTTTCTTTGTAGAAATATTAAATCTTTCCTATATTTTTCTTTCTCCATCATATTTCAAATTAAAGTCCTTTTATTCAATAAACCTCTTAATACACCCCAGCTTCTATAATTTTGTCAAGTATAGAGTTCTCTTCAAAGGGCTCATGCTATTTTCACATGTCATAATTAAAAAAAAAAAACACTATTTCCACTATTTCTAGATATCACATATATATCTGTTCTCGATACACATCCCCTGTCTCTATTCCTATTAAAATCTTAAAGTTGAAGAAGAAATTAATACATTAACAATGCCTCTAAATCTTTAAGTTTCTTATCTTGGATTTATTCTTTACTTAAATCTTTCAATAAACATATTTTTAACTAATTATGGTAGGTACTAATCTAATTTCTGTGGATATAAGAATATATAGAATGTACTCACTACTTTGAAATAATTTAGTGAAGGAAATATGTCTTTACAGAAACTGAAATGAGAAAGTGGAACATTGTGTCATGAAAAATTTTTCAAGAGAAGCAAGATTAAGGAGTGTCTGTTCTGTCAGAGGAGTTCAGGGGGTAAAATTAAGCTGAGCCATCTTTGGTGGATAAGCATTCAGGTGGTGGAAAAGGAAGAAGCAGGTGTCCAACAGAGGGAGTGAATATGTCAGGAGACGTGAGAAATCCTGGTTCACATGGAGAACCACAGTGTGTACGGTATGTTATCTGTTAAGTGTCGAGTTTATATCCAATATACGATGGAGATGATCATGGGAATAACGATGGAGGTCATAGTATGAAGAGTTTGCATACTACCTTGAAATATGACTACATAGGTAATAAAATGTTAAAATACTTTAAGCAAGTATGTGACATAGAGAGATTTGCATTTTAGAAGAGTTATTTTTGTGGAATATGGAGAATAAATTAGGTGGTTTAAAACTGGAAAAAGTAATCTACATAAAAGTTGTAGATGAAGTTATGGTCGAGAAGATGGCTAAAAACACAGCTCAAGGAAAAAAAAAGATATCTTTAAGAAAAGATAATAATTTCAACACTAGAGTCATCAGCATCACCAAACATCACAGAAGGGACAGAAAAGACAAAATAAGGATTGAAAATATGATATTGGAAATGGAAAAATTATCCAAAAAGAAGAGTAGGAATATAAACCAAATTGGAGGAGCTTTGAGAGCTGAATAGAAAGAGCACTTTAGAAAGGTGTTTAGACTACTCTTTGGTGAATAAATCAATTAATTAACTAATCATTCTAATAATTAATTAATTAATCATTCTAATACTCTTTATTCCTATGAATACTTATCAATTTAGCAGATATTCATGTAAGGAGATTTAGACATTGGGAATATAATATGAACAACCAAAGCCCCAGCCCTAAGGCCCTAAAGGCGTTTAATGGTATGATGGGTAAAAAGCTCTTCATTGTCTCCCTACTGCAGTTCCTTAGGCAAACACAATAGTTACTTGGGCTGATGAATCTTCCTAAGAAAGAAACTAACAGGGAGTAACTTAGGTTCTAAAGTGACGCAGTCCATTATCTCTCAGCACTGTGTGGCAATTACATTTTTATGCACTAAGAGTGAAAGAGGCAGGGATCTGCGGTTAAACTTTTATGCATCACTATTTACAGAAGTGGAATAAATATCCATCAGTGACATCATGCATACAAGAGCATTCATCAAGGGTTAGAAGAAGGAAAGGAATATCTGTGATTAACTGTTTATTCTTCAATTCATCAAGTGGCAAAATAAATATGCTTCAGTTTAATGGTTGACACATTCAGAGCAAGGAGTGGGATATCGGTTGGTTCAAATTGTGTATGTTACTAATTTCAAGAGCAAAATAAAAATCCATCAATGACATACCAAGTAATTGGAAATGCTTTGGAGGATTTGTCCTGAGATTTTATTTCCCCAAATTGCTTTCTCAGAACTTGTCACATCGAAAAAAAGTCTGCCCTGATTTGTTGATACATCAAGTTCTGTGGAGAACTAGTCATGGTTCAAAGATTTGCACGACTGTTTATATGACATATGACAACAAACCTAATACAGACCAAAGACTATCGCGGTATTTTTGAGTAATTTTATGGAAACTTCTAGCATCAGCAATGTAGGCATTATATGTTAGACGGGTTTCATTAATTAGATACCAAAGTATGGCTTGAATTTTTGTAGAGGATCTTTCCACTGTATCTATACAGTATGACTGGGCAACGTTTTATAGCTCTTTTCCCCTCCAAAATTATATCATTATATGCCACATATGTTACACTGAAAAAACGTACAGCTTCTCAAATATGTTCAGTATTACAAAGCTTTATAGTATTTGGAGTCCACTCCTGGAACACTGGCCATCAAACCAACAATATTACATCAAAACTTTATCTTGTTTTCTATAACGAATAGGGCATAAAATGGATATCTTGAAAATTCAAGTTGCTGAGGACTGCAACTGCACCAGAACCTAAATATTTACCAATTGCCTAGTCTGGAATAAC
The DNA here is from genome assembly GCF_053574225.1 of Canis aureus. Lineage (NCBI taxonomy): Eukaryota > Metazoa > Chordata > Mammalia > Carnivora > Canidae > Canis > Canis aureus. The sequence goes on along the minus strand of NC_135621.1, from coordinate 16,819,290 downwards.
TGAACAATATTACATAAAAATGAGATTATTTATTACTGCTGTACAGCGATTTGGGGCTAAGAGTAAGACGAATTGTTGTCCCAGTCTCCATATTACATTCTTTTAAAAATCTGGATTAGAGAAAAAAGTATTTTACATATCCATTTGAATTGAGGAGAAATATAAACATTGCATCATTATGTCTCTCATAAAAATAGGAAGCAAATGATCAAATCTAACTATTCTTGCTCTTCCTTTTTATGATACAACTGTGAAAATTTTTTGTTGTTTGTTGTTCACAGTCTCTTAACAAGAACCATTAGAACCAAAGGACTAATTTTTCTAAGTGACCCCATTTGCAGGAATTGTCAAGGAAGAAGTTTTGTTTCATGAAGTAAAGAATTTCCATTTTATTCTTTATTACAGCATAATTCAAGTCAAAGCCATTAATGATTAAATGTTTTAAAATGTCAAAGTGAAGTTAAAATCTCTTCTTCTTTGTCCCTCATTTTAAGATTCCAGCTTTATAGCTGTCTGATTAGGAGCATAATATCCAGATCCTACTTGGGAGACAAAGGTGGGGAAGGAGTAATATACAAAAGAAGGAAAGATGCTGTAATCCTTGTTGTCCAACCTTTTTCATTTCACAACAGCCTTAAAAAGAAAATATTTGCACAGCATATTGGATAAAGTGAGAAGGTGTTCATAGTCCAAGGCAACAAGTCAAGATTCAAAATGTAGAGATAAATCCTTTAATTGGCTTGTCTGGGGGGTTATCTGCACTTTGAGCAGAAGGAACATAGACTGTTTGATGTGAAGCCTCCTCAAGATTTAATTCAATAAAGATACCCCAAAGTATAATCAGGTGCTTCTGTAATTAACAACACAAACACATGGATGCCAAGCAAGAATTATGCTAGAAATGTAGCAGGTGTATGTTCTCTCCACCGTAGAAATGAAGAGCACATACACACGTACAGATTTCCATTTCTGTCTTGTGCCCAGTCATAGTCTTATAAAATGATTAGAAGGTAGAAAGTCCGGGATTTTTTTTTTCACTATAGCTATCGATGTACTTTTAAAAAATGAATATATACTTTCATAATGAACAAATTTCATATGAATATAGAGTTAGATATTAATATAAGTTTAGACGTACAAATGCCTGTGCTCATTGGAATGATGACTGTTTCCCCTGCTTTGGTGAAATCTGTACGTTCTACAGGGAGTAGAGGGTTCATTAATTTTATAGACATGCTCTTTAAAGAAAGAAACAGAGGGTGAATGCAGTAATTACTAAATTGTGCCAAAAGAAAAGAACAGTAGCAGTTAAGTGGCTAGTTAGTTTTTATTTATATGTTTAGAGATTAATATAATAGCTCTAACATGCATTTCCCTTGTATAACATCTCTCTTGTTAAAAAAATACTAATTTCTTCAGAAAAACAACATGAAATCTCTGCCTATAGTCACTTGATCACTAATATTCAGATTGCTGTTAAATGTCTAATGATTTTGATTAAACTAAGTCTTTAGTAATCAATTAAATGAAATAGCATTATTCCCATTTAACCATCTCTATGTTCTTACTTCAAATTTTACTTTAAGAAAAGGGGTGGGGAGTAACGAAACTCACAGTGACCAAACAGACCAGGAGGTATGGCTAAAGTGTTGCTCAGCTGGCACAGTCTCAATTTTTTTCTTTAATCTGAGGAGTAAATATTTGGGCTTTTCTAAAATGTTGGTCCTCTTTCAGCAGGCAGAGGGGATATGAATTTTTTTTTAAATACCCATGTTGAAAACTCTGCATAAATTCATGATTCATCTATTCCCAAAGGCAAACCCATTTTCATTCTGAAGGCAAGAAAATAAAAGTTTCTACTTTAACATGAAGCAGCCAAAATATTTTGTCCTTTTGGTACAGCCCTGAAAGAGGAGATCAAGATCCAGAGTCTACTGTTCCTTGAAGCCCCATGACTGGTTGACCCAGTTGTATTAAACTGCTCAGGGATCAAGTTTTTTTTTTTTTTTTTTTAGGGATCAAGTTGATGAGGCTCCCAACACGGGTGCAGGTAAGCAGCATGATTGCCTACCAGAAAAAAGAGAGATGCCAAATAATAATGATCATACAAATGAAAATGATCTCCATGTACAAGCATTTTAGATAAACAATCATCTATTTTGACTTGTAGGTTGAATATATCATTAAACACTTAAATTATATATAAAGTCAACCCAAAAGTGACCTTCGGTAGATACTTGGTTTTATATGTTTTATCCAGTACTCAGGGTCTTGGGGTAGCAATCTCTCTTATAACCCCCCATTAATGCCTTGCATAAACATTATCAAATGAACCTGAGTTGAGATCGGATTTTGTTCTATATAAGTATCTCTTCAGGGGCAAGGACATAAAATAGGACTTAGTATCACTTAACAAGTACATACATATTTTTTCCCCTAAAATGAAATGTAAGATTAATGCCAGATTGACTAGGATAGTTTTAATAACTATGGACAGCAGCAGCAGGAGGCAGATGTTAGACTACCCACATTGCTCTAATTTTAAGAATGCATATCAAATTCCTTTCTTTTTTTTTCTTTCTTTTTTTTTAAAGAAAAGGTATTTAAAAATCTCACATTTAATCTCTTCTCCCACACAGGTTATATTACAGCTCAGGCATGACACATATTTCTGTTCAGATGTTACTAATATTGTGTTATTTAAATAGATTTTTCTGACAGACACTGTTTTTTTGGAGCAGAACTCTTTTTTAATTGTAATGCTAGTGTTTTAAAAATTGTATTTTTTTTCTACCTAAAACACTCATTGCTTGCTCAAGTCTTTGAGGATATCTAATTTTATTGCACTATCAAAGAAAATGTTTTTACTATAGCAAAAGTCAACAGTCACTATACATTTGAGAGAAGCAGGGCATAAAATCTAATCCTGATTTTATTGATGGTTTGAGAAATAAAATGAACTCTTCTTGAAAAATAATATGAATTTTCTCTGACTTTCAACCCTTCATTTCTTAGCTGAAATTAAATTTCTTCTTGTTTCTTCTTGGATAAAATAAGCAACATAGACTTGTATGTATGTGATATACAGTTAGGGCAATAATACTCACTGAACACTTAATCCATCTCCCCCACCCCAATGAGTTAGGTCTTGAGTCTTTCACAGAAGAACTTTGAAATAATTGAAATTTAGAACCTAAATTGAACATGACTTTAACCATAGTTCAAAACACTGAAGGGATTGAAATACTTAGAAAGAGCTTACATTTGGGAAAATTCATTTTCCCACAACATATTTAATTTTTTTTTTCACTTTTTTGCTGTCACTGACAGTCTACTTGTTCATCATTCTCAACATTTAATCTTACGGGATGTCATTCCCTTTAGCAACTTTCTGATTTTTTATTTTTCTGTAATTTCACTTAGAAAAAACTTTTTTGTAGGACATTTGACATTGTTTATATATTGTCAGACCAATGCACTGTCCTCTTTCACTCACTTGATCTCATTGAGAGTCTTCACTACTTCCTTTCCGTTTCTACTCTGTGCTCTGTTTCTCTGCTACCTCAGATATCCTGGAAATCCTTTCTTATCTATTCTCAACTGTGTTGCACATACACACAAACATATACTCCTTGGGAACTGGGTTTTCTTTCTCAATAATCCCAGCAAGATTTATTAGTCTGTTCTTGAATAGCCTTTCAGGACTTTGACTTATACCTTCTGATGTGATAAATGATAGGGTTACCATAAAAATACAATCTCTCCCTTTTAAGAGTGTATTTTAATGAGGATGGACACACAATATACTAATCTTAAAATTTACTTTTGTTCTTTTATAAAGTGGGGTCCTTTAGATTTAAGCCATATAATAGTTCTTTTTCATTAATAAAGCATTTATTGAGTATTTACAATTAGGTACTAGAATAAATAGTAACCACAAAATGGTATATACATACCCTGATTTGAAAAATTTATGTTTTAATATGATGATCAACATGTTTGGAAAATTTATATTTATAAGGCACAGTGAGATAAGTTTCTTAATCCTACTTCCCCATATAATTAATTTGCTAATTATACATAACTGTGTTCATCTCTTCAACCATGTCATTATTTCTCAGATGATAGTCATTTTTCTATTTTTAGAACATGTTTTTGGACTCCTTTCACCCTAGTGAAACAATATGCATCCTTTAAGACTCCTTTAAAAACTAATATTGAGTGTGAAATTTTACTTTTCTTCCCTTTCTGTACATAATTTGGTGCTCCTTTCTTTATGTTTCATGGTACTTTTTTTTTTTTTTTTTTACTTTACCACTTATCACAGTCTCATAAATGTCTGTGTTTAATTTACCTCACTATCCTCAGGGATTGGGGCCACCTTGTCTTACTCCTTCTTGTATCCAAATAGTTAATATTTTTTCAGAAGTATATCAAACTCCCAACCTGTGTGGTAGAGGGAATTACCTTGGCTAATTTTATGCTCTAGAACAGGAAAAAAGGTAAACATAATAAAAACAAGAGTTAATTTGGAAGAATGAATAATAATATAATTCATCTTCATGTGTTATTTTTTAAAATGATATAGGATATTTAGCTATTTGTTTAGAAAGTCAAGAGTAGAAGAAGTAAAGGTAACCTTTGAGATAACTTTCCAACCAAAAAATATACAGAATAGAATCCTCTGGAAATGAGGATTATATATATTATATATATATATATATATATATATATATATATATATATATATATATATATTGTTATATTGATGGCAAACTAAGCACAAAAATAATATTAAATATCATACATTTCTAATAAAGAAAATCAAAAGATATATATCTACCTCACTGGTTGGAAAGTTCTTGGAAGAGTAGAAGAAAATAAATGATTGGAATTTTGATTTAGGGGTGAAGAATTAGTACAAACAGTATGAGAACATTTATACCAAAAAAAAAGAAAAAAAAAAGAACATTTATGAAGGTTGGAAATCATGAGTGTAATCCTGAGAGAATGAATAAAATTATTGTTTACTTAGTTTTGACTTATAGGAAATGAAGTGAGGACAGCAAACAAATAAAAATTATACACACAGGAAAAATAGGAAAGTATCAAGTGAATATAATAAAATAACCTAGTTTTTTTCTGAATACGAGATTGGGATTTTTGTATGGATATGGTGCTATGACCTGAATGTTTGTTTCTTATCTCAGGTCCATATAGTGAATTCCTAATGTCCAATGTGATGGTATTAGTAGGTGGAGAGAAGTGATTAGATCATAAGGGCAGAGTTTTCATGAATGAGATTAATGCCTTTAGGTAAAACTGAACATCTTGCCCTTTCTGCCATGTGAGGATACAAGGAGAAGTCTTCAACCTGTAAGAGGACTCTCATTTAGCCATATTAGTACCCTAACCTCAGACTTCTAGCCTCTGAAACTGAGAAATAATTTTTTTTGTTGTTTATAAGCCACACAAACTATGACATTTTATTAAAACATCCTAAATGAACTAAAATGTAGGTATTTGAGTCAAAGTGGAATTTTATCATTTATCAAGTGGAGTAGAGTATGTAGTTTCAGGATCATGGTGAACCAGATTTTCTGGAGCATTCTCTCACTACAAAACAAACCTGGATTTAAACATTTTGAATATATTTCTGGGCACTTAGAGATATAAAGACAATCTTCAAAGACCACTAGCTAATTCTTTTCCCTTCTCCATAGACACCCAACAACAACAACAACAACAACAACAACAACAACAACAATCATTCAAGCCCTGATCTTGAAACTCAGAGTTCAGACCAATGACAGAGCTAGTAGGAATAAGATTTTGTTTAGTGCAAATATAAATAACTCTCTGGAAGAGATTATAAACCTTGGACATACAACCAGAGTAGGAGAGCTAAAACTCAGATATCTTGATTAAACTATTACTTTAAAGGGATCTAGTGTGGCCCAAGGTTAACAGAATCCTCAGAATCAGGCAGCAGCTATCACAAATCCCATAAATAATTATGCATTGACAATTGAAGGCCACAACTATTCAAGAAGACATCATGAAATGTTATCAGACTCAATGACAACCACTTTTGTGCCCCACATTATACAAATATTGGAATTGAAAATGAAAACATAAAAAAAAAAGGAAATGGAAGCATATAGGATGACTATCTTTGAAACAAAAAAGAAATACAAGAGGAATTCATAAAAATGAGCATTGTATATGAGCTTTTCATTAATGAGAGCCAGGAGGACCTTAAAATCAATCTAATACATTTTCAAAAATGAAACATGATTATTGAAACAAGATACAAAATGAATGAGTTTAACAACACAGAACAAAATGAAGAATGAGTTGAAGGACAGAAACATCAAGTTAAAAATTATTTTTAAGGGGATCCCTGGGTGGCGAAGCGGTTTAGCGCCTGCCTTTGGCCCAGGGCGTGATCCTGGAGACCCGGGATCGAATCCCACGTCGGGCTCCCGGTGCATGGAGCCTGCTTCTCCCTCTGCCTGTGCCTCTGCCTCTCTCTCTCTGTGACTATCATAAATAAATAAAAAACAAAAAAATTAAAAAAAAATTATTTTTAATATAAGCAAAAAGAAAAATAAATTTAAAATATGAAAGATAATTTAATATATAGAATATCTAGAATAAGCATATTCTAGAGTAAAAGATGAGAGAAATGAGGGAAGGCAAATCTGAGAAAAAAATAGCTAAGAATTTTCTAATACAGAAATGTGGTAAAATTGTTAAGAAGCACAATATATTAAATTGGCATTTTTTTAAACTCCATAATTAGACACACCATACAGACACTTCACAAGAAAAGGAAAGCAATTTTTTTTTTTGAAAACAGTTTTAAAAGCAGGAGGAGATAAGATAGACACACCTACAATGAAAGTGAATATTGAATTAACAGCAGACTTCCAAATTATAACAATGCCATGGAAAAACAATGGAGTTAAATTTCTAGGGTACTGAGTTAAAATAATAATCAAGCTAGAATTGTTTACCTTGTCAAGAAATAATTTGTTTTCTTGGTGGTAATGATGAACAAACCTGTTGTAAATAAAATCTCCAGCTAAGAAGTGGAAAAGATATTAAAAAAAAAAATATATATATATATATATTATATATATATAAAATTATATATAAAATTAAATATAATTAAATATAGAATATTTCCAAAGGAGAGCATTATATATATATAATGTTTGTAGGCATTAGAAAACTATTAAGAGAACAACTCATGGTAATAAGATTGAAGAAAACAGGAGCATACAGTGGGAAGGCCTATATTTGAAATTGCTTTCCCTTGAAGCATTTGGTAAAAGGCTGCGTAGCATGAACAAAAGTCCAGCAGTTATATTGGGCTGAAAAGGTAAAAAAAATAAAAAGATGATCAAAGCCTGTCAAGATCCAATCACTCATCTTCCAGAATTTTGTTGTAAAGCTCTGTTTGCAGGGATATAAAAGTAACTATGTAAAGATACTTGAGGATGTTCATACCAGCATTACTTGTAATTATAACTTTGACTGTAAACAAAACAAAAATCAATAAGGAAACAAACAACTGGAAAAAATATAAAATGTCTGTCAAGGAGAATGATTAAATGAATTATAGAACTTATAAACTCTACCCTGAGGATGAACAAGTATTTGAAGAAGTATTTTAGAGTGTTCTTATGACTGATATCATGGTAATTGCTTTAAAGTACTCATATTTTCTCTCCGTCTTGCAGTTGAGAACAATGAAGATTATTTTTTTAAATGTCCATTTTTTTTTTTTATATCTGAAAAAAAAATGTTAAGGGAGTATAAGCCTCGTCTCTCACCATACTTTGTTTTTTTGAGAACAGGGTCTACGTCTTTTGTATTCCTCACAAGGAAATGAAAATAGAATTAAATTCCTTTTAAGTATTTGATATTTATTGAATAACACAACACTGATAAGAAACCTTTATGACAAGATTGGATCAACTACTTGTACACTGAAGCAAACAAAAATACCTGATGGTTATGCAGTTAGAGACTTGGCTTGATTTTTATGACTGAATGATTTATAATGATTTCTCACTGAAAATGCAGGTGAAAATGAAAACCATTAATCAAAAAATCACCATCAATTTAATATAATTAAATATAGAATATTTCCAAAGGAGAGCAAATGTCATCAGTGTTTTCATGTATAAAAACTAGATGTCATATATCAACAATTCAAGAAATATTTGTTAGGTATGTATTATATATTAGGCTCAATGCTTTAATCAGAGGACAAAATGATAAATAAGTCATTGTCTTTGTCTTCAGGGAATTTACAAGGATGATAGGCATGTAAAATTATGTATACATGCTGTGATAGTCATAAAATGTAAGGACTTACAAGGTGTTTGAAGATGTGGTGATTAATTCTGTCGGTGAAAAGTTCAGGAAGTGGTCAGGAACGACTTGTCACTGGAAGTAATGTTAAGAGGTAGAGGCATAAAATGACCAGGTTTGTAACAAAAAAATTTATTAAAAAGGTGACAAAATGAGGCTCCCCTCTTTTTAATAAATAACCAAAAAGTAAGAACGTGACAGTGAAGGACCAACTTTATCATGTATTATATGAAAAGATATCTGAATATCTAAATAACAATATACAAGGAAGGACTATGGCTGTAATTAGAGGCAGGCAGGAAGAGATGAATGCTCCTTCTGAAGATCTCAGACAAGGAAACTACACATAGTTCTCCAATAGAGGGCCCATTTTTTTTTTTTAGAACAAACGAAAACAATGTGTGTAGATTTGTGTTGAGAACTTTCTTGGATCCAGTTTGTTGTCAAGGACGAGCAAGGGAGACGGACTGCATAGACAATCCAATAGACACATTCCAAATCTCCAGGAACCAATCTTTTGGTGTTGCCTTTTAAGGAGTTGTCTTTAGAAATCCAACCAACAAGAAAAAGCAAATACTTTTTTTTTTAAATTTTATTTATTTATTCATTAGAGAGAGAATGACAGAGACAGAGAGAGAGGCATAGACACAGGCAGAGGGAGAAGCAGGCTCCATGCAGGGAGCCTGACATAGGACTTGATCACAGGTCTCCAGGATCTCACCCTGGGCTGAAGGCAGCACTAAACCTCTGAGCCACCCAGGCTGCCCAAGAGCAAAGACTTTAGCAAAATCAATCACCCACGAAGCTTTGTGTCATAAGAAAGAGATTTCCTAAAGCATGGGAATTGGCCCAGGCCTACTCCAACAGGAATCTCCTATAAACAGCTACTCCAGGTAGCAATCACCTCATTAAAAAAATATGTAATAATTTTAAAAGAACTAGCACAGAATCAATAAAAAGATAATTGCAGATAAAATAAAACTGGAAGGAAGGATGGAAGGAATAAAGAGTAGACCAAGAAAGCCCCCAGGAAAAAAATACTGTCATGGGACATAAATAGATTTTTATAGAGGTATACGGGTAGCGGGGGGAGGCACCTCCTTAAACTCAACCCAGAGATTCAAGAACTCAGGGACTAAAAAACAAGACAATAGAAGAAAATAAAAAAACTAGTACAATCAAAAAAAAAATTCATGTAGAAATGATATTCACATTGGTAGCTATAAAGGAGATAGATATTGCTAAGTTAATAAGGGGTAGTGAGATCAAGATTAAGGGAACTCAACAAAATGGAAATAAAAGAAGAAGTTTAAGAAAAATATCAATAGATACAGAAACTGATAAAGGAGCCAACATATGCATACTTTCTGTCTTTGTAAAATAAAAATCCAACCTAATGGAGTAAAATACAATTAGAGAACTCTTTCTGGGAACGAATAAATTCCTAAATCTACAATTTGAAGTGGGAAACCATATTCTAGGAGAAAAATATACCCATAATTGTTAGCACCCATAGAAGAAAAAAAAAGGATAAAGAAAGAATCCTTCAGTTATTTAAACAGAAGATCTTATCAGCTCCAAGCCTCCTCCCACTTCCCCAGGCAACAGACACTTGGCACAGCGGGAGGATGACTACCAAGGGCTCAAGGACAAAAATCAGGATTAGGGAATTGCAAATACCCAGGTAACCTTTGGTTTGAAAGTAGAATTGAGAGACCAGTGGGATTACACTCAACTGAGCCCTTCTGGAGGAAACTGCTGGAGGACTAACTAAAATGCTAGACAACGCATTAGAAACGGCAAAAGGACAACTGGTGAGCAATGATTCATGGTAACTGTTTACCTAAAACAAAGGAAAGTGTGGATGAAACGAGCTCAAATTCCCTGAGCCCACCCTGCAACGAGGAACATGGGCCCTATAGAGAGGCCTCATGTAGTCTGGTCCACAGCTCTGGGTGGGGTCTCAGCCCATAGCCCACATCAACCACCACGTGGGTGTAGACACTTCAAGATGCATCCAGCCCCTGGCTGGCAAATCAGTCCCACTAGTGCGTGTTTCCATATGGGACATTCTATACAAGAGAGATGCCGGACCTGCCCTGTCCTGTCCTGTCCAAATTCCTGACCCACAATATCGGGAACATAATAAAAATGATTGTTTTATGACACTACGATTGTAATGATTTGCCAGGAAACTATAGTAACTGGAATGGCATTAACCATGACATTGAAAATCGGACCTCTCCAGTCATTAAATATGACACACAGGGGCAATGCACACAGAAGACATGGAGTATATTGTGAAAGATTGAGAAGTATAAGTAAGTAATAATAGACACCTGTACAATTCATGGAGAGTTTTTTTTTCTATATTTAAATTATGCCTCCATAAAAAAAATAAATAAAATAAAATAAAATAAAATAACTAAAAGTGGATGACAAAATTAAAAACATGCTCATCAATGGGCCAGATTCTCCTGTTAGACCAGCTATTGCATCTGCACAATGACCTTGTAGTCAAATATTCAATATCCACGTTTTTATAAATGAAGCCACTTTATAGGAATGGTCCCAAATGATTTCCGAAAATCATTTAAAGCGCAGAGCAGTGGTATCTGTAGTCCACTGTTTGTGTTTAAAACAAAACAAGACAACAACAGAAACCCCAAAATATGCTTGCATACAAGGTTACCTACCGTCTCGAAGGATGAAAAGTTTTTACTCAATGTTACTATTGAATTGACTCCATGAGGGTCCTTAGCAACTGAAACTAAAAAGATCTTAACCTTTCAAGAAGCAGTCATCTTGCAAATAAATAGTTTTATGAGTGAACGTCCTGCTGGTAGAAGTATCACAGAAACCTACCGACAGGACGAGGCACTAATAAAAGAGTATCTCTTAGGTCACTAAAACTATGCTTTATCTTATGTCATTGAGAAAGTCTCGTATAGAAAGTAATTCTTAATTTGTCAGAACATACTTTCATAAATTCATAAATGCAATCAATTATGGCAGGACATTGCATGAAACATGACGTAATGTGAATCATGGATTCATTTTTCTGATGTACATAATCCAAATTCTTTTTTTTTTTAAGATTTTATTTATTTATCATGAGAGACACACAGAGAGACAGAGGCAGAGACACAGGCAGAGGGAGAAGCAGGCTCCATGCAAGGAGCCTGAAGCGGGACTCGATCCCAGGACCTTGGGGTCATGCTTGAGCTGGAGGCAGATGCTCAACCCCTGAGCCCCCCCAGGCATCCCCATAATCCAAATTCCTGAGAACCCAAACTAGTAACTTTCTTTTAAATGTAGTAGCTCTGAGACATTTTTGGTGGGCATATAACATCCTATATCGCCTATAATCCTTTCTGCCTGGAGCACACTAATCCTTGCATATTTATGATGCAAAAGATAATTTAGATAGCTTGCTCATTGCCTCAGTGGGATAGAAAGATAATTTTAAAACATCAATAATACAATGCCATGTAACACACTGGTGTCAGGTACTTCTTTGAAGTTTTTTGAATGGCGGAACAAAAATTACCTAAAGATATCTAAAAGGGACAAATAGATACTGACTTGATGTTTGCTTTGGGATTTAATAAAGCTCACGTTGACTATTTGTTTTTAGCTGGATTGGTTTTCTTCACTTATTACCACATTTAGCTAAAGCCAAATATAACTAATAGATATATTTTATGAGTTGTCAGAAGACAATACCTTTTTTCCAGTAAGAAACAATCTTACTTCTAAAGCTATGAAACCCTCCTTATTGCTCAATGAAAATATTCTCTTTCACGTGAGATATTTTCCATAAGAGAGATTTTCCTTGTTAATTATTATTTCTAACATATTCCCCATTATACTCATGATATAAATATATTCGGATATGTAGAAAGATGTGTTTATGGTTAATATTAATTAAAATATGAAGCCAATTTTCTATACAATATTTGCTGACAGCCTCATCTGTGCAGGCATCTGACCTTTACCTGGTTAATTGAAACCAATCATATTCATGAAAACTAGCCCTGTCTTTCTTATATATCAAATGTGAGTCTCTACATGTTTTTTTATCCTTTTAAAATTTTGAATATTCAGAAGATGTTGTTTCTCCTACTCATTCTGAAAGAGAGCTCTTTCTCCCGACACACTTGTCCCAACCACATCAAATTTTCCCCAAACCTGATTCTATAATAACTGTGCAAAACAACTATAACTTCCTGCCATTATATTTTATTGTAATGGTCTGACTTTTACATTTATGACTCATGTCTATATTAGGCTCTTCAAGAGCACATATTTTTTTGTCACACTCCTTTTAGTTCTTCATTGCAAACAAAGTCTTAGTTTGAAAAATTTAATATTAATTTCAAGATATTTCACCAAAGTTATACAGTCATTGTTTTTGGCAGGTCAATTATCTGTCTCTATTTAAAAAAAAAAAATTGAAATAGTAAGTCTGCAAAATAACACATCGGATACGTATATTTCTTCTATAATAAAGAGATAAATAAGTAGCAAAAAGACACTTTTATTAGTAAGATGGATAAGAGGAAGTAATGCTGAGACAAGGAAACTGAATGCTTTAAAATACGTGGCTTTTTCGAGGCTGACATTTTAATAATACTTCTTCAGAGTTGCATTGTCCCCATTTTCTTTGCAATTCCCATAAAGAGAGATTATTATCCTAATTAGAGCTGTTAGATCTTAGAGAGAAAAAATGTGTGAGCAAGCTCTTTCTTTTTCTTCTTCACCCCAAAATAAGTCTCCTAAGTTATGAAGATAAAGTTGATAAAACTGTTCATAGAAAAGATAATTTTCTTTCCTTTAGAAACAAATAGGGTCTCTAAAATGAAACTCAAAATTGATAAACCTATATAATAACACTTTATGTTTGAAAACTCACTTTGGCTAAAGCTCTTAGGAAATTATCTCCTATTGAGCCAGTCCTTAAGAATGGGATGTATTTCCTACTGTTCATTATATTTGAATATATGGCCCACAGTGAGAAGCAAACAAAATCACGAGTATTTAAACTTTAAGAGTGAACATAACATACTGACCTTAATTTTAAATTCTCAACTTCTTCCTCTGTGACCAATGCAATTTACTCCAAACACCACATAAACTATATCAACTCATAAATATGAGACCTGGCTGTGGTTTTCTCAATATCACCTCCAAAATAGTGCCAAAAAGAGATCACAATTGTTTTAGATACCAGGAGTTAATTTGTTTTACTTTTAAACTAACCTAAATGTTTGTTGTTTGTATATATGACTGGTTGTTTTAAAATATCCTAAGAATGGGTTTCTTTTTAATTAAATTCAGAAAACATATGCTTCTATATTACCATACCTTAAAAATCACATTTTCTCCTCTGTTTCACCTTCAGTTTAAGCAAAAGTCCTGTCTTCCTTTACCTCTCAAAATATCCAGGGCAGTTCAGAAAAACTTTGAGATTTATTTTACAAACTCGCAAACTTTACTCTAGTAGGGTAATAAATATAAACATAAGAAAAATGGCCTCAAACAAAAAATAAAATATACTGCCTAGTGAAATAAATGAAAATAAAGATTAAAACAGGCACACACACACACACACACACAAAACAAAACCAATAAACAGCAGAAAGTAATGCAAAAAAAGTCCATGTTTTTATCTGCTCATCAAGCATCTTTCTCTTCACTATAGTTTTTTAAAAATATATATTTTTTTGTTTATTCATTATCCAAGTTATTCCTTTATTCAACTGTGAGATCTTAGAGCCTAATAGGTGCCACACTTTATATTACCTATGGAAGGAAGGCAAAGAGAAACTCACGTTATATTTCTGAAGGGACTAATCATTTAGTAGATAATATTTATCCAATTTTGATCATTATGAAATCTTACAGATTAGATTTGCATATGGTGAACACTCAGGTTTTCTGACTAAATAATTTTCCATCTTCCAAATGTGACAGTCATTGTTCACTTGCCTGATTGATAAATAGCACATTTTTTCACACTTGAAAAAAAAAAGAAGATTCAAGTTCCAAACATATAAATATCTGTTTTATAATTTAAAATACATCGTTTGGAAGAGAAAGTGAATGGCTATTGACTTTGGATTCCACATGGTTATGACTGTATTTGCTATTCATTCACCCGTTTTTATTAAATTCATTTTCTTTCAGACTCTCGTCCAGGTCATAGATGTTTATGTATATAGTTGGGAAATAGTGGTATGTATATAGTGGTATGTGCCTTCATGATGGTGCAAACTTAAGGGGGCTCTATGTCAACCACAGGAACAAATACAATGAGATTATAAGAATTTGATGTGAAATTATAATGAAGATATATATGAAGTACAATAGGAACTTAGGAGGTCTGCCCAAGTGGCCCTCAGGAAGGCAGAGCAGGCTTCAGAGGGTGACTAACACTGGAGATGACTTTTAAAAGAGAACAAACGAGTGCCTCAGGTGGGTAGCGCCCTGCATTCCAGAAGGAAGGAAGGACATTGAAGAAGGCCTTCCTCAGCACTTCCCAGGGATTGTGTGATTATGGCTTTGGAAAATAGCTAGAACAGTTTCTGTTTCTTAAAACTGAAACATAATCTAAGATCCAAGATCCAGCCCAGGCCATCCATAGATATAGATACGGGATAACCAGAGAATAACATGGCATTAATGATAATTGGAAGCCAAGGCCCGGTAGGAAGAAGAAGCCAAAGTAGGTCTTTGAATATTATATAAAATCATGAGAGGGACACCTGGGTGGCTCAGCAGTTGGGCCCCTGCCTTTGGTTTAGGTCTGATCCCAGGATGTGGGATCAAGTCCCACATCAGACTCCCTGTGAGGAGCCTGCTTCTCCCTCTGCCTATATCTCTGCCTTTCTCTCTTAGTCTGTGTCTATCATGAATAAATAAATAAATCTTTAAAAAAAAATCATGAGATAACATGTACCCTGTGAATGAAGGCTTAGAATTTGTATTTGATGACAATGTCATTGGCATATTTTAAGCAATTTAGCAACATACAGAAAGATGCATTTAAGAAGTAAGACTTTGGAAGTGGCATTGTGGGTTTTCTAAAGAGAAGCAAACCTAGAAATGTGGTATGATTGCATCTATATCAATCTATATCTATATATATCTATCTATTATCTATCATCTATCTATCTATCTATCTATCTATCTATCTATCTATCTATCTATCTATCTATCATCTATTCAAATGACCCACAAGAGAGGTGAGGAGGGTATGAATGATGGCGCCTATGATTAGATCGTAGATGTGATAAAGTGAGTATGAGTGATGAGACAGAGATGTGTCTCTAAAGAACAATTTGTTTTTGCTTTCTGGCCTGGGTCAGAGTGAAGAAGTGTGCACATTTTCTAGGATCGAAGAAGACAGTGTTGATTTTCCAGGAAGGACAGAGGAAGTAGTGGGTTGCAAGTGTGCAACCAGAGAAGGTGATGCTAAGTTCTGGCTTGGTAATGATTCGCCATTCCTTCACATTTCCCCTTTTATCCATGATTCATATCTTTTTGGATTATTCTAAAAACCCCCAAATTCACAACAGGGACGTAAATGTCTACGTTTCAGATCTTCAGGTACGGAGTCACTTTCCTAACCATTTGCTTTACCTGCTTACCTGCATGGAATATGCCGTTCCTGTTTCTGGTACAAAGTTGAAAATAGGGGCAGCCCCGGTGGCTCAATGGTTTAGCGCCACCTTTGGCCCAGGGCATGATCCTGGAGACCCGGGATCGAGTCCCACGTCGGGCTCCCTGCATGGAGCCGCTTCTCCCTCTGCCTGTGTCTCTGTCTCTCTCTCCCTCTCTCTCTCTCAGTGTCTCATGAATAAATAAAATCTTTAAAAAAAAGTTTTTCAAAGTTGAAAATACTTTTTTCACGGGGGACTCTGGAAGTGATGTCAGGCCTTGGCGATATTGCCACATTATGGCCTACCGCCCAAGTGGAAGTGAGAGTTTTGAGGGCTGTTGAACGGTAAATGTTCCCCACGTATCACATTACAAAGCATAGACCTGAGTTAAAGAATTTGATGTCAACTTGCTGTGAAAATGCAGTGTTCAGTTGCCAAAAAAAAAAAAAAAAAAAGTCAAATTCCACACCCATTGTAAGATATTGTAGTATCTACAGTGAACTACATAAACGAATCAGTGACAGATGTTGATGAGATATTTTTTTTAATTTTTAAAATTTTTTTTATTTATTTATGATAGTCACACATAGAGAGAGAGAGAAAGGGGCAGAGACACAGGCAGAGGGAGAAGCAGGCTCCATGCACTGGGAGCCCGACATGGGATTCGATCCCGGGTCTCCAGGATCGCGCCCTGGGCCAAAGGCAGGTGCCAAACCTCTGCACCACCCAGGGATCCCTGATGAGATATTTTTTAAGGATATATTTAACACGGCTTATGAGATAACACATTCATCTCTCTCTTTTATTTATCAAGGTGTGGTTAGCATACCATCTATATTGGTCTCAGGTGCACAAGGTAGTGGTTTGACTTTTGCTGTGTACATTGTAAAATGGTCACCACCGCAAGTCTAGTGACCATCTGTCACAAAGTTAAAGCAATAGGGGCAGCCAGGGTGGCTCAGGGGTTTAGTGCCGTCTCTGGCCCAGGGTGTGATCCTGGGGTCCCAGGATTGAGTCCCACGTCAGACTCCCAGCATGGAGCCTGCTTCTCTCTCTGCCTGTGTCTCTGCCTTTCTCTCTCTCTGTGTGTCTTTCATAAATAAATAAATAAATAAATAAATAAATAAATAAATAAATAAATAAATAAAATATTAAAAAAAGCAGTAGTGTTGACTCTATTCCTAATACTGTACATATCCCCAAGACTTACTTATTTTATAACTAGAAGTCTATACTTCCTCATCCTCTCACCCATTTTGCCCACTACCCTACTCCCCTCTGGCAACCACCAATTGTTCTCTATATCCACGAGTCCAAGTTGTCTTTTGTTTTGTTTGTTTGCTTGTCCGTTTTTCAGATTTCACGTATAAGTGAAATCATGTGATATTTGTCTTTTTCTGTCTGATTTATTTCACTTAACACCGTATCCCCAAGGTCCATCCATATCGCTGCAAGTAGCAAGATTCCACTCTTCCTTATGTCTGAGTAGCATTCTGTGGTATGTATACACCCCATCTTTATCCATTCATCCGTCAGTGGACACAGGTTATTTTCATATTTTGACCATTGTACGTAATGCTGCAATAAACATTAACATGCATATGTCTCTTCAAAGTAGCATTTTCATTTTCTTAAGACAGACAGTCAGTAGTGGAATTGCTGGATCATGCGGTAGTTGTATCTTCAATGTTTTTGAAAATCCTCCACACTTCTCCATGGTGGCTTCACTGATTGCCATCTCCACCAACAGTGCACAAGGGATCCCTTTTCGCCACATCCTTGCCAACACGTGTTATTTCATGTCTTTTTGATAATAGCCATCTGACAAGTGCGAGGTGATATCTTATTATATAGTTTTGATTTGCATTTTCCCGATGATTTGTGATGTTGACTATCTTTTCATATATCTGCTGGCCATCTGTATGTCTTCTTTGGAAAAATGTCCACACTATCTGTCCTTTTTTTTAAGATTTTATTTACTTATTCATGACAGACACAGAGAGAGTGGCAGAGACACAGGCAGAGGGAGAAGCAGGCTCCCTGCAGGGAGCCCGATGTGGGACTCGATCCCAGGATCCCGGGGTCACGCCCTGAGCCAAAGGCAAACACTCATCTACTGAGCCTCCCAGGTGCCCCATCGGTCCATTTCTTAACGAGATTTTTTTTCTTTATAATTGAGTTGTGTGAGTGCTTAAATATTTTGGATATTAACCTCTTAAATATGATTTGTTGATATCTTCTCCTAGTCATTAGGTTGCATCTTCATTTTATTGACCGTTTCATTCACCATACAGAAACTTTAAGTTTTATATAATCCTATTTGTTTATTTTTTGTTTTGTTTCCTTTGACTTTAGACTCAGATCCAAATATATATATATACATATATATACATATATATATGTATATATATATAGTCAAAATAATGTCAAGGAGCTAACTACCTATTTTTTACCTAGGAGTTTTATGGTTTCAGGTCTTTTTTTTTTTTTTTTTCAGGTCTTATGTTTAAATCATTCGGCCATCCTGAGTTGATTCTGCATATGGTATAATAAGATAGTGGTTCAATTTCATTCTTTTGCATGTAGTTGTCCAACCTCCTGACACCACTTATTGAAGGGAATGTTCTTCCCCCATTGTATAGTTTTGCCTTCTTTGTCATAAATTAGTTGACCAGATAAGCACTTTTTTTTTTCCTGGAGTATCTATTCTTTTGATATATGATCTATGGGTCTATTTGTATGCAAATAGCATGCTGTTTTGATCACTGTAGCATTGTAGTAGAGTTTGACTTCAGAGAACATGATACCATCAGCTTTGTTCATATTTCTCAAGATTGCTTTGGATAGTCAGCCTTTTGTGGTTCCACACACATTTTAGAATTATTTGTTCAGGTGCTGTGAAAAATGTCATTGGGATTTTGACAGGAATTGCATTGAAACTAAAGATTGCTTTGAACTATAGACATTTTATCAATATTAACTCTTCCAAACCATGAACAAGGCATATTTTTCCATTTATTTTTGTCTTCTCCAATTTTTTTTCATCGATGTCTCATAGCTGTTAATGAACAGATCTTCCACCTCCTTGGTTAAACTTATTCCTGGATATTTTATTGTTTTTGATATGATTATATATATATTTTTAAAGATTTTATTTTATTTATTCATAGAGACAGAGAGAGAGAGAGTGAGGCAGAGACACAGGCAGAGGGAGAAGCAGGCACCACACAGAGAGCCTGACGTGGGACTCGATCCCGGGTCTCCAGGATCACGCCCTGGGCTGCAGGCGGCGCTAAACCGCTGCGCCACCAGGGCTGCCCCTTGATATGATTATAAATGGAATTATGTTTTTGATGTGTCTGTCTCTAGTTTGTTATTAGTGTGTAGAAACCCAACAGGTTTCTGTATATTAATTTTGTGTCCTGCAACTTTACTGAATTCTTTTTTTTTTTTTTTAAGTTCTAACAATTTTTTGGGTGGAGTCTTTAGGGTTTTCTATATATAGTATTATATTGTCTGCAGATAGTGACAGTTTTATCTCCTTCTTTTCAGTTTGAATGCCTTTATTTCTTTTTTCTTTCCTAATTGTTGTAGCTAGGACTTCCAATACTATGTTGAATAAAAGTGGGGATAGTGAGCAATTTTGTCTTATTCCTGAGCACAGAGGAATAATTTTCACCTTTTCACCTGATACTAACTGTGGGCTAATATATGGCCCTTATTATGTTCAGATGCATTGCCTCTCTACCCACTTTGTTGTGTTTTGATCATGAATACATGTTATATATTGTGAAATGCTTTTTCTGCATCTGTTGAGATGATTATATGATTTTTATCTTTCATTTTCTTAGTGTGGTATGTAATGTTGATTGATTTGTGGATATTGAATCATCTGTACATCCCTATAATAAATCTCACTTGATTATTATGTATGATCTTTTTGATGTATTGTTGAATTCAGTTTGCTAGTACTTTGTTGAGGATTTTTGCATCTATGTCAGTGATATTGACCTGTAATTTTCTCTTTTTGTGGTGTCTGACTTTGGTATCAGAATAATGTTGGCCACTTGGAATGTGTCCAGAAGGTTTCTCTCCTAATTGTCTAATTTGTCAGTGTATAATTATTCATGGTAGTCTCTTACTATCTTTTGTGTTTTTATAGTATTGTAACTTCACTTTCATTTCTGATTTTATTTGAGCCCTGTGTCTTGTTTCCTTGGTGAGTCTAGCTAAAGGTTTGTCGCTTTTGTTTTTTCTTTTCAAAGAATCAGCTCTAAGTTTCATTGATTCTTTCTGTTGTCTTTTAAGTTTCTATTTCATTTATTTCTGCTCTGATCTTTATTACCTCCCTTCTACTAACTTTGGCTTCATTTGTTCTTTTTCTAATTCCTTCAGCATAAAGTTAAATTGAGATCTCTCATGTTTCTTGATGTTAGTGTGTGTTGCTTTGAAGTTCCCTCTTCCATAGATTTTGGTATGTCATATTTCTGTTTTAATTTGTTTCAAGTTATATGTATGTGTGTATGTGTGTGTGTATATGTAAAATTTCTCCTTTGATGTTCTCTATGGCCCAGTAGTCATTTAATAACATGTTGTTTAATCTTCAAGTATTACTAGTTTCTTTTTCCAGTTTTCTTCTTATAATTGATTTCTAATTTCATACCATTATGCTTGGAAAAGATGCCTTATTTGATTTTAATAGACTAGAGTTTATTGAGACTTGTTTCGTAGCCTAACATGATCTATCTTAGAGAGCATTTAATGTACACTTTCAGATGAAATGCTTTATATATATATAGTATAATATATAATAATTTATATTAATTATTATATAATGTATAATAATTTGTAAAATATATACAATTTATATATATAAATAAAACAGATCTTTATAACTATCAACTTCATAACAAATCATATAACAGATATGTTATATATGTGTATATATATATATATAGTTATGTTGAATATATGTTATATACTAAGTCCACTTGGTCTAATGTGTCATAGCTGATGTTTTCTTACTGATTTTCTGTCTGGATGATTTTTCCATTGATGTAAGTGGGATGTTAAAATTCCCTACTCTTACTGCAATCAATTTCTACCTTTACATCTGCTAATATTTGCTTTATATATTTTGGTGCTCCTATTTTGGGTGCATATAAATTTATAAATGCTATATCTTCTTACCGGATTGAGCCCTTTATCTTGATGTAGTGATCCATTTTTGTCTTTTATTGCAGGCTTTGTTTTAAAGTCTATTTGATCTGATATGAATATGGTTACAGCAGTTTTCATTTCCATTTGCGTGATATAGCTTTTTCATCCCTTCATATTCAGTTTGTATGTATCCTTTTGAAGTGAGTCTCTTCTAGGCTACATATAGATGTGTCTTGTTTGTTGTTTTAATCCTTTCAGCCACTGTATGTCTTTTAACTGGATAACTTAGTCTATTTACATTGAAGTAAGTATTGATAGTATATACTTGCCATTTTGTTAATTGCTTTCAGGGCATTTTGTAGTTCCTCTCTTCCTTACTTCTTCTCTTGCTGTCTTCCCTTGTTGTCTGATGACTTTCTTTGGTATAATGTTTCGATTCCTTCCTCCTTTTCTTTTGTATCTTTAAGTTTTTTCTTTGTGCTTGCTGTGAAATTCATATACATTCTATAGCAGTATATTTTAAATTGACAGCAACTTAAATTTGTACAAAACTCTATATACTTCTCCCTTGACATTTTGTGTATTACTTTTTACATCTTTTTTTATTTTGTGTAACTTATTTTATGTAATTATTATATTTTAGTTTAAATTTTACTTTTGTCTTTTAACCTTAGTAACTTTATAAGTGATTAAGCTACTACCTTTACTACATATTTACCTTTTCCATTGTGTTTTACTTTAATATATTTTCTTCTAATGAAATACTGCTATTATTTTCAGCTTAAAGAGTCTCTTTAATATTCTTGTAAGGCCAGTTTAGTGGTGATGTACTTCTTTAGCTTTTGCTTGTCTAGAAAACTTAAAAAACTTTTTTTTTAAGATTTTATTTATTTATTCATGAGATACACAGAAAGAGAGAGAGAAAGATACACAGAGACACAGGCAGAGGGAAAAGCAGGCTCCATGCCGGGAGCCCAATGAGGAACTGGATCCCAGGACCCCAGGACCACGCCCTGGGCTGAAGGCTGCACTAATCCACTGAGCCACCTGGGCTGCCCTAGAAAACTCTTTTATCTCTCCTTCAATGAATACTAATCTTGCTGGATAGAGTATTATTTGTTGGATTTTGTTTGTTTTTGGTTTCTTTAAGCACTTTCAATGTGTCATGCCACTCCCTTCTGGCTTGCAGTTTGTGCTGAGAAATCTGCTGATTGTATTATGAGGTTTCCCTCTACATAACAATTTGCTTTTCTCTCCTGGCTTTTACAATTCTCTCTTTAGCTTTAACTTTTGACATTTTAATTTTTATGAGTCTTGGTGTAACTCTTCTGGTTCATTTTACTTAGAATCCTATGACCTGGATCTGGATATCTGCTTCCTCCCCGAGTTAGAGAACTTTTCAAGCCATTATTTCTTTAAATATGTTTTCTGTCCCCTTTCTCTCTTCTTTTTCTGAACTCCCTATAATGTGATATTCTGTCTGATGTTGTATCAGAGGTTCCTTAAGTTATTCTCTTTTTTTAAATTCCCTTTTCTCTTTGCTACTTTGCCTGAGTAAATCCAATTGGTTTATCTTCCAGTTCTCTGATCCATTCTTTACTTTTTCTAGTCGGCTATTGAATCCCTCTAGTGCATTTATTCATTTATTTATTAGTTCACTTATTGTAGGCTTTAGCTGACTTCTCTTTAATATTCTCTTATGTTTTCTTTCATTGCTGAGGTTCTCACTAGGTTCTCCTGAGTGTGGTGAGTACCTTCATGACAATTACTTTGAATTATTTATAAGGTAGATTACTTATTTCTGCATCATTAAGTTCTTTTCCTGAGGTTTTGTTTTGTTTTGTTTTTTCATTTGGAATATATTTTTCTATTTTCTCATTTTGTTTGATTTGTATTTATTTCTATGTATTAGTCGTAACAGCCACCTCTTCTTTTTTATTTTATTTTATTTATTCAGTCATGAGACACACAGAAAGAGGTAGAGACATAGGCAGAGGAAGAAGCCCGATGCAGGAATTGATCTTAGGATTTTGAGATCATGCTCTTGGCTGAAGCCAGATGCTCAACCACTGGGTCACCCAGATGTCCCCACAGCCACCTCTTCTTGTCTTTAAGGAGTGACCTTGTGAAGGTGGTGAGCCTACTCATTCAACATTGCCCTGGCTCTTGGTTGTCTGTTGAACCTTTGTGATTGTCTACAACCCCTGACTTATTCTTGAAATGCCCCCTTCCTGAGGGTGTGCCAAGACACATCTCAATGTCATCCTTTTATCCTTTGTTGTGGAGAGTAGGTCATCTGGTTTTCAGGTTTTGTTTGTTTCCAAAGGGAAATGGTCCATACATCGCTATAGCTTTGCTATGTTTGTGAGAAAATGTGAGTTTAGGATCTTCTTATGCCACTATCTTGGGCTTCCCACATGTTCATCTCTTTTTATCAACTGTCTTGATCTCTTTGGTTTTATATTATGTACAGATTTATTTAAGGACAACTACAGGATATTTCAAGATAGAAGAATGTAATAGGAGAGAAAAAAAAAAAACAATAGGATCTTCCTTTACAAATATAACCAAGTAGCTGCAAGTCACATATCCATCCTAGATGTGAATTGTAATAAGGAGGTTCAACCTTCACTTTAGGGCAGAGGGAATATTATATTAGGAGAAATGATATAGAGTCTAAACTTTGCTCTAAATTGTCTTTTATTTCTGTTTTTATTTCTTTATCAATCTCTGCCTTTCTATACATTCATGACCTCACTTTAAAGAGCTTTATTTTATAAATAAATAAATAAATAAATAAATAAATAAATAGCTTCACTTTAAAAAGTGTTTATGAAATCTTAGTCTGCACTGTGCCTTCTCATGCAGAATTCAACTAATGTAGAATTCAACATCAACACAAAATTTCCAGATGCTCAGAAAGAGTTTTTAGCAAAGAGATTATCAGAGAAACAAAGTCATTATAAAAGGGAAGATAAAGCTCAAAGTTCAACCAAACATATGAAAATTATTATGGGTAGAAGGCATCACAGAAATAGGATGTTTTATAGCAAAATAAAGTTTATAGGACCAGAAAGGAAAGAATCAGCTTCAAATACAGAACCAAGTTTGGGCTTTAAAGAATATGTGATTTGGGATAAAATGTTTTATATTATTTCTTCAGTCTCCTCCTTGTTATGTTGAAAATTGTCTATGTTGAGAATATATTATTTTGCTAAATCAGACTATTAAAGTATCATTTTACCACCACTCCCTAAAAATTTGGTAATCTGAAATGTCATCATTAAAAGATGGATAAGATAAAATCGTGAGTACCATAACCTAATGGGATCTAAGTTAATGTATATGTGTTTAGTTGGAATATTTTAAAGTAATCTACATTTATTGTAGTAGGAATCTTTCTTGGTTTACCTCATGAATATATTAATATGGACAATATCAAAGATGTATATTAATAGGTACATATACTAAAGCTTTCATTATCAGAAAAAGTTTAGCATTAATGTCAGAATACTTATAATTATTCCCATGGAGGAATGAACAGTAAAGTGAAGGAATAACCTTATATTTATCAAGTTGTAAATATGTCTTATGTCATTAAAAAAGTAGACTTAAGAAATGTGAATTTTTCTCTAATACACATACTTTTTTTTTTGAAAAACAGAACTTTTTATTCACTGCAAAAAAATGTAACCACAAACTAGACATTATTGAAGAGAACTTGCTAATTTTCAAGTTATGGATAATGGTATACAAACTATTTATACAAAATAGTAGTAGATGGAAACTAGATGGAAAGTAAAGCTGCATGAAGTGGCCATTAATGGACTTTTTTAAAAATGAAAGAAACTTTTCCTGGAAAGAATCTACATGTAAAGTATATTAATAAAAGTATATTAATCAGATATGTACAACTTGATTATTACAAGTGAACACAACAGTGTGACTACAACCAGAGTTAGGAACAAAACATTATCAGTAGCTCCCTAACATTTCCCTTCTAATACCTATTCTTTTGTACTACTTGAGGTACTTTCCTGGTGTCTAACACCATATATTAGGTTAAATATTTTTGCCTTTGAAAAAATTGAACCCTGCTACTTCTTTCTTTCTTCTTACTTTCCTTCTCTCTCCTTCTTACTTTCCTTCTTTCTCCTTCTTTCTTTCTTGCTTTCTTTCTTTCTTTCTTTCTTTCTTTCTTTCTTTCTTTCTTACTTTTGTGCTATCTTTTTATCTGTGGAATGAATCTATATAGAAGTAATCTGTTGATTTTTATTGAAGCATGTTAATCCTTTGAATGACTACATAAAGATTTCTTTTATGTTGATGAGCATATAGAATGCTATGGACTAATCATCTTTAGGAGGTAATTACAGTTAAATGAAGTGTTTAATCTGCTAAGACTGTCATGTATAAGAAAAGGAAGAGGAGAGCCTGGCTGGCTTAGGCAGTAGAGCATCAAACTTTTAATCTCAGGGTCATGAGTTTGAACCCCATGTTGGGTGTAGAGCTTACTTTAAAAAAAAAAATGGTGAACAAAAAAGTTAAAAAAAGAGAGAGAGAGAGAAAAAGATCTCTCTCTTGTCTCTGTCTCTCTTGCTTTGTCAAGTGAGGACACAAAAGAACCATCTGCAAGTCAGGAAGAGAACTCTCACCAGAAACCAAACCCTGTCCAAATCTTGACTTGGACAGCCCAGACTCTGGACTCTGAGAAAATAAATTTCTGTTTTTGAAGCTACCCAGTGTATGTTATTTTGTTAAGATAGTTTGAGGAAACTAAGACAGACATACAGGGTGTTTTTAATTTGAGGTTATTTAAAACAATGGTACCATAGGCATTCTTCTCCATTTGTTGTGCTTTGGAAGCACATATGCATACATTTCTGTGGCATATATATCAGAGGGTATGCAGATGCTCACATTTAATAAATAACAGTGCTCCAAAAGGTTATAATTTTAAACTCTCTCTATTGATAATATGAGTGTTAACAGTTTTAACTGAGCTACATTTAAATCAGAACTTGTTATTGGAAATGTCCTTAATTTAACAATTTTGGTTTGTCTGTAATAGTGTCTAGAGTGACTTGTAGAATGGAATATTTTTTTGTGTGTGTGATTATTGGCTATTTGGACATCATTTCACATGAGGTTTCCATTCAGTCTTTTAATATTTCTTTCTATAGGATTGTCCTTTAATGACTTGTAGTGATGTTTAAGCATTCCTTTTATTTCTTAACAAATAATATCTTTTTCTAAATATCTTCTGATATTACCTCACATGTTTTAAAGTAAGTGCTAGCAGCTCCTGGTAACTGTTTATGTGTACAGTGATGGCATGAAAAAAATTGTTTGAGAACAAAGAGGGCAATGGTATCCTTTTTTTTTTTTAATTTTTATTTATTTATGATAGTCACAGAGAGAGAGAGAGAGAGAGAGGCAGAGACACAGGCAGAGGGAGAAGCAGGCTCCATGCACCGGGAGCCCGACGTGGGATTCGATTCCCGGTGGCCAGGATCGCGCCCTGGGCCAAAGGCAGGCGCTAAATCGCTGCACCACCCAGGGATCCCCAATGGTATCCTTAAGGTAGAGGAAATGTTCTTTATTTAGCAAACTGTCTAGTGTGAGGAATAAAGTTCTACCTCTACTCACAGGTAAAACACCTGTGGTGCTTGGCTACACCTGATACTTTATAATAAAGGAGACACCTATCCCCAGAACTCATTTATTTCCACTTCAACAGTTATTCTTGCCAAAAACTCATCCAGCAATGCTTAGTAGTAGTCTCCTTTACTATCATGACAGTTATCACCTCTTTGACAAAGAGATAGGTCTTAAATAAGAATTCTTTCACATACTTATAATGAAATAGGGGTAGGATATGACCTTTACACTAGTAAAATTTATTAACGCATCAGAATGTAAGTTTGGAAACATAGTTGGAAATTTGAGAAAAGCATTTGCTTTTTCTTTCTTTCTTTTTTTTTTTTTTATTTTTTTCAAGAACAAAAGCAAACTTTACTCTCGGAAAGAATAGACTGAAAGGAGTTCATTCAGTACCAAAGTTGCCCGGGTTTTAAATATATTATTCAATCAAAGCCTTGCTATAATCATTATGGATGTTCCTGAAAATAGGACCTATTTTTGCTGAGCTCTTACTTTGAAAGATGATAGGTAAAAAACTATTCAAAATTTTCAAAATTATATGAATTATTCCTGTAGGCTGAATTTGAGAATAACAAAGATTTTCCTGTTTCGTTGAAGGCTAAAATAAAACTTAAAAAAATTAAACATCGCACAATTCTTTGAAGGGATTTTATCCGATGAACCTACAATCAACATAAAGATTTTTATTTATATTCTTCCTAAAATACTCAATAACTGGGTAAAATATTTTGTGAGGGTGACCTAATTAGAATAAAGACAAAGAAAATAATTCTATTCTCCCTCAATTTAAAGAGTCTTGGAGATTACTGGTATTCTTGATCCAAGATAGTCACTTTCTGACTGTAGGAGCTGTGAACGACCTGATTTTATTTACCAAAACTTACCTTTGAGAATCAGAGTGCTTAACACT
The DNA here is from genome assembly GCF_053574225.1 of Canis aureus. Taxonomy (NCBI): domain Eukaryota; kingdom Metazoa; phylum Chordata; class Mammalia; order Carnivora; family Canidae; genus Canis; species Canis aureus. The sequence continues at coordinate 16,791,507 of NC_135621.1, read as the reverse complement.
AATGACAAACAAAACAAAAGCTGAAATAATTGGATTTCAAATAACTGTTATTTAATATGGCAAGTCAAAGATGCACCATAATTTTCTTTTTTTTTTTTTTTAATTTTTATTTATTTATGATAGTCACAGAGAGAGAAAGAGAGAGAGGCAGAGACATAGGCAGAGGGAGAAGCAGGCTCCATGCACCGGGAGCCCGATGTGGGATTCGATCCCGGGTCTCCAGGATCGCGCCCTGGGCCAAAGGCAGGCGCCAAACCGCTGCGCCACCCAGGGATCCCCATAATTTTCTTTATTATGAATTATCTAATAAGTTTCTGTAAAAAAATGAGTCTTCATAATGATTACTTTAATTCATTTATTTATACAATGAAATAAATTGTGCAGTATTTGGCATTTACCTTTTCATGTAAACATGTAGTTCTATTAGTTGAACGTTCTCATTACATTGATAATATTACATTCTTGATCCCTAAATGAGAAGAAATGAACCTAATATATATATGTATTTGAGATTTGTAGAGTGAATGAACAAAATTTTACTTTTTATATGGGAGAAATTAAACTAGTAATAAGATTTTAGAGACATATTATTTCACAAGGTTTTTAGGATTCTGTGAAACCATCTTATAAAAGATACTGTTTTATAACTAGGCTCTTTGCTATTTTATTAACAGAAAAAATAATAGATGGGATTTAGAAGGACAAGAACAAATAACTTAGGTATGGACTTTGCTTATCACACCTTTGTTTGTTTGCTTGGTTGTTTGTTTGTTTTGATGGGGAAAGATTTTGTAAGAAAAAGTTTTGTATGAATTACAATACAACCTATTTTTTCAGGGTCAATCATTAATCAGAGTTCATATATGGGTTGTTTTATATATTCTTCACTGCTCTTACTGCATTTTGTCTGAACCTTTTTTTTTTTAAGATTTTATTTATTTAACAGAGAAAGTGAGAGAGCACAAGCAGGGAGAGGGGCAGAAGGAAGGGGAGAAGCAGACTCCTCACTGAGCAGGGGGTAGATATGGGGCTCAAACCCAGAACCCTGAGATCATGACCTGAGCTGAAGGCAGACACTTAAACAACTGAGCCACCCACCCAGATGCCCCTTGTCTGATCTTTCAATATTATCATTGATAATTTGAGAATGTGTTTTTAAGAATATATTTTAAAATCATCCCTTTAAGGGTAAGAACAAAAGTGAATGAGCTACAAGTTTATTTTTTTTAATAATATATATATATTTTTAATTGGTGTTCAATTTGCCAACATACAGAATAACACCCAAGCTACAAGTTTCTCTGTGGTTGGGTTTAAAGTTAGTTAAAAGCAAAAAGCTCCCCAAGACACTGGTTGAAACTTTTGCTTTCTGTTCTCTCTTTCTCTCTTTTTTCCCCCAAGCAAGAGAAGTCTAGCCCTCAAACATTTTGGAACATAACAATAAATGAATAAACCTTCCATGTTTTTTTTTTTTTTTCACCATTCTCAACATTTCTAGAATTTTTCCCAAAGACTTATGTGCCATGAGATCTCAGGCAAATTCTTCCTGAGTGGGAAGGTATATATATATATATATATATATATATATATATATATATATATATATATGGTTGAAATGAATTGCTACTGGAATTTTAAAATATTTTAGGTACAAGGTCAAAGCTATGATTCCAGTATTCACTCCAGCCAAAATTTTCCCTATCTCCTTTGGCTCCTTCAGAACAGTTGGAAGTTTTGAAAACTATAACCACAGGATGCAATAATATTCCAAAACATCAATTGTTTTCCTACCCCATTGTTTTCTGGAAGTGGCTATCACTACCTGGAGGTAGAAAGAAAACCAAAGAGAGAGGGAAGGGAATGCGGTTTTGAAATTTTAGACCTCATGATAAAGAAGCATCACCATGCATGATGACTCCTACCACATTCACAAGAAATAGTTTTAAAAGTTGGAAGAAACTACCTTGAAAGCGCCTTGCTGATTTAATCTAAAAAATATATAGCACATTTTTAATCAGGATAAAAAATGTACAGTCAATTGGACAACAAAAATAATTTCAGGGAAGAAATAAGGGAATTAATTTACATAGAGTCAGCTTTCTAAATTTAATATATATATTCCAAGTTTTGGACTTCTAATTCAAAGGAAAATATAATATAATATATATATACATATATATATTTCTTTATTATATATATTTCTTTATACACACATATTTAATTTAATAAATCATGTTTGTTCATATATATATGCATACACATGTTAAGTGTCTCTTTCTCTCTCTGTGTGTATATATATAAATATAAATAATATATATATATACACACACATATAAGTATATATCTAATTTGTTATTACATGGGTATTTTGATGGCAAACTGTAGATTAGGGAAGAGAGAAGAACCTATTATTGTAGTTTGACATATCTTTGAAATATATTGCTTAGAAAGATAGGGATTTTTATTTTTGCCTCTGGTCTGTTAAAGGGGTGATTCCAGAGAGGATCAAAAGCAAGTCTATGCCTGTCAGGGGGAAATTGGAATCAGACCTAATCATTTCAGGAAGTCTCAAAACAGCCTAGATTTTTAAAAAATACAAAATAAATCTCAAACAAATTGCATCTAAGAGAGAAATTTCACACCTATAATGAAAAGGTTTTGTTTCAGTAGCTAGTGCATTTATCCTTTTTTATTAAAATTGATTACCTTATTTTTTAAGTGAATGAATGTTTCAGGTATTTTTCTACATTGATTCTTTGGTGAGAGTACTTAGTTCTACAAGATCTAGTTTAGTCTTTCATATTGCTATTGATCAATAAATACATCGGGATGAAATCAGTCATCTAAACTTCTTTAGACAAGTATTTATCTACCAAATTATATAGGACAAGTAACCTTTAAATGATTTAGCAAATTGAGGTTTATTATATTCAGTAATATTGATTAGTCTCCTGGTAATATCAATTAAGCCTTTCTGCATTTCCCTTTAAAACTTAATCATTCAACTGTAGATTTGGACTGGTCAAAATAATTTGAATGTTTTTCTTTTAGAAAATATACCATGAGTTCTATTGCATAGTACTATACTTATGATGAAAAAGTGAAATAAGAATATGGAGTCAATGTTCTGAACATGTCTTAGCAAAAGAAATGCGAAGGTATATAACCCTTCTATTTTCATAAATACTACTGGGGAAAAGACATTGTCTTAAAGATAATAATGGTAGCTACCATTTATTTATGGCTTGTGGAACCATAGCCACAGTATTAATGTTTTCATTTCTATGTTAAATTCACCTGGAAAAAAAAAAGAAATAAATATGGAGGACTTCTATGATTATCTCCACTTTACATATGAGAAATACAAAGCTCAGATAACTCAAGGAATGGACTAATAATCACATATCCTGATAATGTCCAAATAAGCAGTTCTGGGTAATTTTGACTCAGTTCTGGCTGAGGACAGAACCAGACAGTGAGCAAGCACCCATAATTACAGAGAGGTGCTCGATTTTGAGCTAACTACTCACCTTAAACCAATGAAAGAGAGGGATGTAGGATAAGGGGCTAATGACATCTAACTGGACTGGCATGTCTTAGTGTTCGGACCTGTCTCTGAGCTTGGAGCTGTTTAAGGCAGATTAATTCCTACATGTAAGATTTTGGAGACTAAGAATTCTCTTTAGATGGGGGCTTGTCTTCTGCAGTTCTGTGATATGGGTGATGATTTTTCTGTCCGTACTTTTTATATCTCACCCTTAGTCCCTCATTCTTAGGGGTTCATCTTCAACACTTTGTCGAGATTCTATCTTCCATCCATATTTCTTTTTTTTTTTTTTCAACCTGAAGGATAAAAAGAATAGTTAGCAGCAAAAGAGGACAGAAAACAAGTCAGGGACAAAAAGAAGAAGCACCTCAAATACCTCTTTCCCACCCCAGGATCTCCTCTAACTCACACCATACTTAAAGGAAAACAGAAGTTTTTTTTTTTTTTTTTTTAAAACCTGTTTTTTTTTTTTTTTTTTTTTTATGATAGTCACACACACAGAGAGAGAGGCAGAGACACAGGCAGAGAGAGAAGCAGGCTCCATGCCCAGGGAGCCCGACGTGGGATTCGATCCCGGGTCTCCAGGATCGCGCCCTGGGCCAAAGGCAGGCGCCAAACCGCTGCGCCACCCAGGGATCCCGAAAACAGAAGTTTTAAGTGAGGTTTAGACTTTGATTCATATATTCCTAGACGTTTTAACTTCTCAAATGAGACTGCTTTTGTTGTTTAAAGTGACTAGAGGAAAATTCATTTTCTTAGTGGCCAGAAACTTTAGAAGTTCTGCTTAACAGTTCATATAATGAGAGAGAACTGGCCTCACAGATTGGGTTTGGACAAGCAACACGAATAGGAAAGAATAAAGTTATTTTGTTGTAAACTACAATCCGTCTTGAACCATCCCAGCATAAAATGCATGGATAATCTGTTAGCTTTGAAAATCTTCATATATAGACAGATATCATATATGTTAACTATTCATTCAAAACACTAAATAATAAAAAAAAACACTAAATAATAAAAAAAAAAAACACTAAATAACTTCCTGCTACTATCAGGTAGTTTGCTAGGCCCTGGGAATATAATAAGAGAGAAATAGATGTGAATGAGGCAGGTGCAGATGAGATATAAAGGTATATCTATGATCTTGTTATATCTCGCACATCATGTAGGAGTTGAACCTGTCCTTGTTCATTATTCAAGGCATCCCTGAGACAATAACAAGATCCTCTGATGTGATCTTAAACCTACTAATTTTGTTTAATGTATATAATCAGGCTTTTAAACTTTCACCATTTATTTAAGGCATATCTAATCTCAAGTTTCAGGCATGTTAAATCATTGAGATGCCCATTCTCATTTTCATCATAAATAAAGTACTATGCAATAGAACTCATGGAATATTTTTTAAAGAAAAACATTCAAGTTATTTTGAGAATAAAATATAGTAATATGATATATCGTAAAATATCTAAATGAGTTTAAAATATATATGGAAAGAATTAAACTTCACAACAATGATAGCATACATGTTGGAAGATGGTAAATGGAATTAAATTGTGCTAATTTCTAGAAAGAAATAAAAGTGTAATTCATATTATACTTACATGATTAAAGGATAAATGTTGATATCTCTGACTGTTAAAATTAAATCAAAAGTACCATGCTTAGACAATAACAATGAGCTGAGCTGAGGGTAAAGCCACAAAAAATAGAATCGAGGGTAGAAAGTATCTATAAAGTTTATGTTGTGGTAAGAAACAGGGAGAACTAGAGAAACATCACCATGACTGGAGTAGAGAGAGGGGAGGAGGCTTGGGATCAGAAGTTAGGGGATGAAGTAGAGGCTGAACAATACAGGTCTTTGTATGCCTAATGCAGGTCTTTTCTCCTAAGAAAAAGGCTCAGACAAGCCACTAAGATGCACACATCAAACAGTGTAACATGAACCACACCACATTTCCTGCCTCACAGGTGAAATGACTGTCAGGTACGGGAACTAAAAATTAAGGCCAAAATCTTTCCTTTGTCAGAGGCTCCTTTTCCTCTTTGTCTGTTAATTAGATTAAGGAGATGATCCCAAATTGCACTATGTTCAAAGAACTTTGTAATCTCTTGGCCATTAAAGCAAACATGACTCTGGACAACGGAGATTTGAAATGCAATTATCATTTCTATTCTGAAAAAATTATATACTGGCCCCTACACTCTTCTGTTATTTTCTGACTTCCATCCACCCATTAATAGTACAAAAAATTAAATAATACCTGTGCTGACAGTTTTGTAAAGAGGAAGAAAGGGAAAATGTGGCTACTATTTGTCCTCTCTTTTTTTTTTTTTTCTGGTAACCATCTTCTTAAAATGACAAGGAAGAATTTATTGAAGTTTTGAAAGGCGAAAGGGAGCAATGTTATTTGCGGAACTTTGGAGATTTATCAAGTGGGGAGGGAGATATTTGAAGAGTAGAAAGAAAAATGGTGGTTATCTTGGGAGATGTTTACGGAGGAGATCCCCAGAGCTCAGGGATACATACATCAAATACATTGGTGGTTTGGGAATTCCTAAAAATAGAATATTACTACCATGCAGCCTAAGATAATAGATACATTAATTGTCGGTAAGAAAGGGCAAAGCCTATTGTCCTCTGATGTGATCTTAAACCTACTAATTTTTGTTTAATCTATATAATCAGGCTTTTCAACTTTCACCATTCATTTAAGGCATATCTAATCTCAAGTTTCAGGCATGTTAAATCATTGAGATGCCCATTTCTCGTTGCTTAGAGGGAAAAAAAAAAGTAAAGAAGATTCCTTGTGTACTGTTAGAAATAAATCAACAAACTCAATTAAATTCTCAAGACATACAAAACACAATAAATCCATTGGTAATGATGTAACACCATTTCATGATTTCGTGAGTGTGATTCATTTTCCATAATAATAAATATAATAAAAAATAATAAAAATATTATTTCCATAATAATAAAAATAATAAATATAAATAAATAAATAAATAAATAAATAAATAAATAAATATATATATATACAGAGAGAGAGAGAGAATGTATGGTAAGGTGGTTAGAAAGCTATTTTTTTTAAATGTAGTAAATTAAGATAAAAACAGCATTTCAAATTCTCAAATATTGGGATTCCTGGGTGACTCTGTGGCTGAGTATCTGCTGGTTGAGTCCCAGGATTAAGTCCCGCATCGAGCTCCCTGCAGGGAGCCTGCTTCTCCCTCTGCCTGTGTCTCTGCCTCTCTCTTTGCATGTCTCATGAATAAATAAATAAAATCTTTAAAAACACTATCAGACATTTATTGTTGCAAACAAGTGATTAGATTCTGATGATGGAATCTACCTCTGTGGCTAAGCCTTCTATTTTTTATTGACACAAGGCCCCAGCGCCTGCAGAAATGCACACAGCTATGATAAGGTTTATCACCTCCGTACCATTATTACCCATCAAAAATAAATTGTACCACATATAAAGGCACACGTTGTAATTTACATATTTTGAAATTAACATGCAATGTATATATACATATATTAAATATTTAAATGATTCTCTGACAGTGCACAATATGATGTTTTCAATAAGCTTCTATTAAATTAAATGGAAGTTGATATTATTAATTGTCACATAGTTGAGTTCAAACAAATGACCCAGCATATAGCTTAGGTCAAATTACCCACAAACGCAGAATTCTGTCTCTCAGGAAAGTTGCCTATTTTCTCCAACTAGAATTACATAGTATTGGGTGGCATTAAGAACATGATTATAAATGGCAAAATATTCACCCTATTGAGGCATTAAAATCCCAAACTTAATGAAACTGACAAAAGGATTTACGAAACTTGAAATGAAAACATTTTAAGAGAATTACTCATCAAAATTTGGATATCCAATTGCAGCTCATCCCTATTGGAGATTCGATGGTACCCATTATCCAGGATGACTAAGGAAATAGTCTTAGTTACTAATGTCCTTGACTTTTCCAACTCTTTTAATACTCTGCTCAGGTGACAGCTTTCCCCATTTCTGTTGCACTGGGACATCATATTCCCACTTACAGGCCCTTAGTATGGCTAAGTGCATTGTGTATGGATATATATGTATTTATAGTGAGAATGTCTAATATATGTGTAATTGGTACCCACAGGAAAGGGAGCAGGTGAATGGTGCAGAAGAAGCATTTGAAGAGAAAGTAACAAAAAGTTTCCTAAAATTGGTCATTAACCAACAGATCTAAGTTCTAAAAAACTGATTCAGATATATAAAAAAGAACAGATGGAAAGCAAAATCACATTTAGACACATCATATGACTACTGTTAAAAAAATGACAAAGAAAAAATCTTAATAGCATAGGGTGCATTATTTACCACCAAATCAGTGAGTACTTTCAAATAAATTATAATTTGATTCACAACTGACTTCTTAACAAAAGCAATATAAGCTCCAAGAGAGTAGACTGATATTTTCAAACTGTTAAATGGGAAGAAAAAGAACTGCCATCTTAAAATTATATGCCCATTAAGATGGCTTTCAGAAATGAAGGTGAAATAAAAATATTTATGGCTACAATTTTTGAGCATTCACCATATCAAAGAAGATCTTTGAATCAGGATTCAAAAATTTGAATTTTAAATGAGAAGAATAATCCTAGATAAAAACTCCTGGATGCAAAAAAGAATAATAAACATTGAAAATATATATCTAAAATATAGTAATCTGATATATGGTAAAATATCTAAATGAGTTTAAACTTCACAAGAATGATAGCATATATGTTGGAAGATAGTAAATGGAATTAAATTGTGCTAATTTCTAGAAAGAAATAAAAGTATAATTCATATCATACTTACATAATTAAAGGATGAATGCTGATATCTCTGACTACTAAAATTTAATCCAAAGTACCATGCTTGGTATGCTATTCTATGTGAATCCTAAAGAAGGTTTAAAAAGGTGAGAAACAAAGAATATATAATATTTATTTATCAAAGAAAATATGAGGTCTTTGTAAATTTCCATGAGTCCAGCCCAAATTCTTAGAACAAGACTCGACTGTGGCATGAAATCTGCTCACCTACTAATTTAGCATATTTAGGGAGTAAATATTTCTGGAGTAAAAAAAAAAAAAAAAATATTTCTGGAGTAACAAAAATATACTAACTCAAACTCAAGGAGAGGAATTAAATAGAATTCCCTTATAAAAATTTTCATGTGTACAGGTGTGCCTAGGTGGCTCAATTGGCTAAGCACCTGCTTTCTACTCAGGTACTGATCCCAGGGTCCTGGGATGGAGCCCTGCCTGGGGTTCCCTGCTCATCAGGGAGTCTGCCTCTCCCTCTTCTTCTTCCTCTGCCCCACCTGCACTCACATTCTCTCTGTTTCTCTCTCAAATAAATAAAATATTTTCAAAAAAAATTTATGTGTACAAATGCTAACCAGGATATACATATTGCTTAAACTAGAAGAACAATTAAAGACGTAGAACTAGATTGTAAGTATCAAACTGAAGAAAGATCAATGATTTTATGATCCAGGATTCATTCTGTGCAGGTTACGTAGGAACAAGTGTGTAGATCAAAAAGGTAAGTGCAGCAATTTAACTTAACTGTCCAGAGTTACTTGTACCCTGAAAGGCATAAATGCCAAAAGTAATGGTGATTTTGCCCTTACTCTCTGTTACCTGGGAAGTAGATGCCATGTTGAGTGACTACTTGACAGGTTGCTGGATTTGTTGGTGCCTAGAGTAGTCGCTTTCCCCCAGGCTTACTGCTGGTAAACTGGCACCAATCAATCTCCTTTTTCTATTTTATCATCACTTTTTATTTCACTGAAGTCTTGCTTTTCCTGGAGTTTTCTATTAGTTTTTTGAAAACGTTTTTTTCTCCATTAAATGCTTAAAAAATACTTTTTTTTTCTTATCTTTGCACTTCTTTTCCATTGCCATACCACTTTCTCTCAGCAGTTCAACTCGGAAATCAAAAAATGTTCTTGTGTACACCTAGCATGATGTATTGAAACAGATAAATCTCAGAACATGCCAAAAATTTTCTGGCAGTACTATGCTCTTTATTTGGTTCTTCTATCTTTCCTTATTCATCAGTGCATTATTTCCCACCGAAACAGTGAATACTGTGCTAATAAATTAATGAAAGTTTGAGGGAGAAACAAATGTTTAAGAGTTTATACATTCCAATATTTCACCACTCAAAGTTAAGGCATGGAAGGAGTCCATGTTTTTCAATCATGCTGCTATTACTCAAAATATTGATGAAAAATTTATCTTATAAATTCTAAAAAGTCTATTTTGGTATGAGCATGAAACTGGTTAAGTTTTTATGTTACATATTTATCTTTTCCTCCTTCTCCTCTACTTATCTCCTCTCAAGCAAGTAGGAAACTTTGTTTCTTAGGATATCACAGAATCTAATTAGAAGCAGTCTTCAGGACTTTATTCCCCAGATACTATGGAAAGCAATATGGAGGTTCCTCAAAGTCAGTCAATCAATCAATCAATAAAAATAAAAATAAAACTACAATATCATGCAACAATCATGCTTTCAGTACTTTTACAAAGGAATTGAAATAAAAATTTTGAAGAGATATTTGTACTCCTATGGCCTTTGCAGTATGATTCACAAGAGCCAAGACATAGAAACAAACGTCCACTGACAGATGAATGGATAAAGGAATGTGGTGTGTACACACAGTAGAATACTATTCAGCCCTAAAAAGGAAGGAAATTCTGCACATGAAACAATACTGACAAACCTTGAGAACATTACACTAAGTGAAATAAGCCATTCACAGAAAGACAAATACTGCATGATTCCACTTATGCAGAGTATCTAACATAGTCAAATTCATAGAATCAAAGTGTGGCATGCTGGTTTCCTGAAGCCTAATCAACAGGAACAAGTTCCCATCAAGTAAGAGGAATAAGTTATAATAATCTGCTGTAACATAGTGTACCAGAAGTCCACAATAATATATGCTACGCTTAAAAGTTTCTTGAGAAGACAGATGTCAGGGTGCCTGGGTGGCTCAGTCTGTTAGGCGACTGACTCAGTTTCGGTTCAGGTCATGATCTCAAATCAGGGTTGTGAGATTGAGCCCCATGTCAGGCTGTTCCATATTCTCTCCTTCTCCTTCTCCCTTCTCTTCTCACCTCTGCTCCTCTCCTCACTCTCTTGTTCTTTTTCCTCACCATTCATAAATAAATAAATAAATAAATAAATAATCTATCTATCTATCTATCTATATCATCTATCTATCTATCTTTAAAGGAAAAAGAAGGCAGGTGTCATATCACCTTTCTTCCCACAATTATTAAATTAAATTAAATTAAATTAAATTAAATTAAATTAAATTAAAAAATTAAATTTTAAATTAAATCAAATGATTCAGCTTCCTCACCTCTGCTCCTCTCCTCACTCTCTTGTTCTTTTTCCCCATCATAAATAAATAAATAAATAAATAAATAAATAAATAAATAAATAAATCTATCTATCTTTAAAGGAAAAAGAAGGCAGATGTCATGTCACATTTCTTCCCACAATTGAATTAAGTTAAATTAAATCAAATGATTCAGCTTACAGATATTAAAAAACAAACAAAAAACTTCATTTTTCACCTCCACCAGGAAATCCTAACCCTATTGAAGAGTATAAAGTTTGAACAGAGAGACTTTCTGCAAGACCAGAAACTAATCTTAAATTCCTCTGAGCTGGAAAGAGTAAAAATTTGACGATTGCAGGAGATACAGTATTTGGTCTTTCAATTCTGGCTTTTCCAGGAAGGAAGCAGCACCTTAGAGGAGATGACCAAACAGCACAGGTAGGAGAGCAAAGGCAGGTCCATAAGCCAAGGTTGCTACAGCCATGCAATTTTCTATACCCCAAGCTTGAATGAAAACAGCACAATGAGTAGATCTGAGGGCAGCACGCCAGGGGACATTGTTGGCCTATTTCAGTGGTACCCACACTGAGCCGGGAGAGAACACCCTGGCTACATTTGTGCATGGTAAAATCTCAATAATTCGGCACATTATTACAGAAAGAGAGTATTCAAGTATCATGAGTTTTCAAATTTCTGTCTTTTAGAATGTAGGATGTATGTTCTGAAGCAAAATTAATCTGACTTCCTGAAAACAAAAATGCAAAATTTCTTGAACGACTATGATTTATAACTACCACAAACCTAAAACTTTTAGTTTTATTTCTAATCAAAGGAAATGATTCCTACTTCTGTACAATTAATTAAGTTAATACTTAGAGTTGGGGCTGTATCTTTTAATATGCCAGATACACTTCCAGAACAGCAATTAAGGATAGTTGTAGTGGATTGTTTTTGTAGTGACCTTGATTTCTTTAGATCTCCCCTGATCCATCCCCTTGAGCAGCCAAACTCATATGGACTCTGGGTTTGGTCATGTGATTCATTTTGACCAATGAGACCTAGGAAATAAGCAGATTTGAAAATGCTTATAGTTATGGATTTGTCCTCCCATGCTCTTCCTTTGAAACCTAGGGCTGCCATGTGAACCCAGGCTTAGCCTGCTGGAGAATACGAGAGCACTTTGAGCAGAGGAATGCCAACCTGTAGGCCTACCTCCACCTGCTAGATGTAGATGTGCCACCTTATATCATCCAGCCCAGTTGTCCCAGAAAAACTGCTGAAACTAGAGGAAATATCCAGCCAAACCACATAAAATGAGGAAATACATTATAACTCTTTCAAGTAACTACATAAAGTAGTTGAAGTAGTATTTATGCAGCAAAATTGATTGATGCACTATTTTGTAGTTACAAAAGAGGATGGCTAATTATTGATAATGCTCCCTTTCATTCTCAAACATCCTTGTTTGGATGGTAAATTATATGGCCACCCTAATTAAAAAAATAATAACTGATATCTCAAGGTGCAGTCAAAAGCAGTTTGTTATATGTGGAGTTTGAAAGATACCTTCATAAAACTCCTCTTTTCTTCATGAGTTAAGAACCAATTAAGAGATGGATGCCGAAATAAGACAGACAAAAATGAACATATCAGTTTTGTCATTGGCAAAAGCTAGTTTAGAAAATGAAGTTTATGAATTTGGAAACACCTGGCTGGCTAACCCATCCCCCCCAGAATTAAATTGACCTACCTTGTCTGAGACAGTAGAAAAACTACAGAACCACAGGGCTATAACGTAAATCAAAATTAAAGAGGATATATGTGGCCCATGTTCATAGTTTGCCATTGACTAATAATTGAATTCTATGCATTATGTTCCAATTAAAGAAAAGAATTAAAATAAGAAAAGTTCCTTTATATGTACTGACTGGTACACAGTGAACACTTGATTAAATTACATGTTCTATCTTTTTGAAAAGATATCTCCTTAAAAGGACAGAAGCACTGGGAAATTCTCTAAAGTTATTAACGAAAAGCCTAAGCAGAAAGCCTTTGCAACAGCAGGTCACGTAGAGCCATCGTCCATGCTGCAGTTGCTGGTCCATTTGCTTTACCTTGACAACCCTTATTCTTGCTCACATGAGATTGGCTATTTTTGCTCTCTGCTCTTCCATGCTACTTTCTTGAATCTTAAGGACTCTGAACCATATTGGCTTGCCATAATTCAAAGTAATTGCAAAACTCTATAAGCATTAGGTCACTGGGACCCCAGATTATCAATTCTCAAATCTATATTTTTCTATGGAAGGAAGGAAGGAAGGAAGGAAGGAAGGAAGGAAGGAAGGAGAGAGAGAAAAGAAAAAGAAAAGAAATGAAAAAGAAAAGAAAAAAAGAAAAGAAAGAAAAGAAAAGAGAAAAGAAAAGAAAGAAAAGAAAAGAAAGAAAAGAAAAGAAAAAAGAAAAGAAATAAAAGAGAAAAGAAAAGAAAAGAAAAGAAAAGAAAAGAAAAGAAAAGAAAAGAAAAGAAAAGAAAGAAAAGAAAATTGATGTCAAGCCCTCAAACTTCTGCTGTTTAATGTCCTAGCCAGCTTTGGTCGGGACTTCCTTCCTTTCCTCATACATCAGTCTATCTTCTAGCCTTACCATTCAACCAAAACTTACCTGTCAGAATTATTGGAAACTTCTGGATGAGCACAGCTGATGAGACTCCGTGATGCCCCATGTTCTTCAGTCTCTGGTGACATTCAGTATTGTTGGTAAGTTCTTGCATTTAAGGTCATTTTTGTGTCATGACTCAATGTTCTTCTTATTCCCCTTTTATATCTGTAACATCTCATTTGCAGTCATTGGCAGGTTTAGTTTCTTTGACTTCACTCTTTAAATATTAAAATTTCACAAGGTTCTCAACTTTACACCGAAAACCTCCAAATTTATATCTCTGCATTAGACCTTCTCCTCTAGGCTTCAAGTACCTGTTAGAATAATACCTCCTAGATGCTCTCCTTGGAAGGTTTCAAAACCAACTCAAATTTAGCATGTTCAAAACTGACTTTATAATAACACCCAAATCTACTCTTTCTCCATGATTCCAACTCAGTGAACAGAACCATAATATACCCAGTTTTGAAGTAAAAAAACCTGAAATTATCCTTGATAGCTATCAATACTATGCCATATTCAACTTTTTTCTATTAAGTTTACTAATAAAAAACTGTTTAATTTTGTCACTTTTTCCCTACGCTTGACTCCCTCCACTGTAATCCAATCCCAGTCACCAAAATCTGTAAATTATACTCTGAGAAGCTCTAAACAGCATCGCATATCTCTACTTAATTATATTTTTACTTATATACTTTTATTTAAATTTAAGTGATTATGTTAAGCAGAGTTCGAAGATTGTCTCTATGATTCCTATAACCTTGTGTTCATGCTCTGTATAATGCCTCCCCTTGAGTGTGGGGGACTCACTACTAGTCAATAGAACAGGGCAAATGTAAAGGGATCCTGTGTACATAATTAAGGTCCAGTTTTATTTTGAGTTAATCAAGAGAAGGAGAGTCCTGCATGGCCTTAGTCAGGTGAAAACCTGTAAGTAGGGACTTCATCAGGTGAAAACTCTTAAAAGAAGGACTTAAGGTGAAAGCCCTTAAAAGGAGCCAGAGGCTCCCCTTGCAGTGTTAGTAAAGTAAGGGATTGTGTGGGTCAGGTCTATACCTTCAAGCAGTTGTGTGCTGCCTCTAGGAGCCAAGGGAGGCCTACCAGACCACAGCCAGCACAAAGTCAGCGCCTCCAGTGATGCAGCTGCAAGGAAACCATTTCTACCAAATACCCGAAGATGTTTGCCAATGGATTGTTCCCAGTAAAGCCTTCAGATGAGGGTATGACCTGAAAAATACCTAACTGACAGCCTTTGGGACACACTAAAGTAAAGGACCCTGCTAAGCTGTGCCTGGACTCCTGATCCACAGAAATGGTGAGATAATAAATGTTTATTGATTTAAGCCATAAAATTATAGTAATTTCTTATGCAGCAATTAAAAAAATAACAGTGGTATTTTCATATCCGTGGATTAGTCTGAACAGCTCAGGTTTTGTTAGACACAAACAAACTTTGATTTTAAGAGCTAACAAATTTCAAGTTTATTTCTTGCTCAAATTCAGTAGGTTTGGTACACATATGGTCGTTTTAGCTTTAGATGGGAGTAAAGTTGGCTCATCCATTACCGTAAGATGAAAGGGATACAGGAATAGCAGTACAGTAGCTCTGGTTGTTAAGAGTAAGTTCTTTTCAGATCACTTATATTTCTAAGGGAAATTAGAAGTAAAATGAGGATACAGTGAGGAGTGGGTATGAAATCGTCACCACAGTAAGAGAATGACTCACCTTGAGAAATGCTACGGGAATGCCAGGAAGTTAGGATTCACCTAAGGTTTGTGATGACACCTGTAATGTGAGGTCAGTCTGAATGTCTCTCCTAAAATTTTTCCCCAGCCATGTTTAGGTACTTGGGAGAGGACAAGGAGGAAGCAAATCCTGTTTTTAACTATATCTGAGGTTATTCTTGGTAAGAAAGATGAAGGAAGAGAATGGTAAGGGAATTGAGATTCATGGAATGGGGTGATTTTAATGACACAAACTGATATCAATTGGGTAAAAAGGAAAGATGAGAACGTGAAGGGACTGACGGATGTGAAGATGGAGGAGATGAGCGGATCAGAGCTACTAGTAGGGTTAAAGAACTGTTCAACTACAGGTGTGAGAAATACTAAGCTGGGACTATAAGAGGCAGTGCCCAGAGAGTGGGACGCTTGAAACTGAGACTCATAGAAATGGTAAAATTGTTGATGATGGCAAGTTGAAAAGCACAGATGTGGTGATCAAGGGAACAGAGTGAAAGACAAAGTTACTTGATGCAAGTAATTCAACAGGATCATGAGGCAACATCCACAACGCAAGGAATCATCAAGGGTGGTCACTGGAGTGGTGGCTGAGAGAGGGTGGTACAACTGAAGGGCAGCGACGTCTAGGGTGATGACTAACTCCAACACTGAGGACATGTATATCCCATAATCTTTTTTTTTAAATTGGAGTTCAATTTCCCAGCATATAGCATAACACTCAGTGTTCATCAAGTGCCCCCCTCAGTGCCCATCACCCAGTCACCCCCAACCCCCACCCACCTCCCCTTCCACCACCCCTTGTTCGTTTCCCAGAGTTAGGAATCTCTCATGTTCCATCTCCCTTTCTGTTATTTCCCACTCATTTTCTCTCCTTTACCCTTTATTCCCTTTCACTATTTTTTATATTCCCCAAATGAATGAGACCATATAATGTTTGTCCTTCTCCGATTGACTTATTTCACTCAGCATCATACCCTCCAGTTCCATCCACGTCAAAGCAAATGGTGGGTATTAGTCATTTCTAATGGCTGAGGAATATTCCATTGTGTACATAGACCACAGCTTCTTTATCCATCATCTGTTGATGGACACCGAGGCTCCTTCCACAGTGTAGCTATTGTGGACATTGCGGCTATAAACATCGGGGTGCAGGGGTCCTGGCGTTTCCCTGCATCTGTATCTTTGGGGTAAATCCCCAGCAGTGCAATTGCTGGGTTGTGGGGCAGTGAATATCACATAATCTGATATGTACTTTGGAGACTCTAGGGCTGTTTGTTTGAATTTTAATTTTTTTTTATTTTTCTGAACTTTTTTGTTTGTTTTGCTTGTTTTTTTAATTTCACCTACTCTGAAAATGGTAATGAATTCCTATCATGTACTTTATCTCATGGTTCAGTGTCATGCGCAGTACAGGAGAAGCAGAAGTCACTATTCAAGAGTTGCAGGAGAATCCTGGGGCTCAGACATGTCCCCAGCAGTATTCTGAGCTCAGTCACTTCTCAGCCGCTGTTGCGTTGGTCTCCCAGCCAAGGAAGGTGCACACCTGCCAGGAATGCTGCTCCAGTTTGGAGCCATTACTTTCTCTTTCACACTTCAAAAGGGCCCTAATGATGCCTGCCTCCACTTTTACTCCCGACCCTTCTGACTTCCACACTGTGGCCGGAGAGATATTTCCATATTGCAGATTTCAATTAATCACGTTCAGTTATTCCCCCATAGAAAAGAGAATTAATTCCCAGTTCCTTACATTTGCATTGATTAGTACTCTAAGCTTTTGATGTTCTGCTATGACCTTCTCTCTGTTCATGCTCTCCTCCTCACTCACCGCTTAGCTCTAATATCAATTCTCTGAATGTGTCATTGTCTTTTATGCCAAAGTGCCTTTTCACTTCTATTCCCCTGCCTAGAATTCTGAGTTACCTCTAACACATACGATAACTCTGTGCGATTACAAAAACCCAAAAAAACAAAAAACACGGTAGCACCTTTACATGGATGTAGCCCTTTAGAAACATGACTTGGCCAAGTAACATTCTGAGCATTAAGAAAAGGTACCTCTTACTTGGGGTAGACCCGGCTGCAGTGGGGTCCCAGGTGTGCTACGGTGGGAGTGATTGGTCTCGTTCATGAGGCAGATGGAACCATTGTCTTTAGAGAAGTCAAAAGCAGCAATTAGAAAAGCAACAAATTTGGTTTCTTTTATCACTATTCACTAGCAATTCTAAACATTACCAACGGGAAAATACTGTTCCCTAAAGATCCCTGTTTGATGTTTGAAACAATCATTCCAATTACTCTTTATTTTATTTTTTTTAAAGATTTTATTTATTTACTCATGAGAGACACAGAGAGAGAGAGAGACAGAGGCAGAGACACAGGCAGAGGGAGGAGCAGGCTCCATGCAGGGAGCCCAACATGGGACTTGATCCCGGGTCTCCAGGATCATGACCTGGGCCAAAGGCAGATGCTCAACCGCTGAGCCACCGAGGCATCCCTCCAATTACTCTTTAATTTTGCACACACATATATAAAACTTATATATTTAGCTATAATATGCAAATATAATATTATACAGATATAAATACAAACATATAACAAATAGATGTATTTTATGCATGTATATTTTATAATACTTAGGTATTTAACATATAAATATATACATTTATATATGCAAATGTACATACTCATATTTATGTATATTATATATGCTCACACACACGTTTGCTGGTGTTTGTGTACACTGATGTCTAAGAGCCAGAGTTTGAAATATTTTCTATGGTATCCTAAGCAAGTGACTAACCCAAGTCTTTATTTATCTATAAAATGGGATTATCATATTCCTCATAACATGTTGTGTGGAAAATGAGGTGAAACATGCAAAGCATTAGGAGGGCACTTAGTACATTGTAAGTGATGTTAATATTAGCTATTAAAATAATAACCGAGATTCCAAAAGTAAAAAAGTATCACTAGGCCTTAGGGCTACAGAAGTGAAAAAAATGTCTTTAATAGATAAATAATCAATCGGTCTCCCTTCCTAAAATAGGTGACATGTAAACAATTAACAACACAGTATGACTGAGGGTTTGAATAAGAGTAGGTATGCGCAGGTACAATAGTAGCCGTAAAGAGAGATGAAATTTCTTCCCAAGACGTGGGTGTGGGTACTTTTCAAAGGCGATGGCTCATACAGCCTATGAGGAGTGAGTAGGAACTCACAGCCAGCGTCAGGAGACAAGAGCTGTGCCTTCAAGTACATTGATTCAGGTTGATCGCCAAACAAGGATGTCTGCCTATGGTGACATAGTACCAGATGGGCTGAAATCAGCACATGCTCTGACAAGTTTTGTGTCCTCATGTGGGGCTTTTTCACCAAAGAGGAAGAGCTGCCATTTGTAATTTGCAATAAAAAAAAAAAGAGTGCTTTATGTTGTCCAATGGCACTACAAGGATGGAGAGACTACTTGGGAATTACAGTCAGGAAAATAAAGAATTAAGAGGCACCGAAGTCAATGTGACACATCTAGGAAACTGTGATGAAAACATGGGCTGTGTGTGACTAGAGATCAGGAATATAGAAGGATGTCAGCATCAAAATATCCAATACTTTATGTGGAAAGCAACAAGAGCTCAGAAATCCCACCTTTATCAAAAATATTTTGGAGAAGCATTGAGTGGTTTTGAACAAGGAATTATGAGACAATATTTTCAATCTGAAAGATTTCCCTGTCCAAAGTGTGTAGCAGAGAGGCAAAGAAAGCATCGCTAGAGGCAAGGAGATCCATTATGAGGCTACCGAGCTAATGAAAAAAGGAAAGGAGGAAGAAAAGAAAGAAAGCCAAAACCAAAGCAGTGTTCCTGGTCCACCCACCTTACTCCGCC
Source organism: Canis aureus (assembly GCF_053574225.1). NCBI lineage: Eukaryota > Metazoa > Chordata > Mammalia > Carnivora > Canidae > Canis > Canis aureus. Next base: position 16,772,270 of record NC_135621.1, on the reverse strand, counting down.
TCAAGATCACCAAAGCAGGATTTAAGGGAAGTCCATGGAGCGCTCTGCATGTTTTTGGTGTGAGCCTAATCCATATGCTATGGGGTAGGCCTGTGACTGCTTTGAACCAATACAATATGGTGTGAAAGTAATGCTATTCTAACTCAGGCCCTGTTGTTTAAGAGGACTGGAGGTTTCCATTTTGCCCCTCTTAGGACGTTAGCATCATGGAAGAGGTCTGACTGCTTTTAGGCCACTTGGCTCTGAGGTAGTAGGTGTCCGGGTGAAGAGAGAGTGATGCTGGCCAGCCTGGGTACCACCGAAGAAGCCATTTTAGACATTTCAGTCTACCAAATGCCAACTGGAGATTTGAGGCCCTAGAAAACTGACCCAGTTGAACTATCTAAAAAAACAAACAAAAACAACAAAAACAAAAACAAAAAACCTCTCCACTAGTTTGAGCTACTTCAGCTGACCCTGCAGACATCATCCAGCAAAAGAAAATCCACTGCTGCCTGAGGTCCTGACCTCACAGTTTTGAATATAACGAACTAGTTATGAAGTCACTAAATTTCGTGATGGTTTATTTTGTGACAACAGAAAAATTGAAATAATTCATTGACATGTCCATCTGTTTTCTTTTTTTTATTTTTCTACCTTCTTATTATATTGAAAGTTTCATGAATATCAGGACTGGCCTATTTTTCTCCCCGATATTGACAGCTCTTACAACAGCAATAATTAATTTACATAGTAGTGACTGATGCATAATGATTGAAAGAACAACTAAAACGGATTAAAAAGAGTACAAGGGAGCTTTCCAGAGAATTTATAGTACTTGCTAACTAAATGGATATATGGATATCGCCAATGGGTAAAAGGGAGAAGGTATGGTTGGCTTCTATCTGGGCAACTAGACTGAGAATTGTACCCCTAGTAGACTCAGAGATCAGGAGAAAACCGACTAGGGCTTGTAAAGAAAGAAATGTGGTCTATGTTGGAGGTCAGCTATCAGGACATCCAAGAGGAAATAGTAAGAAGTGAGTTTCACATGAAAGCTTGGAATATCTACCAGTTGTATATTTGACACGGAATTTGTAGGGTTTCAATAAAGAAAGAATAGGTACTAGTTTTAAGTTACAAAAGGAACAATAGGAAGAAAGCTGAAACTGAATGAAGTCTAATTGGTTTGACATATAAAGAGGCTACTTGGGAATTAAAACAGATTCAATGAAATAAGGTAAAACTAATCCAACGGCACTAGGTCGAGAAATTAACACAAAATGAGGAATAGAGTGATCATATACTACCCACTCAAGAAAAGTAAAAACAACAACAACAAAAAACACAGAAGAAGGCGTTCGAAAGGATGATATGATCATACCATTTGGTATAGAATATAATCATTTATGAAAGAAGAAAGGTAAAATCAACCTCTACCCCGAAACTAAATAAGGAAATTGATAACAAGGTGGCATCTCTTATTATTGAGAAACCAGATAGTCATGGGGCTAGGTCAGAACATAACAGGGGCGAACTGTTGACCTCTTAGTGAAATTTAAAACACCATTATCATTGATTGAAAAATACTATATAATTGCTTGAAGTGATCTGTAATAAATCTAAGATTTGCTTGATGTCTAGACTATCCCAAAATCTAATGCGGGTAACAAAGAAAATTAATAGTCACTTTAAAAATAACTTATTTCTCTCCAGACTTCAAATGAATTGTTACTAATAAACAAAAATCTAATAAAAATTCCATTTTCTGAAAGCACTGAACTGCAGATATTAATATTATTAAAGCCGACCAGAGACTATTAAGTCAGGTTGGCGGATTACACTGCTTTCTTCTAAAAGTACAAATAGTGTTATCTCCTGAGTCATTGCAACATTCTGTCTACAGATAGGAATATGCTTATGTTATCCTGCTTTTACTAGATAAGTAAATGTAATTATACTAAAGGGTGTGTGGTTCTGTGTGTAGTCATGCAGTATAAATGTGTGAGGAGAACCAGGACCGTATTATAAGCTTTATAATTTGGGGAAGATATTAGGTACTGCACATGGTTTGGAAATATTTGTCATTTTTAGTTCAATTTGATCTCCACCATTCATAGAACATTCAGTGCTTCAAGTTGTCCCATTTATAGAAAAAACGATAGTTGAAGGATTTGGAGACCAGGAGATAAAAACAATATAAGCTAATTCTCCACAATGCAAAAGAGAACAAGGTGGGATTGGGGAAGGGAGAGAGAGAGAAATAAAGAAAGAGAGAGAGAGAGAGAGAGATAAGTGAAATAAGTGTTGCGATGGAGGGGAGGAGAGTTAAGAGATTTGAGCCCAATGTGTTCCAAGATTTGATGCTTTCACCAGACCATAGGCTGGAGAATTCACCTGCAGGCCATTGTATCTTGGAATTCTGAAGGAAGGAGTATAATAGGTTGAAATCAAAGATTCTCCTGAGTTTCCTAGTTTCCCCATAGAAGAAAATTGCTGGCATGGTAGTTCCTTGGGTAGATCTTCTTTTTCCTACAATGTGGACCTGCTCATGACTGACTGACCTAGGGGCACCTGTCTGTGTTTGATCTCGGATATTGTAATTCATGAAGTATAACATGATGGCCAGAGGCATCCACTGTGGGCATACGCGTGGGAAGGGATGGTGTGCACCACACACACAGACCGCGCACTTTGGGACTCTAACCTTGGGGGGTAAAATTACATAATGCTTCCTCTGTGCCTCGACTGTACTATATATGCCACCAAAGGATGTGATGGGAAAGGAACAAAACTTAGAGTGTTTAAAAAAAAAAGACTCTTCATTTATATGATTAAATTAATACTAATAAAGGGAGGAAGGGAAATGTTCTTTGCTGTCCAGAACTGAAAATTCCTGTGCTGCCTTTCTAAAGGTTTTTTTTTTTTTTTTTTTTTTTTTTTTTTTTTTTTTTTTTTTTAATGATAGTCACAGAGAGAGACGCAGGCTCCACGCACCAGGAACCCGACGTGGGATTCAATCCCCGGTCTCCAGGATCGTGCCCTGGCCAAAGGCAGGTGCTAAACCGCTGCGCCACCCAGGGATCCCCTGTGCTGCCTTTCTAAAACCTGCACCTCGAGGCCGTTGCCCCTATTACAGGGCTCTTCAAACAGATCACCTGAGACAATTAAGGTAGTTCAGGCCGGGCTCCTTGGCACCATTCACTACTGCACTTAGTCTCCTCTTTCTGCACCTTGCTGGCTCCAGAGCTCGGCTAAAGTCGGTCCAGCCTGAGTTCAGGAAGGGAGTGCAGCCTGGAGGGAGCTAACCTAAGAGAGTCTTTCCGCTGCAATCCACGTACATCACACTCCATTGGCCAGTGATTGGTTATGACAGGTAATGAGGAAGAAATCCCAAAGTTTCCAGTAAGAAGTGAAAGGTGTATAAACCACACAAGGCACAGATGGTAGTGAAATGAGGCTTTCAAAGTGCTACAATACTGAGTAATTCCGACAGTACTGAGAAGACTGAGCTGCTCATCACTCATGTTTATGTGTGACACTCAACTTAACATGCACATCTATCTAACACAGATAATAACTCACACTGTATATCCTCTCTTGTTAATTAGGATGACATGTTACAAATTACCATGGGGGGAAAGTGTGCTGATTAGAATTTATCCAAGAAAAGCTACGTACAAACAATTTTAAGAAATCGCACAAACCATCAGGGTACATTTTGAGTTTGTACATTTCAATTTTTATTATTAAAGGGAACTCTGTTTAGAAGTTTTATCAAATTAGATAAGGTTTTCTTTTTCCTACAATTATGATGATATTTTCTAAACCATTTAGAAAAAAAAAGAATTGATAAGAGGCTAGAAAATGAGTCAAATATTGTTTATCAAAATGTGTATAAGGAAATCTTTTATATTACTTTAATGACATGCAAATTTAGTTTAAGCATTTTGGGGAAACAACTTCACTACCATCATTGTAGCTGTCACAGAATAAAGAGAAAAAAAATGCATCATTTTCTCATATACTCTATTATTAGGTCATAACTTTTTTTTTCATTTATATTGAAAACAATACTGTGGAACCAAAAAAAACTATAGAAGTCACTTTAAACTGGTAAGAAAAACAAAATTACCTCTAACAGGTATTGACTAAAAGGCAGACATGCTTCTGTGCATGAGACATAAATAATATTCTGGTAGTAGTAGAAATATGCCATATTTAATTGTTTAAGTTAAAATATAATTGGCATATAACACTGTGTTCACTTCAGGTGTGTAACGATTCAAAGTATTTGTTGGAAATGATCATCGCAGTAAGTCAAGTTAACATGCATCATCTCATATAGTTATGATTTTTTTTCTTATAATGAAAACTTTTAAGATCTTCTCTCTTAGTAATTTTCAAATGTACAATACAGTGGTATTAACTGTGGTCACTACACTATAGATTACGTCCTCAAGACTTATTTTGATCACCCGTCCCACTTCACCATAGGTTAAAGTGGGGCATTGCTGATATTGAACTTAAGAGTTACACAAAATAGTTTTCCAAAATTAAATAATATTTTTAAAAATGCATGGGTGTTTTGTTTGCATTGTTTATAGGGGTAAATATATGTAACACATAAATTTATATTTTTAAAATATATTCACAAATATTTTTAAAATATATAAAATTAAATATATATTAAAATACATACATTTAAATATAAAATATATTAGTATAGGGTGCCTAGGTGGCTCAATGGGTTAACTGTCCAACTCTTGATTTCAGCTCAGGTCATTTTCTCATGATTGTGAGACTGAGCATCACGTCAGGCTTATGCGCTGGGTATGGGCCTGCTTGAAATTGTCTTTCTCTTTCTGCCCTTTTACCCCATGCCACCAAAAAGGAAGTATAAAATGGAATTGTGTTAGCTTTCAAAACAATATGTTCTTTAAAATACACTTCCTCAATTGTAATCAGGGAGATCGTAGGTTAAATTTAAAACACACTAGAGAATAAAACTAATAATTTAAAAATAAGTCAAAACATTAAGGCCAACATACCCAAACTTATAGTTAAATCAATATATGTATTCCTGAAGTATTTATTGACTTACCCCTAAAGACACATAGCAAATAAAGTAATATTGATACAAATGACAAAAAACTAGCTGAATAAGTTATTTCTAAGTTGATCATGTATATACTATATAACACATGTATAATGCATTTTTTTCTCACAAGTTCTGGTATTTTTTCCTTTCTATTACAATTTTAGGTCTTCATTATTTCTCACATATACTTTTACAAAAATTTTTTCAATAATTTTTATGCATTTAAAATAGTTAAAATTTAAAAAAATAAAATAAATTAGTTAAAATATATCCATAACCCTACAACACCAACACCAATATCTATATCTATAAATTTTTAAATATAAATGTAGTGTATAAGAATTAGTACTTAACCCCTCATTTAGAGAGCATTGTTTTTGACACCTTTGATGTGTTCCTATATGGGTTTTAAAGGCTTTCTGTAGTTCCCAGCCCAAGATTCACCCCTATATTTTTTCCTAATATTCCTTCAATAATCTTTAAAAACAAAACAAAACACCTATTTCCCCACTTAATAAGTCACTCAAGAACTTACCAGAATCCTTGGAATAAAACGGATGAAAGGCCTTCTCAACCTGGCTTTATTTTATGAAGTTTCCATAAACAGATCTTTTACTATTTAAGGTAATAATTGCAACCGGATGATACCCTTCTTTGTATCTACCCAAGGCTTATCTTTCAAGGCCAAGTCTAAAACCCATCATTAAAATTCTGGAATCGGCATGCACTCGCTGAACTCACTCCTTCAGATCTCCCCTAGGATTTGTCACAGAACTTTATATTTTCTCATTTAATTATACTTTGTTTTAAATTCTTGTATTGTTTCAAATGTTGTCTCAAAAAATCTTCTAAATAAAAAAAAAAAATCTTCTAAATCTTTGAATCAAAAGCCATGATATGTGAGAGGACTCTGGGAAAATGGCAGAGTAGGAAGTACGAGGGATTTGTCTCCCCACCCAGGTAATAGGTTGGGAGAATCAGTTTGATGCAACTGTTTTAGACCTATGGAGTCCATCAAGACTCGCAACTTCCAGGGGAAAGACTGGATGATAAATTAGGTTAGCTTGGCAAATTTCAAGCCTTGGGTCCTCAGCAGTTACCCATCCCTCACCCCACAGCTCCATGACAGGGAGCCCTGTGTACATTCTGGAGTATTTTGCACACATCTTGCCAAGGCCAGGCTGAGCAACAAGGACCCTAACTTACAGATACCAAAGATTTGTGCCCTGGCCGCCTACTTCTGCTTCTCATCACAGAGCCATAGGCACAGAGGTAGGCACCCACTGTTGGTGGACCTCCTTTCACTACCATAAACCCTGATAACACCATTCTACTTTCTGTCTCTGTGATTTTGACTCTTCTAAGTACCTCATCTAAATAGAATAATTCAGTATTTGCATTTCTCTGATTTTTTTCCACATAATGTTCTTGTGATTTATCCATGTTGTAGCATGTGTCAAAATTTCCTTCATTTTTAAGGTTGAACAACATCCCACTGTATGTGTATACCACATTTTGCTTATCCATTCGCCTATGGTGGACACTTGGGCTTTATTTTTTCTGGAGAATTTTTCCTGGCTGAATAGGAGCGGCTTAATTGTTCAGCTGGGAGATTATCGGCCCAACCACTCTCAGAAGACCACAGCCAATGACTTTCTTACAGAGTGATATGAAGGCTGGCTTCCTTGGCTCAAAGTAGAAACAATTCTGGGTCAGTTGGTGCTACAAATGTCCCCCTGGAATCTCACTATAGCAAATGTCTAGCAAAAAAACACACACGTGCTTGGCTTCTCCCCTTTCTCCTCTTTTTCTAAAGCTCTCTTAAATAAATCTGTGAGGCATCACTTCTGTCCTATTTTAACAGTGACAAGAGTAATACGTATAAACTATCCAATAAAAAAAAAAAAAAAAAGCTAAAAACCTAGGATCATCAAATGACATATAAGACCTCTCTGTAATTTAAGAGCTCTCACTTTCAGGATCAAGATCTCAAAGTTCAAGTTTGATAATATGACCAATGCTTTAAAAATACCTGTTGCAAATTTATGTATAAAATTCTTAACTTTGGGAATATTGTCCAAAATTCTACAGGTCTGGAAAAATAGACTGGAACCATTCATAAAATCTTGCCTATTACAGAAGACAAGTCCAGATGGATGGCGTAAGAGATAGCCATGGACCCGAGTTAACAATGTATTAATTTTATTATGAGTAGGTTGGCTGAAAAAGTAGAAGAAACGAGAAAAGCCTTATGGGCATATGGGAACATCAGGGCATCTCTCACAATGGTGAATGGTGTGTTGCTGAAAGATGATTGCATGGCTCTTTCCAATAATCTTTGCCAGAAAGTATTAAACAGAATACATCATGGCTATTTGAGCTCATGAAATTGTGCAAAAGAAGAGCATGGGCTACAGCATTTTGGCAAGCATCCCACAAAGAAATTGATGCAAAAGTAGCTTCTTGTCTGTGATGCCAGCTCTTAGAGCATGAAAATATGAAAGAGATACTAATGAGAAGACCAGCAGCTGTCAGACCCGGGAACAAGTTGGCACATGAAAAAAAAAATCAGTTATTACTATTAGAGATTGGGAATTGTTGTTCCATAGTGGAACCAATGTGAGAATATAACAACATAGTCAATACTCCTATAGAGTCAATATTGGCAAGTATAAAATTTTTTTTAAAATGTGACTTAATAAAATATACTGTGTAGGTATATAAAACTAATTCTAGCATTTTTCTAATTTATAAGTTAATCTATATAGAATATTTAGATAATTAAGGGGCAGCCATTGGGGGGAAATGTTTACTAACTTTAAGTTCTTCGAATTAATCTCCTGTGTGTTCATTATGTTAAATGATCTGCCAGTGACTAGTTGAATCTTGATGAATTGAGGACCACAGAAAAAGTATTCAAAATTAACTAAAATAATTATTATACTTTTAGAGTATCATATACAAATGTTAAATGTCTTAAGCCAGGGGGTGCTTGAGTGGCTCAGGCAGTGAAACATTTAACTCTAGATTTCAGCTCAGGTAACGATTCTGGGGTTGTGAGATGGAGGCCTGCCTAGTTCTCTATGCTAGGAGGGTTGGGGTTGGGGTTGGGGTTAGGGGTTGGGCATGGAGCCTGCTTAAGATCTTCTCTCTCCCTCTACCTCTGCCCACCGACCCTAAGAAATCTTAAGCCAAATAATAAATAACAAACTCTCCAAAATACCTATGTTAAATCTAGGCTGTGGTTACCCTGACAAGATGTTTAAAAAGGATACTTGTTTATTTTACTTACAGCCGTGTGGTTTCAAAAGGTCTACACTTGGGCAGCCCAGGTGGCTCAGTGGTTTAGCACTGCCTTCCGCCCAAGGTATGATACTGGAGTCCTGGGATTGAGTTCCACATGGGGCTCCCTGCAGAAAGCCTGCTTCTCCCTCTGCCTCTCTCTCTCTCTCTCTCTCTCTCTCATGGGTAAATAAATAAAATCTTTAAGAAAAAAAAATAAAGGTCTACACTTTCCTTCTTCAGTAAGTAGTTCACATCGGATCTTTTATACACATATCTGTGAAAGGGCTGGTTTATCTGCACACAAATTCTAAGCAGCATTGTAAATGTTAGCATATGATGTTTGCATCAATTTGGGGATTCATTTTTTACCAACATAAGAGCAGTGTTTATTTTTTACTGATTTTATCACTAATACATTTTTTAAAATTTAAATGAAGCACATAAATGGTATTAAAACTGATTGTCAAACAACAACAACAAAAGCATTGTTATCACAATTCAGGCCACATAGACCATAGAGTGTTGGACAATGAGTTCTAACCCTGGGACCCAGTGATTCACTATGCTTACCATGAATTTACCGTAAATACTATCATTGACACAAATAATACTTATAAATATGTTTATAAATGATTCAGCAAATTAAAAACAAATGAAATATAATATGGATTTTAAGTTGAAAAATACTATGTAATTAAGTCATTTGTGATTTTTTTTTTGTTTATAATATAAAAGTTTTGGTGGATCTATTATTATTAGTTCCAAATGCTCTTAGGGCCAAGGATAGTTACGTGACACATGTGGTACAAGAGTCCATTCTAACAGTACTTAAATTGATCTTGATTTGATTACCACATCTTTCCTCTGATACTGGGGGAATCCTACAATCTTTGCTTCCTCAGTCATAAGACATGAAGTTATTTCCTGTTGTATGTTCCCTCACAAGGCTGCCATAAGCATAAATGTTTAAAGCGCTATGAATCTGAAAGGTTTTATTAGCTTAGTTAGAAATCCACAATTTTAGGGAGCAGTCTCAGCTAAAAATATATATCCGTATAATGAACTAATCCTAATAGCATACCCCTTGGAGAAAGAGCCACCATAAAATCAATTTATCTATGTTTTTATCTGGAACTCAAGTTGAAAAACAATTGACTGAGATGATGGACAAACATGGGCTTAATGTTTCTGTCCATGACTTAATCTTCATGGCCTGCAGGATATCTATTTGGAACATGAAACAAAAGAGTATATTTCTAGTCATCTTTCCAACTTCTAGTATGTTCTCATTAGAAACCACGTATCACTAAAGTCCTGGTGAGAGAAGGAGACCAACAGAAGACAGACAGACTGAAAATGTTTATCATCAAAGCTCCATAAGAAGAATGTAAACTCTATGAGGGCAAAGATGTTTAAATATTTTGCTCCTTTCTGTAATTACAGGAATATTAAAAATATTTGCTTTTATTAGGATATAAAAAGAATATTTGTTGTGTAAATGAATAACTTTGTATTTGGAGTATTTAGGAAGAATTTAGAAAAGGTAATTATAGAGACAGAAAGTATATTAGGACCACCGGGATTTAAGAGGAGGAGGAGATGGGAAGCTATTGGTTAACTGGAACAGAATTTGTTTGGAATGATGGAAAAATTTTGGAAATAGATAGCGGTGGTGGTTGTATAACATTGTGACTGCGATTAAGGCAACTGTGCATGTAAAAACGGTTAACATGGTAACTTGTGTTATATATTTTCCCTAATAATTTTTTAAAATTGTAACTCTAATCCAGAAAAATTAGCTAACTTAGAAATCAGCAGATAAAATCACTCAACAGACTCAAGAGAAAGTAAGCATTTATGATCCATATGGTTTCAAGAAAACCTTATATGATGTAAAGTGAACAGGTCGGAAGTGGAGAACTGATGAATTTTGATAAATCTACTCATCCATGAAACCATCATCCCTGCCGAGATATAGAACATGACTGCTGCCTCAGAAACGTTCCCCTTCCAAGGACGTGCTGAAGATGGCTTCTAAAAATGTGCAAATTGAGATTTATAGTATTTCAGGAATTTTCATGAGCTAGTTATTAAACAGGCATTATTAAAAAGCAAATTATATGAACTTACAATTATTTAAAACAAAATTCATAAACTCAGATCTTAGTTATTTTACTGCATTTACTGTTCTGCCCTTGAGATTATTTGTCTTGCTTCTGTGTGGTAGAAATACTATGAGGTGGTGTGTGACCTGACATTTCTGACTCTTGTGTTCAACAACTTCTTGATAGTAGCTGGAAATGGGCAAGGCCATATTTTTTCATATGGAAATCACGATTTTTAAAATTCAGACATTTTTCCCCTACAGAAAGTTTCTTAAACGTATACATGCATATCACTGCTCACCCATCCAGTCACCCACCACCCCCAAGGCATGTACTGCTTTTCATTTCTAAGTCCTAGCTGAATTTTGCCCATTTTTGAATTTCCTATGAATGGAATCCTAGAAAATATCCAGTTTTGCACTTGGCTTCTTCTGTTTCATACGTATTTGTGAGATCTCCCTCCATATTTCTGCATTTATCAGTAGCCTGTTCCCTTTGACTGCTGAATAGTGTGCCATCATGGGAGTGCACCACAACTGGTTTGCCCAGGCTTCTGTGATAATAATTGAGCTATTTATGATTTTAAGTTATTTTTAATGATGCTGCTATAAACATATTTTTAAAGATTTTATTTATTCATGAGACACACACACACACAGAGAGAGAGAGAGAGAGAGAGAGAGGCAGAGACACAGGCAGAGGGAGAAGCAGGCTCCATGCAGGGAGCCCGATGTGGGACTCGATCCTGGGACTCCAGGATCAGGCCCTGGGCCGAAGGCAGGCACTAAACCGCTGAGCCACCCAGGGATCCCTGCTATAAACATTTTTGTACAGACTTTAGTGGATATACTCTTTTTCTCATTTCTTTTATGTAAATATCTAAAAGTAGAATTGGTGGAGCATGGATAGCTATATATTTAACTACTTAAGAAACTGCCAGATTTTCTAAGGGTACGTACCATTTCACGTTCCCACCAGCAGCACGAGCGTTCCAATAGCTCTACTTCTTCACTAACATTTAGTGTTGTCAATCTTTCAAGTTTTAGTGACTCTAGATTTGAAATGATCTCATTGTGGTTTTAATTTGATGATGAATGCTGTCGAACATCTTTCCGTGTGCTTATTAGCCATCTGTTTATCTTCACTTTGAAGTGTCTCTTGCCTAATTATTTTAAAATTAAGTTGTTGTTTTGTTATTGCTTTTTGTCAATTCTTTACATTGTTTATACAGGTCCTTTGTAAAATGTATGTACGGTAAGTATTTTCTCTGAGGCCTTTTTAAAAAATGGATATGTTTGGATGAGGAGTATTAACTTTGATAAATATTTTTTTTTCTTTCATAGTTAGTGTGTTTTGGTTCCAAAAAATCCCCTCTTACCCCAAGGTCAAGATGTACTTCTGTGTTTTCGTCTAGCAGCTTTCTTACTTTACTTTGAATGATGCCTATATTTCACCTTACAAATATTTTTGTGTCAAACTTGATGTAGGTGTTGAAGTATTTTTACTCCATCTGGATATCCAGCAGGTATAAAACCGCATTTCGAAAGTATTCTTCTTTCTTTATTGAATTGGCATGGTCTTTGTCAAAAAGCAATTGACCTTTATATGTGTACCTGTACTTTTTATTTGTTGCATCAACTTATTTTTCCATCCATATTCCATGAACACATTGTCTTGATCACTGTAACTTCATAGTAAAGAACGTTATGATTTGAAATCATATAGTGTGAGTTTTTCAGCTTTTTTTTACTCAAAATTATTTCTGGCTATTCAAGATATTTTAAGTATCCATTTACATTTTAATCTCAACTCATCAATTATTACAAGAAATCATGTTAGAATTTTAACTTAAAATGCATTTAATCTTTTTAGATCAATTAAAATTTTAACAACATTAAATTGTTTAATTGATGAACATGATACATCTCTCATTTATTTAGGTCAAGTTTGATCCCTTGTAGCAATCTCTTATGGTTTCCAATGTAGAGGTTTTATGCATCTTTTGCTAAATTTGACGGTATATAATGGATTTTGATGTGTGTGTTAATGGATTCTGAATTCTTTTCTCATTGCTCTCAGTGTATGAAAATACAAATAATTATGGGGTATCTGTGTGGCTCAGTTGATTAAGCATCCGAATCATGATTTTGGCTCAGGTTATGATCTCAGTGTTATGATATTGAAACTGTGTCAGGCTCCATGCAGAGAGTAGAGCCTGATTAAGATTCCCTCTCCTCCCCTTCTCTCTCCCCTTCCCCTTCCCCACCCACTCATGTGTGCACATGGTCTCTCAAAAAACAAGTAATACAAATAATTGTAATATATTGAGCTGTGGTCTTGCTAAATTCACTTATTCTATTAGTAGTTCTATAAATGTCTTTGGATTGTCTATGTGACAAATTGTCATCTAGGAATAAAGGATATTTACTTCTTCCTTTTCAATCTTTCTACTGTGTCTTTTTATTGCCTTACTGTACTATTGAGCACATTTAATGCAATGCTGAAAAGAAATTGGGGGAGGAGATTTCTTTTCCTTATTTGGGAGATTCAATGAAAAGATGTTCAATATTTCACCATTAAGATGCTCTTCATCTTAATTAAAATCTTGCCTTCTATCCATAGTTTACTGAAAGTTTTTGTTATTAATCTATTAAGATGAATGTATCTGGTTTTTTTTTTGTTGTTGTTATATGCTGACTTCCCTTGATTGGATTTTTTTTTTTTTTTTTTTTTGCACTTCAGCTGTTTTAATAGGTACTGCTTTTAAAAAAGAATTTGAAAAAAAAAAGAATTTACTTTGCCTTGAGTTTGCAGAGTTTTTTGAGTTGTTTGTTTTTTAGATTTGTTATTTGATGATTGTCATCATATTGGTAAAATCTGTCTCAATTTTTCTACTCCTCTATTTGTGCTTAATTCTACATACCTTAGAACATTCATTCTTGCTCCACAAGTCAGTAAACTTCTCTTCATCCTTTAAGTCATTTTCTCACAGGCATTTAGTTCTTGACATGATATAGTTTCTAATCATCTCTCTTAAAAACCCATTTTTCAGTCCTCTTATTTCTGTTATTAAGCTTATTTAGTAATTTTATTTCTCATGTCAGATCTGTAATTTTCAATTCATAATTTCCATTGGGTTGCCTGCTGTTGAATTTCTGCATTTGTATCCAGTTAACCAAGTTTTCATTTAAGTCCTCAAACATATTTGTAATATTTTCACTAAAGACATTGCCTGCTATTTCCACATCTGGGTTATCCCTTACTCTATTTCTAGTGTCTGTATTTGTTTTTTTCTTGAAGAGTTGGTCATATTATCTTATCAGTACATTTTATAAATTTCTATTATATACTAGACATTGTAAATACCACTTTGTGGAGATCCTGGCTTTTATTATTAACTGATGATGGTTTGTTTTTATTTATGCAGGTAGTTAAGTTACTGGTAATTCACCTTGATCTTGCAGTGCTTTGGTTTTATAATCTATGGGGGCAAACTCTGGAAAATTCAAAGATTTTCATAAATGCTTCTAACTTGACAGGACTCAAACTCCAAATGCTACCCCTGTTCCTTAGGGCAAGAGCTGGAGTTTCTTCTTAGTCTTTCAGTCCTTCAGATTTTGTATGTATTTATGCATGCATTTATTTTTACTACATGGCTCTTTGGAATGTCCCACATGGCTGTTCAGCTCAGAGGTATGCCATGGTGTTAAAGGAGTTTATGGATAGAACTGGGAACAAGCCTTTCTGTATTTCATCCTTTCTGAGATTTATCTCCTTAATTCCTGGGCATTCTGGTTACCTAAAATTTCTGTCTTTTGAAACCTTAAGCTGATAGAGCTGAATCTTTCTACTTGATTTCTAGCCTTTATATTCATCACCTGGAAAATACCTTTAGGGGAAAGAACTACATCTCCTCCAGTTAACTTATGTTGTTAAGTGTTGGATACCTAAAGTTATTTCCTGCTGTGGAGAGCTCTCTAATACCTTGGTGTGCCGGCTCCCCCCACCACCAGACTTTATCATGGTTATCTTTGGGCTGCTTTTTCCAATACAACCTACTTTGTCATTTCTAGAGCTGGAATTCACTAATTTATTTTTAAAATATGATATATAGGCATTGCTCTATCATTCACTTATTATGTTTCTAATTCTGATTTTTACCCACAGGCATTTAGATTCTGATAAACCACAGGACACATATATTCAGGATCACATTTCAAGAAAGTATTCAGAGTTTAGTAGTAATTCCTTCAGTGACTGTGTGACATAATATGTAGCTGAATTCACTGTCAATTTCCTGTAAAAACTATCTTTATAATAATCAACTTATATTTTATTGTCACTCTTTCAAAATTAGTGACTTGAGATCTGAAATTTAAAAAAACACAGAGATTACAGCTATTGTTTTCAACTTACAAAATATCTATTGTAGTCTATATACCTAGCTCCTATGTTCACAACATACCAGAGATGCTCTTAGGAGAAATGGGTTGATACTAAAAAATAAAATAACAATAAAAAACTCTAACAGAAATAAGTCTGCTAATCACAATAGGATTGTTAAACTTCAGTAATGTCTAAAATTAGATATATAATATGTTTGCTTTTCAATACAAAATAGGTCTTACAATTTAGCACTCAAAAAGTACTGACAAGTGAATTTTCTTTGACTCTTAAAGAAGTGAATGGTTAAAAAAATAGTTATATATTTTATGCAGTAAGCATTTTGTCAAATATCAGCATTCTTCCTCTTGCAAGGTCTCAAAAGTGTGAAAGGTGGTAAACTGAGTTAAGGGAAATTTCTTTCTGGTATTCATCCAAGTTGGCTTAATACCCCTACAGATTCTTTTATGGTTGCAGAAGCCCCACACCTCAGAACCTCTTAACAACTCTTCCAGTAATAAGAGGAAAAATACTTTCCCTAAATTTCAAGCAAAAGTTGTTGCTTTTATTTTTTTTTTAAGTTTTTATTTATTTATTTGTGAGAGACACACACGGAGAGAGAGAGAGAGAGAGAGAGAGAGGCAGAGACACAGGCAAAGGGAGAAGCAGGCTCCATGCAGAGTCCGACGTGGGACTTGATTCCAGGACCCCCGGGTCATGCCCTGAGCCAAAGGCATATGCTCAACCGCTGAGCCACCCAGGTGTCCCAGAAGTTATTGTTTTTAATTAACTGTTACTGATCATGTGAGGATCTTTCTAGTCACAGAAGTTAAAGTATATAATGGTTTGATTCTAAGAGTTATTGTTCATGTAAACTTGGTCAGATCTTGTCAAAAGTCATGTGGAATTTCACCCAAGATACAGGACTGAGAGTGGGCACAGGGTGAGGGAAATAGTTACTGGGCCACCATGTAACTAATACCCACTGACTAGCAGGTGCAGCGTAGTGGTTTTACCGTTGGGCCTCCTCTAGAAAGACTCATCATCAACCCTGTTGCAGATGTGATTCTAGTTGGAATGCCTCCCGCATCATGAAATCTATCAATTCAGGTTTCTATTGAAAGAAAGAGGGAAGGAAGGAAGGAAGGAAGGAAGGAAGGAAGGAAGGAAGGAAGGAAGGAAGGAAGGAAAACATTACCTTGATTCTTACAGCCCATGAAGTAGGATGGAACCATCCTATTAATAATAGGGCTCCCATTTCATTACTCTTAAGCTATATTCCTTCTTTCACACATATTAAGCTTCTCAAACTGTGCAGAACAAAAGATCCTCACAACAAAAAAGCAGGTAATAATCAATATGCAATCCTGTTCTCTATTCTTTCGCTTTGATGTTTGTACGTTGGATTGGGGGATGGAAAAGCTCATGGTAGGGTTATTTTGAGGTACCTTTGAGCTGCTTATTAGTGAGTCTTTATTAGCACCTTCTTATTACCAGCTTCCAGGCCGTTGTGACATGTTTTGAAGATAACTCTTTTGTTCCATCGAAACCATAATGCCTACTTTAATCTGCAGTGAATTCAGAAAAAGAGAAGAAAAGGCCAATTAAATTATAAAATACCTTTAAAGTCACTGCTATGCACAACTAGCTTTTATACCTTAGACAATATTAAATTATAGAGCCTTTAGTCAAAAATTATATTTCGCTTTGAAACCAGTCTGGCAGCAATAATACGCGCTTCCATACAATGATAGGTGCCAATAACCCCTTTAGAGCTAAAAGAAACTGATAAATGAAGTATCTTTAGAGAAGCCACTATTTACTATAAGTACCTTAACTAAAAGAAAGATCAACTGCAGTCCTGATGTGTCAAACAATTTAATGACAACCTATTGTGTACAGTCATTTCACTGGGCATCACAGAACTCCATTTTATTTCCTATTTGTTAATGTAAGCCATTATATGGCGCTAACTATTGCTCCAGGCATTGCTTTTAAGCATCTCCTGTAAGGGCAACTGTAATCCTAAAAACCAAGTATTGTTACGACCCCATTTTACTGTGAAGAAACCGACCTGGGGAGGTAACAACATTATCCACTATTATAACAATTACTACAAAAATGACCTGTAGAGTCTAGCTTTGATATCTAGGCATCGACTCCTAGGTTATTCTCTTTTAAGAGGGTAATGCGTGTTTCCTCTGAACCTTCTTCTCTAAACTCCCCCTTCTGTTTCCACAGATCTCTGGGGTGGGGCTCTACGGTCCTCACTGAGCAGCTCCCTTTTAATTTGGCCAGACCTCGTACTCGTACCTCCACAAAAATTTTAAATATTCTTTCTCCCCTTCCTAGGACTTTGCTCACAGATTTCTCCGATGAATGACATACCTTCTGCTCCTTCCATATTTAATTAGATTCTTTTTAATGATCTTAGAGATCCAGAGATCCAGATTCTATACAACTTCTATTAACAAATCTTAGTTTATTCCTTCAAGATTTGGTTCAACACTCACTGTGTCTAGGAAGCCACATGTGATATCCTTTTCTCATTTCCTCGTCTACCCATTTCTTATTTTCTTATGACTACCGTCTACATTGAGTATTGTAGATGTCTGCTCTTCCTAATGCATATACACAGAATTTTATAAAATAAAGAATTCAGACTGAGAAGATAAAAGCCAAAGTTAGATAATACTGGCCAAGACATTTAACTGAGATATTTCTTCTTGCCCCTGAAATGTTAACAACAGCAATTATAATATGATTTTTTTTAAAGATTTTATTTATTTATTCATGAAAGACACAGGCAGAGAGAGGAGAAGCAGGCTCCATGCAGGGACCCCAATGTGGGACTTGATCCCAGGTCTCCAGGATCATGCCCTGAGCCAAAGGCAGGCGCTCAACCACTGAGCCACCCAGGTGTCCCTATAATATGATTTTAATTTAAAGGCTCTTTGGTAGTATGAAATGTAGTGATACAGATACACACGGCTTTATGAAGCCACATGGCATACATATTTTGGTTTCTAGCCCTACGCTGGTCTCAAAGCACACTCACATCACCCTTAATATTTAACCGGTCATTTGCCACTGACCATGCCTTGTACATAAAATAATATTTCAGCCAGGCAGACATTTTAGGAGCATTTTGTTAACTGTAGCTAATGTGGTTTGTGGTTGACTCTTAGCCTACCTATGTCAGAAAGCCTTCATGGATGAACTCATTGCCTTTTTAATTGGATAGAGCCAGTGATTCAATGATTGTTGCTGTGGCCACAGTTCCTCATCCCCCTTCTCCTTATCCTCTTTGTCCTCCCCATTCTCACCTTGCTTCACAGGTTTATTAAATCATTGCTGTGCATTCTACTGCGCATATTTTGCATAGGCAGTGTTTTATTTTTACATATATACGCACTTCCAACAAACCATCCCCAAAGTCAAGCTAACGAGTCACCCACAAGTCTCCCCATACCTCTTTGTTGTCCTTTCCACCCTCCTCAATCCCTTTGTCCCTAAACAAACATTGATCTAATCTCTATCACTGTAGATTGGTTTGCATTTTCTAGAACTTCATGTAAGTTGAATCCATTTCAAATGTGTTATTATTGTCTAGTATCTTTCACTTAAGAAGATGTATTTTAAAATTTGTCCATATTGCTTTTTTATTGTTGAGTAGAAGTCCATTATATGAGCATCTCACAATCTGTTTACCCATTTACCTGTTGATGACCAGTAGGGTTGTTTCTGTTTTTTCACTATTATAGTTAAAGCTGCTGTGAACATTTGCATGCAAGCCTTTGTATGAGCATGTGCTTTCAGTTCTCTTAAATACCTGGAAGTGAAATGGTTTTGTCATAGATAAGTTTAATTCTCGAAAACTGCCGAATTATTTTACAAAGTAGTTGTGACATTTTTTCATTCTCACAGCAGTATATTAGTTTGAATTGCTTCATATCCTTGTCAACACTTGGTATGATCGGTTGTTTTAATTTGACCATTCTCCATTTTACTTAGTCTTTGGTGCTCTCATTGTACTTTATTAGATCTTTCATTTCTCTAATGATGAATGATGTTGAGCACAATTTCAAATGCTTATTTGTCATTCTTACAGCTCCTTTGGTGAAGTAATCATTCAAATCCTTTGTTTTTACTTATTTAATTTTTTAAAAAAGATTTAAACTATTTTTTAAATGTTAGAAATTATTAAATGTAGAATACATCTTGAATATATGTACATTTCTACATTTAATCATTTCTCTATTTATTTTGCAAATATTTTCTTCCATTTATTTTCCTTTCTGTTTTTGAAGAGCAAACATTTAAATCTTTATTGACATGCATTTACCACTTTTTCTTCTTGTGATATTTTTGTCCTATTTAATAGATCTTTCCCACACTCAAATTTACTAAGATGCTTTGTCTACTTTTTCTTTGCAAAGTTTTATAATTTTAGCACTTATATCGAGGTATATGCTCCGTTTCAAGTTATGTTTTTTAATCTGGTGACAGTTAATGGATGACATTCCCATTTTTGTAGAAAGCTATTCAGTTATTCTATTCAATTATTCTAGTGCCATTTTTTTCAAAAGTGATTTCCTCAGCGACTGGCTTGACAACTTTTTGAGAGTTTAATTGGCCATAGATATATGGGTTTATTTCTGGTCTCTCTCTTTCATCTGACCTATTTGGCTATCTTTATACCAAACCCACAGCCTTGATTAGAGTTGCTTTATAGTAAATGTGAATATAAGATGGTATAAGTTCCCTCAATTTATTTTTTCCATTTGTTTTGGTCATTTTTGTTTCTTTGCATTTCCATATAAATTTTAGAATTAGCCTACCGAGTTCTCTAGAGAAAAAGAGAAAAAAACGAAGCTTTGGGGTATTGATTGGGATTGTGTTGAACTTAAGATATTTTTCCCAAATTGATCTTCAATATTGATCTTTCACATCCATGAATGTAATATAACTTGACATTTATTTGTGTCTTGTTTAATTTCTCTGAGCATCTGAATGTTTTTCTGTTTTGTTTTCACTATGCATGTCATGCACATATTTGTCAAATATTCTAGAAGTATTTCATATTTTATGTAATTGCAGATGTTATTTGATATATTTTATAATTTAAATTTTGATTATGATCATTCATAAAAATACAGCTGATTTGTATGTATTCATATTTTATTCTGAGAATTTCCTAAAATTATTTATTGGTTTACTAAACTATTTTGCTGATTCCTAAAGATTTCCTACATAAATAATCATATTATCGTAATGAGGAGGAGTTAATAGAAATCATTGTTGAAATGGTGAGAGTTGATAAGTTTCTGTTCTTTTTGATTTTGGGGGTAATGCATTCACTCTTTTGCCATTAAGTATTATTTGAGCTGTATATTTTGTAGATGCCCTTTATTAGATTATGGAAGTTTCTTATATTTCTACAGAGCAGAGTGTTTTTGTCACTTATCAATGTTGAATTTTTTGAATGCTTATCCTTTACATATTGAGATGGCCACATGTTTTTTAGTTTATAATTATGTGAATTATTTTTTAAATAATTTCAGAATATTAAATATTTCAGATATTTTGTGCTATACAAAATATAGCTTCACTTCAATCAAATATAATATGTTCTCACTTTATTTATTAGAATTAGATCTTCCTTTGACCTTGACTTGGATCTAGACTCAGACTTAGGTTTATTACAGTACACAGTTGCAGTTTATTGTCTGTTGAGAATACTCATCATTTTTCATTTGCTATTTCTCTTATAATGGCTAATAACTGAACGTTTTGGGATCAATTAATGTTACAATATTTTCTCAGTAAGCAAATTTTTAAGCATAGTGATTAAAAGTATGGACTCTGTGGCCAAGTCAGCTAGGTATGACACTTGAGTCTGTCATTTAGTTGCTATGTGATTTTGGCCAAGTTATTTAACCTTACATTGCTTCAGTTTCTTCACCTAAGAAGCAGAAATAAAGAATATTATTACTTACCTTCTAGCATTATTATAATAATTAAATGTATTGATATATAAATCATTTAATGTCTAGCATATATTGAGCATAAGTCTTGAGATTTTCTATTTTTAATTGTATAAATTTGAGTAAGCTATTCAAGCTCACAAATATGTAGTTTCTTTATCTGTTAAAATGGGAGTAAACAGTAATAGCTACCAAATAGTGGATGTTAAGTATTTAGCACATCTGTGATCAGTAAGTTAAGTCTGTTTTTATTATTGGCATTACATTTTTGTTCTTATCATGCTTTTTTCAGTAGAAACTTGTAAACTAATTTTCCATAATTTACATAAGCCAGTAGTAGGGTACATGTTAAAAAATAATCCTGAGATATAATTTTGAAATGCAAGAGTGCATGAGTCAAAGAGTGGAATTTTCTGGGCTAACACTGTAATAAGAGGGGGGAAATAATGGGAAAGAATGCATAGAACAAGTTGTACCCTAGCCTTTTCTTACCTGCATAATCCTGATGGATCCCCTATTGGCACAGTGGCTAAATGAACAACATACATAGGGAATATTCTCTGAGCCACATAAAATGACAGATTTTCTTCCTAAGTGACAAGATATTTACTTTCTAATAGATAATTTGGTATGTGTTAGAGAATGAAGAATCAGTGTTAAATTCCAGCAATGGACTAATAACTTTTATGAGCAAGAGATTAAAAGATTATTGGCTGAACATAACTCAGAACTACTGGTCTATGTTACTCGACACAGTCAGGGCAAAAAATACTTCTGGCAACTGAGTCATTATACGTTAACACTCATCTGGATTTGAAGCTGGTATGCTGAAGATGGAAAGATGTGCCCCATCAGGCCTCTCTTTTTCTGCTCCACTAACTTGCCCTTCAGGCTATTGGTCTCTACCCTCAGGAAAAATTCTCAGCAGCACACCCAGAAATAGAAGGAATTTTGCTTGGAACTTTGGGATTAAGTTAGTCTAAACTCTTGTCTCATCCATTTATATTACTTAAAAATACAAACATCTTCTTGCTGCCATGTTTCCCAGGCTCACAGTTCTGTACTGCTCAATTCCACTGCCCCTTGAATAACTCTCTGCAAGTCCATTCTGCTGTGCCCTGTTAAAGGACTTGTTCAATTGTGAACAACCTCTCCTTTTCCCTGTCATCCCATCCAGTCTCATGACTCCCTCTCTGACATCCAGCTGGGTAACATCTAAGTTGTCATCTCCATGCATTTTTAGGCCTAGAAGTGCATTTCACATGGCCTGTAGATTCATGGAAGCTTTGTACTAAAGTTAATGAAGATCAGGCTTGGGCGGCCTCTCATTCATACTGGTTTCTGAGCCCTTTCAAGGGCTCTAGCAATATGTTCATATAGTTTTGTACAATTTGCAGCCGTGAAATACTTGACTACAATCAGTTAAAACCACTTTCAGTTAAGATTTACTTTTGTACCTAATTTTATTTATTATTTTTAAAGATTATTTATTTATTTATTTATTTATTTATTATTTATTCATGAGAGACAGAGAGAGAGAGAGAGGCAGAGACACAGGCAGAGGGAGAAGCAGGCTCCATGCAGGGAGCCTGATGTTGGACTCGATCCTGGGTCTCCAGGATCAGGCCCTGGGTCGAAGGCGTTGCTTAAACCGCTGAGCCACCCTGGCTGCCCTGTACCTAATTTTATAATTATAAATTTGTATTTACCTAAAGAGGGTCTCCAAAATTCTGTAAATTTCAGGTACCACAATATCTGGACCTGCCGTTATTATTTAAGTTAAAAAAAAGTTCTGTTTTCGAGATGGTAATAACAGTTTTATTTCAGAAGGTTACTCAGAAAGACACCTCAGAAAGTCTGTGCCAAAATACTGTCAATTAAACTTCAGAATCCAATTTAGTAAAATGTGATTAATAAGATGAACTAGGAAAAACACGAATTTGACACATTGCAAACTAAATATGATGTATTTTGGTTAATTATGGTCTTATAATATCCCCTCTTTTGTTCCCCTCTATTGATGTGGACAAGTCAATGTAAGCAATAGCATTTCATTCTCTTCTTTTTGAGCAAAGATGAGTGTGCATTTGTCAGGTTGCAAGCTTTTACCTCCATGCTGGAAACTGTCTTCTTTGTTTTTTTTTTTTTTTTTTTTTTTTAAATTTTTTTATTTATTTATGATAGTCACAGAGAGAGAAAGAGAGAGAGGCAGAGACACAGGCAGAGGGAGAAGCAGGCTCCATGCACCGGGAGCCCGATGTGGGATTCGATCCCGGGTCTCCAGGATCGCGCCCTTGGCCAAAGGCAGGCGCCAAACCGCTGCGCCACCCAGGGATCCCGGAAACTGTCTTCTAAGGTAGGCATTCTGGTCTGATATTTGACATAGGTTTATCGAATTCCACCGGGATTTTGACTCCTGAAGTGTGATTTTAATTTTGGGAGCCTCGGGAGTAAAATTTTTATCTATGGCAAAGGAAATCATGTAATAATGAAACACATTTTTTGAAGTACATTTTTTGTATTCCAATCTGAAGAGAGATGTGTTTTTTCTGTTTGAATATCCCACTGAGAGCCTATGTCAGAGTATATCATAAGTAGGCACATAAAAGACGATGCTCAAACAATTTCCCACTATTTTGCTTTAAAAATATGATTTTACATGCAGAGTAAATATAATAATTTTCAAATCACGATTATTTACAGATGAGCATATACATCAAATATCTATTCATTAGGAATGCTATAAATGCTTTTACCTGATTATTGTGCTTCAAATTTAATAGGTATAGAGGAAAACTATTAAACTGGGATGATACCAAAATTATGGTATAATGAAAAAGGAAACCATTTGAAGATGCTTAATGAATAACACCTGCTTTGCAGTTCCATTTACTAGGTATATCAAATTCTTGGAATAATTCAGTTATATGTTCTTTTCCTAAGCTTTCATATAAATTGTTTTGAGATATTTTAGTTTACTTTATATACTCTGTCTCAATACTTGCCTGACTTTATCCAAAATGATGATCCCACGTAAAAACCTGCTATTGTCTTTTCACCTAAAAAAATGATTGCTGTATTTTATGTTACCATTGAAGACCTTAGTAATTTTTCCTAGGCATTTGTCCATGATTAGTAGGAAAATACAGTGCTGGTAGTGTGCAAATGATGGGGCTTGTTCAGTATAAATCGAATTTGTTTATTAACAAAGGGGTAAAAATTAAAGCTTTAGAGTAAGTACACCTAAAATTACCCAGTCTTTTTTTTTATCTCATAAAAATTAACATTATTATCATATTCTTTTTATTTTTTCCTCATGGTAATATTTTGAAATTATTTTTCACTTTCACCTGCATCTTTATTTCTGGATAGGTGCCAACAGCTAAGCAGCAGAAGACTTAGAAATTTCCTAAGATTCCTGTATCTCCAGTTTATTCAGTTTATTCACCCAATCCAAGAGGTCTTATTTAGAGTAATGAGATTAAAAGAAAAAAAAAAAAAGGATTTGCTATCAGTTACAAATAAGCATTTAAATTTTCTTTTATCCTTCTGTAAGTTTCAGGGTCTTCTCTAGTAGAAGTATGTATAAGTTTGCATTGTGTTCAGCAGACAATATAAAAGAATATAAGTACATATAAAATATAAAAATAAAAAAGTAGCAGGAATATTCAAACTTAAATTGTGAAACTGCTATCAAGGTAGTAAGTTCTCTTCTTCATACACCTCGCCATTTATCTGTATGACCGTTTTGATTCTGATCAACAAAGTAATTATATTTATAAAAAGATAAATCTTCTTTTAAAACCAACACTTCCATAATATTGGACCTGAATTGCCATTTGTGGGTCACCTAAAAAATGTGTGATCAGAACTTCACCTCAGAGTGACTTTCAAAGTGAAACATTCAGAAGCTGCATGATGCAGTAGACCATAAAAAGCTAGAAACGTGCAGACTTGACTAGAGCAGTGACTCCGTCCGGCAATCTTTCAAGTACTTCGTCTACATTCTCCATTACTCTAACTAGATTTATTTATTTCAGAGCTTAAGTAAATATAGATCAACATTCTGTAAAGTTAAGTAAATTCATTTTAATTGCTCAATGTTGATAATAGTACCTTATGAAAACCCCACTGTAGATTTTTTGTTAAAAATAATATTCCTACATTAATGGATGCTTTTTAGTTTGTTTTCCAATCTAAATTGCTACGTTCTTGATTTCCTAAAAAATAAAAAGTATACTTATAATTTTGCATAATTTAATTATATTCCTTGTTTTTTTTCTCATTTACATGATTGTAATTTTCCTTTGCAAAGGTCACCTATGTTATGAGTTCTTAGAGAAGATTAATATATGGTCTAAAAATATGATTTATAGGTGCTTGGTTGGGAGATTTAAAAAGATATTTGAAACTCTCAAGGGAGGTTATAAAGAAGATCAGGGTAATTCAATTTCGACATTGTAAATTTAGAATAAATTTATATTGCCCCTTCATTTTGATAAAAAAGGCTGCCAATGTATACTTCTTAATAAGATTGTTTTTAAAAGAAAATTGCAGGCTATCACTTTACTAGAGAGACATTCCTATTTTTTATAGCAACATGATGTGATATGTGATATGTTTAGAGCCTACCTGCCTGTACTCACGCTGCTTCCTCCTCGATAAGTGTCTTTTCCACAACAACTCTGCATATTTAAGTCCTATAATGTTTTTCAACAACTAACAGGCATTCTCTTCTTTCTGAAGTGTTCTTCGGAATTCTCAATTACTTCTTTATTTTTATTGCAATTCCCGTCTCAATTTTAACTTTTTATCTCATTTTTTGTCTTATGGTTACATAGTTCTATCTTTGTCATTATTGTGACTTGAGGACAGAGACATTTTGAAATCTCCCTAGGGAATCTAGAACATTTAGGTTATCAATAAATGTTAAACAGCATGTATATAAATCATTTTAATATCATGCAATAAAGAACCCTAAACCCTAATTTCTTTGTCTCTCTCTTTTTTAATAAATTTCAACAGCTTCAAGGTGTAATTTGTGTATCATAAAATTAAACCACCTTGTATATACAATTCAATGATTTCAGTAAATGTATACAGTTGTGCAGTATCAGAATATTTTTATAACCTCCGACATCCCCTTGTGCACAGTAAATCCCTCATTTCTGTAGAATAGATTTTGAGGAGTAGAGTGGCTGGATTATATGGTAAATGTATATTTAACATTAGAAGATTAGCAAATTGTTTTTCCAGGTGGTTCTGCCATTTTATATTCCCACCAGCAAATTATGCTCCACATTCTTACTAGTTAGACTAGTACGCCAGTCTTCCTTCCTTCTCTGTTTCCACGAACTCTAGTGTGGTATCTTTTTGTGATTATAATTTGTGTTTCCCTAATGATTAATTATGTTGAATATTTTTCCATAGCTCTCTTGCCATTCCATCTTTTTATTTTATTTTTTTATTTAATTTTTATTTTTAATTTTTTTTTGCCATTCCATCATCTTTTGTAGGGTGGAGCTGTCAACTAAAATATTTTCCCATTTTAATGAAATTTTTTAATTCTTATGTTTGAGTTTTTTTTTTTTTTTAATATTTTTTATTTATTTATGGTAGTCACAGAGAGAGAGAGAGAGAGAGAGGCAGAGACATAGGCAGAGGGAGAAGCAGGCTCCATGCACCAGGAGCCCGACGTGGGATTCGATCCCGGGTCTCCAGGATCGCGCCCTGGGCCAAAGGCAGGCGCTAAACCGCTGCGCCACCCAGGGATCCCATGAGTTTTAAGGGTTCTTTATATTCTCTGGGATACATAAGATATAGGTTTTGTAAATATTTTCTTCTAATCTGTTGCTTGTCTTTTTCTATTTAGGGATGTCTTTTGATAAGTAAAGTTTTTAATTTTAATAAAATATTTTTAGTCATTTTTACTTTTTGTGCTTTTGTGTCATATCTAACAATATTTGCCTATGGCAAAGTAACAAAGTTCTTTCTCCTGTGTTCCTTCTAGAGATTTCATAGTTCTAGTTGTTTTTTTTTCTCTTTTTTTTTAAGATTTCATTTATTTATTTGAGAGAGAGAGAGAGAAAACATAACAGGGGAGAGGCAGAGGAAGAAACAGCAGAGACGCTCAACATGCGGACTTGATCCCAAGATCCCAGGGTCACGACCTGAGCTGAACGCAGACACTTAACAACTGAGCCATCCAGTCACCCTCATAGTTCTAGTTCTTACATTAAGCTGATAATTCATTTTAACTTAATTATCTGTATGGTGTGAGGGAGAGATTGATGTTTATTTTAAAAGTAGATATATCAATATTTCTGTACCATTTGTTGAAAAGAATATTCTTTCCTCATTTAATTACTATGGCACTTTTGTTCAAAACCAACTACCATGCATGTGAGGACCATTTTTAGACTCTTTTTATCCTGTTCCATTGAACTGTATGTTTATTCTTGTGCTAGTACTAATCACTTTTGATTACCTTAGCTTATATAGGAAACTGGGAAATCAGGAAATATATGTTCTCCAACAATATTTTTTTCCTTTTGCCAAACTGCTTGTTTATTTTAGATTCTTTACAGTTCTTTATAAGTTTTAAGCTCAGCTTATACATTTTTACACCCCCCTCCTCCCCCCCAAAAAAAAGCTACTGGAATTTTGTTAAGATTTGTGTTAAATCTATGGTCAATTTGGGAAGAATTTACTTTTTAGTATTTTGAATCTTCTAAATCATAAATATGGCATATCCAATTATTTGTCTTCTTTAAATTCTATCCTCAATATGTATAGTTCTTGCTCTACTTTTGTTAAGTATATTCCCAAATATTTTATTCTAATTCAGTACTATTTTGAATAGAATTTCTAAAGTTCATTATCCAATTTATTTTTCCAATATGCAGAAGTATGATTGGTTTAGGGGTATTGATATTGTATCCTGCAACCTTTCTAACCTTGTTTATTTGTCTGATAAATTTTTGTAGATTCATTATGAATTTCTACATACAAGATTATTTTGTATTTTATCTGCCAAGAAAGATAGTTTTATTTCTTCCATAACAGTCAGTATATTGAATATTTCATTCCAGAGCCTACAGTCTTTATTATTTCTATTGAATAGTCAGATATTGATGTATTCATTTCTCCTTGTATGATATCAGTCATGTTTTTCTTAGGACTTGGGGGGGCTTTTTCATTGTCTTTAATTTTGAGCAGTTTGACCATTATGCACTCAGTGTGGGTCTGTGAGCTCAGGTTCCTCATTAGGGATGAGAAATAATTTTGGGCCATTTCTTCACTTTCTTCATTTTCTTTTTCTTTCTCTCGTTTGTGGACTGATAACTCATTACCCATATGTTGAAATGCATGATATTATTCCAAAGATCTTTAAGGTACGTTCTATCTATCTATCTATCTATCTATCTATCTATCTATCTATCTACTATCTATTATCTATCTATCATCTATCCATCTATTTTAAAGATTTTATTGATTTATTCATGAGACACACACACACACACACACACACACACACACACACACACAGAGGCAGAGACACAGGCAGAGGGAGAAGCAGGCTCCATGCAGGGAGCCTGATGCAGGACTCGATCCCAGGTCTCCAGGATCACACCCTGGGCTGAAGGCAGGCACTTAACTGCTGAGCCACCAGGCGTCTCCTATCTATTTATTTTTATTCAATCTTTATTATCTCTATTCTTTGGAATGGATTTTTTTTTGTTCATTTATCTCAGTTAATATTTGTTCATCATTCATCTTCAGTTCATATTTTTTCATCTCCATCTCAAATCTCTGGATACGGTCATTGATTGAATTTTTCATTTCTGTTATTGTAACTTTTATCTCTGAAACTTCCACTTTGTCTTTTTTATACTTTCCATTTCTCTTTGAGAGTCCCTATTTATAGTCTCATTGTTATCATATTTTTCTTTAAATGTTTGAACATATTTTCTTTAATTATTTGACTGACTTAAAATAGTCACTTTGAAGTCTTCATTACTAATTCCAACATATGCAAGATGAGACCATTTTGAGTTGTTTTATGGTTGTGTTTTGGTGATGTTTTCCCCTGAGGAAGTGTCACACTTTTTTCTGTACATAGAGGAATTTTGCCTAAACCTAGATGTTTTAGATGATATATTCTAGGAACTCTAGATTCTGTTTTATTTTCCTGATCATTCTTGTTCTTTGTTTTATTATTGTGTCAGAAATTATAAAACCAGACTTTCTCATGGACCTGTCGTTTCCCTGCTTGGCCTATTTCTTGTTTGGTTTGCTTTTGCGAAAGGGCTAAGAGGACTTACAGTGATGTCTCCATAATTTAGTGATCAGCCAATGATTCAAGCGGATGTTAGGCTCACAAACCTCATGACTACAACGCTGCTTTAGCAAACCAAGCTATGTGACACACCTTCAAGGTCAAAGTCACTACTCGTGTCTCACTAGGCTTCTATTTTTTCAGGGTTCTCTTAGGTTTCTTCATACTTGCATAGTGATATTTGGAGACAGAAATTGTCCAGAAATATTTGGGTAACTCATATCAGCATTTCTATTTCTGTGTCACTTCTAGAATCTCCCTGTTGAGTTCTGACTCATCTTCCTCTCACCAGACACTTAGTTTCCAATCCTGAGGTCATAGGCTTTGTTTTCCTAATATTTACAAACCGAATCAGCTCCACTTAGCCAAAACAAAAACAGCGATAACAAAACCATATTTTTGCTATTATCTACTATCCCTCAGCCTTCAACTGAGTCTTCTCTATTATTTCAGAGTTTCTGGGTTTTGTTCTTAGCCACAATTAAAACTAGAGCTTTCTCTGACTAAGCTGGTGGGGAAACCCAACAAGAAGGCCGCTGCTTTTTCACCATTCTCACCCAACACTGTTGGAAATTTTGAAAAATAATTGTTTCTCAATTTTTTGTGTTTGTGTTTGGTTGATTTTTAGTACTCTGAAATAAATGAGTTGATATATATATATATATATATATATATATATATAGTTTTATGTTCGTTTTCTGCCAAGGGGTGTCACCTAGCCTCCTCATATCACAGTTAACAAAACTTCCAATGGAGTTTTATTTTCATGGAAATTCTACTAAAAATCAATATTATCATGTAGAAAATATAACAATATAGATGCTATCATTCCTTAATAGACTACTACTGCATTAAAATAATAATTTACAAGTGAAATAATACCTAATAAATGTTTAGACATTATTGAATACCTAGATATCTGAGTTTCATAAGCATAAATGAGCATATGCAGTAATTTAGTAAACTAAATAATATAAAGGTGTGTTGAAATAAAATAAATTACATGTATGATAAATTAATGTAAAGAAAGTCCTATGGTAAAACAACATAAAGACAACTCCAGAATAAGGGGCAACAGTAATCTGACTCCATATTAGAGCAAAGCTGAAAATGGAAATTATATGTTGAAAGCAAACCAGCTGCCACCTTGTGAACAAAAACAATCAAAATATATTTTCCCGCTAATGCAAAAGAAAAAAATCAACTCAACAGAAATATTTTATAAATTAGCATATGCTGCAAAACTTATAAACCGAGTTTTTCATTCAAAATAATTTTTAATGTTGAATGATACCAAAAAGTATCTTGCACTTAGGGTAATGATGTTGTACATGATGCTATTTCATGACATGAGCGGTAATATTTGAATAAAATGAACAAAATTATAGTACTGTAATTTAAAATCTCTATAGCAATAATATGATTCTCAGATTTAGTACTTCTAATGGATCCAATATATATGATATTACTATTTATAGCACATCTCTTCATGATTCAGAGCGCCACAACTCATCTGCTTCTCCAAGCCCAGTGCCTGAAAGTGCCAAAATAATTTGGTTTCTTAATCCACGCACTCTTTCTATATTAATTCAGGTCACAGAGTTCATGATTATAGACTTTTTATTTAGGAAATTGCAATTAACCTATATTTAAAACCTATTACAGTTATATAAATATATAGCTTTGAGACCTTGCCAAGTTATTTAAATATCTTGGTCTCACAAAATATGGAGATAATATTTACCTGGGTGTTTTTTTTTAATAGAAATAATAGAAATTTTTTTAAGTTGGTTTGTGTATAGGAGATTATTAAATCCCTCCATGTTCCTTGGTTGGAAAAAAAAAAAGAAAAGGAAGCTAAATCCATGCAGTTATGCCTAGAGAACAAATCAAGTCAGTCATTTAATATCAGACATTTTTATTTGACTAATATGGAAGAAAAGATAAGGACTTTCTCACTTCAAACACTGTGCTTCAGAACCTGAAACCCCAATGTATAGGGAAGGATCAGAATATATTATTTATTTATTTTTACCTAGAAGGAAGTAAATTGTCATTTGAGAGAATGTACGTTTTTAAGCACTAGGGAAAAAGCAAAAAGAAAACAGTAGTTTCAAATTTCTTCTAGATGCATTAGTACGTAAACCTCTAATATCTGATTATTAGATAGTTTGGGAATGAGATAGAGCTCAAAATACTTAAAGGACTATTTTTGTTCCTATTGGAAACTGTCTAATATAATAAAATCCCTCAGAGAAAAGGTCTGACACCAAAAGAACACACTGACCTTGGAAGTAGAATAGATTATTTGTTAAGAAGATTGTTCCCTTGAATTCATTCTGTTTAAGTATCTTGTTGAATCTCGTTGCTGTGTGTGTGAGACCAGTCACATGTGAGCAAACTCCCCTGAGCCAGAAATTATATAAAGAAATTGACTTTGATAGGAAGCTACCACTTCCAGGAATATCACTTTCAAATCTGTTCTTATGGTAGACATGAATTTAAAGTTATGGTTGGAGAGAAATTTGATCAGTTGAGTAGGAATAAACATAATATTTGCTTGAACTGTCGAGTAAGGAATTTGGAAAGGTTGCACATGTGCCAGTTGAAAAGGAAACTGGAAGAGAAATACCTCGTGGGAGATCTAAGATGAAAATAGCTTGGGGAAAATAAGCAGCTTTAACAATATATGTGTCAATTTTAAAGAAATAAAACTGGGACATTTAAGATCTTGAAATATTTTTTGTACCTTAACTTGCTAGAGGCACAAAGAAGTCATCAGTTTTAAATTTAGTTATTTCTTAGTATACCCATCCCATAGACATTTTGTATAGAGAATTTACAAAAGAGAAAGGTGAAAAGAGTTGACCCGTGGTCTTATTTGTAACATAGAGATCAAAGAAAAATATGTAACTAAAAAGGGAAAACCACACTGTGAAAATACATGCAATTTCATGGAGATTTTCCCCATAATTTAACTTGTGGAAAACTCATCAACAATTTTTGCTTGCATATCAATGACCAAACTTCTAACTTTCTTAAACTGACTTTTGCCAGTTTTTATCAGTAATAATAGTGATTGGAAAAGTCAACTTTAAAAAGTATGCATCTTGTATATCTTCGTTGTAGAATAAGGAAACAGAATGAAGATGATAAGGTTTACACCATCTAACTTCAGGACATAATGGTGAAGGATATCAGGGGAATGTATTTGCTCTATTTCTGTGCATATTTTGCATGTGCAATGGTGACAGCAGGTATTGACAGCTGGCTGGGGTAATGTAGCATCTGCTAATAAGCTGTAGTGCCCGGGAAGGCACTGGAATAGTTATCAAATAATTATATATATATTTTTTTTATTTAGTCCTCCTTAGTCAAGTTCAGAATGTTCTGTAAATCTACATTTGGCACACTGACATTGTGAATGGTGAATACTTGTTTTACCCCAGTAAAGTTTTGCACAAGGGA
Source organism: Canis aureus (assembly GCF_053574225.1). Classification (NCBI taxonomy): domain Eukaryota; kingdom Metazoa; phylum Chordata; class Mammalia; order Carnivora; family Canidae; genus Canis; species Canis aureus. The sequence continues at coordinate 16,739,624 of NC_135621.1, read as the reverse complement.
AAGAAATTTTGCATCAATTTGGCTTTAGGTTTGCAAAATATCAATATTTTGAGTCACAGGTAAAATGTATGTCTTGTAAAATCGAAATTGGCTAAATGAGTGCACCCTTAATTTAATTCATTGATCTGTAATATCTGGATATTTTGATGCTTCTTATTTACAGCCCACAGGGCTTTCCTATGAAAAGAGAGAAGGCAAGAAAAGGGAAAAATGGAATAGAATTTATCACTTTTCCAAGTATAACCAGTCTGGGTCACGTGAAATAAAAGTTTTCTAAGTAACATAGCTATTTATGTGATTATTTATCAGATATTTGTCAAAATATTCCCCTTTCCCACGTTTTCTTCATGTTTGAGCCAAATTCTTAACAAATCTAGTGACAGGAAACCTTAGTTTGAAACTCTATCTCACTTTATATTTGAATTCAGGATATTGGAGGATCAGATCTATTCCTCCACCTGGATTACAGATTTGGACCTTTAACAGAGTAAATCCTTTTTGTTATCTGACAAAGTGATTTCTCTTTTTATGTTCTTTTTCAAGAACTATTTTGACCAAATCTGAAGTGCTATTAGAACATACAAATTCTACTGTTTTTGATGCACTTTCATTTTGAAGGTACTCTGATAAGGGAGAAAAAAAAAACATGAATAAGAAAAAAAATACTTGATTTCAGGAAGGTAACCTCATATGGAATAAAGAGACATGTTTTTAATTAATTATAATGAAATACAGGGACGCCTGGGTGGCTCAGTGGTTGAGCATCTGCCTTGGGCTCAGGGCATGATCCTGGGCTCCTGGGATCGAGTCCCACGTCAGGCTCCCTGCGTGGAGCCTGCTTCTCCCTCTGCCTGTGTCTCTGCCTCTCTCTGGGTCTCTCATGAATAAATAAAATCTTTTAAAAAAATTCTAAAAAAAATTATAATGAAATACAGAATGATACAATTAACATAATAGAAATCCAAACAGATTGCTCCAGGAATCCCTTAAAGAGAGTAAGTAGGGAATTATTTTTAAAAAGATTTTATTTATTGAGATGAAGAGAGCTCCTGTGTGCATTTGGGCCAAGTGGGAGGAAGGGGCACAGGAAGAGAGAGAAGCAGGCTCCCCATGAGCAGAGCAGGGGCTCCAATCCCAGGACCCAAGACCATGACCTGAGCCAAGGGCAGATGCTTAAGCGACTGACTCATCCAGCTGCCCCTAAATTGAACATTCTTAAATAAAAATCAAAAGAGAATTATAGCATTTATATATTTCTATTTTTTATGAATTTGCTGCAAAGATAAGGACTAACAACAGGTTAATTTTAAGTGATTATAGCTGCAGTGTTTAGATGGACACAGTTTGTACCTAAAAGGACTGTTTTATAGTATTTTCATTTTAAAATTGGACTTCTTAAATTCAGTGTGTGTGTCTGTGTGTGTGTATTCTCAGAACATTCAAAGCAGTAGGTAGTGATGTTTTAAGATTGTAGTTTTTGTCAATATGAGTTTAAGAGAGAATCCAGATTTTTGTGAAAATGAGCTTTTTGAAAGATGGATATTCCTTATGAGCCTACAGTGATAAGAAATTTTCACCTTTCTTATTCTCTGCTTCAATAGAGAATATGACAATTTTAATTTTATATTTCCAGATAGAAAAGAGAGAACCAGACTTTTTGATTAATCTAAGTCCTTTCTAACCTTCCTCCAGGGTAATACTTTTAAGAATCTGGTCCATGGACCCTGTCACTATCCTATGAAAACTATAAACTATTTCCACATAGGGAAAAAAGTACATTCAAACACAAAATTTTAAACTCAATTTTAGAGGATTTAAAGACCTCAAAACTCCATTCTCAGGCCCCAGACTCAGATTGCCTAATCTAGAGCCTTTCTACCTTTAAATGCAATCTACTACATTTACCAAAATATGCTTAATAATGCTTCTTAATGTATGAGTCTCAGGGAAAAAAAAAGACATTTAGCATTTAACTAGGAAACCAACTGTATAAATCAGGATTAAAAGTTTTGCTGTGATTATCGCTCAGTTAAAAATCTAGTGCAAAGTGCATTCTCGAAATAAACAGTGAAATTGCTTTTACTATGAAAAAAGAGGCACTTTTATTAATATTCCTTAATTTTGGAGAAATCATGTGATTGTATTTTTCAGACCTATGGGGAAAACCATTAATGCTACATCCTATTGTAGTTTTGTGAGCTAGAAACAAGAATGCTTTGCAACAACAGAATTCATTGGGATTTTTGATATTTAAGTTTTTAGTACAAATCACGTAGAGAAATAATATTTATTTTTAAAGATTTTATTTACTTATTCATTAGAGACACACAGAGAGAGGCAGAGACACAGGCAGAGGGAGAAGCAGGCTCCCTGTGGGGACCTGATGCGGGACTCGACCCCGGGACCCCAGGATCACGCCCTGAGCCAAAGGCAGACCCTCAACCCCTGAGCCACGCAGGTCCCCGAGAAATAATATTTAAAAATAATATCTCTATATGCCACTATCTCTTCCTTTTCCTTATACACCATTAGTATTGAAAATACTTTTTTGAGAGAACTACATAAGCATAGTTTTATAGTATGATTTTTGAATAATTTACATGATATGCCTATATACTAGCAGTTTATCCTTTATTTGCCTAAACCATTTGAGACAAGACTCAGAATTTTTATTTTCCTTTTATTATTCAAGCTCTCATTTTTAAATTTTTTTTTTTTTTTTTTTTTTTTTTTTTTTTATGATAGTCACAGAGAGAGAGAGGCAGAGACACAGGCAGAGGGAGAAGCAGGCTCTGTGCACCGGGAGCCTGATGTGGGATTCGATCCCGGGTCTCCAGGATCGCGCCCTGGGCCAAAGGCAGGCGCCAAACCGCTGCGCCACCCAGGGATCCCTAAGCTCTCATTTTTAAAAAGCCAGTTTTCAATCAACCTATTCAGACTTTCCAATAATCAAAACTCCCTGCTCAATCCTCAAGAATTACCTTTATACAGTCATAAAAATACAGAGGTACAAACCTTTGCCATTCCAATAGCTGCTGTCCCTTCTCAATAGACTTTTGCTTTCTGACTTTAAGACTTCATGGATGGAATTATTCCAAATAAGTCTTCATTAATAGGTCAATGTTTATCAACTTTGACCTACTGATATTTGGGGCCAGCTCATTTTTATTGACAGGAGCTGTCCTGTGCATTGTGGGATGTTTGAAGCATCAATGGCCACTCTCTAATAGATGTTTGTATCATGTGCAGGTGTAACACCCCAAAATGTCCCCAGATACTGCTAAATGTCTCTCAGTGGCAAAATACATCCCACTGCTGTAGGTGACTACTCACCTGGGCATTTTGGCCTTCTCTAACACAGAGGGTTCTTCTTTTGATTTATAGTCTGATTTATAGCCCCCAAATTATTTTTTCCTAATAAGTGTGACTTGCAATAAAACTTACTGTTGTGATGCTTTGGAGGTTAACTGCCTGAGACTCATCACTTCATAGGTATTGCTCATTGTATCAAGGAATCTAGGATCTCCTGATAGTCAGAAATTAACTCATTACCTTAAGTATTTTTCAGAAGTCCAATAAAATTGTTTCACTCAATATTGCTGAATGACAAACTCTAGGAAAGCTCTACAAGTGGTAGTGTTTTTATAGGTTCCTCCCCCCTTTTTTACATATCCCTTTTTCACTTGCTTAACCAATAATTATGGACCAAATTGTGAGCAGATGAGCCGAACTGCCACAAACACATACAAGCTAATAGTACTTATTTCTCAAGAAGTTGAAGACACACTAGTCTAGTCTTTTCCATTCCCTTCTATCTGGCCAATTAATAAGAAGTTACCAAGGTGATTAATATTATATAAATAATGTCACTTCAATCTCTCAAAGTCTTCAAGATTTTCACTCACAAACTTATAACCTTCATGTAAGTCTTTATCACTTATGATGACTTCTCAAGGTCCCTAAGGTATGTGCTTCAGTCAGTTTTACTAGAGTCTTGATTATACCTTTGGGACATGAGAAGCCTAGGATCTGCATAATTTACTTTAAGATACCTCCTATCTTCCTCCTTTTTAGATCACACACAGAATTTTACTAAGAATATGATTTTTGGAGTCTGACCTCCTAAGTTATAGACTTGGCTGGACACTTAGCTATGTGACCTTGGGCAAGTTATTTTAGTTTCTAAATGTTACCCTATTAAAATATGAATGCTATCTATTCTTGGGTTGGTGCTATGATTTACTGAGAATATTTATGTAAAATGCTTCAGTAGCACCTATTAAATAGTAATGATAGCAAGTATTGGCCATTATTATTCCCTGTTTGCTACCTCCTTGCTTCCTAAATTAAAGTTTGAAATGACTAGTATCCAGTGTCTGGAAATCATCTGAAGGGATCATTTTCTTAGTTTCATTTTTCATATACCATCTCAGCTTAGAAGCTCTACTCTTCCAAGCTATGAAATCTTTGCCATTTGTATTTTTTTTAATTTTTTAAAATTTTTATTTATTTATGATAGTCACAGAGAGAGAGAGAGAGAGAGAGAGAGAGGCAGAGAGAGAAGCAGGCTCCATGCACCGGGAGCCCGACGTGGGATTCGATCCCGGGTCTCCAGGATCATGCCCTGGGCCAAAGGCCCGCGCCAAACCGCTGTGCCACCCAGGGATCCCTGCCATTTGTATTTAACAAAGAGTTCATGCCTCTCTTATCACCCTCCAGGGTTGGTAAATTTCAGGTATTGAAAGTTAGAGGCAGGCCTTACCCTTATAGGACACAGGAGAAGACAAAGCAAGAAAGGGATCATCCCTGCTTCCCCAGGAGTAAGGCGACTCTCCTCAAATACTTCTTCATCTTCTGCTTTGATGACAGATAGTTGATGATGATAGATAGATACATAGATAGATGATAGATAGATAGATAGATAGATAGATAGATAGATAGATGATAGATAGATGATAGATATGCACACACACAAACCATAACCTGTCTAAGGTTTTAAATGTATTTACTAGAAGTATAAATGAATACTTCTGGATATCTTAGAATATACCTTTACTTTCTTTTAAGATTTTATTTATTTATTCATGAGAGACACAGAGAGAGAGAGAGAGGCAAAGACACAGGTAAGGGGAGAAGCAGGTTCCACGCAGGCAGTCTGATGCAGGACTTCATCCCCGGACACAGGGTCATGCCCTGAGCCAAAGGCAGACGCTCAACCACTGAGCCACCCGGGTGCCCCAGGATATGCCTTTACTTAAAAGAAAGTTAAAACTGTTCAGGTTGACATCTTTGGATGGCAGCTGTTAGTTGATACAACCACAGGTTATGTGTTTTAGAATATAAGCCATTGCACCAATAGAGAACATAAAGTTTAAGAATACGAATCAGAAATAGAACTACAGAGAAGATATTATTCAAACCTCAATTAATTTTAAAATATTGTATTTGTAAAACTGTAAGTACTGGCAACAAAAAGTTCATGGACGAGTCTCTTAGGACTCCATGTAAACTCATTCATGGCTCTACTGGACAGCACTTCAACTGAGTATATATTTCTAGATCCTTCTTAAATCGGCAGGGATATTTCTTGTTCATTTAAAATCTCAATGACAACCCATTCCCTTTTCTCTGTGTTGCCAACCTCTTAAGTTTCAAAGCATCCCTATAAAGTGCATTGACCTGGAAATGCATATTTACTCATGTAATTCCACTACCTCACTTTTGGTGTTTAATGAACTTATCCTCTGAATCTGGGTATTTCAAGATATGTGTGCAGCGTTTTACTTCCTTTGCTAAAACCTCTACTTAAATGGTAATAGAGTAGGACAACAGAGTGCCTGAAAAAATACTTCTAAATACAGGTGACTATATAGTGTGTTTAAAATCTTAGAATAATCATACGTCTAAGTTTAAAAGTATGCAAATTGTCTAGACTAGCATGAGGTGAGTAGGAAAAATCAATAATGGAAGATTATAAGATGTCATTCATGATTCTGAAGATATTCTTTTATTTATTCCAAAAATATTTATTGAGCTCCTAAGAGGCAGTGCACTGTAGTTTCCCTGGTGAACAGTATGAGGTATACAAATAAATGGTTATAATATAATGAGATAATTAATGAAAACTGAAGTGCAATATGCAAGCATATAGGAAGAAACAGCTAGAAATAGAATGGCTTTTATTTCAAAGACACAGAGGAGGCCATTTGTAACAAATACAATTGATACCCTGCTTATATCACTTAATGACCACTGTCCAACTTGCAACTCACAGTATCTGAATCTCAGCCCCAGCAGGCTTTCTCTAAGGGGAGGAAAACCACTGTGGCAAGACTCTGGCAGGCGAGGAATATCAAGGAATTAACATTTTCTCCCATTCGCTAAGAGGCAAACGTCGATCAATGACTAACAGGAGTTGAAGACTGCAGCCCGCTACCTCTCATGGAATAACTCTGAGATCTATATTTCATACCATTTCCCACGGTTTCCGCAGATCTTAGCTCCAGTCACCCATAATGGTTGCGTGCTTTTTTATTTACTGTCTTCTATTCCTTGTCTCACTTATCACATTCCTTCCTTGTTTCTTGCACCTTTCAAATAAGCCACTTGCCTTCAAATCTCCATTTCAGAGTATACTGCTGGGAATCGCAAACTAAAGCACCATTTAATCTAACAATTCCCAAAGTGAAAGAATGAAAAAAATGGAAAAAAAAAATTCTACGTGATATAAAAGTTAACCACCTCTCTTTGCCTTGTTTCATGAGTTTTGATATTTCTTCTTGACTACTATGTGGTGATGAAACTGAGCCAAGAAGATATCTCTTTGGGAGGTGGAAACACCAAGACAAAAGTGTGCCTGGGTCATACGGGGATATTTTAGAAATGATTTCAAAACTGACTAGAATTTGACCCCAATTCTCAAGCTTGGCCTCTAGTACAAAAGGAGATATTTTTCTTGATTTAAGGATTCTTTTTTTTTTTTTTTTTAATATTTTGTTTATTCATTTGATGAAGGGAAGAGCACAAACAGGGGGAGCTGCAGAGGGAGAGGGAGAAGCAGACTCTCCACTGAGCAGGGAGCCCAATGCAGGGCTCAGTCCCAGGACCCTGGGATCATGACCTGAGCCAAAGGTAGGTGCTTAACCACCTGAGCCATCCAGGTGCCCCTTGATTTGAGGATTCTAAAAATTAGCTTCTTAATCTCCTTCCTTAGCTGAATCATCACCACCCAGTGATTGTCAACAATGGTTAAGAAACAAGATTATCTCAGGTTATCAGGATGTCATAAAATCATTTGATGGGAGGGAAAACAAAATATATTTAAATAGCTTTCTAAGTATGGTGCGATGCAGATGTTTGAATATGAAAAGGGACAGGAAAGTTAGAAGTTGTATATTCCTTTTCTCTGTACACTCCTAAAAAAAAAAAAATGTTTGAAAAGCTCAGAGATTTAGGTTATATTGTTGCCTAGTCTATTTTATTGCTAAATAGGTAATATTACAATGTTCGCCAACTGGTCCCACTTCTCCCCCAATGAGCCATATTGCTTTTTGTTTTGTTCTGTTTTTGTATCCCATCCAACCCCTGGGGAAACAGTTTAAATTCCACCTTAGGCTTTTGGGAGGATTAAATATGATAAGAATTTGAAACCAGAAAATGCTGAGAATTGTAGACATTAGTACCAAACACATTTTTTTTATCCCAATTATCAAGGAGAAAATACACTCTTTATCATTAATAAAAATCATCTTTCTTTAAGATCCTCAAGTCCTGGTTGAGTCAAGGAAAATGAAATTTGCCAAAAACTGATTTTGAAATTTTTCTCAAGTATACTTGAAATCACTTAAATGTACAAACCAAAATCTCCCATACATACATGATTTTAGTACCTCCATGCGCGCATCTAATGGCATAAAGAAAAATGTAGAGAAAAGATTTACATTATCCCTCGAAAATTCAGAAGTAGAGAAGCAAAGGAATTTTTCTGTAAAGATCTATTCTGTCTCTACCGGGGGGCAGTCAGCATTTTCTAGATAATCCAAGTGATTTCCTACATAGTCTAAGGAACTCCTTTTATGAACCCATGACATGTAGATACTAAGTGGCCAAATAATGACAAGAGCAGCAGCAATAACAATAAAAATGGCTAATATTTATTGAACTCTAAATACGTGACAAGGATTCTTTCAAGTCCTGTGCCTCTATATACGCATTAGCATATTTCATCCTCACAACAGAGATAGATGTAATTAATATCTGTATTGAGGCAAGGGAGACACAGAAAGATCCATTACCTTGCTCAAGGTCACACAGCTGTAAGTGGCAAGACTATGATTAGAACCCAGGCACTATGACTTACGACCATTATACTACTCTAAATGCCGTTACATCACAATTATTTCAATTGTATAGAAATTATAATAAAGACACTTTTGCTCTAAGACAAAAAATTGAGCAGTGTCCTGAACGACCTATTCCCTTTCTCTGGACTGACTTGATAGAAAAATGTGAAAGGAATAATACAAACATTTAGAGTTACCCCGGTAGGAAGGAAATTAGGTTTTCTCGGCAGAATGTTGCCTCGTCGGCACACTGTAGAGATAGACAGGACCTTCAGGGTGCTGGGATGTGCAAAAATATTCCACCTTTGGCTTTAAAAGATGAGATTTTCAAATAGATGTCCCCATACATAGTAAATGTGTGTTTCTCAGATTTGATGTTATTCATTAACGATGAAACAAAGATACTGGTGGGAAAGATATTCTTGAATGAATTATCAGAGGTAAGAAACCTAAGATCACAAATCTGACTGTATTCCAGTTACAACAGGAACTTAAAGCATTTCTTGAAATGAAGAAAAGAGTTGTTTTTTTAATTATTAAAATCAATGAGTCTTATTCCAATTTTTAATGTATTGAATTTGTGTCTATTAGAGCTGTAGCCAAGTTGATCTATTCTCTCCCAACTCCTGAAATTGTATCAGTTACCACGACCAAATCAGTGGTGCGGTTAATAACGTGTGTCCCCCAACACATCCCTGCTGACGTTTGTAGACCAGCCATGCTGCAGTCAATCCATTCACTGAACCCTGATTTGGTCTAAATACTAAATCCACAATCCAAGAGGAACAGAAAGATAAAAATGAAATATTGGAAATATTGACAGCATTCCCCACCCTAAACTTTTCTGGACCAAAAATATACGGTGTAAAACTCTTTTTCTTCTTCAGAGGACAGACATATTGAAATAGAGTTCCACTGAGGCAAAGATAGGAGAACAAAGCAAGAGAACAAAAGAAAGGGTCACACAGAGAGAGCTGTGTTCAGTCGTCAACTCTGTCAATCACTACGGGCTTGTTACTTTAATGAATCCTCAAGTGTCATTATTAAGGAAAACGAGTGTCTGTTATTTCAGAATGTAAAATGACTGAATCCCCTACCAATCCATGAGGCCTCTGACACTCACTTGTAGCTCTATCATTATCATGTGCACCAGCCTGAGAATAAGGTCTATGTTCACTTTGGGCCGCGTTCAAATGCAAATACGCGTAGAAAGCCTTTCTGAGGTTGGCAAGACACAGTCCGGATTTACTACAAATTCATCTCCATTTGTGACCCATGCATTACAGCCACTCGGTAAGCAAGCTCACTTAATTTGACTAAAAATAAACCCAACAGTCTCAGGTGAAATTAGTCACTTTAGAGAAGGAGAAGTGAGGGCATCCTGGAACCAAGACACACACAGAGTCAGCTGTGGGCTCTGCTGTCAGAGAAACCAGGATTTCTCCATGAGATTGAGCTAGTTATTTAACCATGAGCTTAAGTTTACTCAACCAGAAAATGGAGGTAATATTATCTATCTCATGGGTAGATATTGTGGAGACTGGATGACATTCATGCGCCACAGCTGCAAATGTTCAACACTGCCTTTCAGCATATCGATGGTTTGCTTTCACCTTAAGAAGACGTGAGAATGACAAAGTAGATGCAGATCCGATAATCAAATAAAAGTATGATGCTTTTTATTGTCTCTCTGGAATGTTTTAGCTCATCATTCTATCATCTTTTGAATCTTTGGAAATTAGTCTATTTTTTTTTTCCACCGACCTAAGAGGGCAATATACCCAGCAGGGCTCCTCATTCTAGAACAAAGGCTTATCCAATAACACACATTCAAACAAATCCCTGTTGATACAAAATGGATGAATGAATGAATAAGAGACCACAGAGCGATCTTAAGGATCGTGATAAACTCTGATCTAAATGGAAATAATTCGTTATGAAGAATCATACCAATTAAAAAAAAAATCATTTCAATAGTCAAGACTTGACAAGTGAATCGAATGAAAAGAAATAGATGTATTAACATGCCCTCAACGTAAACAAGGATGCATCTTAACATTCCGTACAAACTGTTACTGCAGTTTTCAAAATGAAAAGAAAAAAGCTCAATTAAACAAAACAAAACAAAACAATCTGATCTAATGAAATTTAAATCTATCTAAAACTCAGAACAGTGAAAGGAACAGCTTTGCTTGTATACTGAGTGCAAGTGGAAGATAGGATGGCCAACCATGTGTTTGCCGTGGTGGAAGGACATAGTCTGCTTTCAAGTTCATGACCATGCTTAGAAATCATTTTTAATGGTTTTTACCAATAAAATTCCATAAAGACAAAACTTCTTTTCTAGAGAAAATTCTACAGAGAAAAACAAAATATCTGATCCTCATGTCTCAGCATTACTGCCATGCCAGCTGCTTGCATTTGGTAACTCCCCAGAATTCCTCCGAGTGATTCTCTGTCCCTATTTGTGCTTTGCTCCTTCACCCCACTTTCAGCATATTATTCCCATGCATTCAGTGAAGGCAAGAGTATAAGAAATGGTAACAGATGTCGTCTTGCTATGTGGCTAGAAGTTGTGCTGTGTGGCTAGAATTTCAATACATGAATGAAGACTCACTCTATCAATACAGGATGAAGTCCTGGCTGTTGGTTCCCTGCCTCATTTTATGGTAAGATTTTCCTCTTCCTGCTGCTTCACCATGAATACAAGCAGTCATGAGTCTTGCTCTAGAAAGAGTCTGCATAGTCTGCATCTTTGTTCATATGGATGTCTTGTTTTCCTCGGCTTTCTGATATATTCAAGAGCACCGTGATGCTGTAATTTTTCTAGCTAGTTTGCGTTAGAGTGTCATGAATGGTTTCTTGCAACTACATCCCACTCAGAAACAAAAGGCTTATCTTCACGTTTGTAGATTACCCCTGAAAGTAGGATTAAAGGGTAACAGGTATGTTCTTTCCATAATAATGTGATCTTTCTGTCTTTTAGCTTTCATCGTTAATTAACCAATCATCTGCTGCTGTTATTTTTGCTGCTTTGATAGCTCTTTTTTTCCACTGGCAACAAGATTTTCCTTCCTTCCTTCCTTCCTTTCTTTCTTTCTTTCTTTCTTTCTTTCTTTCTTTCTTTCTTTCCTTCATTTCACGCTGCACATTTTTTTGTAGTTTCTTCCTGAATCTGAAGGTTCATGTCTTTCAATGGTTTGGGACAATTTTCAGACATTTGACTCTTCAAATATTGCTTCTGCCACATTTTCTCTCTCACTTTCTTTCAGGACTCTTTGTTATGAGATAAAGGACATATATTTTCACTGTTTCCCCCATCACTCAAACCATTTAATGCATTTATACTTTTCCCAGATTTTTACATCTAGCACATGTATTGCTATCTTTCATAGTACGAATCCAGTTGTGTCCTTTATATAGTTGGCAGTTAGTAATTTTAGTGACTGTATTGCTCAGCTCCAGAATTTCCATTTGATTTTTTTAGATTCCAGTTCTCTCATGATATTTTTCATTTTTAAACTTTCCACATTTATTTCTCTAGCTTCTTAAATATATTAATCATGATTAGTTTAAATAACCTGCCTGCTAACTTCTTTCTTTAATCGGGATTAATTTAGGATCTGTTTTTATTGCCATATAGTCATATACTCCCAGCTCTTTGCAGTCCAAGTCACTGGTATTAGAGTCAAAAGTGTAAAGTCTCCTCACAATATTATCTTGCCCCAGAGAATATTCCCTTTATTCTATTCCATAGTGGTGTCTAATATCTTTAATTCAATTTAGGACTAAAATAAATTAAACCTTAATAGAAGTTTTGAAAAATTTTCATCTGTGTGCTCAGTTTTGCCTGCTATTTTGATCTAGGGATTCCCCAACTATTTTTTACCCTCCAATTTGAAAGTAATAAAAATAATATTGGATTAATTTAGGTTCTTTCATTATAGGTCACAAATCCAATTCTGACTAATTTAATAAAAATATGTAGGCCAGAGGGATGAAGGACCAGGCTTGCAATAAAGTATAGGCCATATCCCATGAATTAGGTTAGTGTTGGGTGGATTAATATTAGCAACTATTTGACCATCTCGAATGTCTTGAGATGAATAGACTAAAATAATTTATGTTTGCCTTTGTACAGATACAAGTTTTGAATGTTCAAAAAAAGGCCAACTTTTTTTAGTTGGGATTAGTCAAAAAGAATTTTGATAGAACAATGTAGAAACTCTGAGAATATGTATGTAAGACACATAAATTTGGTTTCTGATTGAATAAGACACAAAAAATAAGTAGGAGAGAAGAAGCAAATATTATTTCTTATTATCTCATTTTACAAATGTTATATTGTTATCAGCTCATTATACAGATGCTATTGTGCATAAAGAACCATTGTGCATTCAGGGTATTAAAATAGAAAATAAAATCCCTATCATATGAAGCCAAAAGAAGTATCCAGCCTTATTATTAGAATGACTAGTTATTTTTAGCATTTCTAGATAGTCTTACTAGGATCCAAATTTGTATGATTTTGATGTCTGCGAGAAGTATTATCTGTAACTTAAGAGATATTGAATTTAAAAAGTTCATGTATAGTTCTTGATATGATAGGTTTAGGTTAATCTACTAGAAAAATGATAATGGGAATATGTTGTACCAATACTTGGAAATGTAAAGAAACTTTAATATTTTGCAGTATGAAACATGAAGTGTTATTGCTGGAAGGGACATTAGAGATCAAATAACCCTAAGATATTATTTTACATTAATTCTTCTGCATAAATGTGCTGAGTCAGTATCAACTGTCTGGAATTGGTTCACTTCTGGCTTCAAATTCTGAGATTGTTGGACCTTAGGTCACAGTGTATTGATCTATTGGTTTAATCATTTTTTTAAATTTAGTAAGATAAATAGTAAGTTTATTTTTTTTAAAAGATCTAATATATGAATTTTCTTTTTTTTTCCCTATGACCCTAGAGGTCCATAGAGAAAGCAGTTGAGCATTATCATTAGAAGTCAATATACTGATGGTAGTATTCATTATGTGCTTAGCAGTGTTGCCTGATATAACAAACAAAAATCATGTAAAATAGTTACAAATGATAAGAACTTTTACATAGAAAAAGGGTATTATTAATATACTACATGTTAGATATTCTAAATAATAAAACTGAATAAATGATATGCTACAGTCCCCAAGCTTAGTCATAAAGAACTTCTCTGCTGATAAAACTATGGACTTCATTTTTGGCACAACAACAACAATACAAAGGATATGGGTTACCTGCCCAAGATCACACAGCCAGTTAAGTGGCAGCTATAGAAAGGACATTCTCATCTTCGAACACTGCTTTTTCCCAAAAATTTCTCTCATAAGAGGGTTGCTTTTTTAGCAAGGAACATTTACACTATATTATTATTGTGTGTAGTTAAGAAGCACTTTTTTTTTCTGTTTTGGAAAAGTGTGTAGTCTAGTTGGAAGACGGCATATGAATGTGGAATGTGTTAAAATTACAAAAGGTAACATCTTCATAAGTGCAAATTAACATAGTAAAAAGTGATGATGTAAGAAATGGCAAATTATGCAGGGTTAATCAGGTACTTTATGGAGAAGGAAAATTTCAAATCAGCTTTTGAAGATGATGAAGATAAATGAGTGGTGACATCAGGGGTAAAATTCCATGACAAAAAGCACAAAGGGAGGAACAAGGGAGTGTTACTAAGAGCTGAGTAAAATTACTCCAGAGATGAGTATAGACAAGGAGTTGAAGCCGTCACTGGGGAGCTGGAAAGCTGCTCAGAAGGCTTGCATTTGCTAGAACAGGAAATACTAAAGCCAAGCTGTAGGTTCTGTAGGAGGAGACCAGCACAATGAAATGGATCTGAGAAGAGTATTTCACCAATAATGGTCAGTATAATCTAGAGGAAAACAAACAAACAAACAAACAAACTAGCTCGTGCAGAGCAAATGCACATTTTCTTTTTTATTTTTTCAAATGCACATTTTCATTCAATTTTCTCCTTATTCCTTTGCAAGTACCATTTTGTGACATCGAGCGCTAATTGTGCTCCTACCTTGACTTCTCTCTTATTCCATTTAATAATGGGACTCCCAAGTTTTAGTTACAACACAATAAACAAGCAGGAATTGTTTCTTAGCCTCTTTTGGTGCAGGTGCATCCAAGTTCTCCCTCTGAGCCAGGGGTATATGCAGGCCACCTAGAGAGCATCTAGAAGGTAGAGGCGTCAACTGCAGATTTCCTTACCTGCTTCTGGTCTCAAGGAGGTACGGATGCTAGTCAGCAATGTTGGCATGCTCGAGGAAGGGCACCTGGAGACGACAGAGCCAGCTGAAGGGAACTGGATGCCCACATGAGGTCTCGGGGGGTCAGTTTCCCCAGCCCGGGGAGGGTCTCTCCTGTACCATTAGGTGTGAAGTAGACTCCCATGTCATTCAAGCCGCATGCATGGGATCCCTCGTTCCAGCCATTGTCGCCCGGACACTGATGTGGAAATTGCTTCCTAGAAGTGGGGCTTTGCAGCAGTAAAAATTAAAAATATGTATCATCGCCCTGGTATGTGGCTGGCAGGTGGAAGAAAGGATGTGCTGTGTGCTGGTGGGCTTCCGACACTTGTTGTCTTAAGGAAAGCTATTTCATAAACTAGGACCTGGAATAACTGGGAGTCACATGAAACGCTGCTGAATTTGTGCTTCGTAGTGGGGAGGATGGAAATCCACAGAATTCTGACTGTTTCTGCTACTTTTAGCAAAATTCTGTAAGACAGAGATAAGCCCAGGCAAGATCTGCCAGTTTGCAAGCAAAGGTGAAAGGGGGGGGTGTCTCTGCCTGTGGTCTGTAATCTAAATTACTGAGAGTCCGGAGACCGAGGGTGATGGAAAAGTCAATGTTTTCAAATCCTAAACAGCAGGAGACAAGATTTTCACTCCGAGCCTTTCCTGGTCAGACCTAGGAGGCCAAGATTCAAAACTATGATTTAGGCTACATCCTTCCAATCAAACCTATTGTCTCATTTGGGGACCATTCCCGAATTGAGAAGATGGGGTGGGGAACTTAAAGGTGCTGAGAATGTTCACCCAGAGTTACCTAACCTCTTGCCTCAGGGAGAGCAGAATGAAGCAGATAAATGCGCAGGAGATGACTTATGAGCAGTGATGATCTGCAACGACAACAGAGGACTCCTAGCTGATGATGATGATGATGATGACGATGATGATGATGATGATTATAATTAAAGTCTATGATCAAAGAGTGATATCAGAGAACAAATAGGTGTTTGTTTGCTTTTTGATCCCGAAGGTCATATTTTATTGCTTGAACCTTATTTTGTCCCAGACGCTCTAGAAATTATATTTATCAGAACCACATGAAGGGCTTAGTAAAACGCACATCTTGAGTTCCACTCGACAGCTAATAAATTAGATCTGCTTGCCAGCTAATCCAAACAAACAAAAGCAACAAAACAAAACAACCACAAAAACATCTCACCAAAAAAACCCCACAAAAAACCCAAACACCGGTTGATCATTATGCATCCTAAATTAAAACCAACTTTACCCTTTTATTAAAAATAAGCTAATAGTGAACATGAGACATACATCTGTTTTATTTTTCTTCGTGTGACAATAATGACACGTGTCAATGACAAGCATATAATAACTGAACACATTTGATAAGATTGAAAAGAAAGATAATAGCCATCTTAAAAGTTCCATTATTTACAAAAATATAGGAGTATGAACCCAGAGATTGTCAAATAACAGTATAACCATATGTACTTTTCTCAATAGACGACTAAACAAAGATCACTTTCAATTCAGCTTTGGTATAGCTTTCAGAAGAACACTATGCCCACTTATTTAAAATATAAATATACTTTGGCAAAACAGTGAAAGGTCGTGAAGCTTTTGATGAGGAAAACTATCTGAGAGCAAATAAAAGGGAGAGAAAGAGAGAAAAATGTATACAACTTTTCCTTATGAAAAAGAATAATCTAGTCATCGAGTTAATGGCAGGACATGGTAACCTGAGCACACTCACAAATGAGTCTCTCCAAAAAACCTTAACTTCTTTTTTCTTAAACTTTAAATAATGATATGAAAGTTAACCACTGTGGCCTCAGTAAGTGTTGACTCAGAACCTTTTTTTTTTTCTCAAAATGCAGACTTACCTTCGAATTCAAATAATATTTGATTACCAAGAAAGAGTTAAGTCACAAAAGAACATGGATATGATACATGTCTTTGAAGAGCCAATGGTTAGGCATAGTAAATACAGAAATAATCTTTGCTGTTAGCACTCTATAAATCTTTCATGATAATTTTTGCCTGAGCTAATTTTTAATTGCATTAGCATGCCCTTGTGCAATATGTATATTAACCTGCACAGTTAACTCACTTATTAAATCAAATATTACTTGAGATCAAAATATAGCTTTTTATAAACAAGACTGTATCATATTAGAATCAAATATTAAAATGTCATTCCTGTCATTTCCTTGGTAGAGTAACATACGGTAAGTTGTTATGTACTTAAAGGATCCACCAAGGGAGTGACTGTATAGCTTAGATCCGTTGTGCATCCTCAGCTTTGGCATAATTGCCATTATCATCCCACAGGTCATTTTTAAAACCATTACACTGTTAAGATATTTCCCATCTTAACTAAATTAAATAAAGCACTTAACATATTTCAGCATTATAAAGAATTAGCGGTAATTTATATCCAAGTGGCCACACATTTTAAGGATGTATTTATATTAATCTCATAGCAACTCTACTGATAAATTTGATCCGTGAGAATAGCAATATCCACCACCTTTGATTGCTTTCTTGAGCTATTTCAGGTCATTATAAGGTCTGAACACCAAAAATACTCAAAGGGACACCTCTTAAAGAGAGGTAGGTGTACTAAGCTACCCATGTGAGGACATTGAAGAAATTAACTCATAAACAAATACATGATCAACCATCACCAGTGGGCCCTGTTTGTTTCTATGAAAATGACAATATGGCAGTATGTTAATGAATTCCCCTTCTTCTTGGAAAAATACTGCAAGAGGAACAGTAGTGTTACATAAATTACAAAAAAAAAAAAAAAAAGTGCCTGGGTGGCTCCTGCAGTTAAGCATCTGTCTTCAGCTAAGGTCATGGCCCCAGGTCCTGGGGTCCAGCTCCATATCAGGCTCCTCGGTCAGCAGGGAGCCTGCTTCTCCATCTCCCTCTCCCTGTCCCTCCCCCTGCTTGTGCTCTCCTTCTCTCAAATAACTAAATAAAATATTTTTAAAAAGGAGGGGAAAGATAGAGGGAAATACGTGTAAGTAAATGAATAGATAAATAAAGGGTAAATAAAAATAAATATACAATATGTGCAAAATAATTATTTGTTTTGAGGAAAAGCGAAAAGCATCAAGTTGGGCTGCTCAGAACATAAAATTGAGCAGTGACGTGATTGACAGCGCAGTGGTTCTGGGCATTGGCAGCAATGGTGGCATTGCACACCACACTAAGTGAGCTACCTACTTTTAGTTATCCTTTTGGGAGGATCTAAGGGGAAAAATTTTGGTTTTATATTCAAGAACTATTTCTATTTAAATCTTTCTAAATTCTACATTTTTAATAAGATTATTATTTAATGTAGGGATTAGATCTTAGGACCCGGAGTCATGACCAGAGCCAAAGACAGATGCTTAACCGACTGAGCTACTTAGGCACCCTGACATTAATATTTTAAACTTAACGTATACCTGTGACTCTGGAGGACATTTACCTAATAGAGGACCAATTTGAACCCCACATTATTATCTTGAACACTTATTTCATCTTGTTGAGGGATTTTCTTTTCCCTAAATATTAGACTTCCATACCAGTGTTTTTTTCAGTGAACATTGTAGTTGTGAAGCTAACGCAACAGTAAAGGATGGTAATGTTAGTAAATGCATTCATGCCCAAACCTACAATTGTGTAAGAAAATAATACCTAGCAGCAGGTACAAAGTGTGTGAACCAATACAATCCACACACAAAACATGTGAAATGCTCTGAATCTAAGAAATTTGGATCATCCCTTGGATTATTTCCTGCTTTTATTTTTTACTTTCGAAAAGTATGAGCATCCCAAACTGAAGCACACACAATAATAATATAATAATATAATAATAGATTGTCTACATTTGAATTTTGTATTTGTATGACACAAATAACAAATTCCAGAGATCAGAAGTTAAGCACATTTATGATACTAGACTGTAGCTTGTGAGGCAGTCGGGACCCTTGCACACGCTCTAGTTTCACCCTTTGCACTGCCCAACAGATTCCAATGATACAGACGGCGCCACACAGTAGAGTTGTATGAAAGGGCCGGTAAGGAGTTTTTCAACCTATTGAACAAGGAGATTCAATACAATAATACGTGCTCATTTCTTCCCACAGGCCTGCATTTAAGGAAAACTTGGAGAGAATGAAAAATATCCTTACCAACGCTCGAGGCAAGGCCACCCCAAACATCTTCGCAGCCAAGAACAAAAATGAAAATTGAGTCCAACAAACTGTAAGTCTAAATGTTAAAAAGTTATAACTCAAACTGAAAAAATATTAAATAAGAGACGCTCTATCTTCCTATTTGCCACGTGTACTTTCATAATGCTCCAGAAGACCACGTTTAGTGGTCTAGTCTTCGGAGTCCCGTGCCAGAATCTGGCCTTTCAAAAAATGGCAACTCTGGGCTTCTACCTACATTAGGTTCCAGGTGAAACATCCTCTGTCTTTTCTTCCCCTTGACTAGCGGCCTCTCTTTCTCCCCACCATGAATGTCCACAAATTCTGGGGCTTTCCTACCCAAGGTGACATCTAGGAACAAGAATGCATGTTCCAAGTGAACACAAGCTCTTGATCTTCAAGTTCCTTATGCTATGGACAGACTCAGAGTTGGAGTGAGGCAGGACAGGACCCTCTAAAATGAAGGTACAGATTAGGGACCCCACTGGGTTTAAGGCAGAAATGTTATGTGGAATTTTAAATTCTGTTTAGAATTTTTCTTCAAGGCATTTGGATCCTGGACATTATAGGATATGGCTCAATTGAGGTCAATTTCTATCTTTTTTTTTCTTAAATGATCATTCATTTCTTTAGAAAAGAGTCACAGCAAAACTTAGGGAATGAGCAGAGATTTTCTCCATAATCCCAGCCATCCCCACTAACAATATCCCACACCAAAGCAGTACCTCTATTCCAAGTGGTAAAGCCTACACTGATGTATCATAATCATCCAAAGTCCATAGTCTGCACATCGTAGGAGCCTGGACAGCTGTACAAGGACATGTATCCTCCATTACACTGTACTATAGGATACGTTCCCTGCCCTAAAACTTCTCTGTGCTCTGCTATTTCTCCCTCCTACCACTAGTCATTGACAACCACTCATCTTTTTGCTTCCTCCACAGTTTCTTCTTTTTCCAAAATACTATATAATTGGAATTATATAGTATGTAACCTTTTAATATTAGCTTTTTTTTTACTTAATAATATTCATTTAAGTTTCCTCCCTCTCTTTTCATGGCTCGATAGCTAATTTCCTGTTAGTACTGAATAATATCCCATTGTCTGGATGTACCACAGCGTCTTCACTCACTCACATGAACCCCATCTGGACTGCTTCTTCAAGTTTTGGCAATTACGAAAAAAAAGCTACTATAAACATCCCGTGACAGTTTTTGCAGGGACATAAGTTTTCAACTCCTTTGGGTAAATACTAAGGAGTATGATCAATGAGTTGAATGGTAAGAGTATGTTTCATTTTGTAACAAATTGCCAAACCGTCTTCCAAAGTAGATGTACCATTTTGCATTTCCACCAGCAATGAATGAAATGTCTTGCTATTTCACATCCTTGCCAGCATTTGGTTTTGTCAGTACTCCAGATTTTGGTCATTTGATAGGTGTGTAGTGGTATTTCATTGCCATTGAAAATTACATTTCCCTGTTAATATATGATGTGGCACTGTTTCCATTTACTCATTTGCCAACTGTGTGTCGGCTTTGGTGAGCTATCTCTCAAGGTCTTTTGGCCATTTCTTCAATCAGACTGCTTATTCTTTTAGTATCAAGTTTTATGAGTTTTTTTTTTTCTTTTTTTCTTTTTTTTTGGATACTTTGGATAACAGTCCTTTATCAGCTATGGTCTTTTGTGAATATTTTTTCCCACTCTGTGGCTTGTCTTATTGTCTTGACCATCTTTCACAGAGCGGAAGTATTTAATTTCAGTAAAGTTCAATTTATCAATTCTATCAGAATTGATAATTCTATCAAGATTGTGCTCTTAATATTGATTTAAAAATTATTGCCATAACAAAGATCATCTAGGTTTTCTCCTATGTTATCTGCTAGGAGTTTGTAGTATAAGCTCCACACACTTGTTTTTTGGATTTTTTTTTTATTTGCTTATTTTTTGTTTTATTGTGTTTCTATTGTTATTGAAGTATCTGACTCAAGGCATCCATTTCAAAGACAGCTATCTTGAATAAACACATTGCTAGTCACAAGACTGGATAGAGTTAGACCATCCCACCCCTGAAGTTCCCTTCATTTTAGAAATGTCTGGTTGGCTTAGGTAGCTGACATTTTGTAGTTTATTGTTCCCTTTTCAGCTTTAATTCCTGCCTTTATGTTTTAAATCCACCAACAAAGAGTGAATTTACAAAACCCTTATCATCATCCCACCTTCAACCTCAACAAAACCAGAACCCCAGCCCCACATTGTTTCTGTATCTCTTTTTACCCGCAACCTCACCAGTGGTCTGAGGTATGACACATACCTCCAGGGTTTGTGAGTAATCCTTTTATTTATTCGATTTTTGTTGTGTTTTTTTTTTTTTTTTCTCAAAGTTTCCTAATGGTTATTGTTGAAGGTGCCTTGTAATCATAATAAGCATCATAAGGGGTGGTGCAGCCACAACCTTGGTTCCAAAAAGGGAAATGTTTGTGGTGGCCCAGGTGAATACCTCCAGGAATATTTAATTGATAGCATCTCTATGGAAAGGCTGAGAACCAACACAAAACAGAATTCTATAGTTTTATATTTTTCATTTTGGTCCATGATCCATTTTGAATTAGTTTTTGTAAAGGGTTAAGGTCTGTGTCTAGATCCTTTTTTTTTTTTTTTTTCTGCATGTGGATGAACAGTTGTTCTAGCACTGTTTGTTGAAAAGACTATCGTGACTCCATTGTATTCATCAAAGATGCATTGACTATTTTTATCTGGTCTATAACTAGGCTCTCTAATCTGTGCCATGAATCTATTTGTCATTTCTTTTGCCAACACCACACTTTCTTGATTACAGTAGCTTTATTCTAAGTCTTAAAGTCAGGTAACATCACACCTCTAACTTTGTTCTTCTCCTTAAACATTGTGCGGGCTATTCTGGAACTTCCATCTCTCCATCTGGACTTTAGAATCTGTTTGTCAAGACCCACAATATAACTTGCTGGAATTTTGACTGAGATTGCATTGAATCTATAAATCATCTCAGGAAAAACTGACATCCTGACAATGTTGAGTCTGGTCCATGAACATGGAATATATCTCCATTTATTTAGTTCTTTAATATTTGTATATTTTTGGATGTAAGAAAAAACTGTGCCACATACTTAAAACGTATAATTTTAGTTTTTCTCTTCAAATATATACCTTAATTGAATTCAACATTTTCCCTCATTATGTTGTACCTGAGATTCCAATGAGTAATATATCAATTTAGCTCTATCTTGTCTACATTATTGTTTATACTTGTAGTACCTTTAAAACATATTCCCCATTAGTATAAGAAATAAAAATGTCATAGAAATGACTATTTTAAAATAAATAATCTAGTACCGTAATCTTAACTCCACTATTTTTTCTCAGATAGTCAATATTTCATAAACAGATTGTTATGGGTTCCATTTTGCACCTGAGAAGAATGGGAAGTAAAGCAATTTTAGAATTTTGTTAATAACAGACTTTGTAGAACATAGTCTGGCCCAGTGATATACCGGTAAATGTTTAAAATATTATGCATTGGGGTGGAGTAGATCTACTTTTGCCAATTTCCATGGGCCATTCTTAGCTATACATGCTGTCAATTAGGAAGTAAAATTTTTGAAAATTTAACAATTAGTCTAGTGATCCAGTATGAGTCATTTCCACAAAATCTACCCCATTGGCCCAACTTTCTCACATGTAGATGATTTTATCTGCATTGCCAAAATGTATATTCTAACAAAATATTCCTCATTTGTAGATTGCTCTAAGAGATGTATGATAAAATATTTTCTAATGTGTAAAATATTGTACAAATCTTAGTTGTGAATAACTTTCTTTGAATAATTAATATAAATTAGCTATATGATTCCTTATATACTACCTTGTTTCAGAAACAAAATTTTGAAAGCAATATAGGAACTCACATTTGTTCTAAAAATTGTAAACATCACAATTTAAAAATTTAAGAAAAAAGAGAATAAAGTGGTTAGTCCGCGGTAAAGAAATAGCTGTCATTTCTTTAATAGTGTGTGATAAATTTTGTGGGACCTTTAAATAGATTTGTAAAAATGGTTATCTTTTTTATAACGCGGGGAAAGTGATTTCAAATACATTTTTAAAAACAGCAAGAGACTTGAAATATTTATGTATATAGATAAACATACACAATCTTGTATTTACTGCGATAGAATTTAGAGTGGCATCTTGTTTTTAAAAAACTCATCTGATTTTGGATTTTCAGATTGAAAGTGAAAGTGGTTAGCTTCTCTGTTAGGATTAGCAAATGTGCCATGGCTTTTCCATTAGGATTAGCTGTCAACCATCAGCTGTAATAGTAGAAAAATCACAGCTCAACTCTGAGTAACCCCAGAAGATGATGCCAGGAAGTTACTATCAGGTTCCATCCAGGTGTGCAGAGCCAGAAAACTTTACAAGGAGGCAAAAACCTCTGTTGGCTGTTTGGCATGAACACGTTTCCGTTATACTTCCAGTGAGATCGTTTTGATCTAACTTATTTTATCTAGTGTAATACTCTGTTTTTCATTTCTCTTTATCTAAACTTGGCTCTTTTGCAGATATAAATATCTAAGATTGGTTGTCTCTGCAAATACAAAAAGAATCCTCTAAAACAAAAAATGTCATTTCTGTTCAGGCTTCTGAGATTTGAAACTCAATAACTGTCTAAAATATTTCTATGTGACTTGGAAAGGAAATATTCTAGTCTTATATTAAATTGTATATAAATACTTGTATATACATAAAGTTTTATGTAAATTTATTTATGTAAATTTACGTCTACATGTATATAAACATATTTATTAGTATTTGTACATATATTAGGATATATATTTTGATAGCTAATTTTTTTATTCAGTAAAGATTTGCTGAACATTTAGAATTTTCAAAACACTGAACTAGAAGCTGAAAAGAAAATGAAGGTGAATGAAAACACTCAGGGAAGAAAAAAGATTTTATCTTTCAGCAGGGAAGACTGGCACATACATGGGAAATTAGACTGATACTCAAGGTAGTGGGTAGGAAAGGAGAAACATTGAACATAATGACCCAACTAGAACTCGATTTATTTTGCCACTTCACTCAGCAGACTGTTTGTGGGTAAACCATTCTAGTAGGTCTGGGGGGAGTAGAACGGAAAGTTTGTTAAACAAACAAAATATCTGAGTAAATTTAGAGATCAAAATGTCATTTTTCACAGACTCCTGAATCAGGCAACCTCCCACCCAGGAAATGGAAAAGAGCTCCACCCGCTGTAGAAAAGGAAAGTGGTGGGGTTTTTTTGTTTTGTTTTGTTTTGTTTTTTTAGTGGTAAGGAGACAGAAAAAAAAATGTATTGGCAAAGAATGCATTGTTTGAGGCATAAGACTCCATTTGGGGCCTTTTGTCTCTTTTTAACATGCTTCTTTTCTCTCTTTCTTTCTTTCTTTCTTTCTTTCTTTCTTTCTTTCTTTTTCTTTCTCTCTCTTTCTCTCTTTCTCTCTTTCTCTCTTTCTTTCTTTCTTTCTTTCTTTCTTTCTTTCTTTCTTTCTTTCTTTCTTTCTTTCTTTCTTTCTTTTTCTTTCTTTCTTCTTTCCTTTCTTTCTTTTTTTTTTCCCCCAGAGAGATCCTTCATTAGACATACATAGGATGTAACACCATCAGTCCTGTGGCTAAACATGGGGTAAAAGATCACAAATGAAAATATTATAATACATTTGCTATAGCAAATTCATTTCTAGGATCCTCCCCTCACTGTGCCCCCAGGGAAAACAACAAAAAAAATGGCATGTTTTTCCTTCTGAGAATACTCAAAATGGCATTGTTACAGCACGATAAAATCAGAAACCACATATCTAACTGCCTGAGAGAGAGGAAAGTTGTTAAACGACACGTGCTACACCCATTATAACAGAATTCATTGGGGAAAAAAATGACAATGATTTTGTTTTAAGACATACTTAGTAATAGAACACAATGTCCATGGTAGCTTATCTTCTAGAACTATGCCTGGCATGGTCAGCACTCTGTGTAAGGACATGTTGCTCTCCCAAGAACGCCTTAGAAAGAGATGCATTTAAACACAATTTTGTTTAAATTTAAACTGAAGTACGACCTATTTTTTTGTTTGTTTTTGATGGACCTTAACTAGCACATACATGATTGGCAGTCAACATCTCACACGTAATATTTCACAACGTTTATCTGTATTTGTCCTATTGGATCCCGCAGTGGTGTGAGTGGTGTATGATTTCAACATCAAACCACAACTGCCCATAGTAAATACGTGCCAGACCGTGGTTTGCTATCTGGTACCTCTAACACGACTGTGTGTGAGGAAAACGAGGATGCTCTCGCAGTCAGATCAGATTTCCACCATGGGGACTTGATTATTGGGAGGCAAGCCCAGGACAGGGGAAGGAGCTTTAGGGAGCTGTAGGCCACAGCTCCCATGTAGGTGCTTAGAACTTCCAAGTACTGCACACACTGTACTGAAGTTGTGACTAACTCCTTTTACTCTCCTAAAACAAACAAAAATCTCTCTTGACAGGGTTTCTTTCCATTTTGGACCTTTTAATGCTCTCCAAGGCTTTTTTTTTTACTTTCCCTTCCCTTGTTTCTAAAAGCATCTTGAGTCTTCCAGTTGCTTCAGTGAAGGGGGAATAGAAAGCAGAAACACGTAAGCAACGTAATGGATAAATGCATTATTATTGTTGCCTCCGATGATATTTGCAAGATATGCAAAATATTCTTCCTTTTTTTGTTTGTTTGTTGATGCTTATTTCTGTAGCCATAAAGCCTTTAAACAAACAACTCTCTGGCTTTCATACTATGGATCAGGCTTTCCTTAAATGTCATAAATCCCTTGCTGCATGCCAAACAAATATGTTTATCTGGCACAGGAATTAGAAAGAATCAGAAGAGACGATCTGTTGATATGCATACATCGATTTGCCCCTGTATAATTATTTGTCGTGCTTTCCAAAGCCTATTCAAGCACAAGTTTAATTTAAAGACATGGTTGACCCAAGTCCCTTTAGCAGAAAACTCCTAACATGCAGGTCCAATGTCATATCAGTCAATGAAATTTACCTGCTTTTTGCATTTAGTGCCCCTTAATATTTTGAGTTTTATCTAGATACTCCATGACTTTGACCACAAAAGTTGGGTATCTCTGATCTAATATCAAAGCAAGGCATTTGCTATCACTATTGAAAATATTCTTCTGAAGCTTTCTAAAATGTTATATTCAGGGGAAAAATGATTTCAATAGCTCCTGGCCATGGCTACAGTTTTGCTTTCCTTTTATATATTTTTATCAACCCAAATGTCTTCATTTTATATAAAATGGAAAGGATAAGATTCAAGGGTGACCCACTTTGCACCTACTAAAGGGAATGTGGGCTGGGGCCAGAGACAGCCAGGTGTTAACAGGTTTCTTTCAAACCAAGAGAACCTAAATTAGCTTCCTACATTTAATCCATTGCTTTTTTATTTTATTTTATTTTTTTTTACCAGTTCCTTCTATCTAGGTATCTCTAATAATACATTTAAAACAGAACAATAATTTTATAAAATAACTGACTCTAATTAGGAGGTCCTTGGTATACATAGTTTTTCCAATTCTTTTCTTCCATAATTTCTGTATTTCGAGTTGGTCTTGGAGGTGACCCCATGAGCGGCATAGCTGAGGATTCACAGTTAGGAGTCTTATTCAGCCAAATTAATTAAGTGCCGTTTTCCTTCTGGGAAGAAACTAGCTGTTTAGGTAAACATATTAATTGAGTGTTTGTTTCTGTTTATTGTAGTCATACAGAATCCCTTGGCACAGTATACCTTGTTCCAAACCATCTTTTAAATATTTCTTTCAGATATTTCAGTCAGTTTTTGAAGATACCTATAATTTTCTCTCTCATAAAAAAAAATAATTTATGATACACTTCTCTTCCAAATGTACTATAGGCTTACCAGCTTTATATTACTTCTTGGATTCGAAGTAATTTTAAGAGACTGTTGCTCTCAGAGTAATTCTAATGCAATCATTCATACGAAGCAGGATTTGGGTCAGTTTCCTTAATTCCTTAAAGCCTGGTGACCGACATTATGGAGCGGAGTCCACCAGGTCCCTCAGGGGAGGCCACATCACCGGTATCGCACTGTGTGAAATAGGCTGTACAAAGACGGATATGACATGACCCTTGCCCTCAATAGAAATAAACCACAAATAACATGAAATAGATGTGAAAGGTGCATTAAGAGGGGAAGGGGACTGTTTCACAGGAGCACTAGTAACCATTATAAATTTGAACAGGTGTGTGAGAAGGAGAATGTGGTGACTTCATTCAGAATACAGTGAGGTATAAGAAATTTAATGGCATGTTGAAGAAATGGGCAAAATCTAAGTTGGTTATAATGTCTACCCTGGGCAGTGAAGTGTACATAGTAACCCGTAACAGTGAAGAGCGTCTTTGAACCCAAACCGTGAAACACTTCTAATTCCTATCTGGGAAGTTTGGGTGTTGGCGTGCAATGGGAGCCTTGGAAGGTGTTCACACTGGAGAGAGATACGTTCAGAAATGTGATATGCTAAACAGTCTAACGACATCCCAATTTGTCTTTGGCAACATCAAGGGATAGTTTCAAGAATAATGGCCATACTTGCTTCACCAACCCATCCTTCACTCATTGCATAGTTCTAACATTCAAAAAACATTTGTTAAAGGCCTAGTACTGTCCTGGTAATATAGTGTTAGTTACCTAATCTGGCCAATATGCTGTATTTGTCACCGTGCCGTACAAAGATGAGTTAGGACACTATCTTTCATAGCCCAGAAGATAAGAGAAGAAAGTATGCAAATAACCATAGAGTGAATATCAAGAGAGATAGGGGTCTGGGAAAGATTCATGAAGAGGTGGGCTGAGCATTGGTATCAAATAAGTTATATCTTTTAAAAGATTTATTTTACAACCCATCCCAAAGAGAAATGTACGTATAGATATATAAATTGTTTGGTTTGAGGGCCTGTAAGTTAATATACTACCCCCCAAAGTACCTGCTAAACTTTTTAGCTTCAGAAGTTCCTATTTTGCCTTTAGAGAAGAATCCCACTGAATTATCTCACAGTATTTCAGAAGCATTTAAGCCATTTCAAGTGTAAGGAGTGGCTTACCTTTGGCCTACTCACCTTTATAATATCTCAGTTTAAATTAGATGATCAGATCACATTTTTTTTTTCCTTAAAAGTGATCTTACACAAGAAGAAACTGGAATTTTGACGACATAAGGATATCCAAAGGTAACGTAGATCAAAGCCAAGATGAGGAAGATGATGCAGTGAGTGGACCTGGAAGGCTAACAGGGAGCTTGCAGGTAATAGAACACTAGTTAGGGACCAGGTAAGTGAAAGTTAGGAGAAAAGGTCCTTGAAGATGGAGAGATAGAGATCCTGGAACGGAACTGAGCCAACCTCACTGTCTTGCTCACCACTGGTTCTACTCAGGACCAATAGCCACTGGGTATGTACCAATTCAGTTGTTTATTCCCAGCATCTGCTCTGATTGGTCAGTGTCCATGTCGTGTGATTAAATATTCCAATTCCACTTCAAACTCACAAGTTCCCTGTGGTTCATGTGGCACCACTTGATAAATATTCCAGTTCTATTCCAAACTCAGAGTTAAACTATAAATTTTTCATGTAAGACCCAAAACTTAAAACAAACAAGAATAACAACAAAAATAAATAAATAAACATAAATAAATAAATAGATAAATAAATAAATAAATAAATAAATAAATAAATAAATAAAATAAAAATCCCTACCATCTGATTAAGTCATGATATTTTTCTCTCCTGGAATTTCTCATTTGGTTTTAGGAGATTATAGAGTAAAGCTCACTACAGCGACTAGCTTTAGAGTTTCTTACTCCGTCCAATCTTTTCTTTCTAGTGACTGGCTCATTTCCCTGTTTCACAGTTCACTGAAGCCCTTTGTGGTCACTGAGTCCCATCCATCTTATTTTGGGTTGACTTTGTGAATCTCACACATTTAGAGTAGATGTAGGGATAAGTAGAATCTGGGAACAAAGGTTTTACGCGGGATAGGCGTGTGACACCTAATAGCGGATTTGACAAGAATGAAGGACACAGCTTTGGAAGTGATAGATATGATGAATATAGCACATCCTGTGACCTTGCAAAGAAAATATTATTAACAGTTTCTGTTGCAGCACACAAAACATTAATATTTTCAGAATGTCATATTCTTAATGAATCAATATGTGTCAGCATCATTTTAAATAGATTTGATTCCATGAATGTATTTGTTTAGAGTTAAGTTTTCCAAACTCAAATACTGCTCCCCCATCTTTCCAAACTCTAACTTCCATCTCTTTTATAAGCTTCTTTTTCTCCTTTCATCTCTCTGATTTGTGTATTTTCTGATTGTGTCTCTTTGGTTTTGTATTTTATACTTAGCACTTATTTGAGGCTTTTAATCTTCAAAGCTCCTGAGAACATTACCTAATTAATCCTCCCCACAGTCTCAAAAGGAAAATCATTATTAGAATTTCTACTTTTACATGTGGGAAGAAATGAGGCAAAGGTTAAATGACTTACCAAAAATCACACAAAGTGAGTTGCAGCCCGTGCTGAGATTCCTGTGCTTAATCACACTGCTCCTGTATCTTCCTTTCTGGCCTTTTCTTTCTGGTATTCTCTGCTATAAAGTTTTTGCTTTGATGTTGTAAATTTTATTTATTTGTATTTCAGTCTCTAAAAAAAAAAACACTGAATTTTTTTTGTAATAGTTTTTTTCTTGATTGTGTATTTTCCATTTTCTCGATACTTATTTTTAGCTTATGCTTATGTTTGTATTTATTTCACATTTTTTAGTGGCCTTTACAATCTCTTCTATATTCTTTTTAACCTATTTGCAGTTTTGCTTTAACACAAGATTTAATTAGTCCATGATTATAATGGAAAAAGCAATGACTTTAAAAATCATAAGTGCAGATTGAATACTAACTTTTCCATTTGCTTTATGTAAATTGGTCAAATAAATTAATGCAAATATACGATACCTTTATATATTAGGTAGAACATATAGTTCACTGGACTGTTATAAAGATGAAATTGTTAACACCTATAAAATGCCTAGCACAGCACCTGCACACAGTTATTTTAATTCATTTCTCTTCTTTTTTTTAAATCTCTATTACTTTTTTTTAAATTAAGGTATATTTTATATACATAAAAGTTAATGTCTTAAGTACAATTTTATGATTATGAAAAATGTATACATTGATGTAACCATTATCTGGCTCAAGATGTAGGACTTCTCTATTATCCCTAAAGGTTTCCTAATGATTACTTCCAGTAAATACCTCCCCTGAGGTAACAAGTATTCTGATTATCATCATCCATTAGTCCTAATTATTCTAGAACTTCATATAAATGGAATCATTCAGTATGTATGCTTTCCTGTCAATCTTCTTTCACTAATCATGTGTTTTGAAATCCAGCAGCCTTGGAAGTTGTATCAGTAGTTTTGACCTTTATTTGTGCTTCTAATTCTCCTTTTAATGGACAGATTGTTTCTAATCCTGAGCTATTATGAGTAAGGCTTCTATGTACTTTGCTGTGAAATACTTTCTGTGAACAATATTTTTATTTATTTTGTGCAGATATCTAGGAATAGAATTGCTGAGTCATAGAGTTTGACTTGTAAGATTCTCAGGTTTTTTTTTTTTTATGTAGTTATACCATTTTACACTGCTCCTAGAAATGTCTGAGTTTTGTTGTTACATATTCTTGCTGACACTTGGCACTAACAGTATTTTAGATTTTAGTCACCCCATTAGATGTGTAGTGGCATTTTATTATGAATTTCTTTTGCATTTCTTTAATGACTGATAATGTTGAATAACAGTGGGATCAGTCCTGTGCACAGAACAGTGCTGTTATTTCTTCTCAGCAATGCTGTTTTTCTTCACTAGATTTTGATTCACATTTTGAGAAAGTAATAAATAGATTAGAATTTTAATTCACTTTTTAAATTTTAGTTATACCATAAACATTGTTTTATCAACAGCAAGAAAAATATATGTCCACCCTACTATTTTAATTATCAGTATCCTCTATTTAAAACTGGTGAGAACCTTTAATTGTCCCCTTCTGACGAATAAGCATTGAATTTTCTTCTGAAGACAGAATGATCTTTAAATTTTCTCGGGTTTAACGAAAAGTTTTTTGTGTGTGTGAAAATGGAAAAATAATGCTGAAAAAATTAGAGTAGTATTTTTTTTTTAAAGTTGTGGAGGAGGTTGGTGGGCAAGCCGTATCAAAAATGGGAGGAAAGGTATTTTTATGTTTATTAAAAATGGATGTAGATTAAATGGTTGGAGAAACAAAGAGAATGACAATCTAAATTTGTGCCTGCTTATTAGAACATGATGCATCTGAAGAGAGGTATTAGAAAGGAAGAGAGGGAAAAAAAATCAAGAACCACTTAATTACAATTCAAGTTCTCCCTCAGAAGAAAGCATGAGCATTTTTGTTGTATCTTCCCCACTTTCCTAGCAAATTTGTTTTTCTCTGAATAGTAAATACTCAAAATATTATTTTTCTAGATGACACTGCAAAATAAAGTGCACTTCAGATGTTTTTCTTTAACATAGTTATTTCAACCTTTCTTTTTCACTTGTTATAGAATTTTAAAAACATGGTAGAGCTGATTACATTTAGGCTTTATTGGTCTGGTAACAGGGTAGTGGACCAAGGTGCTGATTCCAGCTAGCTAAACTACTCAACCAAGTGAGCTCTTGGTGATACTGTTGATTTTTCAATTAGCAGCCTAGAATGGGGGAAAAATAAAATCAAATGTCCACAGGCCAATTAGTCCTTTTATTTTGTGACTGTAGAGGTTACAACATATAATCCATCTACTTGTCTGCAATAGACAAATGAGATGATAGATGATGATGATGATGATGATGATGATGATAGATAGATAGATAGATAGATGATAGATAGATAAAAGGGAAAAGAAAAAAGAAAATCTCCCAGCTATATTTACATTCTCCTAATTAATAATATAAAAAGATCACATTCATTGATTCCTAATATTTCTTGAGTACCCATAATATTGCAAGTCACTGTGCCCAAAATTGAGTTAACAATAGGACACTACGCAGAGATAATCCATACCCATATGCCCAGCTTTTTCCATCCTGGCTCTGGAGTCGTTGGTGTATATGTGTATATTGTCCATAACATCAAACAGGGAAGCACAAGCAGCTTCAGGACAAAAATTTTGGAAAATCGCAGCCATGGAATGGAAAGAAACAGTAAGTTCTTTGCTAGTTAAGGGCAGAATGCTAGTAAATTTTCAAAAATAGTACCATTTTAGTTCAAGTTCCCTAAAAACAGGCTGTAAGATGAGGATTAATGTGCAAGGGATTTATTAAGGACGTGCTCTCAGGAAAAACCAGTAAAGGAGTGGGGAAAGTAAGGCATAGAAGTAAAAGCCAAGCAAGAGCGTGATTCCAGGTGATCCCAGCTCCAATCATCTGGAATTGAGTCTCTCCTCAGCAGGCGAGAGAGGCAGCTGTCCAGGGAGCTCAGTCAGCCCACCCTGGACACAAGGAGGTGAGCATCAGTACTCTGCACAGTCAATCCCTGGCTCTAAGCTGCCCTGGTGGATATAAATAAACTCTCAAACATTTGTATCTTTCTGGATTCTCCAAGGATAATCATCTGACCTTTCAATGGCCCCCAAATAAGAGGACCAGAAAATAGAAAAAAAGAAAAGGAGAAAAATTCAGTGGGTATGATTGCTCCTGCCCCTGACCATTAGCACACTTTTCATATATATATATATATATATTTTTTTTTTCGGCGCTTATGTTGGTCTCAAGACAAAGAAACATGGAAACAAGAATGTATGAGACAAGAATATTCATTCTTAGAAATAGGCTAAGAGTGAGCAAGTCTGAAAAAGTATGTTCTGTGATTTGGGGTTTAACAAGGGGAAAAATGGATGCTTTAGTCCAGGAGTTGAGACTCTTAGTCTTTCCAAAGAGATAGCTATTGATCCTGTGAGTTCCGCAGGAAAAAAAAAAAAAATTTTTTTTCGTAACTCTTTACAAAGCCATTAGAAGCAAAGCACAAAGAAACTGAAGATGCATGCACAGAACCTATAAAAAGGATCCAAGAAGATGTAGGCAGGGCACTAATGGTGTTCAACATGCTTTCAAATTTGGGGAGAAGCCAACTACACAGTTTAGTAGGCAACCCCAGGTGTTGGACTAGTGCTGGGAAAATCTGCTAAAGCAAAGTTCTTCCATCCCACCAAACCATCTCAGAGATAGGACAAACTCTATGAACTTAACCCAAAAGAGAAAATGCAGGAATGAAGGGCCACAAGAGCACAGTGGGAGCTGCCCCTCTTGTCTGGACTGTGGGACACCACCTATCCGGTGAAATGTTCACAGTGACAGAGACGTGATGATGGTCAGAGGCCAGTGTGGTGAGGAGAAGAATGCATCACCCAGTGGGAATCATCCCCAGAATATGATTTTTATCATATCTATTAATACAATAAACAACATAGAAGTCCGATGGTTTCTTATAAAGTTAATGTAACTGGCTGTACATACATAACCATTGAAAAGGAAACTTGAGACACTTTAATTATGCAAGACCTAAAGATAAATTTACTGGGAAGGTTGTGAAGTTTGAATTTGAGGTCTCTCACTTGTATGGTCTCGGTTCAGAGTCATAGGAGGGACCTCAGCAACGTGTTCACATAATTTTATATTTTTGTTAAGTTTGTAAAAATGAGATACTTTCACTCTTTGGTTGAGGACAGTATCTCAGTGATTGAACCTATTTCCCTCTACCACCTTCCCCTTCTGACTGGTAACACTGGGGTGAGCATGTGCATCTTAGGACTTGGCCAAGGGGCAGCAGGCTTGGGGACACATTGTGTTTGTTTTATTAGGATCTACTGATATGAATTGTAGCCATCCCCTTGTATATTTAAGTTACTGCTAGCCGTTTTGGTGTACGAAAGGCTTCCAGAAAAACTCCTACCCTCCTGGAACTCAGTCCCGGAAATATGTAGATTAGTGGATGAGAAATAAGATTTGAAGTGTTTGGAGCCAAAAGCTAACCTATGGACATTTCTTTCAGTTAGTAAACTTGTGAAATTGTAAGTGAAGACTTTGGTTCACATATACTTCTTGTTTAAATAGTCGACAATAAAAATTAATTTAAATCAACCATGTTAAAGAAATACCAATTCGGGATCCCTGGGTGGTGCAGCAGTTTGGCGCCTGCCTTTGGCCCAGGGCTCGATCCTGGAGACCCGGAATCGAATCCCACGTCGGGCTCCCGATGCATGGAGCCTGCTTCTCCCTATGCCTATGTCTCTGCCTCTCTCTCTCTATCTGTGTGTGACTATCATAAATAAAATAAAAAAAAAATACTAATTCGTATTTCTGCCCTCTAAAGAAATTACAAAATTGTTGTCATATGTATAGGTGATCAAAAAATACTTGTCCAAAATATGTAAGGGAAATGTATGATAGGAATATGTTAGTACTTCAGTACTTAGAGTTTATGATAGTTAAGTATGGGATTTTTCTGATTTCTTTCTTTTTTTTTACTTTAAATATATATCAATTTGAATACCTATTTATATATTTTTTTGAGTTAGGAGAAAAAATACCTTAATGAAGCATTGCAGCAGCATATGGAAACAAAGAAGGAAATTTAAATACTGCTTTATGAACAAGAGAAGACACACTTATGAAAAATCAATCAACCTGAATTTAACTATAATTTGATATGATCTCAACTAAAATACTAAAATAATTTTTTAGTTCAACAAAAGGACAGTAAATTATATTTTAAAATTAAACACGAAATCAGCCAGGGACATCATGATCATCACGTCTTCAGGCATCACTAGATCCAGGACCTCAGTGGACCTGATATGAACTCTTAATGTTTCTCCATTTCCCACATATGCCTTTGTACACATTTTTTTAACTCTCGTTCTCATTATCTGCCTCCATATGTTCAAAGAAGATAGTCTTAATCAGTCCCAGCAAAAATTATTCAAGCTGTTCCTGATTGCAGTGGAATAAACTGTTCTAAGACCAATATATCATATCTTAGGAAAGACTCTGGTAGACCCCAATTTACTCTCCAGCCAGTGAATATGGACCTTCCATGTGTTGTAAAAGACCTTCCATGGTGTTGGAGTGACTGGTATCCTCAAAGCAAGAATACTAGATAAACAAAGAACATACCTTTTTTTTTTTTTTTTTATTGAAGTTCAAATGCCATCAGTGATAAGAAATACTATTATTCATGTAACACTAGGAAAGAAAAGGCACTGCTCGTGAAACTATGTTACATTTTCTTATCACTTATTCTTGTTTATGTTCATTAAGATTCTTTAGACATAAAATGTTATGCTTTTGCTTACATTAGAAATATTTAAGTGAGGGGTGCCTGGCTAGCTTAGTCAGAAGAGCATGATGCTCTTGATCTCAGGGTCATGAGTTTGAGCCCCATGATCAATATAGAGATTACTAAAAAAATTTTACGACTTTAATATATATTAAATATAATACATAAATGTAATATATGTGCATATATTGGTTAAGGTGCTATTTAAACATTTCACATGCAGTGTTCAATTCCTCTGAAACTTTTCAATGTGCAATGTACGTGTGCTTCTACACATCCTCTCTGCCAGTGGGAGTTTCAGTACTGCAGCATTTCTTAAAAGAGTTCTTCTTCTGAGTCTCTGGATTTTCTTCCAAGCTAATTACATTCTTTCTGGAAATTTCAATGGAGTGTGCAGGCAAAGGAAGTGCTTCGTAACTACCACTTGAGGAACAGCACTGGAAAATCACTCCCTAGTTATTAAATGTTAAAATGTGGCAAAATCTGAATTTTAGTATTCAGAAACATATTACACCAATTAAATATATCCAGTGTAAATAATTGCTTTTTGGTTATCTTGATGTGTTTTGTTTCAGTGAATATTAAAACATATATTTGTACAAATCTTTTTTTATTTTTTAAAAATATTTTTTATTTATTCCTGAGAAAGACAGAGAGAGAGAGAGAGAGAGGCAGAGACACAGGCAGAGGGAGAAGCAGGCTCCATGCAGGAAGCCCGATGCAAGACTCGATCCTGGGACGGCAGGATGACGCTCTTGGCCAAAGGCAGACGCTCAATCGCTGAGCCACCTAGGAGTCCCGATTTATACAAATTTATATATATAATATGTATTCTATATGATTATTTGTTGAAGGCCTATTGATTTTCTCCACTAAATTTATTTTCCCATAGGTTTTCTCTTATCTCTAGGGCTTTCAGGAATCTAATATTTGGGGAGAGATTAGTTAAGTGGTAAATAGTTTTGAACTGACCCAAACTCTGAGAACATAAAAATAATCAATTGCCAGACTCCCAACATTGTACTTCCAAACCCTTAGGCATAAGTTGGCTTATTTTCTGATGCAGGCTAGAATAATGTCTTCTCAATATGTCCACATCCTAATCCTGTGGGTATGCTAGGGTACACGCAAAGGGAAATCAAGGTTGCTGTTGGAAATAAGGTTGTTACTCGGCTGAGCTTGACGTTGAGATTGTCCTTGATTATTTAAGTGTGTCCGGTCTAATTGCAAGGATCCTCATAAGTGAAAAAGGGAGAAAGAAGAGTCAGTGTCACAGTGAGGCAGCATGAGAAGGACCCAACTGGCCTTTGCTGGCTTTGACTTTGGAAAAAAGACCACCAGCCAGGGAATGCAATAGCCTCTAGAGGATGGAAGACAGTCTGGAAACCTGATTCTCCCCTAGAGCCTCTAGAAGGCACACAGCCCTATCTACACCTTGATATTATCCCCAAAAGACCAATTTGGATTTCTGACGTCCAGAGCTTTAATATAATAAATATATGTTGTGGGAAGCCTCGAAATCTGTGGTGATTTGGTTACAGCAGCAATAGATAAAGCGATATAATTTCATAATTGACTCTTCCTATTTTCAGAAAGAATAATGCTAACAATCACTAGACATTTGTTGAGTGTCATAAAACTAAGATTTTTCTTCACAATTACATGTTTCTACAGAAATATCTCAATATAATAACGAGAACTAGTGAGTAGAGCTTGAGTCTTCTTTTAAGAGTTTATAGGGGGAAAAAAGTGCCTATCTTGATCTTGGGCTGGCTGGTCTCATTATTATGATTGAAAGGGAGGGAAACACTCAAATCTGCCCGAGTGTGTCCTTGATTGGATAAATCACAGGTTGGTTAATCTGTCAGCTACCTTTTCAGAGAATCAAGGATCTCATTACCAAGATTCTGTTCAGTGAGAACCATTGCCAGTAATCAAATATCAAGACAATCTGACGGTGGTAATTAACAATATAGATTTGTTTATTGGCCTGTAAAATTGTCAGAGTATGTGTTTCCCGTTGCAAAGGCATCTTTTAAATGAACAAACACAAAAGCAACCTGTCACAAACAGTCCTATCAAACCTCATAAGGTTCGTAATGATTTGTTGGGATGGATTGCCACAATTCTTAAAAAGTAAATTTGACTTGGTTTCTTCCAGCTTACCCAACAAGGTGACATGGGGGCTCGGTGGAAAGACATTTGGCATTCTTTTTTTCCAAAACGTTCCATACCCTGTCTTGTCAAGGGAATATGCAAAGCCATGGAAGTAGTTCATTCAACACAGGGGAGCAGTCGTCTCACAAGACACCAGCATCCACTTCTCTCTCATCAGCAGTCCTGTCTCATCCTAACTATATGTGCTGGTTCTCAAATCAAAGGTAGTAAGGTCAGCCGCCAGTTAGCCCCTGCACCCCCCCATGCTCACTGAACAATTGCAGTAATATGTTAATGGCAATGTAGATCCCAGAAATGGAGCAGGGGTGAGGGGCTGGGGGAGTGGGTTCAGGGACCGAATCGCAGATGTGTATGCTTCCTAGCAACTGTTTCCATAGTTATCCAAAACAGCACTGCCTTCTACCTTTCTCCTCTGCCCTGCTTCCCCTCTCATTAAGCATCATTTTCCTCAACAGCAAAGACTAATAAAGCTGAACCTTCTGATGAACTCTGGATTTCTGTGACTGCCTTTGGCATTTTCTCAGTAGCCAGTTACTATAACAATTGTAGAGTCATAGTGAGCAATCTTGGAGTGGTTATAAAAGGTAATTATTTCTTTTTTTATTATTATTATTAGAGCAGGTCAATTAAGGGAAATATGGAACTAGCTATAACTTTTGCAGATTTACTATAGAATCTTCTAGAAGGTCACTTTGCTTCGTCTTATCTGGAAATTCATTGGGTACATCCTAATCTGTTTTCGCTAAGGTAATGAGAGTTGTCTAGAAGGAAATAGTTCCGTTAATAGGCTTTTAAAACGTTGGGGAGAAAAGGCAAGCTGTTGTAAGGTGAAATCACCTGTGTGATCCTGCAAGAAAGAGATACAAACGCCGGATATGAATACGATGCCATAACTCACACACACACACACACACACACACACACACACACACACACGTATATATGCATATCTCGTGCACCTGTACACCCACTAGATGTGTATTTGCACATGTGTAAATTACTGTAGGAGTTAAATTGGGACCGTTGTCTTTAATGGATGCATCAGAGCTCTAAGCAACAGTGTTATTTAGGAGAAGAGCCGCTTTGTCACCCCTCCTAACACAGTCCCTGGCAAATGCTTACCACTCAATTAGTATTAATTTAATTATCAAAGTTTTCCCCCTGTGGGATTTCAAGTTTGCTCCCTAATTTTTTCACTCTACGCTTAAGAAAACACTGTGTTCTTCCTTTGACTCAAACTGGTACTGACAGTCCAACCTTACGCACTGATGGGCGAGGAGCTGAATCCCCAGGACGCATCCAAGGGGGCCACCTGGAGACGACCTCTCTCACCTGCACTGACCTTCCTCCTCCATCTCTTTTTCCCACCACCATGCTTTATCAAACCTAACCTGCTGCGTGTTCCATTTCATCAAAACATTTTTCCGAGTTAGATGAAAGCTATCTAATGTGATATCCTATTTCAGGGCTCCTAAGTAGTTGACAACAGCTTAATACTCCACTCGTTTGTGGGAAGTATCCAGGTGAGTCTTACCAGAGCTGTGCTAGACACACAAAGCAGTGGAAATGTAATAACGACAGTAATAAGAGTAACTAAAGTGTAGGGAGCCCTCGCTCTACAAAGCACCCTACCAAAGACGTTACCTTGATGCTCACCTGGATTTCTCATGCCCCATATGAAAAAGTCACTATTATGCAACCCATTAGTGATTGGGGGAGACAACTGAGGCTCAGAAAGCTTAAAGAAGTTGCTAAAAGTCACCCAGTTTGAGCAAACAGTGAAAGCAGAAACTTCCGATTCCAGAGCTTTAGACTCTAACCACTGTGTGGTACTTCCCGCCTGTTCTAACCCCCCGAGTGATCTTAATTGGACAGGCCCAGTTTGGTGATGTAAATAATGATGGAGATGCCAAAGTGGCAGATCTTACCACAAATCTTGTTCTGTATTACATCAGATTCTGGGGATCCCTGGGTGGCACAGCAGTTTGGCGCCTGCCTTTGGCCCAGGGCGCAACCCTGGAGACCCGGGATCGAATCCCACGTCGGGCTCCCGGTGCATGGAGCCTGTTTCTCCCTCTGCCTGTGTCTCTGCCTCTCTCTCTCTCTCTCTCTCTCTCTATCATAAATAAATAAAAAAATTAAAAAAAAATAAAAAGATTAAAAAAAGGAGATTACATCAGATTCTATCCCCAAGATTCAGCCGGTGCTCGGTTTCCAATAAGGTTTGTTGTGCATTGGAAGGGAGCCCAACTATGAGTGCAGGGCCAGAGACATGTAACAGTCAGTGGTCCACGTTGCTTTAAAAATTAGTTCAACCAACACACACACACACACACACACACACACACACACACACACACACACAGTAAATCGGTGATCCACCATTAACGATCAATAGTGTCATGGATTGCTTGCAGATTCTGATTTCCTAACATTTGCCCAGCTTTCTGATTTTAAAAAGAATTTGCTCCTCTGTTTCGTGAAGCAATATATGGGAAACCATATAGGATCCGATTTCTCAGCTCTTTCTTCCTGGGGAAGTATAGCTCTTAGGGGCGTAAGTGAAACCCTGGTCTTGATTCTCATTATCGCCTGTTAATTACCTACTGTGAGGCATGTGTTACCTGGTAATGACACTTTGTAGAACATCGATCAAAGCTTTCTCCCGCTCACAGAGGTAACGGTGTGAACTTCTTTGTTTTCAGTGACGGGGTTGTCACCAAAGAGGGGGACACTTTAGGGCTAACTAATTTCATAACTGACATTTCCTCTCTAACCAGAATATTATATATTTCTTTTCATTAATTATGATTTTGTATCTCTAAGAGGATAAAAAAAATCCGCTTCACATGGAATCACCAGCAATGTAAAGTCATTCAATAGCCATAGCTTGGGGAAAAGCTGTGCGGCTTAATTACATTACCCAAAGTTCATCAGACCCTCACTCCTTGGTTTTCCTACTTGTTGTGTGCTGCATGTATTTATTCATAAGGTATAGAGGGTGAAATGCTACAAGTTTGTGCCAGAAAGTGTTCTGCTGGAGCACACGTCAATATCCTGGGGTATTCGACTGAAAAGATGGTAGCAACTACAGACAATTCCATTCTGCTGTTAAAATTAAAGGGGTCAACAGACGGGCACCTGGGTGGCTCAGTGGGTTAAGCATCTGCCCTCAGTTCAGCATCCTGGGATTGACCCCCTGCATCAGGATCTCTGCTCTGCTGGAGTCTGCTTCTCCCTCTCCCCCTGACCCTGCTCCCTCCCTTCACACATCACCTCCTGCTTGTGCTTGTGCATCCTCTCTCTCTCTCTCTTTCAAATAAAAAATAAGTAAAATAAAATCTTAAAAAAGAAATAAAGAGATCAATGGATTCAGGTCAAAATGTGAAGATTTGTGATGATAGTCATTGCAAATATGACAATAATACCATAACTAACATTCTATTAACAGAGTCTAGAGGGCTGAAAAGGCTATCACAGTATATTGGGAAATAAACAAGAAAAAAAATAGTTTTTTTTTTTTTTAGTGTTTATGAAGTTTATCACAAGTTTATTATAGTTTAGTCTTATGAACTGTCCAGTTACTACAGGTATAGCTGTTTCAATAATAACTGTTTTTGGAGAAATAAAAATAAACCAGAAAAGGAATTGCTGAAATTTCTGATTTTTATCAACTTGCAAAGTACCAAAATCTTAGCATAAGCAATAATCCCAAACCAGAATAAACAGCAGAGTTATTTGAATGGAAAAACAACAACAGCAGCAGCAGCAACAACAACCACAGCTTCTTCTTCCCAGGGCATCACTGGGCTCTGTGCACTGCTGCCGTCCTGAGGACAGGCCTGTGTATTGCAGGATTAGTCGTTCTAGAGCTAAGTTGCTCCACCTTGAAGCTTGTGCAGAATGAATAAACTCTAGACGGGAGAACGCTGGTGAAGTCTAGACATTTGTGTTTTTTAAACACTCCCCAGGTGTTTGCAGACCTCAGTTCTGTGAAAAGCCTTTGACTTGTACTGTTTTGCTTTTGCATTTCTCTCTAGGCTTGACTCTTTTCTGGAAGTGATTTTCTTTTCATCTAGGCAACATGAATGCAAGCA
Organism: Canis aureus; assembly: GCF_053574225.1. NCBI lineage: Eukaryota > Metazoa > Chordata > Mammalia > Carnivora > Canidae > Canis > Canis aureus. Next base: position 16,698,002 of record NC_135621.1, on the reverse strand, counting down.
AACGGTGTATCCTTCCTTATACGCTTTTTTATCTTTCCCAGCCAGGAGCCAGTCTCTGAGTATCAGTCCCTCCCTCCCTCCTCTGTAATTTCACCCCCCTTAATAGTTTCATACCTCTGGATACATCAACCTCTCTTTCTGGTTGAAATAATCTAGATCTGTGATTGATTCCCAATTGCTTTCATACGTTAACATGCATCAATATGGAGGGCTTGTTGAAATTTATTTTACGTAGCTCCTTACCTAGAATTTCTGATTCTGTACATTTGAGATGGTGCCTGAGAATTTACACTTCTAAAAAAATCCCTAAATGATGCTGATGCTCCTGGTCAGAGGATCACATATTGAGAACCACTGCTCTAGAATACTAGACTGTTTCCCCAACAGAAGAGGCACACAACTTTGAACAATCTTCTTGGTAACTGAATTTTCAAAGTCCTTTAGGAATTCCCTAAATTGAAAATGGTATGGATGCTTAAAGTCTAGATTTCTTCTTCTTTTTTTTTAATCTCTACTTTCTGATCAAATCTGGCTTCTTTCAATCTCTTGTGCCAAATAGACTGTTCATGACATGGGAGGAAGAGAACAAGCTGACTCTTTTGCTTAAAATGTCTTCTTTCCCCTAATATCCTTCAGATTTTGAGTCCATCGATACTTCCATAGGGACAGTTTTGCTTCCCTTAAGATCAGATTACGTTCTTCTATTATAGGAAGGAAGTTGGTCATGATAGCATTGGTCATGACCATGGGTTAACCTGTGTTTGAAGGCCTAATTGATGCATATTTTCTTGACTAGACTGCAAGCTACAAAAGTGAACTGGTACTAGTTTTGTCTTTTATGACTATCTTCCTATGCTTAGTACCTAAAGGAGTGCCTGAAACACAGTAGTAACTCAATCAATTGTGTATCTGGTATAATGCCACAGGTTGGAATAGAAAATAATACATAATTCAAATGGAGCCCTCCACCTCAGCACGTTCATGGTACACTGTGCATGATCTATACAAGTTCACCATAAATCACGTGCTCTGCTAGAGCTATAGTTTTAATCAAATACATTTCCATGTCTAACTCTGGATAATCAGATATTTTGCAATATCTTTATGGACGGAGACACATGCTCTGCTATACGCATTATTACATGGTATGGTTGTTCAACCATTAATTTAAAAATATTTATATGACTATGATATCTTTTGAGTAATACAATTGCACTGTAAGGTTTATGCTTTTCTTCTCCTTAGCTCATTAGTTATTTATCCCATTAGGGAAGGTATATTAAGTAGCAGAGATTCAGACAATTAGAAGCATGTAACCTTGCCCTTAAAATTGTAAGTGTTGTTCTTAATGACAGATAAACACAAATAAGTTATTCCTCTTTCTCTGCAAATGTACACGAAAAAACACCATGTCTTCTGTCTGTAAAATAAAAAAAGTTCTGAAATTATTGGTTTTATGTATATTTACAGAAAACATAAAATACGGAAGCTACCAAATCCAGATTTCACAAATCAATCCTATTGTAATCCACCATGCTTTTTTTTATTGGGTAACGACTAGATCTTCCAAAGATCATGTTGGGGGTGATATATTTTAAATTATTCTAGTTGCTACTTTGCTAGCTACTATCAAAGTTTAACTCATTCTTCACTATGAATACATAGACATATCATGAGACAAATACTCATATCTCAGGATTTTCATTTTTCAATGCCGCCATTCAATTTATCTCCAAATCATCATGACAGTAAATCATCTTTCTGCAAGTGTCCGACCAAAAAAATCAAGGAAGCTTGCAAAAGACACCATTTACTGGCATTGGGCATAAAACTAATCTAAAAAGCTTATGTATGTGCATGTTCACTCTTTAATAATATTTTGATAAATATAACATCTCATGGAATTATATGATATTAAAGCAGTAATTTTCCTTCAGAGAAATCTGCTAAAAATGATGATTAATTGACTTACAGAAGAAACATTCTTAAAACTTTATGTCCTTCAATTTGTAGCTCTCTGCAATTTTGCTAACATGATGGCACTCCCACAACTATTTCATTCTGCTGACCACATCCATGAGAAGTTTTGGTAATGTTTCTCTTCTACACTTAACGTAAAATGAAATGAATAATTTTGAGACAGATTAACAGTTCCTTAGTGGGTTTTTTTGTCTTTGTTTTTTTGTTTTTGAAGTCAGGTAGCAGGACCATTCACAATTCTTGAGAAGGTTTTATGCAGTAATACTGAAATCACTAAATAAAAGAATATCTATGTTAATTTGTTGTCTTTCTTTGTACTCAAATGTGTATTCTCCATCGTCTCATTGATGCCTTACATTAACAAGAAATATTAGAAGCTTTATTTTCTTTTAGATTTTAAAAACTACTTCACATGTTTGGAGCTAATGCTTTTAGACTTTTCTGATTAGTATCTTGTAGCTTATGGGGATTGATATTGTGAGGAAAGCCAGGTAGCATAGTGTCTGAGACATTTCTCCATTGAGAGGTGATCTTTCAAAAACCCGTTATCCTCTTCACTGACCTGAGAAACCTGTTTACGGCACAGATTTCAAGAGGGACAGTGAATTAATAGGTTATATATATATATATATATATATTTCTTTTTGGAGTACAGTTTAAATCCTATTTTCTAGACATTGGATCATGGGTGACTAGATTTTTCACTTGATGATATAATAGTTTGAAAATTCATTTTAACTCATTGCAAGTATTTGATTGAAGTTACATTCACAATACAATGTCAGCAAAAGTGGAACCATCAATAATTGCATTAAGTCATTCTGTTACATAAATTTAGAGGTAGTTTTAATAATTTTGTAAGTTTTCTGAATTTTTCATTCTATAAAAAATGACATCTGTATAATTGGATTAATATGATAGTAGAAAACTAGGAGCAAGTGCTAGCACATGTTTAGAAGGATACAGAATGTCCTAATGTATAAAATGTATCCCAGATAGCCAAAATCTTCATTATTAATGCCTTGAGATAGCCAAAACTAATACAGAGCCTCATGGATTGAGAATTTTTCTAAGAAATCATATTTTTAATGAACAGGAATAGTGTGCTTTATACTGTTTGGTGACATACTTTTTCCCCTAAAAATTAATTAATATTAAATGTGCAACACTAAGAGTGATCCCTAATATAAACCATGCACTTGGAGTGATAATGATGCTGATATGTCAGTATGTGTCCATCTATTGTAATAAACGCACTACTTAGGATATTGATAGTGGGGAATGCACGTGTGGGACAGGAGATAGTGTTTAGAAACTCTGCACTTTTTACTCAATTTTGCTGTGAACCTAAAATGCTCTCAAAAAATAAAGTCTCGAGAGAGAGAGGGATCATCCTGTGTCCAATAAATACACATTGCATAATTATAATAGTTATCAACTATTTACTTTATTTAAAACGTTTATGTATATATGTGCATCATGGAAGTGAACATACATATATTTAAGATAAATTCCCAGACATAGAACTGTTGAGTCAGGGAACTGCATATTTGAAATATTTTTATTCCTGTTGCTTCATTCAATAGTTTGAGTTCATTTTTGTCTTAATGTATGTAAAACTTCAAAGATTTTATGGTTATTTTAATCTGTACCATTATGATTATGAGATTGACTCCATTTTTATACATTTCATTCCTTCATTTATTCATTCTTTCAACTAAGATTTCTAGCACTAATATACGACTGGCAAGGTATGAGGCCCAGTATATCCAGCCAAAACAAAAGCAAATAAACCCCTGCCCGTGGAAAACTGATATATTTTTTAAGATTTATTTATTAAGAAAGATTTATTTATTAAGAGAGAGTGTGAGTGTGGGGAGGGGCTGAGGGAGAGAATCTTCAAGCAGACTCCCCTCTGACTGTGGAGCCCGACACTGGCTCGACCTCATAACCAATGAGATCACAACCTGAGCCCAAACCAAGACTCAGATGCTTAACTGACTGAGAGACTCAGAAGTCCCAGGACTTACCTTATAAAAAGGGAGAAACAATTTATAAAATGAATGAGTAAAATATATAGCACACTAGTGATTGATAAATGTAAAAGAGAAAAATGTACCATGGAAGGGAATACTTGGATGCATGCAGTTGTTGAAATTTTACCTAAGATATTTAGAGAAGTCTCAGAGAATAAGACATGCAAGCAGAGAGTAATGTGTCTGGTTACTTGATCGGGGCCATAAGGACAGACGTGGTAAGAAGCATTCATCTTTTGTTTAAAGGTAGACCAATGACATTTTTTGACAGGTGGATAAAAACATGAAGCTTGAAAGAAAGAGAAATCGAGGATAGCATCAAGGTCAACCAACTGAAGAACAGAGGAACAATTTATTTAATGAGGAAGGAAAGGGTGAGATGGGTTTGTAAAAAAGAAATGAACTTAGGCATATTACATTGTAATGCCTATTAGACATTGGCTGGAAATGTTATCAAATCACTTAACTATATGAGAGGTAGTCTAGCCTGAAGATAGACGGTTGGACATTCCTAACATTTCAACAATTAGAACCATGTACCCCTATAAAGACATAGAGAGACTAATGAGAGAAAAGGGGCAATGGTGGAGTTCTGTGATGCCCCAACTTTTAGAAGTTAGAGAAATATTGAAGGTTACAGAGACACAAAGGAAAACAGGCAGCCAAGAAAGCATGACACGAAAGAATAATAAAGACGGTGTTTGTATGAGTGAGGAAATGATCAACTAGATCAAATGGTGCCAGTGAGAACTGGCCCCTCGACTCAATGTCAAGGCCACACTCCTAAGCAAGGTCATTGGAGAAAGGGGAGCAAAACCCTGACTAGAGCAGGTTAAAGTGATGAAGTCAGAGAGGAGCTAAGGAATCGTACGTAGAGAAAACTCTTTCTGGGAGAGTTTTGTATGGAAGAAACCAGAATGGTGGAACAGTATCTGGACCAAAGAATGTGAGATTTTACTTTATTTTTCAGATTTTTATTTAGGTTAGAATTGGTTAACATACAATGCAATGTTGGTTTCAGGAGTAAGGCGGTGAGATTTTTACAAAGGTACTTTGGAGATGGGCGAGACGACAGTATATTTGTGTGGTGACGGGTGTGATCCCTGGGGGCTGGGGTGGGGACACTAGTGAGGTAAGAGCTAGAGTGGAGAATTAGGGGCCATTGAGCAACAGAAAAGTGATACATGGCACCACCTGGGAAGTATATATTCTTTCTTTCACCCAGTAAATTCAAGTGTGTGTGAGCATGTGTGTGTGTGTATGTAAGAAGGAGAGAGAGACAGAGACACAGAGAGAGAAGGGCAACGATAAAAAATTCAGGAATTTCCATTCAACAGAAGAAGGGATGAAAAAAATTGTGGTGTATTCATGCAGTGTAATACACAGAGAAGTGAGAAATGGGAAAATTGCTGGTACATACATCATCATGGGTGAATTTCAAAATCACAGGTGTGAATACAACATATACACAGTGTGCAATTTCATTTATAGTGATGTAAAAAACCAGCAAAGCTAAATCATAGACATGGTATTGATACTTATAGTAGCGCTAACACAGTAAAAAAATAAAATAAAATAGATAGATAGATGATAGATAGATAGATAAGAGAGGGGGCAATACTTTTCATAAAATTCAGAATAATGGTAACTTCTGGCAGGGAGGCAAATATAACCATGGAAGGGTCCATGAGCTGTTAAGTCTCTGAATATTTCATGTTTATTTATCTTCGTAGAACATATAAGTGTCTGTTTTGTTATTACTTTGTTATTTTTCAAATTGGACTTCCGTGTCACTTGTATAATATTCTCTATTTTACCTCTCAAATTTTTTGATATAAAGATATTTCTAGTACACTAAAGTCTTTTTCCCCTTTATATCAAGACTCTCTTGAGCTGTGTCATTTGATATATTCTGACACCTGGCAAGTTGGTCATAGTTGTTTCCTCCTTTAACATAGAAAGTTCTTTTTCCCTATATTTAGTGATATCACAATTGTTTTTTACTTTGTTGTTGCATCTCTCATTTCTTTGAAAGCATAAAGTAGGTGGTATCTAAGACAGCTTCGGTTTTTCCAAAGTAATTTTTTAAACCTATAAATAATTTCCCCAAATCTCTTTGTATAGTTTACCTCCTTCCTTTGTAGATTATTTTTGGTATTCTGTGTTTTATGTTGATTTGTTACCATTGTTACTATTTTTATTTATCCTGGAATGTTGTCACTGACTTTTTTTTAGTCTGATCCAGAGTCGTACTAAATTATTTTTAATGAATTTCTATTATGTCCCTTTATTATTCATGGATGGGAATTTCCTTCTATTCTCCTCTAAGCTCCCAAAATAATTATAAATTCACAACTAAGTTCTTATTTTAGTTTTTTTAAAAATATACTTATTTATTTGAGAGAGAGAAAAAGAAAACATAAACAGGGGGAGGCTTGGATGGAGAGGGAGACTCCCTGCTGGGCAAGGAGCCCAACCCGGGACTCAATCCCAGGACCCTGAGACCATGACCTGAGCCCAAGACAGATGCTTAACTGACAGAGCTTAACTGACAGAGCCAGGTGCCCTAAATTCTTGTTTTAAAGAAGAAAATAATACACATAAAGCAAAATCCAGTTCTCTAATATCTGCCCCTCCTGAGGGGATATTAATATTTTCTCTCACAATTATTTATTATTATATTGCAAATCTAATCAAGCTAAACATGGAATTATTTTTTCAAAATTGATGACTGAATTCCCAAAACTAATAGACAAACTGGCTTATTTATGGCAACTTCATGAAAGTATCTTATTCCTCTTTCTGGCTTAGGCATCTAATTTTATTCTCTGTTAATAATGAAACTATTTTTCTCATTGTAGTGATTCACACTCCAATTTTTGTTTCAGGCTTCAATTCTTTGTTAAGGAGAATACAGACAGAACCTTTGTTCTATCTACTGTCTCAGCAATTAGTCATTAAATAATGATATTGACAATTGGCTTAAAACAGTTAGTTTAAGCATTGTTATAATATAATGATGGTGATGATGGTTAACATTTATTGGAAACCCCCAACAGTTTGTACTATACCAATATAAGCATTTTGCTCGCATTACCTCGCTTCATCTTTTTAGCAAACTCATTGGCCTAATGCAGAAACTGACTTTGAGGCCCCGTGAGGACCACTCTGCTTGTCAGTGGTAGAGGTGATACGCAACCTTAATCTATAAGAACCCAAATAGGTCATCATCTTACTTAGTTACTGTGGTATTTATCTAATAGTATTTCTCAAAGGTCCAGAACTTAATAGATTTCCAAAGCAGGTATATTGCAGGTACATTAAAATGCCAATGCTTCAAATACCATGTAGTAAAAGGTAAATAGTTATTATTATTTTTTAAATAAAAGCAAGATCAGTTGAACGTTCCATTTTCAGCATTTCTTTTCTTCTTTTCCCTGTTTTTATTTCATCTCTGTCTCACTTAAATCACAGTTCCACAAAACGGAGCTGTAAACCTTTGGGCCAGATAAAGTCTACAACCTTTGAGCCGAGTTCATCACCTTGCCTGGGAGCCATTGTATGGTTGACCAACCCCCCCGTATTGTGGTGACACTACACGGTCACTTAAAGTTCTGGGCTTGTTTTATTTTGTGTGAAGGTTGTACTAGGGTTCTTCTCTTGCAAATATGCAAGATTTAATCTTCTCCATCCTACTAATTTGATACTTCTTTCTCATGGAACCAAAATTTTATTTATTTATATCCCATGATATTTCCCAGTTAGAAAGCAAGGCAGAGTCCATAAAACCAGACCACCTTTCTCAGCACGCTGACAGGGTTTTGTATAATTTGTATGATTTCCCCAATAACATTTTTTGTGATGCCTGTTACTTACTTTTTAAACTAGTTTGTTCCTGAACATTAGCACCTGGGAAGAACCTAGTATCATCCATAATAGACAGAGCAGTAGACCCAAGCAGGACTGGCTTAAAGCCAGAGCAAACACAAGGATTTGTCTTGCGTTGTCATCCAAAAACACCAGGAGAGCTAGTTAACTTCCAAAAACAAAAATAAAAATAAGCCAGGGAATATAGGGAGTGGTGGAGGAGGTGAGATGAGAGACCACGAGGTGAGGAGTCTGATAACTGAAGTTCAAGCACAGCTACACCAATATCAGTTATGTGGGATTTTTTTTTTCTGAAAATTACTTAAATGCTGAGTCAAACTTCCTGTTCAAAAGGATAATTCAACCTTGATAAGAGTATTTAGATGAGACATGAATATAAAATGCTAGCCACCATCTAGCACATGGTACCTGGTGAGTCATGATTAAGTGGCAGCTTTTGTGATGAACGAGTATGCACACTTGAAGCAGGTCTGCGTGGCGTACACCATGAAATGGAATCATGAGACCGACACAATGAACACGAGAGAGGCTGGGGCTGCAGCGACAACAGTGCCAGCGGCCACGGCCAACATCCAGCAGACTCACAGCTCCATGGGACGCCCATGGTCCCCATGGTACCCACTGGCTGTACCTCACCTGCCTTGGCTGTTGCTCAAGCTTGGTCCTCTAGCTTTCCTACTTGTTCTCTCTATTGTTGCCCTGAAACCCTTCCAAAAAAGTCTTTTTTTTTTTTCTTTTTAATTTGTTTCTGTTATTTGTAACTTCATGACTAGTTTAAAAATTGGAGTGGCTTCCAAGAACAGACCTCCAGGGACAGAGAGAAATCTGGGCTTTGTCTCTGGCTTAGTTGGGACTGAAGATAATGAACAAGCAAATCAGCATTGAAGACAGAGATGTGTGCTTCTGCACCCGAGATAGAAGAATGAACTCTGTCATACTTTATAAGAACAATAGGATCAGGAACCTAAATTCTCAGTTGAAGGTGAAGATTGAAAGAGAAGCCCCATCCTGGTGTTTTGTTTGTTTGTTTTGTTTTGTTTTGTTTTGTTTTCTGAGTTCCTTTTAAAAAGACCCAAAGAGGTCTCAGTAAAAAAAAAAAAAAAAAAAAAAATCATTCCCTGGCTTCATTAGATCTCTGATGTGAAACGTAAGACATGCCTGGAGATGAAATTGAATACTGATTATTAAAGATGGGGCATATAGGAGATTAAAGAGACTTGAAGTATTTTAAACCCCAATTAATTTATCCTTCCTGTCTGAGAGATTGTGGCAACCTTGGCTCATGGAGTTTCCTTGAAAAGAGAAGCATTTCTCCTCCTGTGACCCATTCTCCACAATTCTTTGTCTATGGCTGGTAACTCCAGATCCCAGCACTCATCCAGAGGAAGATTTTTAAATAAATAAAAAATAAATAAATAAAATAATAGGCAGCCCGGGCGGCTCAGCGGTTTAGCGCCACCTTCGGTTCAGGTCATGGTCCCGGGGTCCTGAGATCAAGTCCCACATCAGGCTCCCTGTATGGAGCCTGCTTCTCCCTCTGCCTGTGTCTCTGCCTCTCTCATTTAAAAATCTTAATAATAATAATAATAATAATAATAATAATAATTAGTAATAATAACTTAACAGGAGACAAAATAAAGGGGACTAAAAGATACAAGCTTCATGTTATAAAGTAAATAAGTCAGGGAAAAGTAAGGTACAGCATAAGGAATAGAGTTAATAAAATTATAGTAACTTGTAGTAACGGATGGTAACGACTTCTTGTGGTCATTACATACTGTAGCTGAATGTCATTCACTATTTGTGAACCAACACAATATTGAATGTCAACTACACTTTGATACTAACAGTAAAACTAATGACTTAGGAGGTAAAGTCTTCTATCTCTAAAATAATCATATTTTAGCAACTTGTTAAAATTCCACGGGACATCATTCAAGATGGATTCAAAGGATGCTGGGTCATTGAAAACTTAGAAAATAATCTCAGAGACAGAGAGATTTATCCTTTTTTTTATTTTTTATTTTTTTTCTGGAAGAAAACTAAAACTCCAGTGGTATGAAAATAAAAAGCCAGACTCACCAGGGCCATGGCAACAACATGAGCACCAGCAGCAACAACGAGAGCTGCTATTTTGAGTCGTGTCCCCTGTCGTGTCCTGTCCTCTGTGCCTTGTCCTTCCGGCTCCTTCCTGAACCTGACCACCCACCTGCCCACTGATTCTGTGACCCACCGGAGGCTTCTCGTAGGTCTCTTCCCGGCCTCAGGTCACAAGTGTATCTATCAGACTAGTAGAGTAGATACCAATAATTTTAAGCCCTGCCACTGATTCTTAGAATAGTGTCACATAAATATATCATAATGAATAAAATTGCTACCGTGGCAATCAAGATGCCTTTCAAATTTGTTATTATGAAATTGAACTCTGATAAGTAGATTACGGGAGAGGTCTTACCTGAGCATCTGGCCTAGAAAAAAAAAATATTCAGTGTTAATCTCTCACCTCTCTTCAGTTATTACGGAATTAAATCCAGCATTTATTTGCACGGTTATAATTTTGATTGTGATTTTAATTTCTTTTTGCTTTTGCTTTCATTAGCGTGACAATTTCTACAGATCAATGTTTTGGGACATAATATAAAAGTTTTCATCTTAGGCATCTTATGGGTATAGTTTAGTAGTGTTAAGTGTATTTACATTGTTATGAACCAGAGATCCAGAACATTTTATCTTGCAAACATGACTATACCCATTAGACAAAACTATCCATTTTCCCTACACCCAGGCCCTGGTAACCTCTGTTCTACTTTCTAAGAATTGACTGCTTTCCACACCTCACGTAAGAGGAATCGTACAGTGTCTGTCCTCTTATGAGTGTCTCATTCCACTCAATATAGTGTCCCCGAGGCTCACCTGCATTATATTATGTGGCAGGAATTCCTTCTTTTTCATTGATTGCAATGTTTAATAATGATAATGAAAGTTGTTCGGAATCAGTGCCCTATTATAACATAAATAGAAGACACTGCCTAACACTAGGCAAAATATTTTAAGTTCCATCCGGTACCCTAAAAAATGTGGCTTGTAATTTGTTCAATCCTTAATTTTCTAGTCATCCATTAAGGCATTCTGCAAATACCTAATTACCAGAATCATCATTTCAATATGAAAATATCAATCAAAAATTTCAACACAAGAATCTTTAGATGTTCTGATATTGATTCTGGTGTCTGTGTGTGTGTGTACACATCTGACCAACTGGCCACAGTCCCCTTCTTGGTTTCAATCAATTTGCCTGAGTTCTGGGGCTCACAGAACTCAGGAAACCCATTTACTTACTAAATTACCATTTTATTATGAGAATATATAATTCAGAAACAGCCAGATAGAAGAGATGCATAAGGCAAAGTATGGGAAAAGGGCAAGGTGTAGGGAGAGTGCAGAGCTTCCATGACCTCTCCAAGGCACCGTTTTCCCTGCATCTCCAATGGTTCACCACCTGGAAGCTTTTCAAACCATGTCCTTTAAAAAAAAAAAAAAAAATCTAGCCTTCCCTGCATAGTCATGACTGGTTAAATCTTTGGCCACTGGTAATTCCCTCAACCTCTAGCCCCATTCCCCTCTTGCCTCCTGGGAGGTCAAAGAGTGGGACACAAAGTTCAAACCCCCATCACAGGGTTGGTTCCCCTGGCAACCCAACCTCATAAGGTAGGATCCAAAAGTCACCTCATTAATATAACAAAAGACACCTTTATGTCACTCATTGTTAGGACGTGCTAACCTAAGAGTTTTAGGAGCTCTGCCAGAAATGGGAACAAAGACCAAACACACATTTCTTATTATAAATCACAATATCACAGAAAACAAAGCTTCCAACTTTGGCACAAATTAAAATAGTGTTTGACTGTATGACTATACTACATTAAGAAATTTGAAGTCACTTGTTTTATACTCAGTAACCCAGAGGGTAATATATATTAAAATGAATTTAAGTAGTGAAATCTTTGTTAATGTTATTGATAGTCCTAATAATATTTTCAAAAGAAAGATTTCAATGCCATAAACATTATTTTAATTATTTTAACATTTTTTAGAAATTCTTAGAATGTACCTTATGTAATATTTCCTATTCTACTCAAAACTTATTACATCATACTGTACTTTTTTCTTTTACACTCATCGCTATCTAAAATTATATTTCTTTAACTTTAATTTATGATTTTAGCCTAACAAGCAACCTCCATTGAGCAAAGCCTTTGCAGTCATTCTTATTACTATCAATCCACCTACAGAAATACTTAGAACAAAATAAGAATCAGGTGAACTTCTACTGAATTTTCAGTGCCTTTGGTCCAAAAGAAAGAGATTCCAATTCTGACCTTTCTAGCTGTATGACTTTCCTTGCTGAGTCTCCATTTGCTCACACTAAAGATAATGATATTACTTTTGAGCATGTTACAAGTCTAAAAGTAGATAATGTCTAAAAAAAGACTGACATATAGAAGGTGCTCAACATACAGTAATTATCTTCTTTCTTTAAACTATTACATATATTAACTCCATGATATTAGTTACTTTCCTATTAGCATTCAGAGTGAACATAGAGAATAGAATTAACACCTAAAAATGCATTAGGCTAATGAACTCATTTTTTGTGTTATTATATTCCATATATCTCAATTAATTGTCCTCTAGTTAACTGATTCACTGAATAAACTGACATCAATCCCCATGAAAGTGTATCGGTTGATCACCGCAGCAAACTAATGCTCATAGTTAACACTTTTATATATCTTTGCATTTCTTTCTTCTAATAATTCAATTTGCAGTCTCAGCAACAATCAGTTTTTCTCTACATCTATTTATGAAAATTATCCTATTATTATGTTACCTAAGTTAAATATTAAAAACACTAGTGAAATTAAACCAGTAATATGTAAGTGCAATTACTTTTAACAGTCCAGTTAAATTTAAAGTAATGGCTTTAAAAACTCCAAATCAAGTTAGTTGCTAAAAAATTAGGCCCCAGATTTGATGTGCTATGTCAATCAATATCTATTGGGGGAAGAAAAACACAAAATGTAAAGGATTATACATTTAAATTTCTTTTCTAGTATTCTCAATTTTCATTCCATTTTGAAGAAACAAATATTTGAAATTTTGCACAATGTATTATGCATATAGTTTAAGAAAAAAAAGAAACCATAAAGTTTTTTCCTTTCCTTTTTTTTTTTTGACCTACATTTAAAGAAAGTGCCTTGAACTTAGAAAAATTAATAGTCATTTATATGGTTTTATTTTAGATTAAATATTTAATTTATGCATATCTTAGATTTTATAAGTCCCCATGTAATCAACCTTTTCAAATGTACATAAATATCTGTGTAGTAACATGGATCAACATGTCTTCCAACTAAGACTGGGAGGTCTTCTATTTCGGGTAGATAATAATTGGACCAGTTTTGATATATGTGATGAAAAAAAAACATGGACTTTGACTTAGGAGACCTAACCCTGATTCTGAAAGGCTTTTTTTTTTTTTTTGTTAAGATTTTATTTATTTATTCATGAGAGACACAGAGAGACAGAGAGGCAGAGACCCCAGCAGAGGTGGAAGCAGGCTCCATGCAGGGAGCCCGATGCGGGACTCAATCCCAGGACCAGACCTGAGCCAAAGGCAGATGCTCAACCACTGAGCCTCCCAGGGGTCCTGACTCTTAAGTTTTTAAGTAGATATGATTGTGAACTTCCTGAGCTTTATGTTTTCTTCAGTTATAAGATGTGGGTAGCAACAATCTTAAAATGTTACAGGACACCTGGATAACTCAGAGGTTGAGTATCTGCCTTCGGCTCAGACTGTGACCCTGGGGTCCTGGGATCGAGTCCCATATCAGGCTCCTCGCAGGGAGCCTGCTTTTCTCTCTGCCTGTGTCTCTGCCTCTCTCTCTCCCTGTGTCTCATGAATAAATAAAATCTTTACAAAAAATCTTAAAATGTTACAAGAAAACTTAAAAGACATAGTTTTAAAATTGTCAGTTGTTGGGATCCCTGGGTGGCGCAGCAGTTTAGCGCCTGCCTCTGGCCCAGGGCGTGATCCTGGAGACCCGGGATTGAATCCCATGTCAGGCTCCCGGTGCATGGAGCCTGCTTCTCCCTCTGCCTATGTCTCTGTCTCTGTCTCTCTCTCTCTCTCTGTGTGACTATCATAAATAAAAAAAAAAAATTTTTTTTAAATAAAATAAAATAAAATTGTCAGTTATAGCCATATAAGAACAGGTCCTCAGCAAAGTTTGTTTTATTCAAATTGACTTGTGTGTTGAATTCTTGGAGTTATTAAGTACGATTTTTTATAGTTTTCACCATGGCCATCTCCCTAAGTAATACTTCACGTTTCTTTTTTAATGTAACATGTAAAACTTTAAGCAGTAAATGGAATACTGTACATATTTTCCTTCCTTCTCTTTTAGGGGATATATAGTTCCATATGCTATATTAAATGTCAAACGGCAGTGTTCCGTATTTGTTTATAGGAAATACTTTAAACTATCGCTCTGAGCAAACTTCACAAAAAGTGCTTACGTATTTTGAAGTAAAATAGAAATTTGTTTTGATTTTATTTATGACATCTTGACAATTCATTATTTCCAAATTCCACCAAACAATTTTTTTCCTCCTATGGTTGAGGTGTTCCTTTAGCGACACTGCAGGAAAGAGAGAATCTGTGATTTTTCTGTTTTGCTGGTAATTATAAGCAGGAGGTAGTCACAGCTCAACTTCTTGTGGTAGACGTGTGTGCTTGCTTTGGGGAGGAGGTTTACTTGGAAAAGAAAAGCTGAACTATTATCTGTGGTATAAGAAAATGCCACCCAGTACAAAACTAAATGTGTTTCAATTAAGCCAAGTAATTAGATTTTGGAATGTATCCAGTGAACTTCCACTAAGTAATCTAACCATGAAACTCAATGGCACATCCAAAAAGGATGTATAAATATGATAAATAAAAATAAGACAGAATAGAAAATGTACAGCAAATGTACCTGTGACAAATGTTCTCTAGGACTAAAGAAATAAAAACAGGTTTTCCAAATTATTCACAGCATATCATCTAATCAACTTTACAGCGGAATCATACATACGAAAGCAATAAGATTGACAAGTTTTATGCTTTCATAAGCAAAACGATGCCTCTCTAAAATGGAATGGCCTTTACCCACTATGCTGTTTCTTTCCACTGTGTGGTAGGAAACATGTTCTCACAGAATCATACTGCGTCCTTTTGAACAGTATTTTTGCGATTATAAGAATAAAATCAGCTATTGTTTCTTGATATTAGATTGTGACAAGAGAATATGGGAAAATCTATAAGTGTATAAATATAAAAATTTGAAATATTAAATTTATAAATCAGGGTTTCTTTCTTTGAGGTTAAAAAATAACGGCTGGAAACATCCCAGATAGTTTAATTTAATGACATAATACCACATCTCTAAGAATTAAAATAGTAAACTTCTCTCTAAGTCACAAAATAAAAGCTATCATTTAAACCAGTCCTCTTTCAAACTTCTCCACATTGGCAATGTCTTATACTGTGTTGATGCTCATGTTTCTACCTGCACTTTTCTGTGTCTTCTCACATTTACTTTTTGTCTTTCTTTAGAAGTGAAGAGAATAGACTCAAAAGGTTGTGTATATACGTTTCATCACCCTCTTCCAAATACCTAATATTTGTTGTTCTGTGCTATCAAAGGGAGTCAGAATTGGCAACGATGAGAACTGTTCAACAAAATAAAATCCTATTTATTGTTACAACCCGATGGTCACAGTAATAATGGAGTAGAAGCGCTGCCTGTGTGTGTAAGAGGACATGTGAGACCATTCAAATGAAAGTACCTCCTAATCAAGAAGGAGAGCTCTTCCCTGCTTATGGACAATGCCCTGCAAGGGGTTACAGACAATCTCTGGATATTTTTCCCCCAGACACATAATGGTCCCAGAAGATGCCCTGTTATTTTCTTATGTTTCTTTCAGAGACAGGGAAGATGTGTCAGAGCCAGCAATACAGTGAGCGCCACTGTAAAATGGCTCCTTGCACTTTTAGAGGTTTAGCAAAGAAATGAGGAGTGAAAGGAATGGGGATGGTATTTATCATTTGTATCGTGCTGTGGAACATGCTTTTACACTCTGAGATGCAGAAGGAAAAAAAATCGGGTAAAATTGAGAAAGAAAATCAAGTGTAAAAGCATTGCACATGGGTATGGTCGATATCACTTAGCAAAATGTCTTATTTTTCTTAATAAAGAGACAGTGGATAATCTGACACAAAGCTTCAAAACAAAGATAATTTTGGACCATGTAGATGTGCAAGACTGACCTTGGAGAGTTCTGCATGGGCTAAAGGAATAGAGAAAAATAGTTATGACCTTCTAGCAGGTCACCGTACCTGTCCTTTCTGTCTAAATACCACTGGAGCCATATGGATTGAAGATGATGAGCCTTCTGTCTAGGAAGCTCCCTCAGTGGGCTCCCACTACCCTGTACGCACCTGACTGTGTCTGTGTTGCATCCTGGGGTCCCTGCATGTTCTTTGACTCATCATTACTGGGAACCAAGGTGTTATCATTGACAAACAAGATGCCTTCTCCCACAATAATATTGCAAATCTCTGACCTTTGCCTTTCATGACTTGAAAGCTCCGAAGGCCAAGAAGTTCAAGAGCACGTTCAAAGTCAGGGCTGTGGAACATACTGTCAGTAGGACGAGGTCTCCTCCAGGGCAACCTCTTTTGTTGGCAAGAAAGGACAGCAGAGAGAGGAAAAAAAAAAAAAAAAAAGGACAGCAGATTGGAGGAATCCAAACTCAATAATTTAAGCGTACTGATATGGTTAGGATTTTTTTTCCTGCAAAGAACACACCATTTGATATCCAAATACCTGTGTTTAATTATATATTACGTCTAGAACTCACTGCTTAGGTAACCGTAGGATCTTGATAACAAATCTCTCTCCTAAAAAGAGGAAGGTAGGTTAGTTTGAGCCCTGGAATCTTGGTGAAAATTTATCGTGGATATTGAGGTCAGTGGAATATGAGAGAAACACTATCCTGTTGGTTATAATCCATATTTTGTCTCAGAGCTATTGTCTTTTGACACTCTAACCCTAAAGGTAGGGGAGGCAAAGGCAGTTACAATGTCCCATAAGTATCTCTGGCAATATTTTTATATTTAACTTAATTTTGTTTATTATAGACTTTTGTCTTGGGGAAATTTCCCTGGTAAAGCAGACTTTAATAGTCTGAAGGAATTGTACATCAATAGATGGAAGGGAACCTGAAGAGTAGGAGATGACTATGCCCTCATGTCAAGTGGCCTTCACCAATAATGCCCTTCCATTTATCCATACATCCCCCTGATCCAACCCATGGATTTGAAACAAACTGTGATTTAATTCATTGCAATTCATTTAAATGTGGGTTTTCAAGGACTTGCCCAAATCCAAAGTAGCAGAAAATGGAAGTTGCTGAGGAATCACTTTATTAAGGCATAATGCACATGTGAAAAGAAATAATTATATTGAGGCCCATTTTACATATCATAAAATTCATGCATCTCGAGGGGAAAAATAATTGATGTTTTTTAAAGCAAATTTACTGAGTTGTGTGTCACCATAAGTCAGTTCCAGAACATCTTATCATCCAATAAAATTCCTCGTGAGCATTTACTATTAATCCCCATCCACCTCCCTCCCAAAGCAACCACTAATCTATTTATTGTCTCAATAGATTTCAGAGGCTAGACTTGAGCACTTGGAATGCCAGGCTTAAGTGGTTTAAACGACTGAGGTCATTTAAGAGTATAAAGGAGGAGAATAATGTGTTCCAGATGTTTGTTTCAGGAAATTCATGAGTAGCCTGGGGGTGAGAGATTAAAAATGAGAGCCTGGACATCAGCAGGCTGGTTACATGTGTGTTGCAATAATCCAGAGATGTGGGATCAGAGATGTGAATCTTCTGGAACTTCCTGAACAAGGAGGAGAGTTCCCAGCAAAGGGCAAGTCATCAGGAAACTTTTATTCCACAGGGTTGGTGGTCTAGAGAATGGGTAGTAGGTGAAAAAAAAATGCGTATGTTTTCTAGGAACCCTATACATAAGAGCATTAAGAGAAGAAAGTGAAGGAGATTGTTCAATTGTGATTTCTACACGGTCGCACCCAGACCATAAAAGTCCAGCGGTGCTGAAGAGTGCACCCAGATGTGCCCTAGGGCGGGGAGCAGAGAATCCAGATAAAGCCCACCATGCTCGGGATCTCAGGGAACAAAGCGAGCTGACCTAGTGTGCATATCATCTTGTCTCAGAGTTGAGGTCGCTAAAAACCGCACCCACCCATGGCTATTTCTGCCGTGGAACTATCCCAGCATTGGGATTTACTCGTTTCCTCGTGTTAAAGCCTAATTTTCAGATACCTCTGTTCACGTGTTAATAGGTTACTTAGACAAGATGTGGTATGAATCCATTATCACCTCTTGGCCAGTAGCAAATTAACTAGACGTCACCATAAAAAGAAGACACATGAGAAAATAGGAAGCAGGCCATGCCAGTATGGTTAGGACGATCCTGAGCAACGGCACTGCCAAGGCTACCAAGCTGTGCCCCGCCAGGGACTCCAGAAAGGGACTGTCCTCGGTCATGACATGTGCACGCGTGCCGGGTACTTGGTGCCCTCACTGTGTGGGCCATTGTTTTCCAGAGATAAGCTTATGCCTTGTGTACCCTAAGTGAACTCTGGGAGGGATACCATCCTGCATTTTTCCTTTTATTTGACGTGCTGCTTTCTGGTTGATTTCTCATGATTTTCCTCTCCAAATCAATCTACTGATTTATAGACATTGGTTTCAATTGATTGTGTGGGAAGGCCTTGTGAGGGCCACTAAGAGGTGTTGGACAATGACAACCGGAAGGCATGTAAGGAAACCAACAGTCATTTCTCCCTTCCTTACCAATAAAGCCCATCAGGATGCAAATGGAAGCAAATAAAAATGTATTATTCCCTAGCACTCCCTGGTAGCTGGAAGTGTTCGTGTAACATAATTTTGTCCAAGTATATGTAATTGGGAGTAACTATTTGATTTTTCAGGTTAAAAAAAAATCCTGTAAGGAGAACTAATCCAGCCCAAGCATCCCCTTTTACCATGTGCCATTTTCCTTCTTCCCATCAAGAATATGGCTGTGATCCTGGAAGTGGAGCAGCTATCTAATGACCTTGAGGTCACAAGGTAATGAAAACTAATTGAGAAGATGGAAGTAAGAGTCTCCACGGCGCTGTGGGTCACCTTCCTGGTCTCAGGGGAAGCCAACAAAACCTCACAACAGAAAGGAGTAAGTAATTGATTCAAAAGACCTGTGTCAATATCTAGGGGGAGAAGTAGTGAGAACAAACTATTCCAAGGTTATAGCTGGACATTCACATTCTTAAGAACTGCCAGCCTCACTGGGGAGGCCAGAGATAAACAAATAGGTAAAGTCTGTGGTCGTGCAGCCCCTATGTTTCAGGGCACTTACTCGATTCGAGTGACTGTTTCTCAAAAGAGAGAAAACTTGCACAATGACTTGAAGATTGAGAAGTTCTCTAAGCCATCTTAGATACAGAAGAGATTTCTGGGAAGGAGAAACCAGGCAAAGAGATTAATTTGAGAAAAGTTTAAAGTCTTATAGAAAAGATGGAGAAAGCGAGATAGGAATATTTCAGTGCATCGGGAGCCTTGTGTGAATCACAAAATGGTGAGAAGATGACCTGAGTCGAAAGGCAGGGGACAGATACCGAGAGGCAGTGTTGGGCATGCTAAGGAGTTTGTGTTTCGCCCCATGGTCGGGATTTATAAACTGGCACCCACTAGTGGGATCCCCATTTAGTTCGAAAAGTACAAAGTCTTAGAACTTTTTAAAGTTGAATGTGCTTAGATGGGATGCGCCCTATATCCTTGCCATAGGCTCCACAACTCCCTCCTCCTTTTTTTTTTTTTTTTAAGATTTATTTATTTATTTGAGAGGGACAAACAGACAGAAAGAATATAAGCTGAAGGGGCAGAGGGAGAGGGAGAGAGAATCTCAAGAAGGCCCCGTTCAGCAGGGGAGCTGGATGCAAGGCTCCATCTCCTGACCCTGAGATCAGGACCTGAGCCAAAACCACGAGTCAGACGCTTAACCAACTGAGCCAGTCGGTGGCCCTCTACCACTCCCTTTAATGGTAGTTAACACCCAAACATTTACATTAGATACCTGGATCCCAAGGGGTCCCTGAGTGGCCCAGTCAGTTAAGCATCTGCATGGGCTCAGATCATGGTCCAAGGTCCTGGGGTCGAGTCCTGCATTGGGCTCCCTGCTCCGCGGAGAGCCTGCTTCTCCCTCTCCCTCCTCCTCTCTCCCTGTTTGTGCGCACTCTATCAAATAAGTAAATAAAATCTTAAAAAAAAAAAGATACCTAGATTCAGAAAATTTTTATGTTTGTGACATCTCACAGAAAAATTAAACCAAGTGTGAAAGTCCCCAAGGAAGATAGGAAAGCTTGAGGGTGCTGAGATGTGGTGAGGAATACGGGGGTGCAAGAGTAAGTGAAAGGCAGAGACTTCAAATGAGGAAAGGCCTGATTTCATAAACAGATAATCATATGTGCCAGGAGGAGACAAGAGAAGTTAAAAATCTCTTGTAAGCTCCAGCAAAGATGAGGAGGGTGCAAAATGGTCCCAGTCAGTAGTGCATAAAGCAAAGTAGGCTAGCCAGGAGGAAGATTGATTTTCAATAAGCATTTAATAAGTTGAATTTTACCGACAAAATCTTCATGTCTAAGAAATATAGCTTTCTAATTTCATAGAATATTTAATATATTGACTTCCTGGCCAAAATGCTAAACACTTGAGTTGTAATTCAATCAGCAATATGCATTTAGCAAATGCACACATAAATTTCTAAACTTTTGTGAGACCTAATATTATATTTTTGCCTAATAGAGTTTTATAGCATCTAAAAAACAAGGTGTGGAAGCAACTCTGTAGTTATTTACTATTATTGAAAGAAATAAGGTGGACAGGAGAGAAGAAAATTAAAATGAGAGTAACACACAGAAAAATGGTCAATTTATAAGGTAATATTAATAAATCATCAAGTTATGCCCAATTGTGTTATTTAACTCAAGTAGCCTTAGCATCTTCAACAATGAATATAATGTATAAAATGCACAAATAGACAAAATATACCCTGTGAGCATTTTTTCCAGTGTGTTAATGACCTGCTTGAGTTAGCACCTTGGGCTTTGCCTCCAGCCTTAAAATATAGTCAATTATTACCTGCTCAAATCTATACCAGCATGTTTTAACTAGACTAAATATACTCTAAGGAGAAGTAAATATTATACTTTTCATTTCCATTCTCAGCTTTTAAAATCACAACTATTATTCATAATTCAACTGTGGTTTTGAGCATGCTATAATGTACCTGTAAGTGAAAATCATGTACTTGTGACAGTGTTTAAGTCTCTTGACTCATAAAATTAGAAATATCTGAGTCTGGAGTGGATTTAAAATATCTTCTTAGATGTACTTAAACAGCATATTATCCGGTTTTTTGTTTGTTCCTTTTTTTTTTCTTTTTGCTTTTCCCCATACATAGTTATATTTTAGATTGTAGCTTTTTGAAATGATACCAAATCACCAGTTTCAAAATAAACCAAACATAACTGGAATTTTATATCCACTGCCAACTATAATGGAGACATAATGGCATACAGAGAAAATTTCATTCATTCATGTGACAGTTAACAGTTTGTGCACTATTTGGACTAATGCCCCCTCTTACCTCTTGGTCCATGGCCAAAAGTAATTTGCATCTTGTTAATGATTCACCAATTTGGGGGGAAGAGGGGTGATATTTGAATATTTAGATAGCGTTGTCTCTGCATTCCTTGTTCATCCAAAATAAAAATAGATAACTTTCTTATAAGCAGCATTCTGTTGGGGATGGCTGACATACTACTGTGATTTAAGACTTAGAATTGCTTGAAGTTATAATAAGATTGGAATCAGGGATCCCTGGGTGGCTCAGCGGTTTAGTGCGGCCTTCAGCCCAGGGTGTGATCCTGGAGTCCCAGGATTGAGTCCCTCGTCGGGCTCCCTGCATGGAGCCTGCTTCTCCCTCTGCCTGTGTCTGCCTCTCTCTCTCGCTATTTCTCATGAGTAAATAAAATAAAATTAAAAAAAAAAAGATTGGAATCAATATCATCCAATACCTTGTCAGGAATTTCAATAATGCAATTCACATTAGTAATAATAATGGTCACATCTATTAACTTCATTAAGCACATGAAATATACCAAGTACCATATGTAATACTTCTTTCCAAATCATCTTAACCTTCAACCCTATATATAGAACCATTATCTCTGTTTTACAGATAATAACAGCCAGTTTTTCCTGACTTCTAATGATATGTTCAATTTCCTGAAACATCTCCTTGAAATAGTTACCATTTTCCAGAAGAGGAAACCTAAATGTAGAGTGAGAAAGGGATTTGCCTGAACTCCCATATGTAATGAGATTAGAGCCATGACTCCTGTGTAATTCAAGAGCTCACGTCCCTAAGCACAATGCCTAGTCACTGTCAGTAAATCCAGGTCCTCTAGCAGAGAAGGTCCAGATTGTGCCAGCGGTCACATAGTTTACCCCACATTATGATACAAATTCCACAACCGGTGAAATGTCATCTCCCAGTCATGGGAACTAAGAGAGACAGTCTTGCCTTGACCCCGAGAGAAAAATGACACTGATTTGGTACGATCATGGCATTTTCTCTGTCATGCCTTTTTTTTTTTTTTTTTTAAATCTTGACTTCTGTGTGAAAGAGGAAACCACTGATTTATTTCAAGTATGAAGAAACTATTGAATTATTTTAAATGTGAAGTGATATTAGTAAATTTTTAGTTTACAATTGTGACAACAGTGGCATTACAAAGAGCATAAGTCTATTCTTTGGTCTACCCAGCAGTGAGACCCAAGAAGGGAAAACTATTTAGGGGGACTGATTCCAGGAGAAATGATGAGCAGGAGTAAATAGAGTGGCTGTTGGAATTAAGATAAGACGTAGGCAAAGCCTCCAAGAGATATTTGGGGAGTAGAATGAATCAAAAGGAATTCTTGAATATTGGGTCTGAACAATTAAGGAGAAAAAGGGTCAAAGATACTTCTGAGGTTTTAAGCTTGAGGTATGAGTGGTAAGGAATATAATGTAGAAGTGATTGTTCTATTTTTATAAAATGGTTTCCAATAGGAGTCCTTTGTCAACGAGGCAGGCAGATATATTGATTTTGCAGCACATGAATTTGTTTGCACGGCTATAAAAACCTCCTGACAACAAAACCAACATAAATTAAACGAGTCATAAATTAATCTGGCTTATTTCATTCAATCGTTCATTCAACAAACACATTTGGATTTTGAATTGTGTGCTAAGGATTGTGCCAGAAATGAGAGGAAATGGTGTGAAAGACACCGTCTCTGGGTTCAGGATGTTTATGTTGAGTAGAAAACAATCATGATTCGATTTAATGCTAAATAAAACCAAATCTGAGATGTGACAATTTATAGAAAATACCTGGAAACCCAGAAGGACAACAAGGGAGGGTCAAAAAATCTTCAAAACAGCTTGAAGGAGGGATAAGGGCTAGCCAAGCAGGAAAAAAGAGACGTGTTTAGGATGAAAGAAAACCATGTACATAGGCTCAGAAGGAAAATAAGGAATGATGTGATAAGAGTGGGAAGGTAGTATGGCCTGATTAGGGAACTAAAGAAGGGAGGGCAAGGGATTAGGTTTAGGAGGGAGAAGATGTTAGGATGTGAAAGATTCTCATATGCCATAAGCCTTTTGAAAACTTCAGCTTGAAAGTTAAAGAAGCCACTGAAGGATCCCTAGCAGAAAAAATGGCATGGTCTCATCTACGCATAATAAAGATCATTTTACAGCAGCAAAGAGATTGGATTGGGTAAAAATGAGATCAGAGGCCTGGGAACCCATTGTGGGGCTTTTAGTGAATCTGGCAGGAAGTAGTTGTAATCCGAAATAAAGCCGTTGCAGTTGGGATGGAGATAAGAAGAGGAATTCAAGGAAGGTTGAGGAGCAAAGCAGAGAGAGTTTTATGCCCTGGAAATGAGAAGAACCAAAGAGGAAAATTCTCAGCTTTCTAACCTAAGTTACTATGTATCTGATGGTCCTACTCAGCATGACAGGGAGAAATGAAAAGATGTGCCCATCTGGGGAGGAAGGAAAAAGACTCAATTTTATGGGTTGTAGGTGTATCTGAGGCATTCTATGCAGCGGGAAGTTGCATAGAATTTTCTAAATGTGATATAATATTACTTGAAATGTCATGTCTTCCCTATTCCTTTCCCTACTTAGCTCCTTGCTTTAGCGAGTTCCAGTTGAGAGTTTCAGTGTCATTTTTTTTTCTTTTTAACTTAACTGGTAGACTTATGCCAGTGACAAGTAAGAAAGAATGAAAGCTCAAATGCAAATATATCGCCAAGAGTAATTGTCGGTCATTAGTATCATCTTCTTTTTTAAAACCTAATTATAAATTGGAGAAAGTGGAAGCTTACCTTCTTATTTCTTATGCCTGTTTTGAAGGGGAATTAATTTGAAAAGAAAAATCTCATCCACAAACGTAATGACACCTAATAAAACCCCGCAGGGTACTAGTTAATATGATGTGGACACCCATATATTTATCAAGTATTGCAAATTGAGTTCAAACTTCATCTCCTTTCCCAAAAGAAAAATAGAATAGTAAATGTAAAAAAAAAAGAAATGGATAGCCAATCACAAGGAACGTTACGTAACACAATTTACAAAACCACAATGTAGTTATACAGAATTATGATCTTCATGAGCTAAGATGAGTGTGTATTCAACCAAAGGAAACTACATAATTGCAATGCAGAGTGTGAAGCAGCTGGATTAAATAATGAGGGTTCTTAAAAAAGGAATTCTTTTTTAGAAATCTTAGCTCTCTGAAAACTTTTGTGGACTTTATCAGTACAATCTACATAATTTTACACATTCATTGAAAAAAATCTAAATCGAACAAAGTTGACCAAGGAAATTAGAAATGCAGCTCTCTGAAATAGAATCTACTGGAGGGTCTGTTGGTAGGCTCTCGACATATGGGATGGGACGGTTTCCAGACATGAAATGCTTTAAATATTTCTGAGGAATTGATTTCACTAATTCAACGTCTCAGAGCCATCAGCGAGTGTGTGTTCCTGGGTCCCCAACCTCATGCCCATCTCTTGAGGAAAAGCTCTGGTAAGAGCCCTTCTTGCAAGAACACGGGAACCTCACCTAACTACCGCAAAGCTCTCTGAGATCACCAAAGGGAGATGTTATTTTTTCGCAAAAGAACCAGAAATCTTTGGTAATGTGCCTTAGAACGTGGCTTCCTGTGTCTTTGATGTGTATAGATACGGTATCAGTACTTTCAGTCTGTTTCTTTGCTCCTTTATGAAAATAGCTTGTCTGAGAAGACGTTTTCTTTGGAAATTATGACCATTTCAGTTCATAATTTGAGATCACATAATCTCTAAGCAAGCTCTTATGTTAGTGCTTTAATCAGAAAATGTCTCTACTGAACAAAGTTTTGTTATTAATATGCAAATGAATGCTGTAAGGCAGATGACACTTTTCCCCAAACCACATTCAATTAACATACCAATAACTTGAGGTGCTCCTAGTATAATCAGAAGTAGTGTTTTACATGACAGATTTTTTAACACTTCTTAGGTTGTGAGAATCTGGAGCTATCATTTATTACCATGACGTGAGTGCATAATACATGGGTTGAAAGGATGAGAGAATATGACCAAAGATGACATAAGTGGAGCAATGTCATAAGTGCATGTTCAGATTCCTGAATTGATGGCTGAACTAGGGAACCCTGTGATTACCTCAAAGGAAGCATTTCGTGTTAAAATTAAGCACCATACATATCGGTTGCATTAAAATCATGAGACCAGGTTCATGTCTACCCTCTAAGTGACGATGAAACCCCCATAACAAAAAACTTTAACAACCACAACAGATTAAATGATAAATGGCTCAAACCCTTTAAGGAGCTCCTAAAGCAAATTTACGTTGTTTTAAGCATTATAAGAGATTAAAATTCACAATTAAGAATTAACCTTGAAAGCACTGCCTATGGTCTCTCTATGGTACATGGAAAGGAATTGTCCAGCCTCTAAACATCTCACTCATCAGTGTTTCTGACTAAAGTATTATCTACCTGCCATCCAGGACGTCAGAATCAATATGGAATGAAACACTGACGTCTCTTGTTTTACTTTCTAGGTGTTGGGATTTTATGAAATGTACATATTCAGCAACCACTTGTCACCCATTATTATGGTCACTGTTATAGGTTCTCAGGATAGAATGTGGAAAAAAATGTCTTTTACCACTCAAATGTAGCTCTTTTATACATTGGACATCCTTTTAAAGAATCTAATTTATATTTTATAATATACGACACTATTATGGATGTAAAAGTACAGTTTTGTGGGAGTTTTTAAACTAAATTCTTTGAGTAGATCCATATGTTCTATTACACACGAATTTCTGAGCATTCCAACATAGTGGTTTCTAATAGAATCATAAAGATTTGTGTGTGTCAGCAAGTTTTCTGAGTCGTGTTAACTTTGATAGTTTCTTCTGGGGAAAAAGGCTAGCACCCTATTTCTCTGTTCTAACATTCATTGTGAATCTAAGTCATGCAGAAATGTGAAACGTACCCTACTGAACATTTCCCGTATTCCTAGTCAGCATTTATGCCATTAGTATTATATGGATTGGGGTGGTTTCTTTGTAGTAAAAAAAAAAAAAAAAAAAAAAAAAGGATATTTCACATTCATTTGAATTTCATTGTACTTCTTATTTTAAACATTAGTTTAGGGCAGTTTCCAAACATAATATAGAAGCATTTAAAAGCAGAAAGTTGACCTCTTAATTAAATGGAGCACTCCCCACCCTCAATGTGTACTAAGGACTTAAAGTGTATCATTTTGCACATATAACGCTTCAGCCTAATACTTCACGTATGCCTGTTGTGTTTTCTTGGGATATTATTATTTTTTTCACTCCCATGACTGACATCTTGCCACTGTCCAGAAACAGATCTGCAGCACACTTTCAATTGCTCCTGCAGGAATGCTGCTATTTGCTGGAATTGCTCTTAGAGGAGTACAATGTTCCCTTAAGACACTACTCTGTACATTTTAAGTGCAAAAATATATATATTTTTTGCTCTAGCAAGAGTTTGTAGAGTGTTTACTTTTACATAAGAAGGAATTAGGGAGGAGAGAATGACAAAATGCCAGTGATATGAGATGCACAGTCCTGTTTTTTATTGTTGTTGTTGTTGTTGATTAGTTTGAACTCTTTTTCCTATACTTTTTTTTTGATAGAGGGCATTGGTGATTTGTACAGTTATATTAAACAAAACATAAAAACGAAAACCCTTGCTAGTTACTTTTACCTAAAAGCTGCTACCCTATTTCTCAATTTTAGGTTTAATTTTTTTTTAAGTTTTATTTAAACTCTAGTTAGCATATAGTGTAGTAACATTGGTTTCAGGAGTAGAATTTAATGATATATCTCTTATATACAAGTGATATGTATGTGTTCATCCCAACAAGTGCCCCCTTAATGCCCACTTAACCCATCTTCCCACCTACTTCTCCTCCAGCAACCCTCAGTTTGTTCTCTAGAGTTAGGAGTCTCTTATGGTTTGTCTCCCTCTCTTTTTTTTTTTTCCCCTTCCTCTATGTTCATGTGTTTTGCTTATGAGTGAAACCATATGGTCCTTGTCTTTCTCTGCCTGGATTATTTCACTTAGCGTAATACCCTGTAGTTCTATCTATATCATTGCAAATGGCAAGATTTCATCCTTTCTGATGGCTGAGTAATATTCCGTTGTCTATATATCACATCTTCCCTATCCATTCATCAATCAATGAACACTTGGGCTCTTTCCATAGTCCGGCTACTGATGCTGCTGAAAATATCTGGGTGCATGTACACCGTTGAATCCGTACATTTGTATCCTTGGGTAAATGCTGGGTCATAGGGCAGCTCTATTTCTAAATCCTGAGGACCCTCCATGCTGTTTTTCACAGTGGCTGCATCAGCCTGCATTCCCACCCACAGTGCAAGAGGGCTCCCCTTTCTCTGCATCCTCACCAACATGTCATTTCCTGTGTTATTAATTTTGGCCATTCTTACCGGTGTGAGATGATACCTCATCATAGTTCTGATCTGTATTTCTCTGATGGTAAATGCTTTTGAGCATCTCTTCAGGTATCTGTTGGCCTTCTGGATGTCTTCTTTGGAAAAATGTCTATTTGTATCTTCTGCCCATTTCTAAACTGTATTATTTGTTTCTGTGGTATTGAGTTTGATAAGTTCCTTATATATTTTGGATACTCTTTATCAGATATGTCATTTCCAGATATCTTCTCCCATTCTGTAGGCTGCCTTTTAGTTTTGTTGATTGTTTCCTTTGTTGTGTAAAAGTTTTTTATCTTGATGATGTCCCAGTAGTTCATTTTTGTTTTTATTTCCCTTGCTTCTGGTGATGTGTCTAGTAGGACTGATGTCATTGCTGCCTGAGTTCTCCTCTAGGATTTTGATGGTTTCTTGTTTCACATTTAAGTCTTTCATCCATTTTGAATTTATTTTTGATTGTGGTGTAAGAAAGTGGCCCAGTTTTGTTCATCTACATGTAGCTATCCATTTTTCCCAACACCATCTGTATTTTTTCCATTGGATATTCTTTCCTGCTTTGTTGAAGATTAGTTGACCATATAGTTGAGAGTCTATTTCTGGATTCTCTATTCTGTTCCATGGATCTATGTGTCTGTTTTTGTGCCAGTACCACACTGCCTTGATGATCACAGCTTTGTAGTACAACTTAAAGTCCAGAATTGTGACGTCTTCAGCTTTGCTTTTCTTTTTCAAGATTATTTTCTCTAGTCAAGGTCTTTTGTGGGTCCGTGCAAATTTTGGGATTGTTTGTTCTACCTCCATGACCTATATCTCAATTTTAAACCCAATCGCATTTTTCTTTACCCTACCTTATGTCAGCAAGTCAGTATATTGAATGGAAACCTTTAAGTTTTCATTTTATAAAAAAAAAAAAAAAAAAAGGTTTTCATTTTATTTGACCTGAGAGAAGCAGTGGACCTTTCTTTACTTGCTTCCTTCTTGAAGCACACTCTTCACTTGGTTCCAGTGACACAACCATTCCTTGGAATTCCTTTTATCTTTTAAACTGGTTCTTCTGATCTCTAAGCAAACTGACCTTCCTCTATTTGGACTTTTCATGAAGACCCGACTCATCAGTATTTCTCAATGTTCTTTCTAGGTAAGTTCATCTACTCATTTTTTTTTTTATTCCCAGCAGAGATCTCCTTCTAAGATTCAAATCTTAAAATCTAATTCTCTGCTCAATATCCCTTTTTTAGATGTGCCAAAAGCACCTTCAATTATATATTTCTGAAGCAGAACTTTTTACCATGATCCAGATCTTTAAATCTGGCCCTTTTCTACTGCTTCTTTTCCAATGAATGACATCATCATATTTTCAACTTGTCAATCCACAAAATTTACCACCATCTTCACTAAAACTAAATTCATCTGATTCTGTCCCTATAATCAAGGCCTTAGTGTCTTGTTGATTGTATCTCCTAAACATCTTCCAATTCCATTCATTTTTCCTTTTCACCACCTCTCATCTAGTCTAAAGAACCATTTCTTAATAAGGAGTACTGTGGAGGCCCCTCCATAGCTAGCTAGAAAGCTACATAGAAGGTAGGTAAGTAGATAAACCAAACATTTTTTTTATTAAAGGTAAGATTACCACATCATTTTTCTCTCTCTTTTCCCTTTTCCCACTTGCTCTCTCTTACACATGCATACACACTTATATGCATATTTAAACTTTCCCATAGCATGTTACATTCAATTAACACTCAGAATTTTTCACTGATTCTCCTTCCTGAATAGAAGAGTAGAGTCTATCTCTCCACCCCTTGACTTTCTTTCCATCCCTATGACTTGCTTTGGCCAATAGCTGAATGCAGAAGTAAAAGTGATCCAGTGCCAAGCCCAGGTCTTGAGAAGACTTGTGATTTTCCAGCTGCCTTTTCTTGCCTCTGCCATCAATAAAAGAACTCATCCAAGCAAGCATATGGCCATAACAAAAATTAGAGACGTAGCAGCAGATTTGAACTGTCTCTCTCATACCCATCCCCCAAAAAAACATAAACTCTATGAGATAAACAGTCTTAACCATTATATGCTGCTAGGATTTGTGTTCTATTTTGTTATGCAAAATTATGGACTCCATTGATAACTGATATTTATAGTTTCTTATTTTTCCAAATATGAAGTAGAGTATTTTGAACATGGCCAAAAAGATCCCATTTAGTTTGTCCTCCTATTTCATGTTCATCTTCATTTCACAATAAACTTCCCCTCTCCTCTGTGCCTGGTCATGGTGGTCTTCTTCCAGTTTTGTGAACTTGACAATAATTCCTTACACCGTAGGAATTTACATCTTGTTATATCTCTTCTTTTTTAGTTACTTCTCAAACTTTAGAATGTCAGTTCAAGCGTGACTTCTTCAGGCCTAGCTTGACACAATTACCATTCTACATTTGTTTGTGTAATTTTGTAATTGATTTCTACCACTAAACTTTAATAATAACAGGGCTGTTTAAATGTTGAATGAAGTAATTAATGAAAGAGGTGAACCAAGCCTGATGTGAATCACTTTCAGAGGTCCCATTAATTACATTTTTGACACTTGCTAGCCCAAAAGCACCTACGGTGTATTTTTTTTTTTTTTTGTAAATAGTTACATGTGTATTAAAACAAGTTATAAGTGGTATAAAAGAAATTCGGTAAGTATATTTAGAGGTTTTTTTTTTTCTCTTCATAAGTCCAAACAAGTAAAAATAATAAATTTTTTCTTCAGCATTTCTTTGACACAGTAAATTAGTCAAGTAGAGAATCTGTGCATCCTTCTGCTTGGTGCTTTCTTGGTGTCCTCCTGTAAGATGATTCAATTTCTATCAGAATAAATACTGACTTTACCACCAGGACTAACTTAAGCCTTTAATATTTTTGTTTAAATAATAACAGATATGAGTTGTTATAAATTCATAGCTTTTGTTCCCATTTCCAGCTTTGGGAATCAAATCATCTCTGAGTCACAGTATCACTGAACTGAACCTAAAATGGCCTTTATACATCATTATAACAGATTTGTGATTTGGAATCTTAGTGCAGAATTGTCTCATATTTAAGATATAATCAATATTTTCAACTACTTTTATTTCAGTTTCTTGTCCGTACATGATTGTGTGTGAAAATCTGTCTCTCTAACTAGATTATAAGCTCATCTTCAGAGTAAAATGTTCATTTTATCTGTGTATCCACCCTCTTTACTTACAAAATATAGCATAGTTTTAAATATATAATAAATGAATAATTTGTATTTGTTGACATTTCCAAACTTATTATTAGGAATTGCTTTTTCCATACATACTATGTTAGGACTAAGAAAAAATGGTGGAATTATCTTCATTGTCTCTTTCCATTTCATGGAGTCATTCTACTACATTCAAAAACTGCTCCTTATGTAAAGCGCACATCCTATCATTTTATATCTCATCTTGCATTTTTGTCAGTCATCCTCCAATCTTCCAGTATTTCCTCTGAAGAGTATTTTAGTTCCTTTAAGCAAACTCTTGTCCTAAGACATTATATGAATAATTCCATATTCTTATCTCAGAGATGTTATATCATTTCAAAGCCAATACTCTTCATTTCCACCACAGCAGGAACTCACCAATTTAGGCCTATTTTGGACAATTCTAAAAAATTTCTTTAAAAAATTGATAATATCTCTCTCTGGTATTTTTAACCATCCATATTTTCAATTGTTTCCATTCCTCCATTAAACTTGCACTGTTTCCTCACCTCGCCTTTATTCCCCCATTTGTTTCAAATCATTTCAGCCTATTATCCCTTCTTAATTCTATTATCCTTTCTATTAATCCTAACTACTTTGATACACTGTCCCAAAGATTCAGTCTTAAGTCTTTAACATACATGTGTGCACTCGTGTGTGTGTTCCTAATTTAAATTTCCAGAAAATTTCAAATATCTCTTATTTTTGAGATGTGATCATTGACAAAAGTAATGAAATGGATATTCTTGCCATTCCAACCTCATTATTTGAAAGTCATGGAATGCTGATGATCCAGTACAATAAATAAGTATTTAAAGGAAGAATGGAGAAATAGTGTAAAATATTCCAAATTTGATCAAAGGAGGTTGTGTCTTGGTCTTTAAATAATAGATGATATTTGAAGTTACTAGAAAAGGGAAATGATATTGCTCATTTGGTTCTAGAGATTAGAAAGTGTGTGTCATGATAATATAAAAAGCAAGTTCTTACAGTATGAATTTATATTAATAAAAAACCAATTCTATAGAGGAAATGAAGATGATAAACATAGATTTTTTTTGTTCAGTGTAAGCTAAATGTTTAATATTTAAAGTATTCCTTAGTGTGGTCCTCACACCTGGCTATTTATCACAATCATCTGTGGAACTTTTTTAAAAATGCTGAGATCAAGGCTCTACCCTTGAGTTTATAATTCTCTGGGTCTGCAGTGAGGTTGAGGAATCTCTATTTATCATAAGCACCACTATCACTGTGATGTATGCACAGGTCTGAGAATCACTACCTCATAGGAGCCAAAATTCAGGTCACTTTTATTCCCCAATATATGGAGTTCTATTCCCCCCCACACACTCCATTTTCTCATAATCGGTCATCTTAGGAGAAATCTCTAAGCTTAGAGTGTTCTCTTATTTATTCTAGTAGAAACCATTTCTCAGGGATTGAGAAAGCAGTCCACTATGGGCCACATTTCCCTCAGTCAAAGATGGTGTGCATTGTCTTGCTGTCAGTCATTCCCCCAGTAGTAATCACCTATCAATTTCACCTCCCCTGTCAAGTGATTTTTACGGTATCTACGATTTATGTGGCAGGGGCCGCTTTCCAGCGCAAGGCATCAGCTTTGAACACTGTTTACAGGACTAGGATCTATCTCAACGCCATGTGAGCAATGATTACCCTGGATGCTGTTGAAAAGCAGTTTGAACAGCTTGAGGTCCAGTGGCAATTCTCCCCACACAATCATCAGGCTAACTCAGACTGCTGGATTTCTTTTGCCAAAAGGGGCAAACATGTAATAATCTCCAAGTTCAAGAGAATTTAGCTTATCATTCAAAATACATTAAATGTTATTCTATCAATTAGTATATGAAAACGGAGTTTTCAATGCATAGGATATCAATAATAATATAAAGTGATTTTTTTCATAATTAAAATATGCCCTTATTATCATTTAAATAAAAATACAGTCACCTTTGCAATGATATTTTAAACCTGAAGTCTTAAGTAAATTAAAACTGACTCAGACATTTTGGTCATTAATGATTTAAGAAACTATTTACTTACACCCAAAAAGCAAGTTTTACTTCATCATACATGGGCTTCCTGGTGGTTTCATCAGCAAAATTAAAATGCCTGGTTTGGTGGTCGTTGTCACACAAATACCCACAATTTTCCCTGCTTCTTTCCCCTCCAGTTACTTGGTGAATAATAAAGGAAATGTTTATGTTCTTTTCTGCCCCAACATACCTGCAGAAAACCAATATACTCAGACTGTACAATTGGCAAGGTAAGGGGATTTAAGAATCACCCAGCATATGCTGAATGGCTTTAAATCCATCCCTACATCCAACATTTTGCTATATTCTCTTACTAATCCCCTCCTGGGGCACACTGCCCTAATCTTGTCTTGAGGATTATTTTAAAAGAGCCAGAAAATGCTAAAACATAAGCAATACCACTTAAAACTTAGTCAACAATACCAATTAATAAAAGTATTTATAGGACTACCATGTTTTTCTTTTGCAAAAAGTTATTTCAATATGGTTTTTATTTTATTTTTTTTAAGATTTTATTTATTCATGAGAGACACATGCAGAGTGGGAAGCAGGCTCCATGCAGGGAGCCTGATGTGGGACTCGATCCCGGGACCTGGGGTCACACCCAGGGCTGAAGGCAGATGCTCAACCGCTGAGCTACCCAGGGATCCCTCAATGTAGTTTTTAATATAGCATCCTAATATATATTGCCATGCCTTATAAAGCCTGTTTGTTGGTCTTGGGGGGAAGTGTGTGTGTGTTGGGGGGGGTGGTGCTGGTAATACAATCACTCTACTTGAATTAAAATATGTCACTATATCAAAACAAGGGCCATGTGATCCAAACTTGGAGCTGAATAAATGCCAGTCATTGCAATCATACGTCAATAAGATTAGATTACATCCATGTTTATTGTGCAGAGAGGTTCTTAAAAAAAATATATCTTTTTCTATTATCTATACTTTGAAAGTTGCTGAGAGGCTCTCTCCCACTACCTCAGCTGAATTCACTTCCCCACCACTTCCCAATCTCGCCCTCGAATTTATGGCTGTGCCTTCTGCGATGCCAGAGGGGAAAGCAGCCCATCCTTTAGCCATTTTCTAGCTGAATCACCTTTGTCATTTCTACTCTTTTGCTTTTCCACAATCCTCAGCACACAAGTCTGGAGAACCAGACTAGGCCAGAACCCCAGGGAGCAAAGAAGGGACAAAGACTGAGAGACACATTCATAATTTTGACCCTTTCCAGAAAAATGTGCATGACAGAAATAATGGTTAAGTGTTGAACTTGAAGTTCTGGATATCTTAAAAGGTGGGAGAAATTGCTTCAAAAATATTGAATGCATTTGATAGAATATAAAATACGTAAGTTAAAACATAAGTGACATCATGGTCATCTATACAGTACAATATATTTTACATTGCGAGGTTTATATATGTTTCCAAGAAAATTCATTATGCACAATATTTTTACTTGCATATTGTATAGTTGTATATAAATACAATACGATATATAAACATACTATATATTTACATATGGTATATAGTACATATACTTTTTTGTTTGTTTCCCACATAAAAGAACCCCCAAACAAATTGGGTTTAAAAAGATTATCTGACTGATGACTCTATGTCAGAGATGATGGAATCACCATCTGCCTTTCTTGTTCCACCAGCATGTTCTAAAATTCTTACATAGACTTAACCTCAGTTGTGTAAGATAGAATCCAATAAATTATTGAAAAAAAGAGAGAGAGAGGGAGATCAATCTCCTAAGAAGTTCTATTGGGCGTTAAGTTTATATTCTATTTAAATGTTCAAAAAAAAAATGGCTGGTACTTAAAGAAATACCATTCTTGAGTTATATTTGTAAATATGAAACTTACCAGTTGGAGATAGAACTAAAAGTGGCCCTGATTTTTCATATTATCATTAAACTCCACTCATTAAGTGAACAAATTAATCAAGACGAAGCATGGAGATCTCATCCATTCATTTTTGTTTAGCAAGCCTCCTTGGCAGAAATTTGGAGATTTGAGAATTAAAGGAAAGCCATTTATATGGAGGAGGGAATATAAGTGGAAAGGAGTAAGAAAATATAGACAGCAATGATAGTCTAAGGCATGGTAACGATTCCAATTTTCATTTTTATTTCTTTGGAGATAGTCTTCATCATACATCTAAATAGCTTCGAGCCAAAGCAACAAAGATCATTTAAGTATCAGGAAATGTCCTATATAGAATTTCAAATCATGTGATTATATTCTCATCCAGTGATTTAGCCCTCGGGTACCCAATCTGTCACTCCATGAGGGGCCTACTGGTATGGTTAATTAGCAATTCTCCCTTGAAGTGATCCTTAGAGCCTTGAAGAATCCGCATTGCAGGCTAAGTCATTTCTACTAACCTATTCTATAGATGTTACTTCCCTTATTTTATACAAAGTGTTCCAGAGCCACATGCCTTGGGAAGGACTAATTAAAATCACTGAAGGAAATATGATCAACCAGACGAGGCAGAAAATAAATCTAGGGGGAAAAATCATTTAATAGTTGTCGCATTTTTGTAATCAAATGTACTTCTTAGATGCTAAAAGACTATATTTCACCAGAAGTCATCAAGCAGAGGTAGTGTGAGTCCCCTCTCTTTATATCCATGTATTTTACATATTTAAATGTCCAATCAATATTTTAAATAAAAATCACAAATATTAAATATGAAAAAAATCTAACTTAAGGCTTTCTTCTAGATAGGAGAATGTACATTGGAAGTAAGATGTATATTTGGTAAGCTGAGCAGCTTGCCCTAAATGACTGCAAGGTGATTATCAGAATCAATTCCAGGCTGCAAAGATCCATAGGAAGGAAGTGTGACCAGGATGGGCCTTGATATTTATCTCGTTAGGCCTAATGTGGAAAAATATATATTTCATTTATAAAAACAACATGACCGCTACTTCCAATTAGTGAATGATGGTTCAGCAAGCATCCTCAAAAAGTATCTCTTTATGGAAAGCATAATCCAAGATATAAAAAGCTGGAAGTCAAAGTTTGTGGTTTTCTTTAGATTCTTTTTTGATGCTCAAAACTAAACTATATGGTCAGATTTTAGGTCCAATATAGTTTCTGGAATCCAGAATTACATTTTTCCTCATTTTTAGGAAGGGAATGGCAACTAATGGTTTTCAAAGTGATTTATTTAGTTAACTATTAACTATTTACTAATTATTTACTTAACTATTACTTAAGTACACTATGCCAGCAAAAGTATATTTTCCACCTATACACAGACATGTGCACGTGCATGTGTGTGCACCTACACACACACTATGTACTCAGAATTCTGGAGCTTCTTATATCAGTTATTGCCAGAAAGAAACCTCAAAATTATCATCAGGATCCATTTTTTTCTATTGTACATTTTTTAAAATACTATTTATTTAGATTCTAAAATCTGTTTTGTTGTTGTCATTGTTTGCAAAGCAGCCATTCTCAAACTGCCCTCTTCTTGCAGGATGCACTTAGTCCTTCATTTTTGTCTTTGATTATTTCAAACATTTATTTTAAAGTCTCTTGCACCAGCCCGTCACTTGTGCATGTACCAGTGTGATTCACTCTCATGTCAGTAATGCCATCTTATGATTTATAATTTTTGTGATTTCTTCCTCAGAAGACCAGCCTCTTAAAGCATTTCTATGTACATTGGCCATAGGCGGCCAAGGTGACCTCTTCATGGCATTTTTGCAGCTGTCCCTGCCTGTGGCTTTATGGAGTGCATGCATGCAGGGCTAGCTTTCAGGGGCTCATGACTAGGGGCCGCTGAATCATGTGATTCAGCTTTTCAAATTCAAATTCAAATTCAGCTTTTTGCCCCTGCTAAATGCATGTCCTCATTGCCAAGTTTTTACTAGGGTCTCTTTCTATCCAGAAGGCGAGGTCCCAAACCAATGAGCTTTTGTGCTCGTGGAACTTGGGGCCTGGCACAGTGGCATATGGAAGTGTTCTGGTTCCCCACGCTGGAAGCTACCCCTAGACTCCTCTTCTGGGGTTTTCATGGAAGCTTTCTTACATAGGCACGATTGATCCAATCATTGGGCATTCATGATTGATGTGATCAATTCAAGTGCTGGCCCCTTTTCCCCTCCCTGGAAATCAGAAGGTGGGATTTTGAAAAGTTCCAACCCTCTATTCCAGGGTCCTGTCCCCTGGCAGCCACTGCTGCCCTATCCTTAGATGCTTTCCAAAAGTCCCTTCATTAACATAAACAAATTAACATAAATTTGCAGGGGGAAGGAACTTGTTATGACCTTTATGGCCCTGAAGAGTCTTTTCAAGAACTAAGGGTAAGAGACCAAATATTATAACCAAAGTTGCCCTGATTGATCTTATTGGTCAGGAAGTACCAGAGATTTAGGAGCTGTGCACCAGGAACTGCGGATGAAAACCAAATAGACGTGAGAAATATATTTTGGTCATCTGAATGACCAAGTATATGTATTTCTTATAAATCACAGTATCACAGAAGTAACTCTTTTAACATTAAGCAAAGGCTGTTCAAAGCACATGTGTGTATTTTTAGATATACAGAAGACAGATTTCCAGATCGAATACAGAAAACAGAGAGGTGAAGGTTGTGAAGACTCTCCTTGAGACTGATGTGACTCGTCTATGGAATTTCTGAAGCCAGGTTGTGATTAATTCCTACTTTCTAAAGGAGCATTTCCTTGCATGTGTGGGGATCAGCTCGGAGTTCACACCAGGATCAACTTTAATGATCTTTACAGTGTGACTGAAATATCCTTCAAGGCACTACATCTCCACATCTACATTCCTGAAATTGTAAGGATATGTTGCAAAAAAGTGCAATTACAGTTTTTCATGATATACTGAAGGAACACCAGAGAAATATCCTCTCTCAAGTCCCATAAAAAAATAGAAAACAACTTGAATTAAGGTATAATTGAATATCACTGTGCCTAAAAATAATGGGCAATGGAGCCAGACACTTGAGTGTGAATCTTTCTTGTCACCTACAAGCTGTGTGACCTTGCGCAAATTACTAAATTTACTAAAATGAGAGTAATTAGAACCTTCTCAGTAGGTGATTGTCTAATTCTTTTGTATGACTCTGGGTTCTCCAGGGAAATAGAACCAACAGGATCTTTCTCAAATACAGAGATAGCTATATATATATAGGTATGTTGATATCTATCTAGACAGGTCTGTGTCTAGTTTATCTATCTATAAATCTATTGATCCTTCAACAATCAATCAATCTATCCATCCATCCATCCATCCATCCATCCATCCATCCATCCATCCTTACTGTAACGAATGAGCTCACACACTTGTCAGGGCTGGCATACGTGAAATCCATCGGGCAGGCCAGCCGGCTGGAGACTGGCGAGTTGATGTTGAAGTCTTGAGCCTGAACTCTTCAGAGTAGCAAGCTGGAAACTAGACAGTGTCTCCATGTCACATTCTTAAGGAGAATCCCTTCTGAGGGTGACGAGGAAAACTAAGTCCCAGTCCTCTCTCCTAAATACTGGTGGTTTGCTGGCAATCTTTGGTGTTTCTTGGCTTATAGACCTCTGCCTTTACCTTCATATGGTATTGTCTCTGTGTGTTTATCTCTGGTATCCGGAATTTTCTTTTTATAAAAACAACAGTTTTGTTGGGCTAGGGCCCAGTCTAATGACCTTTTCTTAACTAATTACATCTGTAACAAATCTATTTCCAGATAAGGTCACTTTCTCAGGCATTGGAGAGCAGGACCACAAGATACGGATTTGGGTTCTCACAATTTAACCCATAATATCCCTGTAATAGACAACTCTCAATAAATGATAATCACTGTTTTCCAAGACTGAATTTAGAGTTAAGAAAATAATATATAAATTACGTTAACCACTTGAGCTAACCCAAGGGAAGTATACTTTTTTTGTCCTCTTAGCCCTGTGATATCAATAAATATAAAGATAAGATACGGTGTTTGTTGGAGAAGTACAGATTTAAAATTAAGAAGTTGTATTGTTCTGGAAATGGCTATTAATAAATTGAAAGGAATGGGAGAGTCCTATAAGAAGAAAAGATCTATAGATTTTGAGAATATTTTAGCTCTTTTTTAATCTATGAACTCATAGATTTATTGTTTCCCTCCAGAAGATAATCTAATTTTGAGTCTTCCCCAGCATAACCTGAAGAATATTATTGAAAAGCTTATGAAGAGAAAGTATGAATTTCCCCATGCAGGTAAAAAAACAAAAAACAAACAACAAACAAACAAACAAACAAAAAACACTAGAGGGAAGGGAATGGGAGTAAAAGTAAGTTTATAGAAGGACTTTCCTCCTTGTGAAGGAATTCTAGTGTTATGTTCCTGATTATGGTGATTACCAGCACAAATTCCACTTTTTTCTGCACACTGTGGGGAAAAAAGGAAAATCAAATACCAGATGATCAAATCAAGTCCCACTATGTTTTATTTGAAATTATATCCTTTCTTTTTGACTTTCATGTTTGGAAACTACCCAACACCAAGGTGCAAGAATTAGAAATGAGATGGTTTTGTTACATTTTAGAAATGATAGTTTTATTACATTTTAGAAATGAGAAATCATTTTATTTTCTTATTTGAAAGTCCTATGCTTTGGTCAGTTATATGTTTACAATCGGCTTTTCTATTCCTTTTAAAAACAAATGATATTTTAGCCCTCATTACCACACTAATGTATATTTGAATAATATCACTAGTGTGTCTTTCACCTTCAGTCTATCCCCACCTTTGGTCCACTTTTCATCACTCCCATGTTAATTTCAAAGCTTAATTCTGATTATGTCTCCTCCTGCCTGTAAAAGGACGGGCTGACTTTCCACTACCCATTCATACCACAAACCTTAATTTGAAATTCATTGTCTGTTACAGATTGATTGCTAAATGGTTGCAAATCTTTACCCTCTTTGGCTCCACACTCTCACTGTGTGTGTTCACTGCTCCTTTTCATCAAAATACAAATAAACACTACTTTTCCACTTTGGTATTTGCATTCTCAGATAGGATGTTCTGAAATGACTGTTCACCAATACCAAAAACCCAAGTTTCAAAAGACCTGGCATACTCGTATGCCCCCTATACCCTGACATTGCCACATGAATAAGCCTTTGAGATGATGCGAACACCTGGCCAAGTCATCTCCATCGTCCCAGCTGACACGGACCCAGTTCTAGAAGGATGAGTGAGGCCATCCTAGCCCAGGCAGCCCCAACCAACACGTAATTTGACCACAGATACATTTGTGGGCCCAGCTGAGGTCAGTCAAGTCTAGCCCTGATCCACAGAACCACCTGGATGAGACTCTATGTAATAATGGAGGCTTATTGTTTCCACCACTGGGTTTGAGGGTCATACTTCAGAATGTCCCAGCAAAAAAAGCAGAAGTAGAGAGGAATTCTTAAGACCAAACTTAGCAATCCACAACAAACTTCGATTTACAACAAAATTTAGAGATGAGGAAATAAAAGGCAGAGAGCCCAGGAGACTGGCTTAGCACAACCGGCGTGGTAAGAGCGGAACCAAGAGGTGTATCGTAGAAGACAGTGGGGGCAAAGAGAGCTGTGTAGGAAGGAATGAGTAATACTTGATCACTAAGCTAATAAGTCTCACTTGTCTCCCTGTCTCGTCAATTCCCTCATGCTCTTCTTTAGGCAACCCCTTTATTTTCGTTTTAAATTTCCTAAACACAAAATAAATTTATGCTAACTGTAGAAAACTTAGGAAATAAAAGATAAAAAAGGAGAGGATAGGACAAAGAAAACGATGAGGGGAGAGCAGCTAAAAATGACAAAGGCCACGAATTGTTAACTATGTGTGTTCATTGCAGTTCGTTTATTTATTAAATGTTATTTAGTTGTTTATTTATGCATTTCAGTTTTAATCTGAAATGTGATTAAAACTATACATAAGGTGATAGATGATTTTAAAATGTAAATGTTTCCAATGTTAACCTGTTGTCAAAGGAATCATTTCAGCCTCCTTCCCCTTTTGTATCATTAAATTTCCAATCTGACACTGAGAAATCTGGCTTTTACTGACCAGCAGCCAATTTTGTTTTAACTCAAGTGTAGTTGGCACACAATGTTACATCGGTTTAAGGTACACAACATAGTGACTTGACAAATTTATACATTTTGCTGTGCTCACCAGGAGAGTTGCTCCATCTGCCCCCATACAACACTTTGCAGTACCACTGACTATATTCCCTGTGCTGCTCCTTTCATCCCCATGAGTTATTCCTTCCCTAACTGGGGAGTCTGTACGTCTCACTCCCCTTCACCCATTCTCCCCATCCTTCCGACACCTTCCCCTCTGGCAACCATGAGTTTGTTCTCTGTGCTTATGGATTGGTTTCAGCTGTGGCTCATTAAATGCCTTTTTTCACATAATTAAAATACAAAACCCACCATTTTGGAATGAATTTAAAATTTTTAAAATTCAGTAGTATATTTTAAACATTTTTCAGGATATCATCTTAATGATATTTTAATTTCCATAATGAAATACTTCTAACATTTTAAATTTAATTTTACTACTTCCAAACCATTAGTTTATATTTAGTTCTTCTGCTTTTATAAACACAGATGTACTTTGGGTACTTACATGTACTTTTTTATCTACACGTATGATTATTTCTTTAAAATATATTCCCGTGAATTTTTTAAACGCTGAAATGGAACTATTGAGTTAAAGAATATGAGCCTATCTGAGGCTCCTAACAGAAATTTGCCAGAGTATTTTACAGAAAGTCTCACTTATTCACTCTCATCCACTTTGTAAGCAAATTATCTATTACTTTGCACTTGCCAAAACTTAGCTACTTTTTCAAAATATGCATTTTAAGGACATTGATAGCTGAAAATATTTTATGTATTTAAATGTGTTTGATTTTAAGTGTGGTTGATTTTTTTTCCTCCAAATAATTGCTATCCGTGTTTACTTCTTGCTTGTGTGTGTGTGTGTGTATAATTTGTTTCTACTTGCTTATTGCCCATTATTTCTTCTGGAGTTTTACTTTTGTAAAAATATCATTTTTATGACTGCTTTATATTTTAATAATATCACTCCTTTATCATTTGTATTACAAATATCTCCCTAATTTGTTTAGGTTATCCACTTTGTTTTGTATATTATATTGTATTTTTCATATAGTTTTCTTTTAAACTTGCAGAAATGTTTATCTAGTCAAAGCTGTCTTTATAATAAAAATTCTCACTAGCATCTTAATTATCTTTTCATTTGCTTTTTTAACCCTTTAAAGGGTTGACTACCCTTTAATCTACCTGAAATTAATTTTGTTATGTGGTGTATGATAGGGTTCAGACTAAGCCGCCCCCCCAAAATGTGT
This sequence comes from Canis aureus, assembly GCF_053574225.1. Taxonomy (NCBI): domain Eukaryota; kingdom Metazoa; phylum Chordata; class Mammalia; order Carnivora; family Canidae; genus Canis; species Canis aureus. The sequence goes on along the minus strand of NC_135621.1, from coordinate 16,655,105 downwards.
CTCTTTGGTATGTGGATTACCATGAACTCAAGTCTACCTATCTGACCAGTATTTATTTCTGTGCTTTTATTGTGGTCTTGCTAGCCACCTATTATTAAGCCAATAGAAGGGCTAGTTTTAATTATTACAGTGTTAAAATGTAGATCATATCTTGAAGGAGTAGCTCTCCCACCTTATTCTTTTTCCAATATCCTGAATTTTAAATGATCAAGAATCTTATCAAATGAATTATAGAATTCTATTCTTCCAGCTAATTTTTTTGCCCATGTCAATATAGGTGAGATTTTTATTGAAATCATCTTTTAACTTAAATTTGGCAAGGAAATATAGAAATGTGAATCGTATCTTAAATTATTCGAGTTCTTTTTATGTTTTGCAGTAAAGGGTAGTGATTTTATTCACATGGTCTCACCCATTTCCTTTTATGGCTATTTGGTGGCAGTTTATTTGGGGGTGGCTGTTGCAATTTGACTTTTTTATACATCATGCATTTCTGGTTATTGCTGAAATACAATCATCATTTAATTTGTTTCATTTAAAAATTTTATTTTATTTTACTGGTGAAGATACTATTCTGAGATTAAGCCCAACAAGTTTGTATACATTTTAGATAGTAGCCAAGGCAAAATGCTATTTTCAGATTGCCTCTACTTTTCTCTCCTCATGGCTTTAAAGGTAGAAGCTAGCTTTTGTTTTTGAGGCATATTCTTGCTTCTTTAGAGTGACCATACCAGCAAGCCTTTTTATATATCCGAATATGAAGGAAGTTCTGAAAATGAGAAGGTGTCAATGCTTCTGGTTGAGGTATTAAGCATTCAGTGTAATAATAACCTAGATCTTTGTTTGGGACATGAGCATCTTCGATAAGGTTATTAGCTATACATTTTTTTCCCTTCATCCTTTTTTTTTTTTTTCCTTCATTTTGGGGACATGAGTGGAGGAAAGAAGGGCAGGCACCCTGCTACAAGTTGAGTTCTTAGAATCTATGAATCGAGGGAGACAGATTTTTAAAAAGAGAATACTGCTCAGGCTGCATCCAAGGAAAAGGGAGCTCTGGGGAGGGTTCTAGCCAGTAAACTAGAAGAGAAATAAAACCCGATTATCTGGTTTTCAGATTTCATTATATGGGTCGTAATTCCTTTATGTTGTCCTCAAGCATTTGATAAAATTTGTTTAACGAGGTAGCCTTATTTTAGCAGTGATTTGGAGAATTAATAGAATGATGTGAAGCATAATAGAGTGGGAAGAGCTGCAGCAGCCTGGAAAACTATTCATGGAAAGACGAGTTGTTTCATGTACACGCGTTAGAAGGATAGTTCTGTGGGACATGTGAGGACACCCTTCCTGGGGGATTCTTAGGAATCACAAGGTGCTGGCGTGGACTGCCTTCAACATACATGCCGGTTGCTCACACCATATTGTTTGAATATTAAAGACTTATCCATACCTATTCCTAAAAGGCAGTAAAACTGCCTCCCGCGACACCTGTCCCCAGTACAGGAGATTAGAGTCTATCTAATTCCAAGTATATTTCTTATATATCTAGCTTTTAATAAACTGTCTCATTAAATCTAATAGTTCTGAGTTGCTTCTCTAGGGCTCCCAGACATCTAACTGTGTCATTTGAAAATCATAATTTTATAACTTTAATTTTTAAGAGTTTTTCTCGTATATGTTTCATTTATTCATGCTTTGGCCAGAACACCTCGAATCATATAAAATAATAATAGCAATTACAGACATCTCTGCTTTCTTCATGGTTTTAATGAGGATGACTTTTTGTGCATCATCAATAAGTTTCATGTTGGCTCGTGATTTAAAGTACATATTTTATACGGTTTTAAGGAAATACTACTGGTTTATTCTACTTTAAATTTGCCAATATTTTTAAAGGTTATTAAATGATATTCAGAATCTCTTGAGGTGATATTTTCTCATTTGCCTTACTGATGTGATAAATAGATTACTGATGAGTAAACTATTATTAAATTCTTAGGATAAATCTTATTTGATTGAGATGTATTGTAGTTGTTCTATATTTTTGGCTTTGATTTCACAAAACGGAGACTCAGTGATAAGAGGTTACAAAAAAAAGAGGAGGAAATGTATTGACATATAAAGAAAATATGTAACCAGGAAGAATAAAATCATCTGATAAGCCAGGTTTCCTCATTTTCTCACTCTTTTGACAAAACAGTAGGGAGTGCTGGTTGACAGCTTCAAAAAAAGTCCCCATGACAAGGAGGAAGAGTTTTTATAAAACAGAAGCGGAGTACTGTTAGCAGAAGTAGTGATAAGGGATACAAAACAGGCAAAATTAAAAAAAAAAAATTAAAGGAAGTTACATAGACATTAAATGTAATGCTGATTTCAATTTGTTAGTAGTTTATTTAGAAGGTCCACCTTTACAGTAAGTGACAATAATCACCGATATTTTTGGTTCTATCTTTTTAAACTTTGTATTAAAATTAATGTAGCTAAATAAAGGGATTTTTGTATGCCTTTTTATATTTTCTTCGTTCTCATTATAGCAAAAAATCATGCTTGAAAGCATGAAAAACCAAACTTAAAGTATTCTCCGGGTCCATGGTTTTCTGTAGAAGTAATTTTCTCCATGATTATTGGTATCGTTAGTGAATATAGAGTCCATCTTAATTATTTCTATTTTCCAGAGCTTTCACTGTATTTACTTTTTCAAATCAATAAACAAGGAGGATAATGAGAAATTTAAAATGATGACTTGAATTTACTCAAAATCAGCTGAACTAGAAAGAAATTAAATGCAGAAACTTTAAAATAATATTTAAATATAGTCACTATTTGCTCACAAATTTACTTTATCTCTCTTGTCTTTTAAGGCATATTTATATACATTAATACATTTTACTTTATTCCTTTGTTCTATTGTCTGTTCTCTGGTTAATTATTTGCATTTGTGCTGTGTGTTTCTTATGGTTACACTTATTTCTTCTTGAGTTTAATGCTTAGACAGGTCTTTTCTTTCTTTATGGATAATAAAGTACTGTAATTCTAAGATATAAGTCCATTTGTAAATTCACAGCTAATCTGTTATTACATATTTGATTTGCTTTTCAACCTATTTTTTTAAAAATTATTCTGATGGCAGATTTAAGCTTTAAACTTTTATAAATTTCTTGGTCTATGTAACATAATGCAAATAATGTATATAGATACTACTTGAACAGAGCCTAAAACACACTAACATTATATACATATTATCTTCCTTATGACCTAATATAAAATCGATGTTTTTAAAATGTTCAGTAGATCCTGAAAATAAAATATATTTATTTCATTTATAGTGAACTAGTGTGATTATATATTAGTTAACTTTATTTTACATTATCAAGTGCATTTCTTTATTTACTTTGATAACCTGACTTGCCATAGTCTGAGAGATGTTTGCTAAAAATCTCCCAATTAATTTATGTTTCTGTGAATTTTTCTTTGTATGCCAAAATATTTTTATCTGTTTTGCAGTGATGTTCTTTGACACATAACTATCACTCACATATTCATTATGGATTATAGTTATGAATGCAGACTTATTTTCTCATTTCATATTATGACGGTCTTGAATTCCAATTGTAGGATGATAATTAGGTATTAAATTGTGCTTTCCCCCCACCCCCAAAAAATCATATGTTGACATTTTAGTCACCTGTGCCTCAGAATGTGACCTTACTTCAAAATAGGGTCATTGCAAATACAATTGATTAAGACTGTATTTGGTACAATACTAATACCTTACTGCAGTGTAGACACCTACTTCAGTATGACTGATGTCCTTATGAAAACAAGAAACTTGGACAGAGACATGCACACATGGGGAAAATGTCTAAGCCCCCTAGTTTCTAGTACTTTATTACCACATGCTAGGAAACTGACACAGAGGATGATAATTTTGCCATTTTTTCTTTTTTCTTTTTTTGTATTTTTAACTTCTCTAATACGTCTTGTCCTAGACTTTTATTTGCAACCTTTCTATATGGTGATTTAGAGGCTTCTTTTGTAAGTAGCATATGATTGGAATTTCCTTCTTATATAACTTGAGGGAAATTAAACCACTTACACTTATTCTTTTAGATTAGTATCTTTTTGCTTTGGTGCTATTTTTTTATATTTTTCTCTAATTATCTAGTCAACTCACAGTTGGAATATGTCTTTTTTTTTTAAGATTTTATGTATTTATTCATGAAAGACACAGAGAGAGGCAGAGACACAAGCAGAGGAGAAGCAGGCTCCATGCAGGGAGCCCGATGCAGGACTCAATCCCAGTCACGCCCTGGGCCAAAGGCAAGCGCTCAACCACTGAGTACCCCTGGAATACATTTTTTAAATTGATTTGATAACTATGTAAAATCATTTCTTTACATTTATAAAATATGCATTCATCAAAATTTCTCTAATTACCAAAAAGGAAAATCAAATATGTTTTGATTTTTCATGTCTATCATAATAAATTACTTCCCTTGATCTTTCTAATATATATTCCTAATAATGTTCTCCTTCTTCCAATTATTTGTTGGCCTTTTAAGAAAACATAGCCTAAGATTTGTATCATATTCATAGTATTTTACTTTAGTTATATTACAATTCTAAATTACTTTTTAAAATTTTCTTTCAGTCTAGTCATTATCAATTATATTAATTTTTCCTGATTTTGTGTATATATGTCTCTATATATACATATATACACACACATATATACATATTTCTCATCTTTATAGTAAGAGTTCATCCTATTTGTATTATTAATTTTGACTTTTTTTCTGATTTGGTTAGAATTCTCTATGCAATATTTTCAAGAAGGGTATTTTCTGAGCTCCTGCATAGCTTAGAATATAAATATCTTAGAAGTGAACAGAAATCATGACTTTACTAAGCCCTTGCAATGTTCATGGCTGATTCCCAAGTATCAGAAGCAAATGGGTTTATATTAACGCATTAATAGTACCTTGGCTTACTGAGAAGGGAGCAGACATGTTGAGGGGCTAATCTTTCTCAGAAATATTTATTAAATTTTGACCAAATGTCAAGCTGAAGATATGAAAGAAAAAAAACTTAAAAAAATGATAGTTGCTAATAAATGATAGGAGAAAGAGAGCACAGTGAACAGGGATAACTGTGGAAAGAGCTGTAATTTAAAATAGAAATGCCAGGGGAGGTCTTAATGAGGAGGTGACCTTTGCACAAAGATCTGAAAGGGGCAAGGAGATCTGAGAGTACAGTAGATCAGACTGTTGGAAATATGCTTGGTATGCTTCAGAACAGCAGGTGCCCTAGTAGAGGAAGCAGAGGAAGGTAAAGTAATAGTGGTGTGAAATGAAATCAGAAAGTTAACAGAAGAGTAGAACTTTTAGGGCCTTGACTGTTTTGGAGAACCTTAGCTTTTTTTTTTTTTAATTAAAGTTTAATTGACATGCAATATCCTATTGATTTCAGGTGTATACCATAATGATTCAATATTTTTATACATTGTGAAATGATTCCCTGACGTCTGGTTACCATCTGTCAGCATACAAAGTTATTATAATACTATTGACTGTATTCCCTATGCTGTACATTAAAAAACAAAACAAATGGACAAACAAAGCAAAACAGAAATAGACTCAGAAACAAAAAAGTGTTGGTTACCAGAGCAGGGAAGGGTTGGAGCAGACAAATAAAACAGGTGAAGGGGACTGAGAGGGACTTTAGCTTTTAATCTCCATGGGACCAGAAGATATTAAAGAAGTCTACAATAAGAAAAAAACAAAAAACAAAAAACATGATCTTAGATTCAGACCTACTGTTCTGAGACTAGAGTGTAGAGGGACAAGTACAGAAGGCAGAAGATGAGAATATTCATAAAATTATCCCAATGAGATTATTTGGTGTGTTTAATGGTAGACTAGACCAGAATAGTAACTTTGGAGAGGGAGAGTAAAGGGAAGTTAGCTGAGTTATTGAATATAGGATGTGATAAAAAGAGAAAGGCCAAGAATGAAACTAAAGTTTGGTCCAAATAATTGGCAGGTAGAGTGACATTTATCAAAATGGGGAAAATGAGAAAGAATAAAACGGAGGAGGGATTAGTATGGTTTTTGATATGTTAAATTTTAAATACTCATTAAGCATTCAAGCAGATTTGTGGATTATCATTTAGATATTTGATTCTGAGGTTCAGAAGAGATAACATTTGGTGTTATCAAGGACATGAATATAAATTGAGAACAGAAGAAATCTGAGGACTGAATTGTAAGATACTCTAAATATATAATAAGTAGGAGAGATAGGGAGAGTCAACAAGGGAATGTCAATAAGAGGTAAATGAAGTAGAAGAAAACCCAGGAGGGAGTCCAGAAAGCCAAATGAAAAAAAAAAAAAAAAAAAAGATTGACATACTTGCAAGTGGCCAACCATCAAACGCTGTTTCTAAGTGAAATAATATGAACATTGAGAACCAACATTAAATTTAGCAAAATAGAGGTGACTTTTGACCATCACAGTGGCAATTTTGTAAGGCAGTAGAGAAAAGGATCTATTGGAGAGAATTCCTATGACAATAAAAGGAGATAAATTAGAGGTAGTGAATATCAGCAGTTCTACAAGGGGTTTTGCTCTAAGTGGTCACTGAAATAGAACAAGAAGTAGGCAGGAATATAGACTCAAAATAGATTTATTGTACTTTATTTTATTTCATGTTAAATATTGGAAAACCAACACTATGATAATATGTTGGTGGAAATGATGTATCAGACGAAGTAATTAATACTAGACACAAAGAGGAGAAATGCTAAAGCGCTATCCTTCAGTAGTCGGCAAGTGTAAGAGTAACACCCTCGCGGGCTGTGATAATTAAGGAGCACAGGTACTTTGTCTGAAGGAAAAGGAAAGTTGGACGAGTATATGAGCACGAGCGTGTGTAGGTAGAGATTAGGATATGTTTCTTTTTTTCACAATAAAATAGGAGGGAGGCCTTTAAATGAGGTTGAACACAGAAGCTAATGTTATGTAGAAGAGGCTGAGCATAAATGGACTAGGGTAGGAATTCTAAAAATGACACTCAGTGACTACAGTGGGGACAGTGCCAAGACTTTTTTAGGGTTCCAGAGGTCCTCCCTTTTCTAACTATATAACAATGTAGTAGGATTTTCTTCATATAATCCAACCCAAGCAACAATGTAGACGCAGAATGAGAATCCAAATGTCTTTTATTAAGGCAAACATTGAAGAAGATGTTTGCAAAAATGAAAATAATATCACTCATCACTAAATATTTGTTTTAAAAAATACAGTTATTTCTCATGAAAAGGTTATTGAAGGTAATGTATAATGGGTTTATTATTCTTACTTTAAAATAATTCATGCATACTTTAAACTTTTCCCTATTTTTATACGTAATATAACAAATTTCAAGAAATATAACCCATCATTTTTTTTCAAAAGCTCTTTGATGTTCTTAATAATTTTTAGGAAGAGTTAAGGGATCCTGAGATTAAAAAGTTTGAAAACTACTGGACTAAGAAGACAAGTTATTCAAAGACTTCTCATCATTTGCCACAGCTTTTACTGCTGGTGTGTTTTAACATGCCAAGTGCTTAGTGTTCTCCATGTTTTCTCAGTGAACCTTATATACACTATAATGAGTTCAACTGTCTCTCAACGTCCACCCTGCCCCTACCACGTTTATGGACACAGAATACACACTCATTTCTTATTTTCTCTTTTCCTTTATTGCTAGAATCAAGGAATGCCTTGTTTTCTGATGTTAGGCAAACAATTGGTGACACTGGATGAACTTCTGGAAATAGCATTCTTGAGTAGAGATTTACACATTTGCCGAGAGGCAGAAACCCAGGCAGCGTCCTTAATCCCAAATGATAAAGATTTTTTAAGCAGATTACTCTTCCATTTAGATTCCTCATCATGTTCATGGACCTTTATATATATATATATATATATAAGCTTTGCATTGATTAGTTAGTAAGTCATACTCTCTAGTTTTATTCTAATGAAAAAATATGTTATATTTACAATAACTAATAATAATGAAAATGCTTTGTGGTCATCAACAATATACTGAATGCTGTAATAAGCAACATGGAGTTAGTTACTCCTAAAATAAGGATTCAAATATCTTTACAATCTTTAAATATCTTTATTAAATTTTGATTTGAGAGAAGATATGCCTTAAGTCGGGGAGGGGGCATCACAGTCTTTTATTATTGTCCAGAAAAATTGTGAATGACTTAGAAATAGGCAAGGATGATCACTGGGTGTCTTGTTGAGAGTGCTCTTCTGAATTATCTCCACTTTTCATTGTCTTTTCAAACTATTCAGAATCATATAAGCTATAGAGATATGATGGTAGTACAAATTATTCTTACACATAAAATTGTAAATAAATTGTATTGTGTCTGGTGGAGATGCAACTGATTATTGCCAAGTGGATATTGAACACTTTTGCATCTACTTGTAAATTCAGTCAGTGTTCTGGGTTGTCCAAGTATGTGTGTTCTTTGAATTCTCCTTCGAGTTAGTTTCAATATTTTATTGGTTTCTTCATTAATCAATGAACTAAATGAAATCATTGACAAGTGTTATTTTTATATTCCATATGAGAGCCATGATATTATGTTTTTTTAAAAATTATCTCTAATAATATCATGCCAAAGTATTTTGTGTTTTCTTCCAATTAGTCAAAAATACAATATTTTATTAAATGATACAGAAAAAAACAATATTTTATTAAATGATACAGAATGTCTAAGTGGTTCTTAGACATTCACAGATCCTTATTTTCCCTGTCCACAATTGGAAGCTTAATATACAACTGCACTTTGGGTGAAGGGGAATGTTGATGGAAAGAGGAGGCTGAAAATTAAAGACACCCCAAACCAAATAAAACTTGCCTTCTTGACAGCATCATTTCAAGGAAGGAGATTTTAACAGCGAAATATAAGAGCATAAATTCAAAATAAAAAAGAAGAGCTTTTAAGTGAAAATAATTTAGGTTTGTTGGAGCTTAACCGTATCACCTTTATCTTCCTCACTACACTGCACATAGGTGGAAACTTTATCATAGGCCAACGCTGAGCCAAAGACCAAAGTAGAGATAGTGAGATTGAACAAGGTATTAGGTGCTTGCGGCTTTTCCTGACTTGTTTACATTGACTGCATGCATCTAATCACATGAGCAGTGTCACGCTGCCTTGTAATTACCATTCTCCTCCAGGAAAAAGTGAGTTTCAGAAGCTATTTGTTAGAGACTGCTAGCTGTCAAACAAAATCCCTCTTCCCCACCTTCCTTGGCAATCGCCAGAGACGTGGCTGCCTCTGGGTGTTACATTTCCAGGACCCTCTGCAATTAGAGTTGCCATGTTGGTTAAATTTTCACAGATGAAAGGTAAGCAGATATAGAGTGTGCACATCACTCAGGACCCCATAAGAGGGTGGGCATGCCCCTCCCACGTCTCCTTTGGCTTCCCCACACCTACAACCCACATGTGGTTGTGGAACAGATCTGAATGCGCCCAGGGGTGTTACCCACAGGGAAAAAACTTCCATCTTCTTTAAGCTTCCTTGGGGTGGCTCTCTGTGTTAGGGCAGCCCAGGCTTAAGCTAAATAATAAAGGGTGGAGATACAGTTTTCTTCATCTTGGTGTCTCACAGGGCTAGGATGGCAGAAAAGGAATAAGTAATCCATGTTTTTCATACTAATAAATAAATGAAAAAATATTGCCTTAACTGTGTGAGAAGTACATTGGGACAGTTATTTAAAAAGGGTTCTTATTCAATTATAATAGTTAATGTAATAAAGGTAGTATTTGGTATAACACAGCATTACAAGGCCTAGTGTTAAGCACTTAATATATATCAAATAATACAATGAGTATAACCATCCTATGATTTAGAAATTATTATTACTATGTAATAATATTAAATACAATATTCAATATAACATTATATAATTAATATAATTAATTATAATATATTATATATCATTATATAATATAATAACTATACAATTACAATTATATAGTTATATATAATTATCATTCATAATATAATTATATAATATATATCATATATTATATATAATCATTATATAATTATTATAATTATATTACATAAATATAATTATAATTATAATATAATATATGATTATAATTGTATGATAATGATATAATTAATATAATTAATTATTATATTATATAATATACAATTAATTATTAATATATGATATATTAAATATTATATTAATTATATTAATATTATTAGTATTACAAATGTGCAAGATGAGGATAGGAAGTTAGGTGACTTTCCCAAGGTTGAGCAGACTTTATGGTAGATGCTGGACTTGAAATCCTCTGTATTTATATTAATACATAGAAAGGATGATATTTAGGCAACATGCAACCTTTGGGTAAGTAGTTATTTGTCTTTAACAAAAGGATCTATATAGAAGTGAGACCGATCCCAATGTATATTTCTCCCAAAGGCTGCATTTTCAGAGACAAAGAAAATATCAAGATGACCCTAAAAATTCAAACTGCTAAAACTTGTAAAGATTTATTTATTTTAGAGAGAGAGGAAGAGTGATGGGGGGGAGGAGCAGAGGGAGAGAGACAAGCGGACTCCATGCTCAGCACAGACCTGACTCGGGCTCCGGCCCATGACTCCGAGAGTGGGACCTGAGCCCAAACCAAGAGTTGGATGGTCACTCAACTGAGCCACCTGGACACCCCTAAATGTTTTACATTTATCTACCTCTCCCCCCACTTCCCCTACACAGTAATTTCAAATCCATAGCACAGATAAAATAAAGCACTTTCTCCTGGAAACTCTTCTAATTACTTCTTTACAGAAGAGTGACATATGAAATAAAACACCCAAGGTCCAGAAACCTATTGACTGTCCACACAGGGTTGCCATCTACACGGATCCTGATTCTCTTATTCTTATCATTGAAACATTCCAATGTTTCATGATAAGAAATAAAACACCCAAGGTCCAGAAACCTATTGACTGTCCACACAGGGTTGCCATCTACACGGATCCTGATTCTCTTATTCTTATCATTGAAACATTCCAGTACAATGACTTCTCTAAACACTTTCTCTGTGGACAAGGTTGTCCTTTCCTCTGAATCTTACTTGGGTGACTCATCCAGTTTGTTGCTTAACGTAAAGCATGACTCTTTTACTAATTTATAAGGGAAATAAAGAATCAATGTGTATTACAGTCAGAGACCATTTGACATGGATTATGTTATATTATTTCCGCAATGTTTAGAACATACTAGACATTTTCTTTTGTGTTTATCCTGTTTCATCTGTTGACTAGAAATATTTTCCCATTTTCCCACGTGTGCATAAGATGGCATATCTATTCTACCTTGAAATAGCCTTTTGTTTTTTTTCCTGTATAATATATTACCTTTATACTCCACCTTCATCACTGCAACATGTATTTGCATATTTTAACTGTCCACATGAAGGCTTTGATATCAGCATTTCCCACTGCATGGTACTTGCAGCCCGATTCAGGGCCAGGGCGAACATCCCAGCCAGACAGGTATACGAGGGTAACGGATCACTCCCAACATTGCAGAGCCAGGGAGACTTGTAGGTTATTATTGGCTTTAATTATCACTCCCATAAGCTGTAATATTCTTTACTTTTGGTGAAGCAGCACACCACTGAGTGTGAAATCCTTCCCTGCTTTTGAAAATACACAAGAAATGAACTGAATCACTTCCAATCTGCTGTAACAACTGAACACCCACTGATAAGTATAAGCAAGGGGCAAATTTATCATCACCAATAGAAAATAGGCTTTTTGAAAGTGAGATTTGAGACATCTAGCCGGCTGCTTACTACCAGCGGTGATCAGCAAAACCAAAATCCACTTTCATTTTTAAACTCACAGGCATTTTATTTTCCCTGATTGGTATTCAAGTCAATTAAAAAAAAAAAAAAAAAAAAAAAGCTCAGTCTTTTGTTTTTAATGTTTGCTCTTTATTTATTGCTATAAAATTTAAACACTAAAATATCAAGATAAAAAGTTCTCATAGTTCTAACCATTAATTTCCAGCCCTGCTCTCATCCATAATGCCTGCTTTTTGCTTCCATCAGATGCTTCAAGGATAAATCAGACCTGAGGATTCTGAACAGGCTCCATGGAAAAGTCCCTGTTCCAGAGGCCCAGCCGTCACGATCCTGATTTCTTTACCTCTTCAGGTAAGACTTACTGAAACACGCTGCGTTCAGACCGCGATCATCTGAGCACGGAGATGCACTCTCATACTACCCTAAGGTCTCAGTAAGTCCTTTGGTTTCCATATTAAGACCACAGTGAATTTCCTTCTGGCTCCAAGCCCCAGATTTCATATCTAAAGGGAAAGGCTAAAGGAAGGTGATCAAAGGAAAGGAAGCAACCCTATGTAAGGGCTTTGAGGTATTTGGTAGACCCTCTCGTTCTTTATTTTAGCTATCTAAGTAAGACAACAGAATTTTATCACAAACCAGATGGTTCAAAATTATTTTTAAGTTCAGGAAGTTCCCTTACAAAATACATTTAAATTAGCTATTTGGCCTAAAATCATCCCTGACATCGATGATGTATTTTTTCATTTTTATTAATTCTTATTGAAAGTATTGCAAATATTCCTCAGGCATGGGGTTTTCGTTTCTAAGTCCAAGAGCTATGATTGACTTATTACTATATTAAAAATTCTACAATTGTCTGCACCGTAGCAGGTAGCCAGTGATACGGCAAAAATGTATGAACACAAGACTGTCATTTACTGATGTTCGATGTTGCATTCCTTGTGTGTGCCTGCAATTTTTAAATCTTGTAGTTCTTGAAATTATAGGTATGAAAACCACAAGCTAAATCAAATCAGAGAAAAACAATAACTGTGAAATCAGGAGAGTTTTTTGACTGTCTTGTTTCCACTGATGCTGGAAACAGAAAATGTTGTAGTGGTTTTGTAAATGGTAGAGTAACCTTGACCTTAGAAACAAGAGATTTTAAGCCTTTTTCCCTTACAGAAAAATAATTTTATTTTCATCTTCTGACGTTAGTGGACTTGACCGTTGAGAATATCAGCAATCAGGATACTTAGAGCAAACTCCACACATTTTAATTACCTGGTTATTCGCAAAGATAATTTTGATACTCATACGTATTTCATACAATTTCTTATTTCTTGTTCCCTTCTGTATGTTTTCGGAAACAACTGTTCTTTTTTTTTTTTTTTTATAATTTTTTTTTGGAAACAACTGTTCTAAGGTGGGTATATGATATAGAATGCATACAGTGTACAAGGAAAAGAGAAGCAAAAACTTGGTAAATGACACCAAAGGGGGAAAAATGTGCCTTAAATAAGTACCCTAAGTGAACATGTGGAATATTTCCATAATTTTGACTGATTTTTTTTTTTTATGTCTTGAAACAATAATTCAACCATCTACTAGATCTCAATGTTCAGTTCAATATCACAAATCCTCCAGTGGGGGCAGTCCTTTTGCCAGCTTTCTGGGCTGTGTTCTAACAATGTCAGATATCCTTGTTGCCTTCCATGTAAGACGAAGTAGGCAAATACTCTGCGTTATGGCACTTTAGGGCATCTGGAGCCTTGCCATTTGTGCTATTATGATAAGAGCCAGAAGCCAATTTCCTTCAAACCATATTTTTAAGCTGGAGAGCATTAGCCAGGGGTAGTCAAAATGACAAGGCGCTAAGTATATGAACAAAATGAACATCCGGCAAAGAAGTTTAAAGGATTATGACTGCCATAAAAACTGGTAAAAACTGCCCTGTGATTTAGATGGTGAACTATCTTTAAGTTTTAAACACTTTGAGAGAGGTGTGTGAATTACTGTTCCAATTCCGTGGTATTTTTTGAGAGAAATAGGAATATGACTAGCCTGCATTTGCTCTTGAAATACTTTCAAATTTGGTCTGGGTGAAATAAAAATGGCATGAAAATGTCAGCGGAGCCTTTGAAAATTTAGGGTGTGCTGCTCTGAGATTTAGGTGATGGCAGGTATCAATAACCTAAGCAGTTCATTCCACTCTCTGACTTCATCTTCAAGGGAAACTTTTTTAGTCATAACTTATAGGAAGAAAAATTAAGAACCGTTCTTCTCCCAATAACCATGCAGTCCCAGACCAACGTAAGTGGAAATGCTTAAGTAGGATTTCTCAGGGAGGAGTGTTTAGGGAAACTGTTGAAAACTACAACTCAAATCCAAATCCAAAGTCATTCCTTTCAGCTTTTTACCTCATTCAGTAAACATTTTGTTATTATCATTTGTTTCTGTATAACTGATATATTTTACAAATGTAATTTTTGAACTCTAATCTTCTCAGAGGTGTAGCAAGATGAACTCTACTTACTATGATTACTGATTTACAACAAAGAAGATCACTGGACATTAGTAATAATGCTGATGGGATGTTTTATGAAAAACAAGTTATTACTTAGGAGCCCGTTCAGCTTTGGGGTCCTTTGATAACAAAGAATACCTCAAGATTAGGAAATAATGAGACATGAAGAATGAATAGTTCATAAATATGAAGCTTATACTCATATCCTGTCACTTAGGCTATTATGAAAAGTAGAGGAACAAAAAAAAAAAAAGAAAAGTAGTGGAACAAAGGACAGTAGTAATGTTTCAAAACAGCATCTGTAAAGCAAACTAAGACATCAGGATGTTAGAAGAGTTACGTGGTGTTGACACTGAAAAATGGCTATTTGGAGCTTGGTATATAAAACTTAGAAACTACAAGTTAGATAAGTTGTTACTTTTAAAAATCCCCTCTCTGTGAGATCTTCATCATCATTCAAAATTCTGCTTGGAGGCCATACTTCACGGAAGGCTCCTCAGAGCCCCACTGTCCGGAACTATACTTCCCTACGTCCCCATAGGTTTTTACTTGTACCTCTTCTATCTCTTCCATATAACTCTTACAATCTGTTGAGTGTTGGAGACATTTATACCAGCCTGTGAGTTCCTAGAGAGCAGAGGCCGTACCTTACTATTATTTTTATCTTGAACATCCCTAGGACAGTGTCCTACATACATCAATTTCTCAGTAATTTTCAATGAAGTAAAGCATTTTCTACTCATTCTCTTACATGAAAGCAAATATGTTTAGAAAACAAATTAGATCTCATGCCTAAATAGTCAAATAAATGGCTTCTAAGAGTTTAAAAAATCAGTATTAATCTCAAGATTTAATCACCTGAAGAGAAAAAATGTTTCAGCCCTGAATATTAAGCATTAAGTTTTAAAGTGAAAAAAAAAAATCTGGTTTCCACTAAATATGTAAAAAGCATAATTTAATGTATTTCCTTTTAATCTTTTCTGCTATGCTTATTTTTAGAGTAGATACTATATTTTATCCTTTTTATGTGGTCATAACAAATGTGTTTCCCATGTCACAACATATTTTTCATAAACCTGTTAAGAGCAACAGTTTAATCCATCCTACTGGTATACCATAGTTGACTTAACGGTTACATTTCTTGTTATTGAATTTTATTTTTCCAACAGTAGATACTGTGAAGAACATCACAACAAAAACTGTCATATTTAAAAGTTAAAAACATTATTTCAGTTCTTAATTATTAGAAACAAGACCTTCATTATTTGCATAAGCAGCAGTTGGTGAGATGACACTGAGGATGTAACAAGACAGAGGAACCTTGGCTCAGATAGTAGGATGATTTTTTTTTTCATAAGTAGGATGATTTTAAATGTATTTTTCAGACATATTTGCATTGCTAGAATTTTACCTGAAATTTATAGGGACATGGATTAATGTCCAGAAAAGAAATACAACCTCAGCTGACATAAGAAGAGTACATACGTTATGAGGCTAAGAAACCCACTTGCATACCCCTTCCATACTCACTATTGGAAGAGGAGTGGCAAGCTAAAAACTGGTTTGCCACAACTAAGAACATTATCTAGGGAAAGTTGACATAAAAAATTACTCAGGGACCCCTGGGTGGCTCAGTGGTTGAGCTTCTCCCTTCGGCCCAGGGCATGATCTTGGGGTCCCAGGATCAAGTCCCGCATCGGGTTCCCTGCAGGGAGTCTGCTTCTCCCTCTGCCTGTGTCTCTGCCTCTCTCTGCGTCTCTCATGAATGAATAAATAAAATCTTTTAAAAAATTACTGTGGGAAAGTCATTGAACAGCTTATTAATAGGGAGCTGTTGTGCGTCAGTTTCAGACTAAAGCCAAATTTCCTGGGTTCACATCACATTTCTTCCATTCTGTTTAGTTGTGTCATTTAAGGCAAGTTATTTACTTGCTCAGAACCAAATATTATTTGGACTCCAAAAAGGTAAATAGTAAGTGTACCTATCTCCTAAGATTGTTGTGCATATAAAATAAGCTAAGAGTTTTGACATGTAGTTTGTATAACTCTGTCTTAAGTATTTTATGCACATTAATGTGCATATATGTGTGTGTACGTGGGTCTGTATATATGTTAGTATATCATACATAATATAAAATTAGGAGAGACAGTGCAGCTTAGTGTTTAAAAGTGTGGACTGTGGAGTCAGACTACTGGTTTGAGTTGAGCTCTGTAATTTATTAGCCAAATGGCTTTAAACATGCTATTTAGTTTCTCCATGCTTTATTTCCTCATTGGTAAAATGAGATAACAATAACATCTATACCTCATATGTTGTTCTATGAATTAAATAAGTTAATGTTTTTAAATCACCTGCAACAATGTCTGCCATGTAAAAATCTCTATATTTATTTGTTAAATTAAATTGCTGTTGCTCTTACTGGTTAAGTATTACCAGAAGATGGTCAATAAGGAACACGCAGAGTCATATACAAAAATGATGAATCTCTGCTATCGAAACCCATTCTTTTCCGAGTACTCCCAATGCTTCAGATATTAAAAGAAAAAAAAAAAAAACAGTAGCAGTATATGTACCACATGGACATTGGTCTTCCCTTTTCTTTTTGTCACCTGAAATGTTGCCATAACTAAAGATTACATACTTCAAGCATTTTACAAAATCGGCCAACATTTCAGAACAGAAATTACATGATAAATCCTGAAAGGTAAAATGTAGTTACTCAATTGGAATTTGGCTAGCATTTTTGGGAAAAGCAAGGGATCGTTGTCACTACAGGAGGTAGAGTAGGAAAATTCTTAATTCAGTTGTAGAAATGGAACTTAAAATGACAAAACAAGATAGTCAGGAAACAGGAAATTCATGTCAAGTAAGTTGTATGAAGGAGGAAAAATGTTACAAAGCGGACCCCAGAACTTACGTACAAATTAGTTTGTCTCTGAAAATGTGGAAAATATAGAATACTGTGTAACAGAAATAGTAAGTTGAGAGGCACCTGGGTGGCTCGGTTGGTTGAATGTTGGGCTCTGGTTTCAGGTGGGGCCATGCTCTCGGGTCAAGGCCTCGGGTGGTAGCATCCAGCCATGAGTAGGGCCCTGAAGTCAGTGGGAATCTGCTTGGGATTCTCTGTGGCTGCCTCTCCCTTTGCCCGTCTCCCCATCACACATGCTCACAAGTTCTCTCTTTCTTTGTCTCTAAAATAAATAAATGATAGTAAATTGAGAGTGTATCTTTTTTTTTTTTTTTAACCAATGCCAATATTTTGGAGACTTAAGTATCATGGGATAGGTTATACTTTACTCGGAACAGTTTTCTACTAATTTAGCCTAGTATTTTCCAATCTATCCATACTGACATTTGGGACTGAATACTTCTTTGTAGACTATCCTGTGGGTTGTAGGATGTTTAACAGCATCCCTGATCTGTATCCACTAGATACTCCTGGAACCACCCTAGTCATGACAAACAAAAGTGTACCCTGATATTTTTCTTTCTTTCTTTTTTTTTTTTTTTTTTTTTTTTTGACATTTTTCAAAAGTCCCCTGGAGGTGCAAGATTACTCCCGGTGGAGAACAACTGCTATAACCAATCAGAGAACAAAATAATTTCGGGTTGAAATGATACCTGGGGAATCATGGAATTCAGCTCTAACACAGCATTTTCTCATCACCTGATTGCTGTTCATCTAGTGTTCCCTTTGAACTGCATCTGTGATTAAAACTCATTTTCTCACCTTCAAATTCCACACTTTCCATTGTACAGTTAGTTGGCCTCTCGTACAACCACTCACTGAGGAAGATTTTATCTTATACATTTCAGTTTTACTTCTGCTAACTCTTCTTATTGCCAAGGAGAAGAAAATTCTCCTTTTTCCCTCCTGAATACTCAGGTCGTTGCTATTAGCCCCTGCCAACAGCATGCTAGGAGAAGACACTGGTAAACAAATACTCCAAATTCAGGATGAGTTGCATAGAAGTGTGATTGGACTTTTGTCTCCCTTGTTCCAAATTCCATATGGGACCCTGGAATCACATGACCCTTTCAGAATCCCTATCAAACTATCTGCCACAGAAAATTTGAAAACAAAAAAATACTCCAAGTCTTTTCTGTTTGCTCTGCAAGCATATTTATTGCATGTACCCGATGCTTTTAGAGCTCCTAAAAGAAACAACCTATAATTTCATGACAACTGACAATTCTCATTTATACCTCCCTGCGGAGGAGACGATAAAAACATCCAATGCTGGGGAGGTCAGAGGCACTGATCAATCAAGACGGAGGCCTGACCAATGGCACCGAAAGCCATTACTGCTGTAAATGACCAGTGGAGCCCCGTCTGTACAAACCAGCTAAGACCAGCCAACTCTCACCGGTGATTTTGAAAATTAGCTTCAAGATCCTGTATCAAGTTCCACTAATTTTCACTTACCTCCTCATTCTTTCCAGACTATTATGGATTCTGACCATGACTCAATATAAAAAAAAAAAAAATGTAAACTAGACTCTTTTAATGGTAATAGATAAAAGTTTATTTGACTTTGTTCAGAATGAGGATCCCAAGAGAAACACAAATGAAGTGCTGTGGTTTTCATTAGTTAATATTATGCCGTCAACTCCAATCACATGGAAATGCCCCATCCCTGTTCTTCTGACTCCAAATAAGACTGAAAACCACTGTGTGTTTTTCTTAATGATTTTCCTAAAGCCACTCTCATGCAAGGCTCCTCAGCAACCTTGATATTCTTTCTGTTTTTACTATTCTTACATGATGGGAGGCAGTCTTTGCCAGAGTTGTTCATGCTTATCACATTTATTCCTCAACTAGTTTTTTTTTTAGCCAAAGTCAGTTTATAGTGTCATAAAATTTGAACAAATTGTATGCCAGGCTTTTTCACAAAATTGATCAACATATTTTTTATAGGCAAATTACCACACCGTCTGCTTGAGCAGCACAAATAATGAATTAACAATTAAATATAGAAATTTATATGCTAAGTATTTTATTTTGTAATCTATAATCCTCTAAAACATTTTATTACAGTTCATATCCTTCTTTCAAAGGAAAAATTTGGGAATTTGATATGGCTACCATAAGATATACTGAAAAAATTACTAACATATAAGTAGAAAACCATATTGTGAAGAAAAAAAATTAAAAGATGAATACAAATATGTCAATCTGAAGACCCCTAAAGCCACACAAAAACCTTTATCATTCTTTGTATTCCCCATGCGCAGCTTAGTATCTGGTATCTAAAAACAATAAATAAATATTTTCCATATGAACAAAGGAGGAAAATAGTTCTTTATACAAGTAATTTTCATAGCATATCCAATTTTTACATTGAAATTTCATTACCTCAAATTTTTATATTTTAGGACATAAATCTTTAGAAATTCATCTTAAAAAATCGATTTTAGGAAAAATAACTTTTTAAAAAATAAGTTAATGAATGGATTTGCAAAATAAAGTATTAGTTGATATTCTTTCAGTGATATCTAATACCATTAATTATAATACCTTGATTAAAATCATATAATCCTATAATTAAATGAAGAGAGCCTTTTTGCAGGGCACCCAGGTGGCTCAGCGGTGGAGCATCTGCCTTCGGCCCAGTGCATGACCCCAGGGTCCTGGGATTGAGTTCCATGTTGGGCTCTCCGCATGGAGCCTGCTTCTCCCTCTGCCTGTGTCTCTGCCTCTCTCTGTGTTTTTCATGAATATATAAATAAAATCTTAAAAAAAAAAGAAAAACAACCTCTCTTCCTTTCTAAAAAGAGAGGGAGAGAGGGAATTTTTTGCTATAGAAGATCTGGAGGACTGTTCTCCAAACACTCATTAAACAATTCCAGTAATCTTCACAGTGTGTTTTGCCAGAGTTTAGGGAAAATAAAGAAGGTCTACTTCATTACCTTACTCCTGCAAAGTTTTCTTACTGTTTTTCCTCTAGAGTTTAAGCTTAATCTATCAACATATAACAACCTGTCTAGTTCTGTTCTCCAGAGGAGCACAGAGTAAGTCCTTATCTATGTTTGCTAAATCTAGTTTATGTTCAGAAACCTTGGGAATGATGGGGATGCACACCACAGAGCCATATATCCTGAAGATGTGTGTGTGTGTGCACATATACACACATATATACACATGTATATGTACACATATGCGTAAACTTAAAAGTTTATAAGTGTGTGTGTGTGTGTGTGTGTGTGTAAATTATACTCCGGTGAGTTGTGATATATCAGACCTGGCCTTAGAGCTCTGGGATGTGTGTTTGTAAAAGTCATTTTGGTCACCCTGAGCGTAACAATCACTGGTTCATGCTATCCACTTCATATCTTAATTGTGAGAGCAGCACATCACTTGGGAAGTGCATTCGGCATTGAGATTAGAAAACAGCAAAAAGCCCTAAGTTCATCCTAAGCATATACAGACCATTTCGAAAACGGTAGGCGAGGCAGGGACTTTCTACTTTCGGGAATATATATTCTTTTTTTGGTAAGCTTGGTGATGAGCTCTTGCTTCCTGCAGAATGAGGGGAGACGGAAGTGTAATTTTCAATAAGCCAACTCAACTCAACAGACATTGTTGAGATAAAGTGCCCTTCCTCAACAGATGGATTTTGATGATCTTATTAGAAACTCTGCGGGAAGGACCTTTTGGTGACTAAATCTATGGCTGGTTTCTGATGAAAACTTATTCGATAAATAAGCCATTAAGAAGTTGAATTGTAAAACTCCAATGGCCTGCCGGAATTTCCTCCTTTGGAGTCTTGCCTGGGCTCTTTCACACTAAATTTGCTGCAAACATATTAGTGAAGAATTCAGGTGCATATCACAGGGAATATCTAAGAGTATTTTTTACAATGAGAATGGAGAATTGATAAATGTGACTTCTCTTTTTCCTGACGCCAACTGACTTTCCAAAAGTAGGCAAATAAACTTATTACACTTATGTTCTTTGCTTTTTGTCGGAAAAATAAAGGAATTAAAAGAAATACATTGATTTGCTGAGCATATTTCTAAAAGTTCTTTAATGTTAGGCATTCAGATAGTTATGAAAGAATTTAAAAATAAGATAAAAACAGATCCCCTTGACCCAGGAGAGCAGCAGAAATCAAAAGTCATGTTCATCAATATTTGCAATTCAGCGTAAGATGGAATTTGTGAAATAGAGACAAGAAAAAAAATGCTGTAGAAATTCTAAGAAGAGGGATGTTATTTTTGCCTGGAGTTCCAGGGAAGGTTTCTTTGCGCTACCACTTAAAGAATGAATGCATTTTATTTTATTACATGTAAAATTGGGTGCTAGAGGTAATTTACAGAGAGGGAACTTTCTGAAGGGAAGAGATAGAACAGAATAATACTTGCATAGGGGTAGGTGTTGGGTAAGTCAAGGCCAGACAGGTTACGACCATCCTCAGAGACCAAAGCTGGTCAGGGAATTCATTCATGTATGGCAACTTCATTATCTGGCATTGGGAGACACTTCAGATTTCCCAGCAGAAGAAAATAGGGGTTTAAAAGCATTGAAATGTTGATGGTTAATAGGAGGGAATTTGTGTCGTTAATAAATGATTAAGAATAGCTTCAAGATTTTTGGTCCATGGCAGTGGTTTCCAGGATTGCTTGTTTGTCCATCTGCTTATTTACTGACAAATAAAAGCTTATCCAGAAGACCCATGTATCAAAGAAGTGGAAGGGCAGCTGCTTGGGCCATAGGAGAGGAGGGGGTGGGAGCCAGAGCCCGCTCAGTGAACCTCACAGACTGAAACCTGTGGCTGAGTGGTTGGGATGAGGATGATACAGGGGTCAGAGAAGAAATCAGGTGGGTCAGAGGAGGGGGTTGGGAGTCGAGGTTAATGAATTTGCTGGCTGCGCTGAGCGGATCACTTAACCCTCAGGTAAGTATTTCTAGGCGGAGGCCACTGGGCCGAGAGCTAGAGGAGCAGTCGGAGCAAAGGCTATAATCTGAAACGACTGCTGACATCTCAGCAAGAGAAATGTTGTCAGAGAAAGTGCAGAAAGAGAAGAGGAATGGGCCAGGACCGAGTCTTTGGGAATGCGACCATTCAAGGTGTAGGAAGCAGAAGGGAAGCCTAGGGAGGCCCCGGGAGGCTTGGGAGTGAGGGCAAGGAATGGGGCAGGTGACTGAGGTCAGAGATGCTGCAACAGTCACCGATGATGGTTGTAGGAGGTAAGGAATGACATTCTGTTCAATGGCTGGTTTTGTTTGTGATTTTTCAATAAGAGCATTTTCCAAACGTATGATGGAATATAGATGATATGGACACAGTCCACATCTTTACCTTATGGTTATGAGTAGACAAGATGTTTTTATTAAAAGAAGAAAATACATGTGTTTACAAGGTATAGTTTTATTGGCTAGATTCATTGTGAATGAATGGAAATATTTCTTCTTGTTTAAGTTTGATGCAAGGGAGCCAGACCGTACACCAGAAAAGGCAAAGGGAAGAAATGTGTGAAAGCTGGGGGTGCGGGGGGGGAGGATCATTAATATCTTGGTTTTTATTAGGCTAATTGGAGTCAGAAACATTCTTTACCCCTGTGATTCTGTTGGATAGTGATGTGTTATATAATATTAAAGGAAGTAAGATAAATTTATGAATATTATTACCTGGAAAAATTATATCAAATCTCTAAGGAAAATAGATTTAAAATAATTTCCCCCAGGAGGTCATGGCTGCTATAGACCAACAAAATAATGAAGACTAAGAGGTGACGATACCAGATTGAAAGATCTATCAGTGCTGGTCGCTGTGGTCAAATGACACATAAAGCCGTAGTTAGAGGATTGGATGATTCTGATTATTTCTGAATATGAATTAGTACATTGGTGGTGTGAGTATTTTCATATTTACATTTGTGCATGTGCATCTACCTCCACATGCATGCACACACACGGACAAATGCTTAATCTCTCCTCTAAATGGCATGTACATTGATCGTTATTGTATTATAATATTTTCTGGTATAGTTTTATGTATTTTAAGTGCTTTTCTGATAACACACTGAACTAGAGCAGAGCCAGCACCGCAGATGGTGAGGAGTACCGGCTGACTTATATGCATGAGCTCAAGGTTTTAAAGCTGCGTTGCTATTAACTCTTTATCCACCTGATAATAAGTCACGATGTCACCAGATTGATGGGAATGGGGAGGAGATGTACGTCCCACATGGCCTTCCTAAGACTTGATAAACTTGAAAATGCACTTAAAAGTCTCTAACGCCGACAGTGGAGATGTTTCCTTGCCCATCAATTATTTTGTTCAGTTTTTGTATGACTCTTTTCACAGAATGTGGTTTTGTGTCTCCCCTGACAGATGTTGTGTTTGTAGATTGAGTTTCAGGGCTCCGTATTGTCCCATGACGTCCTCAGTGAACGCTTAAACTGCTGTTTCTTACCATCGCCTACTTAAGGTAAGACTACTAGACCTATGGATTTTACATTGAATTATCTTTTTAAGACAAATTAATACATAGGAGGGATTATAGAGCAGCCTTAGAAAAGAGAATAAAGTCATCCTAACACACTGCCTATCAAAGGAAATACAGAAATGAGAATTTCTAGAGAAATACAGGAAACATAAATATCCGCTATCATAAAATTTCTGTAAACAACTTCCTCCAATGTAAAAATGCTAGAGTGAAAGGCAGCTTAATGTTATTGACCTAAATCAGTCTTGTTACACTGATCAGTGAGAGTTTTTGAAAGATATCCCAGAATAAAAGCGCTTTTAATCAGAACTGATTTCACTTTCCTCCACGGTAACAACAGGCTCCCCTTGAGGCACTGAGTCTCCTCCTGTTTCCTCGGCTCCATCAACCCCATGACGTGTGCACATGCACTTGGCAGCCTGCCCTCCACACCCAGGGAATTTGCTGGCTTGTCTCCTGTAGATGGTTGTGTCTGTGATCTTGAGCTTAATAGATCCAGAACTCATTTGGAGTCGTAGTTAATTTTCAAAATCCTAGCAAATACAGTCAAAGGATTAAAAATGCGTGGGCTGCACCTGCAGGTAAAGGCATACCCCAAGGTGCTCACCATTAAAAGGAAAATAATGTATTAAGTTCTAATAAGTCATCTGAGTATAGACTGGAAAATCAGGGATGTCAGAGATGATATGACATTAAAAGCAACGTTGTTTATATGCCTCCATGACACTATGGAGGTGAAACACAAAAAGACAACTAGGAAATCATGGGAATTGTTTTCTTTTTTTATGCTGTCAGCCCGACCCACTACAGTGTGGCCTCCCCAGCACAGCGTCAGGGCATGTCCCATGCTTGTCCCACACATACTTCACCTCTCAGCCTGTAACGTTCTTCCTTTGTTCTGGGGCCTTCCACGCACGGTTCAGTGACCATATTCTCTGAAAAACAATTCTGGCTTCTGCCCTATTGACTCCCACAGAAATAACATTGACCTACAACCTCGCTCAAGCAGCTAATTGACTTCTTGGAATATAGTAGGGGCTCAATAAATGCTTAGTAAATGATGGCCACTGATAATTCCCTACATCTCAGTTTCTCAGCTGAACATGATGTCTCAGGTGCTTCTTAGCTCAGGACTAGAGACCAATCATACAAAACTCTGACCTCAAATCCTCCCTTAACACTGTTGTTCACCTGCCTTGAAAATTTTATCACTTTGCTCTCAAAGACCCTTCTCCTTCTTCTGTCTCTAAAGAGGGATCCTCCTCTTGCCCTTCCATACTGGATGCCAGGGCTTCAAAATAAAGAGCATAATTTGCGGTTGGTCTCTGATCTTCCCCATCGATAATTCCCTCCTTGATCTGATTTCAAGTACAAGTTCCTACCACCCATTTCTGAGCTGGCATCTGTAGTTCTCAATGTAGACTGTGAGCAAGCAGTCATGTTTATGTAGGGCAGCTTTTGAATCCTGATTCTGTGAGTAGAAATGGTATTTAATGTCCATGTCAGAGTTGAGAGAGACAAAACAGAACATATAAAAAGGGCTTAAAGTGCGACCTGGTGCAAAACAGGAGTCCAAGAAAAGAATATGAATGTTTACACAGGGTATATATTCAATAAACACTTGCATCATATATGCATGTTGAAACTCATACAAGTTTTAGATAGAACCCGTGGTCATGAATGAACGTTAGTGTTGTTTGTAGTTGTGGGGATTGAGTTTGGAAATAATCTTACGTGATCGCTTAATCTTTCTGAATGTTTCTTAGAAGATTAATTAAATCAGCCCAAATAATACGGTTAAAGAAAAAACAAAGTCTATCTATCAGCTGACTTGGCTAACTTAGACTTAGCTAAAGCCCATTTTAGAAAGGAAGCCGTATTTGTGTGACATATACTCGACGGACACAGTCTGTTTGTAAGTGTGCTTTTTAAAACATAATGATTCAGGTAGCTTGAAGTTCAGCCTAATATTCTGGAGTCAATGGAGATGGACTTTATTTTTCTTTTAAAGACTTGAAAAAAAAAGTAGTTGATAGGAATGCTAAAATCTAAAATCTAGGACAGTTTACTTTGCTTAAAATTCATTTTCGGAGGAATTAATATTTTTAATGGAAGTTTATTGACACATCACCCTTGCAAAACAGAAGAGTAGATAAAAATATGACCCTGATAAAAGCTTCCAAATCCTTTAAAGCTGCCTCTCTTTTCATTATGAATTTGAAACCCTTTATTTAGGGAATTATAGTAAATATATTCCAACATACCACTTCAAAAATATCTTTCCATGTATCACTTCAGAAATGGGAAGAGAATGTATAACCTAATACATCATACCAGAACAGGCTAAACCTGCCCAAAATTTGAACATGAAAAACTATGTTTTGTCAAACACAAAATACAGTAAAAACATCTCACAGAGTTGAGCACTAGGGAAATGTCTATTCAGTACAGGTTTCCACTTTCATTTCTAAAAACATTCCACATCCCTCCCTACAGGTGTAGTACTTTTTTCCCCATGCTGTCAAATGTAGAAGCAGATATGGTGTAGCCTTAATGTCTCAGGATTTTTATAATAGAATATTTTATATTAGACATTTTCGCCACAACATCATTAAATTTGCTGCAGAACTGCTATGGGCTTAATATAAATTTAGAAAGCAAAAGGAAAACATATTACTCCATGCACTGTTCCATCAACTGTCACCATGGGCAAGAAAGCTAATGGCAAAATACCTTTTTTCTTCTTGAACTAAACTTGGTTCACTTGGAAAACAAATCCGGACCCTCTCAATACTATAAACTTTTCATGTTTTGGTTGGAATGCTTATTTAAATTGTATTCTGACTTATGAAAATCTCAATAGGATAAGGAAAGATTAATGTTTGCCATCAACTGCTCCAAATAACAATTGAGTTAAGAAAGATGTTACTAGATTCTATTAAATAAGCACGTAAAACAGAGGTTTCATGTTCAAAAAGCTTCAGAAACCCTGGGTCAAACAAATAAAATAGGTTTCTTTACTGGAAAATATGCAGAACCTTTAATATGCTAATCTGTATTATGAATCTCCAAGGTATAAAAAGCAGTGTTTCTCAAAAAAAAGATTATGGAAACTTTTAAAAAAAATTTTCTACCTGGTTTCCATGTGTCTCTTCACGGGTCAAACAAGTGTTTATTGAATGTTTACTAGGTTTCCTGTTTTTTCCAGTCTAGATGCTTGCATCGCAGGGAGACAGGAACAGGTACGTAAACTGTGTTAAATGCTGAGTAAAGGGCAGGTGATTGTATGGGGGAAGGGAGCGGGATTTTTATAGTCACATAGGGTCTCTGTGGAGATGTGACATTTGAGTCAAGACTTGAATGGCATTATGAACCTCACCAGAAAAAAGTTGAAATTTGTAGCCAGAGGAAGCAGAAGTGAAGAAGAGTGAAGCGTGTCTGTTTGCATTGCAGGAACAGAGAGGAGGCTGCTGGGCCCCAGGAGGAGGAGGAGAGGGCAGGTTGGAAGAGGCAGCTGGATTGTTTAAGATGTTGAATGGTCTTAATGGTAGGATGTTCGGATTGTATGGTGCACACGAAGTGACGGTAGTGGAGGGGAGGACAAGTGAACCTAAGCGCTAGGAGGCCAGCACCTGGCCCAGAGTTGGCACCTTGAATTTTGGTCAAGACCCGGAAAGTGATGGTTCTTAGCTGGCAAATATAGATAAAGGAGATAAAGCAGAACTGGAATATCTAATCTGGCAATGGTTCATCTAGGTATGAATAATTCAGTAAGAGCTATTAAAATTTAACAAGAGATACAGGAGACGTTGTTGGGGAGGGCTCATCCTGAATATATCTGTGTAGTTTATAAATGACTTTAGTCCTGTGTTTATAAAATTATTAAGGGTCGACAGAGGTTGCTTTCATCTTTTAGATTTATTTCACTGCATTATATTGGTGAATTAAATGTTATGAGGCATTTATTATATATTTGGAGAGTCTCAAAATTCCTAGACTATTTACCTTATGGATGACTAGGGTATACTCCATTTGCAGATGGGTACTCTGTAAGCAAGTGAGAGACTGCAAGAACACAAACTGTTCCTCAAAGCAGAATTTCTTAGAAAAAAGTATGTTTTAAGTAAAACTTTTCTATGTTACAGCTGTTGTAAAAACATCCTTTATGTCAACTAAATAGTTTACTATAAAATATTTTATAAATATCCATTTTATATGGTAATTTCTATGCAGACAACTTACTATGTAAATATGTAATATAGAGGTAAAGAATTAATCTAATTGCACAGTAATACTTTTCCATATTTGGTGTAAACATCTTTAACTAAAATTACAATATAATCACATGTACATAAATGTTCAGTTAACTAACAATTATAGCATAATTATTACCATGTTCATGATGAAAGTGATGTATGAAAAGATATTTTCAATAGGTTCCAGATTCATGAGTCTGCTTTTCTTATTAATTAGAGCTAATTCCAAAAGTTGATTACAAATACAATTTTAAATCCCAACTTCATATACTTAATGCTTATTCAAAATACACTATAAAAAATGCACTATGATTTTTTTCAAGCAATAGAAAATACGGATTTAAGAAAAACGTATAAATGTTTGGAGAAAGAAAATTAATATTTATTTCCTATAATTGAGGGAAATACTCTACTATCATTGATTGAATTAAAAATAATTTGTACAGGGGCACCTGGGTGACTCAGTGGTGAGCATCTGCCGTTGGCTCAGGTCGTGATCCCGGGGTCTTGGGATTGAGTCCTGCATTTCCTTGTCAGCTTGTGTCTCTGCCTCTCTCTTTCTCTCTCTCTCTCTCTCTGTGTTTCTCATGAATAAATAAATAAAATCTTTAAAAAATTAATTTGGACAGATAAAGATCATCTCATATGTGCCAGTTTCTAACCACCTGTGTCTGCCTTCTTTTTTTAATTTTTAGATTAAAAGTTATTTGATATATTTTTGGCAATATTAGACTTAAATAGTTGTTAGGATGAATTCTGGTCCAAAATGAAGTCAAGAATATAAATTGCAGTTATCACTTTTATTTTTTTAAAGGATTTTATTTATTTAGTTGGGAAAAAGAGAGCATGAGCAGGGACAGAGGCAGACTCGCCATTGAGCAGGGAATATGAGGTGGGGTTCAATCCCGGGATCACGGGATTGTGACCTGAACCAAAGGCAGACACTTAACCAACTGAGCCACCCAGGCACCCATGATTATCACTTGTAATTACTTGAATGTTACTTTTGAAGAACTGAGATAAATCATAGGATTGTTATATATATTCACTAAATTCAGAAGAACAATTGCTATTGAAATAAGCATGAGATAAATGGCATACGTTTTAATTCCAAAATATTTTAGTTCCATTTAGATATTCTATTTAGATATTGAGAATTTCACTTAGTAGAACAACAAGTAGGTCTTTTATCTACCAATACTGTTTTGTATTTTTTATAGCCATTCATGTCATTTGAATGCAGGAGACTTTGAACGTTGGCTCACCCCAAACATGTATGCTGTGATGTCTTGGAAATGGGAATAATATCCCTATTGCAAAGGCTATTGTGAAGATTAAATTAAAATAAAATACATTGTGTGTATTAATATACTTGTATATTTTAAATGCTGAATTAATTCTATTATAATTGAATGATTCAACTGGCTGATAGGACCTAAGTCCTTCTGCTTTTCAAACTGTTGCTTAGGTATCGAAGACATGTGCCCCCTTCAGAGTCCTTCCATGATACTTCCCAGGGAATCATTCTTGGGAAGAGGGAAATTCTTGTGAAGTTGTAGTATCTACCGTGCAGCAGAGAGCATTTACTCTTCCTGTATCCACACATGTAGAAACACTTATACATCATATGCCCATATTCATAATATGTATCTATTCTAACTTATATATAGGATATATATATAATAAAATCATACATATAAAATAGAATTTGCCAGAGATCTTGAAAATACCAGTCCATGACTCGGCCTTCTTCTGGTACTAGGGTATAATAGATAACTAGCACCATTCTGTTATTGCTAGGATGCCTTTTAAAGATAACCCCATGCCCCAAAGTCTGAGTTTCTCAAACTACAGTGAAGCAATGAAACAATTCTATGTGCCCAAATAAAAGCCCTGGAACAAAAAGAGAAAAAGAAGAAAAAAGTTCTTTCTGTAGAGGAGCTCTAAATAAAAAGTTGGATATGTACATTGGAATAGGGTAGATATAGGGATCCCTGGGTGGCGCAGCGGTTTGGCGCCTGCCTTTGGCCCAGGGCACGGTCCTGGAGACCCGGGATCGAGTCCCACATAGGGCTCCTGGTGCATGGAGCCTGCTTCTACCTCTGCCTGGGTCTCTGCCTCTCTCTCTCTCACTCTCTGTGTGTGACTATCATAAATTAAAAAAAAAAAATCAGGAATAGGGTAGATATAGAAATCTCTATAGATATCCTTATAGATATAAATCTTTATATATTTAGATCCTGCTATATCCACATATATGGTAGTTGCCTTAAAGATCATTAACTGGTAAAAATGATGACATATATTTATTATTTGTAAAAAATTAGAAATTTATTTTTTTTAATTAGAAATTAAAAATCTGCTTTTCTGTTTTAACAAACAAGTGTTAGAATGAATGTAATTAGGGAGAAATAAAATTGGAGAGTGAGTGGGTAAAAGAATTTGTTTTTAAAAATGAAGCAGTCCTTCAGGAACTTACAGTTTAAGTTCTTAGTGATAGAGGGAAAGACAAGACAGTGCCGTAAGGTTTCTTCCAATCGTAATCATTCCATCTTTGGAACTCATTCTGAATAAAATAAACATTTTGAATAAACTGATGAAAACCACATGGTGAGAAAATCAGGTTCTAAAGTAAAACATATACTGGACCTGAAAATACAGAATAATAATGACCTCTTATGCTGAATATGATTTCTTTTGAGAAGGCTGATTTCTAGTAAAAAATGACTATATCAGATACAAGAGCATCCAGTAAATGTATTTAGAAATTATTCTCCCTTTTTAAACACAGCAGGAAATGGAAGGAAGAAAATCATTTTAGGAAACCTATTGCAACATGGTAATATCTAAAAAATAAAGAAGTTAAAATCCTTCTACCAAAGCATATAAACTAGATGCCTTGGCACAAATCGCTCAAGTTAAACACAAATCCAAACTGAATAAGTTAAAAAAAAAGAAAAAGAAACAATTAGGCATCTCGATCAATGTTTTCCCCAAGATCAGAAATGGGAAAATAAATGCGTTGGCAGCCAATAAATGAATGGATAAGGAATTATTAACAATTTTAACAATTTTCTTAGAAACAAATTCGCTTGGAAAAATTATATAGCTCTGTCTTTAACCTTGGGAAAAATCACAGGTAAAATATTAGGTACATTAACTACAAAGGGCTCATAAATTTTACCTTTTAGGGAAGCATAAGCTGCAGGTGGTCTGGATGGCAAGCTTCCACTTCTGTATAGGTCCATGCATTTACTCCTGGGCATTAAGGAAAAGCAGGATATGGATTTGGATTGGTTTTGGACTCAGACTATCTCCATCTGCATCTTAATTTCATTCTATGAAAATCCAATCACAATCTTCTATTTGAAGAACATACTCAAAATAATTAACAACAGGTATGTCACACTCCCATATGTTCAGGAAAAAAAAGGCCATCTGTAGTTATCCAATATGGCCAAATAGATGCTAGCTGAATATCAGCTTTTCTTCTACTAAAATATAGAAGTAAGTCATTTCCAAAGCTTATGTCCCTTCCAGAGGGGTTCCGGGTTCATCGATATTTAACTTCCTCCTGAGTATCACCATTTGATTTTTCAAGATGCCAGTTAATACCAAACCTGCACAAAACTAACACATGTCTGATCCACAATACCTTCTGCTCTCATCCCTGAGATCCCTATTTAAAGAACAACACTACTATCTGACCTGATTAAAAACTATTGTCTAGGCCGAAAGCCAAGGAAATAATGATTTTTTTTTTACCTTGGAAATTTCAAATCTTAATTATATTAAAGTCACATTACAAAATGAGAACCTTATGGAAATACCAGGAGAACGGGTAAATGAGAACGCACGAGTCTCCTTGCACAACTGACCCAGCTTGAGGACCTGCCCAGATCCTTGCACCGTGCACGGAATCCTTTGCCTTGCCATAGCAGGCCATGAGCTATTTCCATACATGGGAAGTATTTCTGTCTATATGTCGACACAACAAATGGTATAGATTTCTAATCAGTGTGTTCATTACTAAAAACTAAAACTAAAACACTCGTGCTTCTAAGGCAAAGCTTGATCTTCCTTACAGGCACAGAAACTGGTCTTGCATAATTTTAGTGGGTTTTTTTAAGTCTTTATTGAAATTCCAGTTAGTTAAGACACAGTGCAACATTAGATTCAGGTGCACAATATGGTGATTGAACACTTCCATACATCACGTGGTGCTCACCCCAAGTGCGCTCCTCCATCCCCATGACTTTTTTTTTTTTTTTTAAAGATTGGGATGCACTTTTTTTTTTAATTTTTTTTTTCATTTATTTATGATAGTCACACAGAGAGAGAGAGAGAGAGGCAGAGACACAGGCAGAGGGAGAAGCAGGCTCCATGCACCGGGAGCCCGACGTGGGATTCGATCCCGGGTCTCCAGGATCGCGCCCTGGGCCAAAGGCAGGCGCTAAACCGCTGCGCCACCCAGGGATCCCCATCCCCATGACTTAACTCATGCTCCCACCCACCTCCCTTCTGGTAAGAGTCTGTTTCAGAGAATCAGTCTTGACATTCCAAGTGGAGCAAGTAGAGAGGAGAAGCTGTAGATGTTTTAGGAGGCAGTTTGCTTAGGCTCCGTAAGGCACCTTAAAGGGTTTTGACCTGCATCCTAAGCATGACGGGTATAGGATAGCTCTGTGGTTTGACTACTACACTGTAAGATATGCTAAGATTTGACTCGGCACTCTGACTTTTTTCAACATTACTCAGTGTTGGCTAATTTCTAAGTTGCTTCAGTATCCAAACATGTTACTTTCAAGCTGTTTTCTTCTCTAGATATGATCATTTGCATTTTACACGGTGAAGTTCATCCCATCTTATTTTGCGCATATTTCTAACTTCTTTATGAATTATTTGATTACATAATCTCCATGGACTTGGAAATACCTTTTAACAATGACTAAAAATTTTGTGAACTCTCCATCTATATGTTCTAATTTTAAAATTATCAAATGGCACAGGGCATGCCATCTTTCTAGTCATTTCCTTTTAGTATATTAGTGCCCATATGCTTACTATTTTTGAGCAAGATTCACAGAATATCATACTTATCAGTACAGTTTTATCAGATATATAGAAATACTTCAGTGAATTTTTTCTTAGGTATATATCATGGGATTTTTACATAATATATCTAAAGTATTTCATATGTCGTTAATATTTCTTTATAGGGTAATGATTTCAATGAATTTAAACAATATGACCTTGTTTATTTGAAACATAAGACCAAGCAATATTGTTTTTGATTTTTTAAAATATATTTAGATGATGATACAATAAACAAAGATACTCTCATTTTCTTTTTCTTTCTTTTTTTTAATAAATATTTTATTTATTTATTCATCAGAGACACAGAGAGAGAGAGCGAGAGGCAGAGACACAGGCAGAGGGAGAAGAAGGCTCCAGGCAGGGAGACTCAATCCCAGGTCTCCAAGATCACATCCTGGGCTGAAGGCGGTGCTAAGATACTCTCATTTTCAATCAAGATCTTGATCAATAAGAATTTCCAGCTCAGTTTTTCTAGATATAGAGGTATTTTTAAGACAAATATCAGATTTTAAAAAGTATCACTCAGTAATTCAGTCTTTTGTTTACTAATGGAGAAACTGTTTTAGTTACCTTTTATGTCACTATTACAGAGGTTAAAAAATTAAACCACATTAGAACTGGGTCTTCCAAGAGCTAACATTCTTTGTTTCACGTAAATATATTAGGCAACTAAACAGATAGGATTTTTTTTTTTTGCTTTATTACTGAATTTGAAAAAGTGTAATTGTCTTAAAAAATAAAGAATTGTTTTAATTAAAGGAAATGAAAGTAAATATAATTTCTATGAGAAGTAAAATATTTAGCATTACTTTATAAATAATAGTGATGCAATTTTTAAAGCCTCAGCAATTAAAACATGACTAAATTAGGGGCGCCTGGGTGGCTCAGTCAGTTCAGCATCCAACTTTTGATCTCAGCTCAGGTCTTAGTCTAAGAGTTGTGAGTTGAAGCCCCATGTAGTGCTCCACATTGGGCTCCATGCTACATAGAGCCCACAAGAAAAAGAGGAGAAGAGAAGGAGAAGGAGAAGGAGATGGAGAAGGAAGGAAGGAAGGAAGGAAGGAAGGAAGGAAGGAAGGAAGGAAGGAAGGGAGGAAGGAAGGGAGGAAGGAAGGGAGGAAGGAAAAGAGAAGAAAGAGAAAGAAAGAAGAAAGAAAGAAAAAAAGAAAGAAAGAAAGAAGAAAGAAGAAAAGAAAGAAAGAAAGAAAGAAAGAAAGAAAGAAAGAAAGAAAGAAAGAAAGAAAAAGAAAGAAGAAAGAAAGAAAGAAAGGAAAGAAAGAAAGGAAAGAAAGAAAGAAAGAAAGAAAGAAAGAAAGAAAGAAAGAAAGAAAGAGAAAGAAAGAAAGAAAGAAAGAAAGAAAGAAAGAAAGGAAGAAAACTACATTATATGAACAGGAAATCCACAAAATAATAAATATAAATTGTTAAAATAACATGCTGGTGCGCCTACATAGCTCAGTCTGTTAAGTGTCTGACTCTTGGTTTTGGCACAGGTCATGATCTCAGGGTCTTAAAAAATACATGCCATATACAGATAAAGGAATATGCTCATAATAATCTTGAGTGATAAATAGGACAAAAATAGTGTATCCCTCTGATCTCCATTTTATTGTGTAGAGATTTATGAATATGTATACACAAATGGTAACAAAAGCAAAAAATTGAACAAAGATAACTCAGGGGGGAGCATAGATATAGATACTTTTTCAAATTTTTTTACAGCAAAATTTGGAAAACATCTTACTTTTATAAGAAGGAAATTTCCCCGTAAATATAGCCCCTTCATAAACATCTGAGAACTTTGTGGTATATGTATAAAATGTAAGGACTCTGAAAGATAAATTAAATTGGTGTTATACCAAGAGATTGAGCTGAGTTTACAGGTTCTGAGATGGAATAATTATTTCCACTAAAATAATTCATCAACAAAGGTTTTATGTACAGTGTAGACTTTTAATTGAACCTTAAAATTTAAGACTGAGGCACACCATAGTCAAAAGCAACAAGGCATAAACATATGTATTTTGGGGTAAAGATCATAGCTATTTTTGTGAGGCTAGAGCAGAGCTTACATGAAGGAAGCCCTTCTAAGGAACCGGAAATTTTCCCAGCAAGTGATGGTAATCTTTCATTGTCCTATAAAATGAAATGAATAAATAAAGGCTGAGACTATCTTCCGTTACCCGGTGGTAAAGTGAGCCCATTCTCCTTAAGTTTCTCAAGTCAACTATCCACTCAGTGATTGGTTAAATGAGTCATTGTCCAACTTCCTCCCCCAAGACAGGGAAGTCATGTTCCATGGTTATACATAAAAATAAATAAACATGAAAATTGCAAAGATTTCTTGAGATTAATTTTACTTCGCTTTGGGTAAATTCTAAGGCTGCAAACACTTTACAACCTTTTCTCTAGAGTCCAACACTTTTCTTTTTTTTAGATGTCTCAAGACATCTTTCTTCAAAGGATGTCAATCTAGACTATTTTCCATGAAACTACTCAAAGTTGCATAGACACTCCCTAAGAAAGTATTTTAAAATATTTTTCTTTTTCTCCAAGATTACAAATAGTTTCTCTTCTTTCAAATTCTGTGTCAGAGGTTTAAAGCCTCTAATTTAGGGAAAGTTGTGTAATAAGCTTTTTTTAGAAAATTGAAATATTCATATTCTAAACTGCTTTAGTATTACGCTTTGACAAACTTCAAAGGAAATATCTTCCAAAATCAAATGAGTTTCTGAATATTATTTTTCAGAATAAAACACCGAGATCGTTTTTATGGTACTATAAGATAATCCCCACGTTTCTTAGTTAGACCAGTTGATCGACATCCTTGGACTTAAAATAGCAGCACTCGACTGTTGAATTGATATACTGCAGATGTGCATTATTTCATAGTTTGGGGCATATCTGTAACATTCAAGTGATAACCAGATAATTAAATCCTCTGTCTAGTGTATTTTCTAAATTTAGAAACTTACTAAAGAGCTAACTCTAGGTGTCTCCATCAACATTCTGGAACGTGAAGGGAGGACTTTACAATCCTGACACAGAAACCAGTGATAGGACTGAAAGGAAAACAGCAAGAAGTTTGGAAACTGGCTGTGGAATCACACTGATGTCGTTTAAAGCCCATGTCTGCCACTAACTACTTATGTGACTCTAGGCAAATTTCTTGATCTCTCTGTGCGACTATTTTCCTCATCAGTAAAATGAAGGTAGAAATATAATTTAATTTAGAAATTTTGAGAATTTAATATTATGATACCATCTAAGCAGCTAGACACATACCTGACATGGAATAAATGCCCAATAAAAATATACGCTATTATTTTATTTTAAATAGTGGTATACAGAGAAAACAATACCTAATTCCATTGTTTCAAAAGAACACATATCTCAATGCTGAGCAATTTCTTATGAGACCTTACAGATATACTTATAGCTTTTTTTTTTCTCTATTGTTTCCTCTAGAGTTATTCAGAAATGCATTTCCTTTAAGCAAGTTCTAATGGCTGTCACTATGATTTAAAGCTTTCTGCAGAATCTTTCACATAGGGTATGGCTGCCTAAATTACTTTGGACCTAATTTTAGATAAACTGCCATAGCAAGTGTTGAATAAATGCATGAGTAAGCAAAGTAAAGCAAAACAGATATTTAACATTTGTGACTGGTGTTATCTTCCTGGAGTGTTTGAATAGAAGTAGTTTAAGTTGGTTAATTAGGTCCCCTCCCCCGCAATACACACACAAAACTTCACGTTCAGAGACATTACATTACATTCATCATCTTTCTGAAGGGCTTGTCACTGAATTACCTCTGGAAGAAAGAGAGAGGAAGAGAGAGAGAGAGAGAAATCAGATCAATTCCAGATGCATTTCCCTCCAAGACACCTCTCGTCTTCTAACACAATAACACTGAAGTAGAAGGAAAAACTCCATATTAAAGTACATTTAGTCCAGCAGAGATTTTTTTTTTTTTAGCAGAAAAGCTCCATAATGTAAATTATGTTGTCTTGGTAAAATGAATTTCTATTCTATCATCACGATGTACATTTTGATTATACACATTAGTTACTGAACTGAATGAACATCTTAAAAATAACATGAATTTGATACAATTAATTTGACAAGGTGAAAAATGGAAAGAATGACAAAATTCTACAACTTGTAGTTGACTTTTAAAGACAGCTGAATATATCATGGTGATGAAAGCATGGACTACGCAGGCAGAAACTGAGGCCCCTGCCTCCCTTACAGTTCTTCCCCCTGGACTACCAACAAGCATGGAGCTCTCCTTACAGAGCTGTAGCTAGAAATGTAGTATAAAATAATTTCATCTGAGCAATATTATCTTCAAAATCATTACTTAAATAACCTTTAATTAGTGTATGTGAATGATTTCCTCTTCATCAGCTATGATTTTCTGTAGGCGGCCCTAGCAGGTAACACCAGACATCAGTCATCAGTCTCCAAAACTTCTCCTTAATACTCAGTATTACAAGTGTTTCTACTGAACTGAATGCAAACTTCAAATGCAGAATTGACCACATGGTGAAATCAATAACGTGCACCCAAATGCTAAATGAGATCAAAGAAAAAAGCCATAAGAAAATAGCAAATCAATAAACTGATGAAAGATGGCTAAATGCAAAGTTATTATTATCAATCATAAGCGCCAAACTCACTTTTGAAATGTCAAGAGGAAAGTTGAACGTCTAAAAAAAAAAAAGAAAAAGAAAATAAGTGCTTTATTAATTAAAAAAGCATAGTTCTCTTGTCTGAAAAATTGAATACTTGCAACTTTAGGGTATTCTCATAATTACGAAAAGGCCTTTATTGATAGTTGAATCATTTAAAATTCTTCCTACGTCTCTTTAGTTTATATTCAATCACTGCAGATTTAGTGGACTTCCAACACGGTGAATATTTTCATACAGTTTTGGGAAAATGTTGTTCTGAGCCCTTGGAAAGTCAACTACTATGAAAAAGCGTGTGTCCTGACAACCCACCTGGGTATTAAACCACACTTAACGTGACAAAATCAAAGATATTTTAAATCCGGCCCTCTGGCTCGCAACCACGCATTTTCAGACCATCAGAGCCAACTGCTGCCACACAGTCGAGGTAATTCAAAAGGATGCTCTCTGCCAACACAGTTTGCTAAGACTGTATCACTACTCTTGTTTGGCCGCCCAGTCTTCTCCAGGCCTTGTGACTGGTGGCAGCCTTAGTAGATGAGCTGCAGATTTTCTGCATGAGCACGGACACTAGTGTTTTCCCAAAGCATCCCACAGTTCCAGTTTCTGTCCTGGCACTTGTAGCGGCATCCTTCCTGGCTCTTGCTCCTCCTGGTAACTTTCTATGTGCATGTGGATTCCACTCTACAAGAATGCCTGCATCCTTTTCACTCACCAGGCAGCAGCTACCACAGTCTTAGAACCATTGCGCGCAGGGTGAGGGTCACCGTGGCAGCTGGGGTAAAACATTTTGGTTGTTCAGTTCCTTGCTCCATGAGAACTTGTTAGAAATGCAGGTGTATCCCACCTGGACCCACTGAATTAGGATCTGCCTTTTAAAAAGCCCCCCTGGTGATTCAGATACACACATTACATGTTTTCGAAATGGTCAAGCTGACCCAGTTCGTTCAGCTGGGAAAGTAAGATGGTTCCCTCTCTTTATTCCCTCGTGTTGGTGTAGTTGGAGGGAGGTGGATGGAGAGAGCATGAGTGAGTCAAGGTAGGCCATTCCCCTCCACTGCCCAGACCACAGATGAAAAGGGCTACACGAACACAGGCCGTTGAAGCACACTAGCTACCAAGCAGTCCAGCTCTCCAAAACAGGTCTCCAACAGTGGGGTTTTATCTCCCATGACCCATGTTATTATAATACATAAATATATGAAGCCGATATGATACTAAAATCTTCTATAAAATGTGTGGTAAGTAAGCATTCCTAAAAACAAGCTTCATTTTGGGAAAACCTACCAAACTATATTTCACCATTAACAGTACAGAAATCGTGCTCTCCAGCCAAGTGAACCCAGAAGACCCAGGATAAAGGAGAGAAACATATTTTTAGAAATAAAAAAGCTGGGAATAAACACACTTCTTTTTTTTTTTTTTTCAGGAAGCAAATATCTACTCCTTCCATTATGTATGTGAGTGTGTGTGATGTTTTTAAGACCGTCTCATCTTCAATGCTATGCACTTTCAGCGTGCATGCAATATTTAGGGAGAAACCTACTTCGAAATATAGTTCAGGCTCAGAGGCTGAAAATTTGAAGTCTGTCCCCATCTGCACCACTGATTCCATCTACAAAGCAATAGCAACTTCACAACAAGGGTACAAAGGCACTGTATAAAATATGTGTAGGGCATGTCTCCCACAATGAAATAAAAAGGCTATATTTCAAAACATGACAGTCCATTTTAGTAAAGGTGTACACTGCCATCCTTAAAATAAATGCTCTGTGCCATGGATACACCTCTCATAGGCATACAGCACGTGTCCACACTACAGGTTTGATAGAATAATATTATTTTTCACTGTTGGTTCACAGTATACACAACTGTGTAATTTTCCTATTTATATAAAAAGGCAATAAATATAAACTATTTTCCAGTAAAATCCAACAAAGGGATTTTAAGTTATAAGAGTAATAAAAATTTAAAAAAAAAAGTAATAAAAATTAATCCAATGTTTTTCTTTATAGGCATTTGCCTGGATTATTATTAAAATGTTTAAGCTTCATTACTAACAGTTCTATTCATCACTGTTTCTTTGGAAACTTCTTAGAACAATCCCTATTTAAAAACTAAAGGATTCTTCTGAACTCTCTGATATGAAAGATAAATAGTGTTTCCATATCCTTGGGATTTGATCTTTTCTCTCTCTCTCTGAGTAGTACATTTTTATCATAATTCCTAGAGGATAATTGTAAATATTGGAATTACGACTTACTCCCCCCACAACATGCACAGAGACTAAAAATATTCTAGATCAATATTGCTTTTTATAAAATCCATGGGTCCTTTAAAACCTGTTGTTGGGGATCCCTCGGTGGCTCAGTGGTTTTGTGCCTGCCTTTGGCCCAGGGCGTGATCCTGGAGTCCTGGGATCGAGTCCCGTGTCGGGCTCCCTGCATGGAGCCTGCTTCTCCCTCTGCCTGTGTCTCTGCCTCTCTCTCTCTCTCTATGATAAATAAACAAAAATAAATCGTTAAAAAAAAGAATTTTAAAACCTGTTGTTGTTGTTGTTGTTTTCTGAGGGAGGAAAAAGTCCTCATTCTTGATTAAAGTACTATTCTTAAAATTTTCCAGAACTTCTCTAAACATTTGGCTCATAACAATGGGTTCATAAACTATGTGTAAATATCTCAAACTTGACAGATAAGCAGATTACATATGGAAGTTAAAATCAGACATTTTCTAAATAGTTACTCAGCTAAGGAGTTCTACTTTCTTAATCTATATTGTAAATACTGGTAAAATACTACAAATTCATATAATATGTGAGGTTATGAATTCTAAAGTTGTTTGTCTAGTGGTACAAATCCGTGTCCTCCAGACGAAAGGCAGAGATCCTGATCCCAGTGTAGCTGCTGATTGATGCTCTCCTACACCATTTTGCTCCCCAGTAATGAAACCTGTCATGATGGGCTAATGGTCAGTATGAGCTCGTCAGTTTCTACTCTTGTAGAAAATGAAGGTTCCGCTGGACATGGTCTGTAATCAATTTTATTCACTTCTAATAGCA
This sequence comes from Canis aureus, assembly GCF_053574225.1. Taxonomy (NCBI): domain Eukaryota; kingdom Metazoa; phylum Chordata; class Mammalia; order Carnivora; family Canidae; genus Canis; species Canis aureus. The sequence goes on along the minus strand of NC_135621.1, from coordinate 16,614,146 downwards.
TGGACACTTGAGAAATTATGAAGGAAGCATTCTATTTCTGTTATAAGATCTAGTGGAGTAGGGCACTGGGGTGGCTCAGTGGATGAGCGTCCACCTTGGGCTCAGGGCATGACCCCGGGGCCCCAGGATCAAGTCCCACATCGGGTCCCCACAGGGAGCCTGCTTCTCCCTCTGCCTGTGTCTCTGCCTCTCTCTCTCTCTGTGTCTCTCATGAATAAATAAATAAAATCTTTTTTAAAAAAAGATCTAGTGGAGTAGAAGCTCAAAGCACCTGAAAAATAACTGAAGTATAATCCTCCAAGAATAAGGGCTAGCTGGAGCTTTGCTGCTCTGTGTGAACAACAGAAAATAATCTGAGGGTCAACATGTTATAATGAAAGCAACACAACAAAAGCTTTCATTGTGGGGAAGGGAAGGTTCCTTGTGGCCCTACGCACTGATGTCGTAGTGCCAGGTACTAATGCTGTAGGCACCTGCCCTTTCTACCCTAAATCCTCAACAAAGAAAAGGACAAGGACAGGACAACAGGCCAATAAGGAAATGCCTACTCAAGATCTCAAGGTTTCAAGATTTCAAGGCAATAACATGATGCCATGACATGTTTCCTGCCTTGAAGATCCTGGATGTTTATTAAGTTTGTAGGGAGACGGCACCTACGGAACGCAAATTGAGGTTATGTAGGATTTTATAGATCTTTGGCCATTGATTCAGATTATTACATGCAAATCTTACACATTTGACTTTCAAACACATTTTAGGCATAAAATTAAGTACAGTCTTGAAAATGTACAAGAATTAGGGGAAGCCCTAAATTAACTTCCATAATTTTTTCATGCATATGCTTTCATTTCTAAGTGGTATAAGTAATTTCCCAAATAATTAAAATTGATGAGCATCTGCAGTCCTTCTGAATAATATTTGGACTGCAGAGCTATCATGTATTAATCTTTTGTGTTATATTTGCAGTATGCAAAAGTATAATCACCGCACATTTTAGTCCAGCTCTGTTCTCCCCAAGAGGACGTAACACAGCAGTGTAATATAATGATTCCGTGAAGTCGTGCTACTAGGAAAGCACACTGGATGGATCATATCCATGTCCTTCAACAATGATCGAGGCTGACACAAGAAATATCCACATACCAGTCTCAGCACCTGACATTTAACATGTTGATGGATCCAAGGAGCAGCTTCTGGAAAAAATGATGAAACAAAGTCTTGAGAAGCATGAGGTGCTTTGTGTCAAGTACAGTCAAACGCAAAGAGAGATGAGGATGGAATTGAGGGAGGAAAAGCTGCAAAGGAAAGCGAAGGTCCATACTAAGCACTTAATCTAAAGCTCGGAATACAGAAATAATAGTGAGAGAAGAAAGCAAAGTACGGCACGTGGGTAACCCAACGTTTGAAGGAATTGAGATAAAAGTCTGTAGCACCTTTTCCATATCCTGTTCCAACTGCTCCGTGTGGACAATTTAGTCCATGGTCTCTCTTTCCCCTGTGCATCAGTAATTCTTTACATTTTTTTTGTCCTCATGTTCTGTTCCTTTGCCTTCTTTCAGCCCTTAAATTATGTCCCTCCTTTCTCAAACCTAATCTTTCAGTCAGACAGCAATTTCTGCAGGCCTTGCTCATGCCTCAAGAATAATACTTAGGGATAAAGGGATTGTTGTTCCAGGTCGCTCAGGAGCGGGGTGGGAGCTGGGAAATCATGCCTTACAAATAAAAGCTTTCCACAAATCACTTTATAAACTATTTTAATGATGAAGACGGTGTGCTGAAATCATTCCAAAAAAGGAGGAAATCATTCTAAAAAAAAAAAAAAGGAAGCCAAATGTTTCCATTAAAATTATAAGGAGAAGCTAAAATACAATATAGAATACATTATAAACCATCGAGGGATAGAAAGTAAAAAAAAAAAAATACTATTTTAAAAAATATAACAGTTTTTTTTTTAAATAAAATTTTTAGAGGAAGTTGTGAGTGAATTAAGGAGAAAAGGATACTGATGAAGGGAAGCACTGGACAAATCGACAGGCCGAAAGCCCCCCTAGAAGCCGGTAACCCTGCGCTGTGCTGGGGGGATGATGACGTCTTAATAGACGTCAGAAACTCTATCTTAGCAAAGAAAGAATTTACTTCAAAAAGTGGATCGTGATCCACTTAGTTCTAAAGCCTGTGGGGACATCAAATGTGTCCCCAGAGACCCAGAAGTAAAGACAAAAATAATGGAGCTGCCACCCAGTCCTGAGCAGCTTTAACCGTCACTTGAGAAGACCCCAAGATTCCAGGATCAGGTAGAGAATGAGAAGGGAAAAGGGGCCTCTCTTGACCAGCAGGAAACAGCAAACTTTGGGTCATTTTGGGGGGAAGTCAGTCCCTTCTCTTTCCAGTGACACAGATGCAGGCATAGCTATTAATCCTCAGTGGTTCTGCTCTTTGACCCTGTGATACGTGTAGGGAGTCGGAAGTAAGGGAATGAAATATTTCCCTTACGCCCAAAGACCCGTTTTCATATGGCTGAGTTTTATGTGATTTGATTGCTCCAAAGGCTGGTTTAGAATTATCGTCGTCATGTTCAATATCTGACCTTTGGAGGACTTGCCAGTGGCCTGAAAACACAAAACACACTGTATTACATTTTCCCCTTACCTGCGCTGTCATCTGTCACCGTGGCACTTGTTGAGAAAAGAAAGAAGGGAAAATACAGGGAGAGTTTTTTATGTATGACAAGCACCACTTTTCAAACACCAGTGTTTACCATACACCACGTAGTGTCTAATCAATGCTTCGGGTGGTTGGAGATCAATAAACAATTTTACATTCTTTGTTTTAAGATCCTATTGGCTTGTTTGGTGTGCCAGGCTTATAAATCCCAACTATGCCAAGTTTCTCAGCCTCCCTGAGCCATAGATTAGCGATCTATCGAATAGGGACAATCGCTATCCCTGTAGGTTTTATAAAGATTAAATGAGATTCTCTAAGTATACAAAGTTTGGCACATTGTAAAAGTGCAATAAATTGCAGCATTGTTTTTACGACCGCTATTGTTGTGGTTGAGATTCTCAATTTTTATCCCAGGGAATCCGCACACCTGCGAGTAAGCGTGTGCATTAATGTATACGTTTAAGACTTTAAAGGAAAGATTTCAAAATACGATATACAAAAGGTATATTTTGATTTAGAGAAAAAGATGTCATAACTGTACAATGAAAAGAAGACTTCCCCCAATGTGCTTATCTTGTATACACTCTGTGGGTTCAAACTTTTTATTGCATTTGGATTTCATTAATTTGAATTTTTTACCCTTTCTGTGCAAAACACGAAGGGAAAAAGAAGATATTGAAATTCTTATGTCTCATAATAAAGTAAAAGCTATAAACACTTCGATATATTTCTTGGTTTAAAAAAAAGCACTCACACCCACACTTCTTGCCTTGATCAAATACTGCATTTGTGACCTTGAAAAAAAATCTTTTAACATTTAAGTCTTAATATTTTGACCTATAAAATCAGGTCAAAGAAGTTATTTCTGATGGTATTGATTGGAAACTCAAATTAGATGATTTATGGAAAAGTGCCGTGCCACTTAAGAAAGTTCAATGCAAACACTTGCCCTTCTCTAAAGCTGAAGAGGAGGAAATAGGCTAAAAATTATTACATGATCCCTTAGATCTGTTCCACCTTTCATATGGGGAGGCCATTTTTATGTATAATTTGTGAATTTATTTGTTTAGAAAGTCCATTACAATGGCACTATTTAAATTTCTGTGTTCCAGCTGAAGGAGTTTGGCCAGGCACTCAATGTAGTAGTAAGACACCTGCTGTCAGAAGGGTCCTGGTGGCCCACAGTCAAAGCCCATGCCTTCCCCGGGCCTCTGTCCCCCCGCCCCCCGCCCCTTGGGTCCCCCAGCCTCTGCTTCAGTCTCCTGAGCTCATTCCCCAGATACCCAGGCTGCTCTATCATCCACTCCTTTTCAGCTGCTGCTGTAAGCTGCTCCACTGGGAAGACAGGATGATCCTCAATCAATTCTAGGCAAAACTCAGACCTTCTTTTACCTTATACAAGATAGAAGTGTACTATGTGGAAATATATTTCTACACTGGACCACTTATTATTTTTTTAAAGATTTTATTTATTTAGTTGTCAGAGGGAGCAAGCAGGGAGAGCTGCAGGCAGAGGGAGAAGCAGGCTCACTGTCAGGCCCCCCCCGGGATCATGACTTGAGCTGAAGGCTGATGCTTAATGACTGAGCTACCCAGGCGCCCCGACATCAGACAATTTCAACAAAGATATGTTGTTCCTACTTATTCTCCAAAATTTTATTTTACTACTGATAGTTTTATATTAAATCGAAACTCATACAGTTGCAAAGAAGAGTGACCTCTATGTTTGGACCACTTCAAACCGTCCCACATCCACTCAAATCACTTGAATTCTTCAGAGTCGTTCAGATTTTTCCCCCTTTTCTGTGTAGAAATAGTCTCAGCATTGATTTTTTTTTCAATTAAAATGGAATGATTTTCCTTGTTCTTACCTGTACCGAACTGTGACATAACCGAGTTGTACGCAGTTCTAAAATAAACAAGAACTCTTTCATATCCTACATCTCTGAACACATAAAAATATCTTTTCCTGTGTGAATACTTTTAGTAACTCATAATGAATGCAAAGGGAAACTTCTGCAAACTCTATTTGGATAACTTCGGCAAGTTTAACTTCCGTGCCCAAGAAATAGATGCAAATCCCCAAGGAATAGTAATTCCCATGAACCAAATCATTTCACCTAAAAACTGGCAGCTGTTGACACTGTAATACCTTGCAAGAGTGTTTGTAGCTGTGCATGATGATCATTATTAATATAAATGATTGCAATATAATAATGAGTTGCCTAGGTGAAAAAGGAAAGATCTAGAATAATTACAAACACATAGCATGGGAGTCTGAATTGCTAGATTTAAAACGGAGTGTCATTCTGCCTAATAAAAATCACTTTTGAGAGAGGTACCAGATTATAGAACAACTAATTATTATCGGACCATATCCAAGTAAGAATAAGTATTTCAAAAACACCCAGCGGCATATACAGTCATCAGCCAAAAATTGATTATTCACAGGTGGATTGCCCACACTGCAGTCTCCAGGCGCAGCAGATTTCCTTGCTCAGCTGCTTCATTTCACCTCAGGCAAACTCTGCTCTCCAGCCCAGCATTTCTACTGCTCAGTCAGGCTGCCCTCCCCTTTGAAAATTATACAAGGTCTTGGACAGCCCAATATTAGTGCCTCAGCTTTAAGAGGTCCAGTCGGCACCCCCCGGCCTTCCACTGCCTTTTCATTCTCAGGTGGCTCTCCCAGGTCCACAGGTAAGTGCATGCCTCCAAAACATTTCTACTTTGCCTTCCATTAGTAGGCACAACCATTTCCCTAGAGTATTACACACAAATATAAATCTCTTTCCAAGCCCCTCTCATCCCTACTTCCCTGCACAATATCCACTGCAGGGAATTGGGAGGGTGTAAACTGACCCGGAGACATTTTTAGTTGTAGTAAGCAGTTCTTAGAGGCTGCCTGGAAAGGGCTGGGAGCTCAAAAATAGCAAAATAGAAAACCAGAAAGCCTTTATATCACTACGATTGGGACCCCCAGAACATTGGAGAGACACATGTGCTCTTGAGGAGTTTAATATTTACATAATGACCACATTTTCAAGAACAATTATAATCAGGCACTTATATTAATTTTCCAACTACTGTATTAAGGCCTTATAAAACTAAGGACTATATATATCCATGTTAACCCTGTATTCCCAGTGGTTAACAAGATGCCTAATACAGAATAGAGCTCAGTGAATAACTATTACTTGAAAAAAAAGTGTTATGTAGAGAAATTATTTAGGGTGCCATTTGTTGATAGTTCATGAGAAATTCTAATTTGACCCAGTGAAAGAAAACGTCAACTGGTTGGTAGTAGTTAATAAAATACTTAAAGTGGTAAACATCCCCCCAAAATAACTCCTCTGAATCACTTCCTGTAATTTATGGAGTTGATTGAAATGCAATTTGATTCCCCAATTGGGATGAAAGATTTAAAAATATCTTGCAAACTTTACAGTGAATTTCTTTTTCTTATAAGGTTAAGTTCTCTTTCATGTCATCACTGGTGGGAGCTCTATCCTTTCTCTTTTAATTCTTTCTTCCTTTTATCTTTGCCCCATTTTATTCATTCGGTATCTACTAAGAGTCAACTCCATGCCAGGTACTAAGCAAAAACAAAATACTCCCGATAGTCAAATTCTCAATGTCATAAAAACATCAAAATACAGGGAACATGATCTATTCTGGGACCTCAGAAAGGCTGCCCGGAATAAGTGACATTTAAATTGAGATCTGAGAGATCTAAGAGATACTGCTCTAGATCAGATTCATCAGAGCACAGATATTAAGATGAGTATCCGTGTGCAGGTGATGGATTAAGGGAGCACTCTCCAGAGTGGGAAAAGCAGGAGAGGAAAGGAAAACAAGTTAAACCAATGTGTGATGTGGGGCAAAGCCACAAGTACGAGAAGACTGAAGGCAGACCTTCAGGGAAAATATCAGATGTGGGCTCCTAGATGCAAAAGCACAAAGAAAGCAGTTGGGGAAGCATCCAGAATTCATAAAAGGAGCTCCTAGGAGATCTGGACAGACCAATGACATTATCTGCCACTGATGCCTGGAAGTAAGCTTTATGGAGTAAGTAGAGAACATTGCAGGCAGAAGGAATATTATTGCTAAAGTCCTCTAAGAGAAGGATTCAAGGAACTGGATGAAGTCAAATGAAGAGAGCACAGGGAGACAAGACCAAGCAGCACAAAATGAGGCCACAAGTATGAAATGAGCTAGACCATTCTAGGCTATGAAGGCAATGTAAGCTAGACTAACCCTAGCTGCTCAAATGCGCAAATCCCCAAACGTCAGGGCTTGGCATAAGCTTATTCTTCATTTACCTGAAGTCCAGTAGAGCTGTTTGCAATCAGTGAATGTGTTTTGTTTTGTTTGCATGGGGTGATTCATGACCCAGCTGCTTCTGTTTTATGATTTTGCCCTCCCTGTCATCTGGCAAGTTGTCTATATCTACAGAGACGATTGAGAAGCTCCAGTGACTACATAAAACCCCGACCCACAAAGGACAATTATTCCTTCCATTTATATTCCATTAGTGAGAACTCATTGAAAGAAAAAAGAAAAGAAAAGATGGGGGAAAAAATGGGAAATGCAATCCCTCCTAGGTAATTGCCTTGACAAATCCACACTCTGGAAAGGGAAACATGAAATTTGTTAGACAGGTTAACATTCTTCCCACCTCAACTCTATTATGAGTTTAAGTGTTTATCACAAAACAATGGAAATATTCTTAAGCAAAAAATATAACCAACAGTAGGGAGTGCTGTGAATCACTTTAACTGACATATAAAGTATAAATTGGCTATAGAAAATAATGTATTTAAAAAAATAAATGGAGTCAAGGGTTAATAACAAAATGATGGTCGAGTAGAAATAAAAGATCATTAGATTCAAGAGTTTTAGTGTTGAGCGCCGGGTGGTATTTGTAAGTGATGAATCACTAAATTCTACTCCTGGAATTAATATTGCATTATATGTTAACTAAGTGGAATTTACATAAAAACTTGAAACATAAAATTTTCAAGTTAAAAATAAGTTTTTAAGAGTTTTTAGAAGATAAGTGGGCTTTAGTAGAATAAATGAGACATGAAGAAGACAAATTATTACAAATGAATTCTAGGCTTTAGCCTATATTACTGTATGAAGAGCATTTTCATTCACTGTCATAAGAAATATGGAAAAAGGACCATACTCTTTAGGGGCTGTATATGGGTATTGTAAATTTGTCTATGTGATTCTTGAGATTGAGATATCTTTGGTACACCCATATTGAAAAATCGCTTTTGTACCTTTGCTTGGCAGACTCTTTATATTTGAAAATAATAATTAAAATGTCTCTGTTAGGATATTATAATATCAATAAATGGCACTCATCTCCTCAATTCTCAAATTCAGATGCAACTCATAGAATGGGAAGTCAGACAAATGGAAATTAAATTTCCTTTCCTTACTGTTAAAGGTAACTGGAAATGTGACTTGACCCTGAAAACAAATTTTGTTTGCTACTTCTACATCCCAGAACTGAACTTACCCATTAGACATAGACAGACTGCACAATTGTAGGCTTCTCCATACGGTCTTATCCTACAAAATGTCAAGGCATGCAAGAGCAAGGAATGCCTTCTTTCTGTATGTGAACTGTACTGCTGAGTTTTTTCTGCCAAACTAAGATAAGTCAATCCTATTTCCATGGAGAGTATGAATAAGAAGAGAAGTTGAGTAAAAAGCCAGCGGGAGGCCAGAGGAGCACTGTTGCAACTCTATACTCATTTGGAAATATGAGGTGTTTTTTTTCTTCCTCAATAGTCATTTAATATTATTACTAAGCCCTGTTTTATTGTCCTCTTATCACTTATTACCACTTAAAATTATTTTATGGTTTTTACCTGTTTATATCTTTTTACCCTACCAGATTATAAACTCAAAGTGAGCGGCATTTTTTAAGAATTTTGGCTACATCTAGTCCTCAGATTCTAGAATAGTACCTGGAAAAAGGCAAATGCTCAATAAATACTTTCCACATAAAATAATATAGATCTAGAGCTCAGTGGGAAAGAGTATAGAGTGAAAAGATGAGGTCTAAGGCAGACTGTGATAATAATGTTCCCCGATTAACCACGCCTTCCAGGATTCATGGTCTTTGGTATTTTGATGGCACCACTCCTCCTATTAAGAGGTGGAGTAGATTTCCATATCTCTTTGGAATGGCTGGCCTCCTTATTATTTGTTTTGATCAACGAAATTTGACTTTACACTATGCGAAGAAGTATGAGCAAAACTACTTAGTGATGAGAGACCATGTGGAGAAAGCGATCTCAGAAACACACCTTTCCCTGACAAGGTTCTGGACATGAGAATGAGGTCATCTTTTAGCCTATAGACCCAGGCTTACCAGATGAATAAAGACGCGTGAGTGAGCCCGGATGAGACCAGGAGAACTATCCAGCCAACCCACAGAAACATGAGAAATAATAAATGATCACTATTTTAAGACATTAAATTTTGGGATGGTTTGCTTTATACATAATTGAAACAGGGGCTTAGGACCAAGTTTGAGATTTTCCAAAACCCAATAGCTAGATAACATTATGGTGTTAAGCCCCATGAAAAATCCTGAATTAGGAAATGAAATATGAGTGTTCATCATAATCTACCATAATCCTTTAAACCAAAATCTCTCATGCCAGGAAGTGTCTGCATTTGGGCTGCTCATTGTTATGCAATCCTATTGTGGATTCTAATGTTCTTTTTAAAAAAAAGAAAATTTTAACAACAATCCTAAACTTTGTTGATTGAATCACCACTACTCTCTTATTTACTACTACTCTTATTGTTTCCTTGATTGGCTTAAGTTGGGTATATATGGCTATAGTAAATGAGCAACATGTAGTAAACTCTGAGTAGACACAAGGTTGAATGTTGCAGTTAAACAAAACTTACAGCCAATTTAACCTGACATTGCTGATTTGTATGATCATTATCACACTGTCAGATAATTAGGCATAAATGGTAAAGAGTTTCCCAAAAGAACTACAATTAGTATTACCTTTATAAAATAAAATATTTCCATAATCAGCTCTGGGTCAGGAGGCTTTATGGAAAATAAGTAAGAATAAATAAGAATACATAAATAAGAAGTCTTCTTTAAGATACTGAATCCTTACTATTGTATCTAGATTTCTAAAATCAGTTTGGCTGAGTGTGAATGAGGAAAATAGGAGGTTTGAAAAGCAATATATAAGGAATGATAAGAAATTTCCCGTGGGGACCCCATGGAATGCTCCTGGATCCAGAGAACAGATGCACTCAGAGCGCAGGTCTCTTCCTCTCGAAGTTTTAGACATGATGTTAGCCTTCCTTTTTGTTTTGTCTGACAGATATAAACACACAGTGATACCAGAAGGCATACAGCGCAGACATTGAGAGCCTACAGATGCCAAATTTGCTGGGTTTGATCCATTACCCAGTGACTTGAATTGAGCACTTACAAGCCAACTCCCTAAACAAAAACTTGGTTTCAGAGCCAGAGAAATAGGATACAATTTCCACAGCCAAAAGGTTGGTACGGGATAATGAAAACAAGTCTGTTAGTAGATTAAGGCTTGCCAGAGTAAGTTAGGAACAAATGAGGAAGGCAATGTATGACTTCCTATCTCGTCAAAAATCTCACAAGTATGTGGTGCACGTGTGCTGAAATGGTTAAATGTATAAGATCAAAAGCCACGTGATATTAGAAATACAGAAAATGGAATGAGATGAGAGAGTATTATGGTAATAACAAATGATAGGCCTTGGAAAGTATTAAGTGTGAAGGGAAAGAGAGTGAAAAACTCTGCCAGAGTTCCAAAATGCCAAATATATGACAAAAATAATAGTGGTTTATTAATAGAAGAAGAGAACACGAGAAGAAGAAAACGATTTGAGGGTAGATGATAAAGAAATTCAGTTTATCAAGTTGTATTGGAAATGACATCAAAGCATGCAGGACAAATTTCCATAAATTTTGTGAGTAAACAACGAGTTGGAGTTAAAGAAGGAGTTCACAAGTAGAGATGCAAATTTAAGGATGTTTTGCAGTAGAAGTGGTAGTTGGAAGTTACGGAAGTAGACGAAAAGAGAAGAGAGCTAAGGATGAAAATAGACAAAAAAAAAAAAAAAAAAAGCAGTAGTGAGGTGTGGTTGGAGAATCAGAAGAATCACAAAAACGTATTGTTACAGACCTCAAAGGGTCAGGGTATTTGGCGTTAACTGCTAACAACCTAACTTCAAGATGTAAATGTCTTAGATTTTTCTTCCTAAATACTGGAATCTCAATCACCGTTGCACTTAATTGGTTAATACAATTTATTACGCAGATCAAATGGCTTATTTATTTCCTCTGTAATTATTGTGTTAAATAAGAGTGGGAAACATCTCTGTATTTGACTAGCAAAGTGCTGATTTGCTTTTCCTTCAGTCAATATTAATTTTTTGTTCCTCTTTGTATTTTCTATCACCCAATTACATCTGTAGTAATCTGTAAAATATGGCTCAATGGGGAACAGTAATTGTACTATTATTTGATTCCCTTTCCTTTATGATTCTCTGGTGAGTCTTGTTGGAAAGAACCTAGCAACACTGTGCATATTACTAACACATTGCTTTTCTTGTGTCTTCCCTTGGTGTCTCTGAAATCATAGCCCAAATGTTAATAGAAATTTCTGTATTTTAATAGGATGCTCTTGTCTACAAACTCAGTATCAACTCAATTATATATTCCAAAGCTATGTACAGTTTTAAACTTAATGCAAATCAGGAAATTTAATTTAAAGCCTGCAAGTTACTTAACAGTAACAAGAATTCCGTAAATAGAAGATGACTTTTTCATCTAATAGATATGAATTACCCATCATTTTAAATTTATGCTAATTCTAATAACAGTATTATACCATGAAAATGAACTTGGAACTGATGAACATTATCATTGGAGGCATCAAGAAAATTGGTTGTTAACTTCTTACACAGTTGAAATGGCTTTTATTATTGCCAATAGTCTGTTCTGCACCCCATCACCAAAATCCTCCATATTCCAGCAATGAACCATTTTAATGATTTTATTTAAAAATTCAACCAATGATAAAGAAAGAATATCCCTAAATTTAGTTAATCAATCTCCATCCTAGAAATATTCAGTAGAAAATGAAACTGAAGAAATCGCCGAGGCACTTTCTTTTTTATTATATGAATCTCTTTTCTAATTAGCAAAGAAATATACATATATATGAGAGGCTGAGAAAAAGAGAATATTTCTAATGTCGAGATTTTTATGGTAAATGTGAGAAATGTGTGGGGAAAAATCACTGCCTTTTACAAGGATCAAGATATTCATGTCTCAGGTATCTTTGGTTTGATTTGAAATTGAGTAAGCCCAGGATATTTATTTTTGTGCTATTTACTAGACCAAACTATTTGGTAGAAATGAGAGGAAGAAAAAAGAGGCACAATAACTAAAAATGGGGAAAAAAAACTGTTAAAACACCTATCTATTTATAGTAAAAGATTGGAGTGTGATTCCTACTTCTAAAATCTATCTGGAGAGCATATGTTTCCCTTCTTGGTATCTCAAAATCTCTCTCTCTCTCTCTCTCTCTCTCTCTCTCTCTCGGTTCAGTAGGGCTGGATGAAAGAAATGCATCCAAAAAAAAAAAAAAAAGAAAGAAATGCATCCTTGTCACCCCCAAATAAGAAACAGCAAGGAAAATTGTCACTTGCACTAAATATTTTTAGAATGATAATTTCTTAGCCAAATTTTGATATATTAGGTAGTAGTGAGCTTCCTTGCTCAAATATTGACTCATTACAGTGTAGAGCTTTTTTAAAAAATGCTAAAAACGTGGAGTTGGTGTCAAAGAATAAAAAAATCCTTCTTACTAAATATGGTACAGAGAATTAACAAAATTAACGTCTCCTTAAAATTATTAAGGAGAACTTCTATTTTGGTGACAAAGTTGGAGACAAGTAGAAGAAATTCATAAATTTGCAAAAAATATGCTTAAATGAAAGAATATGAAGATAAAAATTATCTTATGTGGTGAGCTTCCGAGGTAGCATAATTTGCTTCCCATTCTGTGAAACCCCAGTATAACGAGGCAGGGGAACGGGAAGGGGCCAAGGAGCCCTGAGGAGGAGATCTTGAATGGGGTCTACCTTGGACTGGGAAATCCGCGTGTACTCTGTTTAAGAAGATGCCATAGAAAAACAGAGAGCACCCACCGGATGCCAGAGGTTTTCTCCTACAACACTGGGTGATGCTACACCGGGTAGGTTTTCTGTTCAGAACCTAATACTTAGGAGAAAACCTCTAATCCAGAAAGATCAAGACGGCCTGTTCGGTTCTCTGATCTGCTGTGGACACGAAGTTAGGAGGTGACCTACACTCTGTGAAAGGAAACTGTCTACTTACAAACTGTTTATCAAATTCTCGGTGGTTTGTGTGTCGTCTAAGTCACCATTTGTAAGTTCTCCTAAAAAAAAAAAAAAAAAAAAATTCCAAAATGATGAACACTATGTAATACCAATATGGCTTCCAGGGAACTCTACGAACCACATGTTTTTTAGTACGATTGTGGATGGTTAACAAAATCATAAAACCTTAGATTCATAAAAGTCCTTAGAATTGACTTCTTTCATGTTACAGTGTCAAGGAGCAAGAATTCTTATCCCCTTTGAGGCTCCTTCTAGCTGGGCTAAGATTCAGATTGACATGCAACAAATCAACAGGGGAAAATGTAATGGGGACGCATACAGGAAATCCACGTGGATGTGAAAATCCCTAAGACGTTGAGGCAAAATGAGGTGTCTATGTCATCCTGAAACAAGGTGAAGGGGCTGGGGACCCAGAACTTCGGAGGAAAGAGCAGATAATTTGGTAATTCCATGTTTGTCCTACCAGCCAAATGAGTCACTCAGATAAAACTTATCTCTGCTAATAACCCTTTTTTTTTTCTGGAGAAGACTCCCAATTTAGATTCTTCGATATAGTTCAGAGAGGGGCAAAAGTTTCTCTAGAACCCACAGGTCTCAGTTGCCTTCACCTCAGAAAATCATGACAAAGTGGCTCATCTTGGCTGCCTGACTTCAGCCAAATGAGAGAAAGCCAAAAATGGATTAAATCAAATTAAATGAAGCCAAATGAAAGGTAGGCATTCCCTCGCTCTGCTATACCTGAAGGCTTTATTTTTTTTTTAAGATTTTATTTATTTATTCATGAGAGACACAGAGAGAGAGGCAGAGACAGGCAGAGGGAGAAGCAGGCTTCCTGCAAGGAGCCCAATGTGGACTCGATCCCAGAACCCCAAGGTCATGACCTCGGCCAAAGGCAGATGCTCAACCTCTGAGCCCCTCGGGAGCTCCACCTGAAGACCTTAAAATAGCCAAAGTTCCAGTCTCCTGTTATACCTTCAGCGTGGGTTTAAAATAATGACCCAGCTGCTGGAAGACTAATATGTTAATGAAACCCACACAAACTAATGAATAAGCCTTCGAAGGCAACCCATGCCATTTGAGATAAGTAGTTTACTAAAATCAGCTCTTTGACAAATATGTAGGGGCAGATGGAAGCTTTACTTTTGTTAATAGCATACGCCTCTTTTTAGGTTACAGTCAAGATAGTTTTGTTATCCACCATAAAATTCCATACAAATGCCTGTAAATAACAGATGGTTTTTTAAACAAACATATTTCCCACTGTATCATCAGCATAAAGTTAGATACAGATTGCTTATTTTTGCTCTGATGCAGCTTCAGTGAACTCATCATTAGCACATCTTTGTTAAAATCAGTTTTAATAATAACTCAACTGCATCTTCAGAGTGTAATGTCAGAGGTAAAAATGTTGCGGCTAAAAAAAACCCATTAATAAGCCAATTATTTGTCTTCATTTTGTCAAATTTTAAATATAAATTCTGTTTTGACTAATGCAGCAATTAAATCTGTTCAAACTGTAATCTAGATACAAAGGTACATTAGCATAAATGTGCTTCTAAAAGGTATTATCTGAATGTTAAAGAGTGAAATGTAACTCAGAAGTCCCTGCAGACGGTCCCGTCCTGCTGCCTGGGAGGTCTCTAGCTCCTCAGCTATTGGAGAATTCAACTGTCTACTCTCAAGCTGAAACTGTAGCCCTCAAACCGTAAAATCCACTTTTTTATATCATGTTTGCCCTGTGACAATGACCACTAACCACAGATCTTTTCTTTTTAAAAATGTTTATTTATTTTAGAGGGAGAACAAGAGAGAGAGAGAGAGAGAGCATGGAGGGGGAGGGCAGAGGGAGAGAGGGTCTCAAGCACAAGTCCCCACTGAGCACAGAGCCCCACGCAGGGCTCAGTCTCAACTCTGAGATTAGGATCTGAGCCAAACCAAGAATTCCAGACTCAATCAACTGTGCTATCCAGGTGTCCCCTCCTCTTTTTTTTTTTTTTTTTTTTTTTAAATAAAAAGGCATCAGGCTAGAATCTAACTTCATTCTTTTGCATGTTGAAATCTAGTTTTCCAAACACCATTTATTGAAAAGACTGTCATTGACCATTGACAATCCCATTGATAAGGATTTTGGAATCCTTGTCAAAAATATTTTGACTTTATATGGGTCTCTTTCTGGGCTCTCTATTCTATCCCACTCTTCTCTATGTCTGCCTATATCCCAGTACCACAAAATTTTGATTTCTGTAGCTTTGTAGTAAGTCTTGAAATCAGGAAGTGTGAGCTGTCCAACTTTCTTTCTTTTTTTTTAAGATTGTTAGGGCTATGTAAGGCTAAGCTGCATCAGAGCAAAAATAAGCAATCTATATCTAACTTTATGCTGATGATACAGTGGGAAATATATCCATATGAATTTTAAGATGATTTTTTAAAAATTTTTGCAAAAAATTGTTGCAAAAAACAACATCCTTGGGTTAAAGACAGGGATTGCAATAAATCTGTAGGTAGCCTTGGGTAGTTTTCACATCTAAATAGTAAGTCTTTTAGTCCATGAACATGGACTATCTTTTCATTAATTTGTGTTTTTAATGCTTTAAGCAATGTTTTCTAATTTTCATTGTACAAGTATTTCACCCACTTGGTTAAGATAATTTCCAAGTATCTTATTCCTTTTGGTATTCTGTAAGTGTATTTGTTTCCTTAATTTCTTTTTTTCAGATTTATCCTTACTAATATATAGAAATGCAACTGACTTTTGTGTGTTGACTGTGTATCCTATTTTTCTGTATTTATTAGTTCTAAGTGTGTGTGTGTGTGTGTGTGTGTGTGTGTGTGTGATATTTAGGCTTTTCTTCATATAAGATGATATAATCTGCAGACAGAGATGATTTTTGTTTTGAATATTATGTTTCCAATTTAGATATCCTTTATGTCTTTTTTCTTGCCTAATCTCTCTGGCTAGCACTTCCAGCATTGTGTTAAATACAGTGGTGCAAGAGGGCATCCTTGACATGTTCCTGATCTAAAGGAAAAACTTTCAATCTCTCACCACTGAGTATGATGTTCACTGTGAATTTTCATATACGGATTTTATTATGTTGAGGTAGTTTCCCTCTATTTCTAGTTTATTGTGTCTTGATCATGAAAGGACACTGCATTTTGTCAAATGGTTTCTGTGCATAATTGAGATGACCCTGCGTTTGGTCCCCCCTTCGTTTTGTAGATGTGGTGTATCACACTGATTGATTTTGCACATGTTGAACCATCTTCACATTTCAGAAAATAATTCCTTTTGATCATGGTGCATGATTCTTTTAATAGTCTGAATTTTGTTTACTGATGTTTTTAAAGGTATTTTTTACATTAGTGCTCATAGGATACTGGTTTATAGTTTTTGTTTTTTATTTTTTTTTTTAATTTTTTCTTGTCTTCATCTAGCTTTGGTATCAGATAATGCTGGCGTCATAGGTTCAGTTAAAAAATATTCCCAATTCTTTGTTTTTTGTTTTTGTTTTTGTTTTGCTTGGAAACAGTGGTGAAAAACTGGTAATAGCTTTTTAAATATTTGGTGGAATTTACGGGTGAAGCCATCAGGCTCTGCGCTTTTTGTTGTTGTTGAAAGATTGTTGATTATCAATTAAATCTCTTTACTGGGGATGTTTATTCAGATTTTCCATTTCTTTGTAATTTATTCTTGATAGATTTAGTGTTTCTAGGAATGTTTCCATTTCATCTAGTTTATTCAATTTGCCAGTGTATGATTTTTCATATAGTCTCTTAACTCCTATTTATTTTTGTAGAATCAATATTAATCTCTCCCACTTTCATATCTGATTTTAATAATTTCAGTTTTTTTTCTTAGTGAATCTAGCCAAAATTTTCTCAATTTTGTTGATCTGTTTGACAATCCTAACTTTGATTTCATTGAATTTTTTTCTATGGTTTTTCTATTCTCTTTATTAATTTAATCTTACCCTAATCACTATTATGTTCCTCCTTCTCCTGGCTTTTATGCTTAATTTTTCTAGTTCCTTAAGTTCTAAAGAATGCTTGTTGATTTGAGATCTTTCTTCTTTTTAATGAGCTTATAGCTATAAACCTCTCAGAATTGTTTTTGCTGTGTCCTATAAATTTCGGTATGTTATATTTTCATTTTCATTCATTTCTAAGTATTTTCTTTTTTGATTGTGATTTATTTTTCTCGTTGGTTGTGTAAGAGTTTATTGTTTAATTTCTGCAAATATGTGAATTTTTCAGTTGTTTTTCTCGTTTATTTTATCTCTAACTTTATTTCATTATAGTTGGAGATACAGTTTGTATGATATCTCTTTTTAAACCCATAACAATTTAATTTGTATCTAGCTTTGGTATCAGAAAATGCTGGCATCATATATATGGCCTATCCTGGAAAATATCCCATGTGCATTTTCAAAGAATGTGCATTCTCTTGTTATTGGGTATAATATTGTGCATGTTTCTTAAAAACTAGTTGATTTATGGTGCTTTTCAAGTTGCTTTATATATTTTGGTGGTCTGTTATTAGGTACATTGATGTTTATAGTTGTTATATGTTCTTATGAATTTTTTATTAATATATAATGTCTTTGTGTTCTTATAAGCTTTTTATTTAATGTCTATTTTGTCTGATAGCAGTATAGCTACTCCTCCTCTCTTTTGTTTACTTATTTCCATGGTCTGTCTTTTTCTGTCTTTTCACTTTCAACCTGTTTATAGCTTTGACATAAAATGAGTCTCTTATAAACAGTATATGATTGTGTCCTGTTTTTATAATCCATTCTGCCAATCTCTATCATTTTATTGGAGAGTTTAATACATTTACTTTTTTAAAAAAAGATTTTATTTATTTATTCATGAGAGACACAGAGAGAGAGGTAGAGACGTAAGCAGATGGAGAAGCAGGCTCCATGCAGGGAGCCTGACGTGGGACTCAGTCCCAGGACCAGGATCACACCTTGAGGCAAAGGAAGATGCTCAATCGCTGAGCCACCCAGGCGTCCCAATATATTTACTTTCAAAGTAACTACTGATTTAAAAGAGTAAGTAACTACTGATAAAAAGGGACTCATTTCTGTCATTTTTCTATTTGTCTTATACATTCCTTATAATTCCTTATAACGTTTTTGTTCTTCATTTTCTAACACCTTTTTTTATTGATATATTTCAGTGAAATGTTTCAATTCTCTTTTCTTCATATTCAATAGCTATTTTTTAGGTTTCTACAGAGATTATATTTAACATGCTGAGGTTATAAAACTCTAATTTGAATTTATATAAGCTTAGCTTCAACAACATACAAAAACTCTACTCCTTGGGGTGCCTGGGTATGAAGTCAATTAAGTTCCTGACTCTTGATTTTGGCTCAGGTCGTGATTTTAGGTTGTGAGATTGAGCCCCATGTCAGTCTTCATGCTCAGCCTCAAGTCCAGTTAGGACCCTCTCTCTCCTGCCCCCTTGCCCCTGTCCTCCACATGCTCTCTCTCTTTGTGTCTCAAATAAATAAATCTCAAAAAACAAACAAACAAAAAAACAAAAAAAACCCTGCTCCTTTACAATTCTGTCCCAATCCCTTTCATTATTTTAGACGTCACAAAGCTATATCTTTATACACTGGGTGAAAATGTACTAATTTTAATGTATTCGTTTCTTAAATTGTGTAGATAACAAAATGTGAAGTTACAAATTAATGTTTTAATAATATTAGTTTTTAGACAAATACTTGCATGTTCTCTTTTAATATACTAGTTTCTTAATGGAAAAAAAGTAGAGTAACAGGCTATTGTTACAATTATAGTAAATGTATAATTGCCCATATGTGTACTTTACTGACATCTTTATTTCCTCATACAGCTTTGAGTTACTGTCTAGTTACCTCTTATTTCAATCAGCAGGACTCCTTTAACATTTATTGCAGGGCATGTCTAGAGGTGACAAACTTCATTATCTTTTGTTTATCCAAGGATGTCTTAATTTCCCCCTCACTTTTGAAGAGCTTATTTGCCAGATATGGAATTCTTGGTTGATGCTTTTATTTTTCTTTTACCACTTTTGACTATATCAACCCACTGCCTTATCACCTCCAAAGTTTTTGATGAGAAATCTGCTAGAAATCTTATTGAGAATCTCTTGTATGTGAGGAAGTCACTTCTCCTTTGCTGCTTTCAAGATTCTTTGTCTTTCAATACTTTATAATGGGTCTTGGTTTGAGTCTCTTTTTGAGTTCAACCTACTTGATTGTATAGTACTAGTTGTATATGATTCATGAATAATACAGACGCAAACATACACACACATAAGAGTCTCAAAGGATTAGAGTAGTTAGGTGACATGCAAATAAAAGAAGCTAAGAAGTAAAACAGATACTTGAAACCAAAATTTTTAACTTACATCTTCCATGCTAGAACTGTAAAATCTTGAAATCCATGATCATATCCTGTTTCCTCATTTGTTCTACATGACTTTATTCATTCAATGTGTCAGCAAATTTATATATTCAAGGCTAAGCATCATCACCTCCTCTGTCAAATCCCAGTCTTTCATTGTGTTTCTGGCACACAACTCTGTTATCATTTACCATGTCATGCTGACTTTTTTTTTTTTCATCTCTTACTCCTCACACTGTTTTAAGGTTGTAAACGGAATTGATATTCAAAATACTTAGAAGCCAGTTCAATAATATAAATTATAATAATATAATTAAAACAAAATTTTGAAAGCAGCAAGTATACGCTGCTTAGTAAGTTTCTGGCCTCAGCACAATCCTTGAAACATGACAAGTTCTCAACAAGATGTGAGGAAGAGAGGATGGAATTATGGCTGGGATGGGAAACATTTGCTTGGTAGTAAATTAAGTTACAAAGCTTGAAATTAGAAATAAGAGTATAGTGTTTAAGGACAGTGATGCCAGTCTGGATGGAATAAACAGTTTAGGAAAACAACATATGGTCTCATGTAATATTTAATTCAACTAGCAGAATTGAGTAATATAGAAAGCTCTAGTGAGTGTCAAAAATTGTAATTTATGATTTCAATCAGTTTAAATCACTATATTTAAAGTACTGCCAGAAGGAAGAACAGTATGCATCATGTGAAATCCAGACATTAGTCTCTATGGGTAAAATTATGAGTAAATTGATTTCAACAAATCCTAGGTCAGTACATTCTAACAGTTGTCACAAAATGGACTACCCTGTCATTTCATTCCTTGCTCATCTTTGGAAGTATTCAAGAAAATTTCAGGCGACTCCTTACCTGAGCAGTTCTATGAAGAACTGGGGACTGCGCCAGATATATCTTTAATGGCTCATCAGGAATTTCATTTTTTTCTAAAATAAAATACCCATAGATTAGGGAGTCAGGATTCAAGGCCATAGGATTGCAGATTCCGTGGTTATTTCTATGTTTTCTATGGACAACAGACAGCAAAAAATCTCCAGTATGGATTTGAAGTATTTACAGAGGTATTAGGTGTCTCACTTTTCCAAGAGTCTGTGAAATATATTGAAGTTTTACTCTTTACTGAATATAAATTAAGCCATTTACTCAAATGATTATGGCATTAAGTTCTATTTTTCAACAAAAGTTTACTTTGCAAAAAAATGGAATATCTTTGGATATTATACTTTTAAATATTTTTTAAATATGTTTTTAAAGAAGAGGTCAAGACATAGTCAGTGATCCAAGTCCAATTTATTGCCTGTTTTTATAAGTAAAGTTTTTTTTTTTTTTAAGATTTTATTTACCCATTCATGAGAGACACACAGAGAGAGCGAGAGAGAGAGAGAGAGAGGCAGAGACACAGGCAGAGGGAGAAGCAGGCTCCATGCAGGGAGCCCAATGTGGACTCAATCCCGGGTCTCTAGGATCACACCCTGGGCCGAAGGCAGGCGCTAAACCGCTGAGCCACCCAGGAATCCCCCTATAAGTAAAGTTTTATTGAAATATAGTCACACTTGTTTATTTGCATTGGTATCTGTAGTTAATTCTGCACTTCAATAGAAAAGTTGAGTAGTTGCAACAGAAGCTATGTGACCAGCGAAACCCAAAATATTTACCGCCTGAATCTTTATAGGAAAGGTTTGTTGCCCTGTTTTAGAACTGTTGTTCACAAACAAGAGATCAGAGATTCATTTCTTATGAACCATATCAGATTGACCTGGGAAATATCAAATATCAAATATTACAACTTCTATGAATGGAAAGTTGACATAAAATAGTAAAATTACCAATTACACAAATATATATAATTATATATATATTATATATATTAATATATAATATATATATATATTTCTCTTATTTAGCAAACTCACTTTTCAGAGATATACTAGCCAAAGTATAAAAAAGGCTGTACTATTCACTGTAGCACTATTTGGATTAGTACAAGGCTGGAAACACTCAAATACCATTAAAAGGGTACTGGTTGGATTAACCATGAATATCCACACAGTGATGTACTATGCAACACTATTAAATAAAGAGAACTGTGTACTATGAAGGAGTGATATCAAGCTATGTTGAGTAAAACATTGGAAATTAAAGTGTATACTGCTGTTTAACAATATGAGAGGTGTATATATATATATATGTATATATATGTTAACATATATAATATATTTTACTAAATAATAAACCAATGGGATAATGCACCATAAAAAGACTATCAAAACATGTGAGAGTCCATTGAATAGGTTCTAATGATCAAAATTAGGAAAATTTGAGCATTATTAAGAATAATAACTGCCATAGGGCCCCTGAGTGGCTCAGTCAGTTAAGCATCTGACTCTTGGTTTCAGCTCAGGTCGGGATCTCAGGGTTGTGACATTGCGCCCAGCACTGGGCTCCACACTCAATGTGGAGTCTGCTTGAGATTCTCTCCCTTTCCCTCTGCCCCTCTCTCTACTCTCTCTTTCTCTCTCTCTGTCTCTCTGCCCCCCCTCTGAAATGCATAAATAAAATCTTAAAAAGAATATTAACTGCCATGGATTAAAACACATCAAATATCTACTAATTTGGATGTATTTATAATTATGTTGTGAGATGCCCTCTCAGTTTTTATATTGGCAATGAGCAAAGTCCAAGTTTGTAACAAAATTGGAAATGATCCAAATGTGGTTTGTTCACTGGTTTTCAGATATAAAATGTGGGCTAACTTAAGAAGATCAGTCAAACTTACAGAAATTGTTTGGTAAATGTTTGTTTTCAAGTATGTCACATCATTAGGCTATGTTGTCCAGGTACGGATTCCATTTTAATAATTAGATGCCAGTGCTCACTTCTACACAGTTTCAAGATCTTATAAGTAATACTTACTTCCAGTGATCTTAGTTTAATTAAATGGTCATTATCTTAAGAAATCTGTTTATTTATTTTTTTTATTTTTTAAAGAAATCTGTTTATATTCAATCATTTTCTTATATGAATTTTTCTCCATAGATTTGAGTAAAAAGATTAATTTCTGCCTAACCGGTCTTTATTAATAAAAATTCAGATAATAAAGATTTTGCATTATTTTGAATTAAAATTATTTGGAACTATTTCCTAAAAGAGAAATAGAAGATTTTGTACAGATACTAGTAGTTTTTTAAAATAAAATTATTCGGGACACCTGGATGGCTCAGCGGTTAAGCATCTGCCTTCCGGCTCAGGGCGTGAAACTGGAGTCCTGGGGATCGAGTCCCACATCGGGCTCCCTGCATGGAGCCTGCTTCTCCCTCTGCCTATGTCTCTGTTTCTCTCTCTCTCTCTCTCTCTCTCTGTCTGTCTCTCATGAATAAATAAAATCTT
Source organism: Canis aureus (assembly GCF_053574225.1). Taxonomy (NCBI): domain Eukaryota; kingdom Metazoa; phylum Chordata; class Mammalia; order Carnivora; family Canidae; genus Canis; species Canis aureus. The sequence continues at coordinate 16,591,220 of NC_135621.1, read as the reverse complement.
TAAAAAAATAAAAAAATAAAAAATAAAAATAAAATTATTCAACATTCTATCATTTCAGTAGGCCACTTATATTTGCCAGAAGATACCTTATGCCATCAAAATTCAGTGAATAAAAACTGCTTAACCATTAAACAAAAAAACTCAAAGAACAAACAAATAAAAAACACAATTGGTCATCTTATAAATGTGGTAAAGAACTGATTTGAAATTTTCAAAAAAGGTAAGTAAATTAAAATAATCTGAGACCTACCTTTTCTCTCCAACCGTACCTCTGTGTAACCAAGTAGTAAATGAGGCAATGTTTGCATTTTAGACATATTCCAAGGAATAAATGGAGAATTTTGTTGGAACATCACAATTTTACACCCTCTAGGTCATATCCAATATAGAGGAATTTGGAGAGAAGGGCACATTTTATAAGACAACGTATACATATAGTGAATAAAATCTAATGCTATGAAATTCTGTGGAGTACACAATTCTTTCCTCAATGAATAGCTTACAAGAAAAAAAAATAGAAAATAAAAGAGTTTGAAGGGAGGTAAAAAAATGAAACTTGTACATCAGTTTCAATGCATGTTACCTAATTCAGATCCTGATTTAATCAGCAAGCTGAGAGGAAGAGGAGGGAAAGAGAGAGAGAGACCAAAAGAAAAGCCAAAAAAAAAAAAAAACCACCTTTATTAAGTTGAACATTCATGAGATAATTGAGATCTTACAGAATTATTTATTTTCAGTGTGATGAGGGTATTATGGAAATTTGGGGGGAAATAATTTTTGGAGAAACATATCCAAAGATTTATGGGAAAATGAAGTAAAGCCTGTTACTGGCTTCAAAATAAACTTGAGTTGAGATGGTACCAGGTAGGGATGGGCTGATACTGGATAGGGATTTGATCGTGGAGGAAATGGATTGTGGTAAAATAAACAAGATCGGTCATGCTGATTCTGTTGAAATTGACTGACAGGTACATGCAGGTTCATAATACTTTTCTCTCTATTTTTGTGTATATGTTCGAGTCTTTTCATAATAAAAAATTAAAAGAAACAGAAAAGTAGAAAAATCACTGCGGTAAGATTTTTAAACCACTACTGAGATATTATTTTTAAAACTCTTCTAACAATGCCTTTTCTTACAGTCAGCCAGATATGAAAAAAAAAAATTCAGAAACTGTTATTTTTTAGAAAAAAAAAAGTTTTAAAAAGCTTCTGCTTTCTTAGTTCCAATAGACATAGTCACCAGTTTTATCCTCAATTATAAAATTGCTATGTAATGCATAATAAAATAATTTGAATCTATAATTGTCTCACTCTACTTTCCACTGCTCATGTGCAGCATGTTCGCTTTGCTCAGTAAAACTCCCAACATTCTTTTTTTTTTAGTTATGAGTTATTCAGAGGAAGAATTAAATATAGATAATTTAAGAGGTCTTTCACTGGAAGTTATCAGCCCATGCTAGCAGGCTTGCCTAGGAAACCCCAGGATGTACTCTTTTTAGAACTGCCCCAGGATCTGTAAGTTACAATTGCAAAACAAAGAGACTAAAAAATGTTGCTTTTCTTTGTATTCAAGACTGTCACTAATGGTGGGATTTTCTTTTGTTAGAAATAGAAAATCTATGAGGATTATTTTTTTTCCTCCAGCACTCATAGAAAATATGATAATATGTTTTTTTTGTCAGTCATGAGGGAAATTGGGTCCTCTCTCCTCTTTGATGATAGTTTTCTGAAACAAACCAAATAATCCTGCTATTCCACGAGATGGTAAAATAAGAGCATCCCCACTGTTCAGGAGCTGCCATCAAAAGCCGAAAATAGATAATGTGGATTGTAAAGTCTGTTTATATTCTAACTAAATCAATCAAACTCTCTCCTTCCACTCAAAAGAGGGAGATTTATGTTCTAACATCCTGATAAGCAAATAATACTAGAGTCGAAATGAGCATTTCTCGTAAGAAAAAAAAAACTCTATGATCTTTATTTTTGTTGAAATATAGTTAACATATAATATTAGTTTCAGATGTGCAACATGGTGGTTTAACAATTCTATACATCACACAACGTTCACCACAGTGTGTACTTCTTACAATATAATTGACTAGACCTCTAGGCTGTACAGTACATCCCCGTGACTTATTTATTTTACGACTGGAACATTGTACCTCAGAACCCTCTTCCCCCCTTTTCACCAATCCAACCAACCCCTCTCCTCTGCCTTCTGGCAACCCCCAGTCTGTCTGTATTTAGGAGTCTGTTTCCATTTTTTCTGTTTCTTTGTTCATTTGTTTGGTTTTTTAGAATCCACATATCAGTGAAATCATATGGTATTTGTCTTTTTCTTTTTGACTTATTTGATGTAGCAAAACACCCTGTAGGTCCATCCATGTTGTTGCAAATGGCAAGGTCTCTTTTTTTTTCCCATGGCCAAGTAATACCCCAGTGTGTGTGTGTGTGTGTGTGTGTGTGTGTGTATCACATCTTTATCTATTCATCCATTGATGAACATTTGGGTTGCCTCCACATCTTGGCTATTATAAATAATGCTGCAGTAAGCATAGGGGTGATATATATACATATCTATATCTATAAATAGATATAGATATACATATAGATATAGATATATAGATATAGATATATTTAGATTAATGGGTTTTTGGTTTTTTCGTTTCCTTTGGGTAAATACCCAGCAATGCAAATACGAGGTCATATGGTATTTCTATTTTTAGTTTTTTGAGGAGCCTCCATATACTGTTTACCATAGTGGCTGCACCAATGTACATTGCCACGGTGCATGAGGGTTCCCTTTTCTCCACATGCTTGCCAACCCTCGTTATTTCTTGTTTTTTTAACACTAGCCATTCTGACAGGTGTGGGGTGATATGTCATTTTGATTTTGATTTGCATCTCTCTGATGGTGAGTGATGTTGAGCATCTTTTCATGTGTCTGTTGGCCATCTGGATGTCTTTGGGAAAACGACTATTTAGGCTCTCGCCCCATTTTAAAATTGGATTATTTGTTTTTGTGTGAGTTTTTGAGTTGCACGAGTTCTTTATCTAGTTTGGATGTTAACCCCTTATTGGATATATCATTTACAAACATCTCCTCCTATTCTGTTTTGTTGGTGTCCTTTGTTCCGCAAAAGCTTTTTATTTTGATGTGGCTCCCAAAAGTTTACTTCTGCTTTTGTTATTCCTGCCTGAGGAGAAATATTCAGCAAAATATTGCTAAGGCTGATTTCCAAGAGGTTATTGCCTGTTGTCTTTTAAGAGTTGTATCATTTCAGGTCTCAGATATTTAATCCACTGTGAATTTATTTTTGTGTGTTGTGTAGGAAAGTGGTCTGATTTCATTCTTTTGCTTGTAGCTGTTCAGTTTTCTTAAACCATCTATTGAAGAGATTTGTATATTCTTGTCTCCTCTCTTGTAGATTAATTGGCCATAGAAGTATGGGTTTATTTCTGGGCTCTCTATCCTGTCCTATTGATCTATACGTCTATTTTTGTGCCAGTACCATACTCTATTGGTTACTATAGTTTTTAGTATTGATCTGGGATTGTGACACCTCTAGTTTTGCTCTTATTTCTCAAAATTGCTTTCGTTACTCAGGGTCTTTTGGTTCCATACAAATTTTAGGATTGTTTGTTCTAGTTCTGTGAAAAATTCCATCAGTATTTTGATAACATTGCATTGAATCTGTAGATTCCTTGGGTAATATGGATATTTTAACAGTATTAACCCTTCTAATCCATGAGCATTGTTACCTTCAATTTTTTTCATCAATGTTTTATAGTTTTTAGAGTACAAGTTTTTTACCTCCTTGATTAAATTTATTCCTAGGTATTTTATTCCTTTTGGTGCTATCGTAAACGTGGTTTTTTTAAATCTCTTTTTCTGCTACTTTGTTATTACTGTATAGAAATGCAAAATATTTTTGTATATTAATTTTGTATCCTGCAAGTTTACTGAATTCATTTTTTTGTTCTAAAAAATTACAATATGATATGATTTCAGTCTTCTTAAATTTATTGAAATTTCTCTCATGGCTTAACATGCAATCTATCCTGGAGAAAGTCTAACTCTTAACAAAACACATAAATTAATTTACATTTAGGAGGAAATTTGTCTTATTGGAATACCTCTGCCAGATCTTGCATCCCATTTTCAAAATCCAAGTTTAAAACAGGGGGTAGGAGAGAAATTTTAAAAAATATGTCTTACTATAGAGAAATTTTCAAATTATTCATTCTTAATTTATATTCACCTATATCCAGAGAAGCTTGAAAAAGAATTCTTAACATAAAGCAGAACTGAGAAATAATAGACCATTGAAAGTAATTAAAAATCCTGCTTATGGATTTCAAGGGAATATCCTCTAAGACTCTCTGCCTTGATTACTCTCCCATAATAATGTTACAATGGCAAAGTGACGGATAGAACACCCAACAGGTGATGCATTAAAATGAGAAGCTGAATCCTTTCTTTCTTCTCTCTGTGGAAGGATTCTTGGTGGAGAGCAACAGCCAGAGACTCTGTATAACTTGAAGAGAAAGAACAATTCACTGAAAGCATGTCAGGCAAATAAATGATAAGAATTAATGGAAAGACTCATAGAAAGCATAATACAGAATTTTGTGGGAGTTTTTTTTTTTTTCTAGTTACAAGGAAATGAGGTCATGTTGCCTCTTTGATATTAGTTCAATTAAAAGCCAAGTCATCCTGCAGTTCCGTGAGATCATAAAATAAGAGCCTTCCTAGAGTTTAGATGCTGCCAGAAAAAGCTGCACTAGGCTCAGACCCAGGTAGGAACCAAGCAAGAAGCACTGGACAAGAGTAACCCTGTTATTTTCTTATAGTGGGAACCGACTATGGAGGGTTGCCACTGTGAACACGTTATCCTTGGATGCTTGGCACCACTGTCTGCAGAGCTCGGTTTCCTCTGGTATCACTGAGAATAATGTCTTAGCTATCTCTGTTGTCTGTGACTTTACATGGGAAAATCTGGCTGGTTTAATAAAACAGGATGCTCTATGGTTTAATGGTAGAAGATGGGTCACTGCCTTGTTCTTAGGTTCGCAGAATGCCCCTCAAAACAAACAAAAAAGCAAGCAAACAAAAAACAGGAATTTGTTCAGATTGCTGCCCTTGCAGCGTGATGCAGCCAGCAGCTAATTCCATGCCTGGTCACAGACAGGAGCCTCACTCCCATGGCACCACTCCCATCGCTCTTTACATACCAAATGTTTTACTTAACAATCTGTCTTTCAAAAGGAACTGAGTGACAAAATAACTTAGCGGTTATGAAGAAAAGCTCTATAGTCAGACCAACTAAGATTTCCAATTCTAGCTTTTTCATTACAGAATGTGAAACTTGGGCAGGTTATTTAACCCCTCAAAGACTTGGTTTTATTTTCTATGAAATTTGTTTGGAAATAGCATTCATTCCAGTGAGTAGAATCACAATGAGCACATAGTCATTCTCAGCACACAATAAGTATTTGGAAAAATATACATATTATTATTGCTACCAGTAGTAATAATGCTATGAATTTTTTTAAAAAAAAGACATTTTTAAGATTGCTGCTGAGAGGGGTACCTAGCTGACTCAGTAGAGCATGTGACTCTTGATCTCGGGGTTGTAAATTCAAGCTCCATGTTGGGTGAAGAGATTACTTAAAAATAAAAAATAAATTAAAAATTACTTCTGAGAACTAAAAAAGGTCAGTTTTCATTTTATCAATGGTTCTTCTTTGCTAAGGCACTTATCTGTTTCCTCAAATTTCCAATGGACTCCTATACCCTGAGCAGAACCCAAAAGACACCTTCAATATGGGCAAAGTCGCCTTTCCTCATAGTCCTTCAGATGTTGACTAGATTATTTTGATAATCTGAAAACCAGGAAGATAGTCACAAATTTTCATTATACCTGATGCCAAACACTGAGGAAAAGTGTAAATTGCAAAAATTTAAATGAATAGAGATCACGCTATATTCCACCCAATATGAATGCTTCCTCTTGCCTTTTCTCCATCAGCCAAATCAACTCTTCAATTTAGTATAAATATTTGTAACCTTTCCTTACCAGTCCTTTATCCTGACTCTGAACAGAGTTGATGACTCCTTCTCTATGTCATACTACTAAAAATTTTAGATATTAAAATTTCTTTTTTAAATACTGAATTCTCTAATCCCACCTGTTGAAAATAGCAGATATTTATTAAATGTTGAACAATTAATTAATTAGCTAATTAATTCCATACAGTAGGCTTCAGGCTCAAGTAAGATTTTTTTAAGTTTAATGTTAAAATGAAGTTAATGTATGTTACACTTATAAAAATTAAAAATTCTATTGAAAATGAAAGTGAAGATTGAATTTGTTCCCTTTGCTGCTTTAATACTGAAGAGACTACTGAAAACAAAAATCACCATTAATCATCTCATTGAATTTAATTGAAATAATGTAAATGAAACTGCTTTGTAAACTGTTACGGTATATACAAATAAGGTATTATTACTAGCCATCTGTTCTACCATATGATGTTATAGCTTTGATTATGCAAATAAAATTTTACTGTAAAAAAATTTTAAATAGTAGAATCCTGTAGAAAGAAAGTGTAAAATGGTTTATGTTTGGTTGGATAAGAGATTATCTATATTCATTTTAGATAGATTTAAATAAATTCATTCGGACCATTTTCATTTTATTTATTTAGTATTTTAAATAGATATTCATTTTATTCATTTAGTATTTTAAAAGTCAAAAAGCCAAAATGCACATCATATTAAGAAGTTGTAACCCCATAAGAGATAAAGTAAGATATTAAAATTTCTATTTCCTAAATAAGAAATTTCCAGACTCTCATAGGTTAAATTCCAGCCACAGGACGTACATTGATATATGTACTGATAGAGCCATATTTCATCAAAAAGATGAAATTAAATGACTGAAGTTCTATGAATTCACTATTATTTGTACACATGCTTTTAAAGATCAGAATAGAAACTCCCCTCTTCCATTTTTTAAAGCTTATCTCAAATAACTCTCTTGTGATTAACCTACATCTTCATCCAAAGTATTACTAATAGAATACAAATGAGATTTACCTTCAATTTCCATAATAATCACATCACTTTACATAAAATTTACATAATAACAATCATAATTAAGTGGCGTTATAGTAATTGTTATAAAAACAACCATCATAAATAGCATATACTGACAGAAGTTTGAGGGAGACAGGAGCTTTAAGCTATATCCATATTTATTTTATTGTCTCACTTTACTGGAAATGTATTCATGCCACTAGTCTCTTATAATACTTGTGTTTAACTTCAATACAGAGCTGTAGGGGTATATTGCTTTTTTATTTTGAGAATAATATGATGTATTCTGATTGTCTGAAAACCTGGAAAGAATTCACTAATTTTCCATTTGTGGCCAATACCTAGAGACAAAGTCTGAGTGAAGGAATTAAACAATCACCTTTTTTGTTAATGGACCATTGTACTATTATTTATTTTTTCCATTTCTTTTACTCCTTTCAGTTCTTCCATTATTATTTTGATCAGTTTTGCCTTTCATCTTTTCACCTCACTATTTCTTCCAAAAAATGTTCTTCCACTCTGACATTCTTATTCTGTTTTTCTTTTCCTCTTCTAGAACGATAAAATCATTGAATATGCCAATATAGGCATAATAAATAGGTAGCTTGACATGTTGTGACAGGAATTTTTCCTTATACAGAGGATATATTATTTAGGACTAGTGATAAGAAAAACTCTACTAGACAAAGTTAAATAGGAAAGGAAGACTATATTCAAGACAATTGTAATAGAGAAAGGAGATTGAATATAACTTTACTAAAACAAAAAACAGAAGAGTTTTTAAACACAGGAGTGAGCTAGATGGAAAAGTATGGAAGGATATTTTGAGGAGATTGGTCGGTGTGACCAAGTCATCTGTGTTAATTAGTGTTTATCAACATTAGGATCCTATCCTTTCATAGAAACTGGGAGAAAAGAGTGTCATCTTTCTTGATTATCTCAAAGGAATGGCTCCCAGGTCCTTAAGAATGACTTCCCTTGGTTGTAAAACCAACAAAAGGCAGGAACCCTTTTTTTTTTTTTTTTTTTTTTTTTTATTTATGATAGTCACACAGAGAAAGAGAGAGAGAGAGAGAGGCAGAGACATAGGCAGAGGGAGAAGCAGGCTCCATGCACCGGGAGCCTGATGTGGGACTCGATCCTGGGTGTCCAGGATTGCGCCCTGGGCCAAAGGCAGACGCTAAACCGCTGCGACACCCAGGGATCCCAGGAACCCATTTTTTAGGAGGAATGCTCAAGCAGAGGAAAATTGTAAGCCTGTCTTGGTTCATTAGGTTTGGCTACAAATATAGAAAAGTCCAAAATAACTATGACTACATTAAAGTATAGAAATTTGCATTCCAGAAAAAAATGTCAACTCTGCCCTAAAAAGCCTTCAAAATTCAGATTTCTTCTGGATCACCCATTCCCCTATTTAAGGGGTGCTCATTTTCTTCATAATCCAGCGGCATTCCTATTTATATTCCAGGTAGCAAAATGGAGAAAGGGAACAGTTATAAAAGCAGATGCCTTATGTCTGCTTATGTCTTGAAGGAAGATTCTAGAAGCTGCCACAGGACATGCGCTTTTACATTCTATTTTTGCTCAGACAGTCTGTCGCAGTCCAACATTTTGGACATCTAGGTAACTGTCCACACTTTTCTTTCCACATATACAACACCCTTACTCTCTCCTCAAGGAATTCAATCCAATGTTGCATCTAATGACTGCGTGTAGTTCAAAGTTTAGGAATTCTGGGTGACATTTTGTTTATCATGTCAGGGTATTATAGCTTCTCATGGAACACTAACTTATAAATTAAAAGACAAGTTACCTATGTGTATCTTAGGATAAAATGGCAGAGTGAGAGCAGGATAACATCAGTGAAAACTCACATTTTGGGAAAACAATAAAGAGAAATAGCAGTAAGATGGCCATTGAAATTATGAAATCCCCCCTAAATAGGAATTATGAAGCCTCTCTGATAGTTAAATAATGTCTTTGATTTTTCCAATCTGGTAGCACCCAATTCTGATCTTTGGGAGGAAATATATTGTTTGTTGTCTTCCTTGACCACCTTGATGACTGTCATTAGGGTCCTTGTTGGGAGTTCAGACTTTCATAGCCTACTTCTTGCTGGTTCAATCTTCAGGACCTATGAGTTGCTTAGTTGAATAAGCACAGACTCCACTGATTTCTTTGACAATATGACTCCCTCAGAATCTCAGTAAGCTTATGCTTAATTTCATGTGTAAGTAACCAGAGCCACAAATCTAATCTAGACAGAGCCTTTAAGTTTAAACTTTGGTCTGTTCTACTATCCTCTGTGTTTTGCTCATTCAACTGTTTTGATGTAATGACGGCTCAGTCAAAGCCATCTATGACAATGGTCCTCAGTGTGGAAATAGCACAGTTGATCTCATCTCTGTCAGTTGGCTCTTGACCTTCATATGGCAAGGCACTTGACTTGTCTCTTGTTAAGACTTTCATTTGGAGGTGCTTTGAAACTGGAAGGTTTCCAAGTCACCAAAATTTTTGTGAACTTGGATTGCTTGCCACAGGCAAAGCGTGCCATCTGTAGAGTAACCATGTCTCTTTTGATTTCTGACATACTCACGTTCATTTCATTTTCTAGGAATTTTGAGAAAGTAACAAAAGTAGTCAAAGCACATCAAATTTTAAATTTGTCCTATTAGCTCTCCTAATACTATAGTTTTATCAGCCCATAGCGTCTTAAGAAAATACAGGAGATAATATCACAAAATGCATTGCAAAAAAAAGACTGAGGTTGCTTTTCAAGCTTGCGGTGTCTGAGTCATTGCCACATGAATAATTCAGTTAAGTTAGTGAACAAGGTGCAGTTTTCACTAATCTAAGCATCTCATTGCTAGTACCAAATTCTTTTTTTTTTTTTTTTAGCATTATGTTTAGCAGCTCGTAACAGAAAAATCTAGAGTAAAAGCAGCTTTAAATAAGGGAGATTTATTTTTCACCTGCACAAATATCAGAAACTGTATAGTTCAGCAGTAGAAAAGTCGTTGAGGGACTCCAAACCCTTCTGCTCACCTCCATCAACTGTAATGTGCATTTGCAAGGCAGCTTGAGCAGCCTGGAAAACAAGACAGAAGGGATAAAGAAGAGATTTCTGAATGGTTTGTTCTAGATGTCTCTTAAGGAAATTCCTGGGAACCACTACAGACCTCGTATGTTTTTGCATCCCATTTGGTTAGAACTTCGTTGTCTACCTTTAAGATACTTGGGGGATAAATAAGGTCTTTTTTTTCTAGACACACACGTGCCTGGTTAAACATGTTATCATTTTGGAAAAAAAGAAAGAAAAATATGGAGGGAAATGGGCAGTTTGTGACATAGGGTGATGCCGCCAGTGCTATGCTACTGTTACAACCTCGTTAACAATTTAGACATCTGGGCAAATTCATTCATTCATTCATTTGACAAATACTTATAACATACAGCTTGTAAACAGCCATATGCACCAATCCTTGGAGCCATCCAGTGAGGTAAGTCAGCAGACTTGATAACACATACTTTTAGAGATGAGGAAACAGAGGCATCAATAGGTTAAGTGACATCCTGAATGCCAGAGGGCTATAGATTTGTGAAGCCCAATGAGTCCCTCACTCCATTTTTGCCCCTTACCAATCAGGTCTCCACCGAGCAGCCAGAGTGAGTTCATAAAAATCCATTTGATTATGTGATTATGCTACTTACATTACTTTGATATCCTTCTGTTATCTTTGGGAGAAAGTCCAAAATCTTCTACGTGGATTACAAGGCCTTTTCAAATTCTAGGCTCTTCTCATGTATCCAGGAACTTCCTCCTACTGTGTGTTCCGTCTTTCACTTGACCTCAAATCTATGCTCAATATACTTAAGCCCTTAATATAAGTGAAACTTCTCTACTTCCAAAACACCTAACTAGATGTTCACTCAGTAAGACATATTTTCCTTCTTCAGCTGGCACTCACAATTCCTTTGTCCAGCTTAGCCCTACTCTTTCTTCTCATTTTTTTTTTTTTCTAAATTGGGTTATAACACACATACAATAAAGAGCCTGAACTTTGCTAATCTTAAGCGTACAGTTTGCTAAATGTTTACACCTCTATCTGCATTGCCACCGGCCAAACCATGCTATAAAAGATTTATCCTCCCCCAAAAGCACTTCTGCTCCTTCCTGGTCAATAGCTACCACCCACCAGGGAATCATTTTATGACTTTCAATTACCATCAAAGACTGACAGCTTTGTGGGGTGTCACCTGGCTCAGCTCAATTACATTCCCCGAAACTCAGTTTTTATTTTTATTTTCTTTTATTTTTTTTTTTAAACTCAGTTTTTAGTATGTTTGTAGATAAAGTAGCCTACAGGAGATGTGCTCCAGTGATGCTGGGCCGAAGGAATAGAGCAGCCATTTTGTAGCCTCTGAACACCTTCTCTCAGTCATTCAGTTAAATACTAATCTAATTATTGCTGTGGGGAGGTTTTGCAGATATAATTATAGACCCTAAGTAGTGGACTTTATGTGTCCTTACGTCATTCTGACTTAATCAGCCAGCGATTCTTTTATTATTATTTTTTAAGATTTTATTTATTTATTCATGAGAGAGAAAGAGAGACAGAGACAGAGACACAGGCAGAGGGAGAAGCAGGCTCCATGCAGGGAGCCTGATGCAGGACTCGATCCGTGTCTCCAGGATCAGGCCTTGGGTTGAAGGCTGCACTAAACTGCTGAGCCACCCAGGCTGCCCAGCCAAAGATTCTTTTTTTTCTTTCTTTCTTTTTTTTTTTTTTTTTCAGAGATTTTTTAAAAGAGAGTTTAGGTCTTCCTTGAAAGGGGAGAGAAACTTCTGCTTGTAGAAAATAGACAAGTTTCAGACCTGCCTGGCTTCCAGCTTGTTCCCGATGCTGCCCACGACTGCATGACCCACAGACTTTGAACTGGCCTAGGAAGCCCCTCCGGTTACACAAGCCAATTATAAACAGATAGAGTCTCCTGTGGTTGAATCCTGTGTAACTGGTAAAACTTCTGTGCCTGTCGTTGAATTTCATATAAGGAGGATCACACGGCGTGCACTAAAGAAGCAAGTGTTTGCAGACTCTGTTTCTAAACATAATCTCTGTGAGACTCATCCATGGTGAACATATCAGTAGCTGAGTTGTGTTCCACTGTATGAATCTAAATACAGTAATACAATTGACTTATGTGTTTTCCTTTTGTGGGGCATTTGATTTTTTTTTCATTTTTTTCATATTATAAATAAAACTGCTATGCATATTATTATGCATTTATTAAACATATACACACTTATGTTCAAAAGCCTCAAATGTACGTCTGCTTTCTTTTCATTTTTCTTACTGATGTGAAGGATTTTATATTTCCAATAGGAGTCTTTTGTTGGATTTATTTGTTTTAAACGTACTTTCCCCACCTACAGCTTGCCTTTTATATTCCCTCCATGGTGTCTTTGATAAATATATATTCATATTTTAGTAGAGTCCAATTTGCTGATTATTTTCTTTTATATTTGATGCCTTCTGTTCCATGTTGAAGAACTAATTTCCTTCCGTAAGACAAGAAAGATACTCCTTTCAGCTTTCTTCTAGAAATTTTATCATTTTGCCTCTCACATTAAGGCTATGATCCACTTCAAATTGGTTTTTGTTGTTTTGTTGTTGTTGTTGTTGTTGTTGAAAGGATGAGTGGCAAGAATCAAAGATCACTTTTTTCTTATACAGACACTCAGTGAGACCAATACCATGTCAGGAAAAGATCACTGCAGTGGTACCCTTATTGAAAATCAAATGACCACCTAGTTGCAGGCTTATATCTGAACTCTTTTTTTTTCTTTTCTTTTTTTTTTTTGTCCAGTTCTATTTGCCTATTTTTCTGTCCTCATAATAATCCCACAGTATCGTAAGTAATATAGCTTTGCAATATGTTTTGAAATCGGATACCAAGCAGTATCGAATACTAATCAATAGCCATTTTTTAGAGTTTCAGAAACTCCAGGTTCAAGACCATTTGAGCATACTACAGAGATATATATCCCAGTTTGTAATGCATTTAGGAAAATAGAAAATATATTTTATTTCAAATAGAAACTGTAAAAGACACTTAAATCAAAAACTGCCTCCAGAATCTGTAATCTTGATAATTTTCAATATTTTTATAATTAAATTTAATGATCAGTAAAATGTAGACATCAATAGTTCTCTACTTTGTGATTTTGCTGCAAGGATTAATTGAGATAATGTATGTAAATCATTGAGAAAAGTGGCAAATTTTCAGCATTCAATTAATATATTAACTATAATTATTGCTATTTATAAGTTGTGGTAGTTTAAAGAACATCAGTGCACTAATAAACCAATCAATCACTTAAACCAAACAGAAATGAAACAAAACTTGTGTAAATGGGAATTAAGTGAGTGATATATTTCAGGTCAGAAGGAAAAGTAGATCATTTAATAAATGGCATTAAATTTAGAGCTGTCAATTTAGGAAAAAAAATTAAGTTAAACCACAACTTTAAAAAAAAAAGATTTGTATTTATTTATTTCAGAGAGAGAGAGAGAATGCACAGGGCAAGAGAGAGAGAAAAAGGAAAGAGAACATGAACAGGAGGAGGGACAGAGGAAAAGGGAGAAGGAGGGAGTCCCATGTGGGGTTCGATCCCATGACCATGGGCTCTTGACAGAAGCCAAAGGCAAAAGCTTAACCGACTGAGCCACCCAGGAGCCCTAAGTTTTAAGAAAATCTTAAAATTTATCATAATAATTAATCCTTGATGACACAAATTCATACATCTTTAAAAATAAGAAAATAAAATATAGGTAAGTAAGTTTATATTTTGGATTAAAGAGAAATTCTAAGATAAATGGCTAAACTGCCCCTAAGATACAAACATTAAATAAGCTATGCTCATACTAAAATAATGCAGAATATAATAATAATGTATTCTCAATTTGGGTTATAAAGGGCCACATTAAAAAAAAAGTAAACAAGAAAAAAAAAACACACACATAAAAGAAAGTATTGACAATTCTGAAGTCCTAATGAAGAGGTGAGAAAATTTGAGCTCTTACACTCAGATAGAGAGCTTGGCATTATTTAGTAAGAGCAAGGACGTGCCTGCCCTATTACACATCAGCTCCACGCACACACGCACAGAGAGACCTGTACAAGGATGAAGATGTAGCGAATGCTATAAAATTAAGATATCCATCATGTTACCAGAAAACTTAGCAGTAAAATAAATATGAAGGAGTTTATCTCATGCAGCGAGAACAGGTTAGAGAGTCCAGGGAACTACTGAAATGCAGTGAGGCCATTAAGGAATCAGGCTTCTTTTACTTTTCTTCTCCATCATCCTTATTTAGCACATGGTTGTCTTCCTAGTGAATTTAAGGCTGCCTTGAGGCACTGATTGGATTTTAAGAAGTAAAACAAGAAACAGAAAAAGTAACACTATAAAAGTTCTCTTTATACTTTATTTCCATAATTGGCAACTCTCAGCTGCAAAGAAAGCTGAATCTAGGTTTGGTTTTGGAAAAAAAAAAAAAAGAAAGAAGAAAGAAAGAAAAGAAGGAAAGAAAGAAAGAAAGAAAGGAAAGAGAAAAAAGAAAGAAAAGAAAAGAAAAGAAAAGAAAAGAAAAGAAAAGAAAAGAAAAGAAAAGAAAAGAAAAGGGATCCCTGGGTGGCACAGAGGTTTGGCGCCTGCCTTTGGCCCAGGGCGTGATCCCGGAGACCCGGGATCGAATCCCACGTCGGGCTCTGGGTGCATGGAGCCTGCTTCTCCCTCTGCCTGTGTCTCTGCCTCTCTCTCTCTCTCTCTCTGTGTGTCACTATCATAAATAAATAAAAATTTTAGAAAAAAAGAAAAGAAAAGGGTAAAAAAAACCAACTTGTGGAATATTCCTCTTTTTCAGTTTGTAAATTTGTTTTGGAATAATTTTAGATTTACAGAAAAGATACAAAGATAGTCCAAGAAGTTCCTTTAGGCCCTTCACGAAGTTTGCCACAATGATAGAATCTTACATGATCATGGTAGAAATTGATATTGGTGCAAAAAAGAAAACAAAGACTTTATTTGGATTTTCCAGCTTTTCTATCATTGCCTTTTTTTGTTGCAGTTAAAGGATCCAATCCGGAATACTTTGTTGCACCTAGTCATTGATCTCTATAGTCTTTTCTGATTTTGAAGAGTTTCTTAGTGTTTTGTTTTGTGTTTATCTTTCATGATCTTAATAATTTGAATGGGTTCTGGTTAGATATTTTATAGAATGTTCATCAGTTTGGGTTTTTGTCACGATGATACTGGGACTGTGGGTTCTGTGGAAAAATACCACAATGAAGTGTTTTCTCATCGCATCGTATCAAGGTGCATGCAACCGTGTAACATCACTGTTAATCCTTACCTGTTGGTTAAGGCATCCCCTGTCAGGTGTCCACTGTAGGTTTCTTTACCTTTTCAAACTCTATCCTTTGGAAGCAAGTCCTTCAGTCCAACCTACATTCAAGTGGGGGTAGAAGAGGGGGTTAAACTTTACCTCCTCCTGAAGGACACAGTTTCTACTTATGTAATTTAGAATTCTTCTGAAAGGAAAATCTGTGCATTTCCCTTCGCTTGTCTGTTTCTTCAGTCATTCATTTTTATTGGTAGGATGGACATCTTTGCAGTTGTTATTACTTTAGGTTATAATCCAATACAGTCCTACTTATTCTTGCTCTAATTGTTCCTGCTTTGGTCCTTGGGAGCTCTTGCAGATTGTTTCCTACCTCACTGACATCCCCCTGTCTTTTGTGTTTGAGTACTTCCTCATTTTCTGGCGTATAAGATGCCCCTAATTCAGCTTGCGTCTTCCGTGCTCCAGCTCTAAAATTAGACATTCCTCCAAAGAAACTCTGATTCCTTGTACTGGAGAATGTTATGCAGAAGCCAGTATCTGGGCACTTGCCATGTCATTGCTTCTAGGCCCTTTTAGCAGACAACTAGGAAATGTGTGTATGTGTATCAATGCAGGCATATGCATGTATTTATGTTTATTCCTACATCTATCTGTTCACATGTTAAAATAATCATAAGTTTAGCCTGATATTGTAGGATAATCTTAGGATAATATCACTATAAAAGAAATCAACCAGGACCGACTGGGTGGCTCAGTCTGTTGAGTGTCTGCCTTAGGCTCATGTCATGATCCTGGAGTTCCCAGATCGAGGCCTGGGCTCTCCTTGTTCTCCTTGTTCTGCCTCTCCCCCTGCTCATGCTTTCTCTCCCTCTCTTTCTTTCAAATAAATAAATAAATAAATCTTTTTTAAAAAGAGAGAAATCAATAAGGACAAATAAAAGTATAGTACTGAACAAAAAAGGAATATCACAGTAGAATATTTATAAGTGTATATTTTTATATATCATATATATTTATATATAATATATTTATAATATAATTTATAATACTTATGATTATATTTGTAATCCTAATATATGCGTAATTATACCTATACATTGATACCTATATCTATAATTTTAAAATAGGCCCACAAACTCTTTAATACCCCACAAAGTGACTGGGTCCCTCCTCTTAGACATGGGTTGAATTTAGAGACTTGTTTCTGATGAGTAGAATACTAGAATGTAGTGGAAATGATGTCACGGGATTTCTGAAGCAGGTTAGAAGAGGACTGGAGCTTCTAGCAGACTCTCTCTTGGAATCTCACCTTTGAAACTGAACCATTAGATCGTGAGGAAACAGGCCTCTTGGAGAGACCATATGTCTGTGTTCCTCTTGACACCCTAGCAAAGGTCCCTAGCGAAAATCACTTTACATGATTCCAGACATTGAGCTGAACTACTGGATGCTAAGGGGAGCAGAGATGAGCTACCCTCATGCAAATCAGCCCAAATTGCAAACTCAGAAGCAAAATAAGTGCTGCAGTGGGGATATGACTTTTTGTTATATTATTGTATACATTTCAGTATCATTGAAGTATATCCTAAGAAGAAAAATAGCTAATTTGCCACCTGAAATGAAAGCAAAATTCTAATTTCAGAAACAATGCGGTGTAATGGAAAATGGAACGGGAAGAAGGTCAAAATTAGAAAATTTGGTTTTTGGTCTATGGAACCGTGTGAATGCTAATGGCTTACCACCAGCAATCACGTGAAGGATTAACACTGGAGACCGAATACGTATCTAAAAGCATCATGTATTTTATTACTGATAAAACCGGGTCACACATTGAACAGAGCCTGGTGTTTCCAGCTCTGCCTCTGGGCCTCAGGACCCCAAGGGCCTGGGCTCCTCCTGAAGCACTGGAGAAAAAAGATGGAGCCAATTAAGAAGACCGCTTAGACGGCTCCCTACGTGAAGTTTCATAAGCAACACTGTGTTTGACTTTTGATTCTTCCACTTTGTAGTTTTGTGACCTCACACAAGTTATTTATACAGTTTAAGCTTGAATTTCCACATTTAGAAAATGAGGCTATTTACATCCGCCTTGCAGGGGTTTATGAGGATTAGAGATAAGGTTCTTATTGTTTAGGACAGTGCTTGGCACGAACACAGACACCCGATGACAAGCAGTAGTTCTTAATACTGAAGATAATCTCTCTTGGAACAATTTCTAAGATATTTGAATCCTTGTCAAATCAGAAGGATACCTATTCATCTTATGGATGATTATTTTAAATGGATCATACAAACATATATGTATTCAAAGTAAGTGGGAATTATCATCACAGAGATACCATAGAAATCATGACTAATTTTTTCAATAATACAGTTTCAGTAAGCTCCGGAAGTATTATTTATTGTGATTTTAAACACAAGATGTATTGCCCACTGTGATCTGTTTGACTTAAAATCATACATAATCCAATTAATGGGAAACAATTTTTTCTAATACTTGCTCAGAACAAACATGAATATAGACCATTGCTTAGGAGCACAGAAGTTGTTGGAATAAGACTGGAGTAAAAATAAGAGCTGATGACTACTGTGGATACATGTTAGCACAGTTTTAGGACGAGTGGCCTTACCAACCAGGGTAATCTGCCAAGCAACAAGATGGGATTACTTCCTATCTACACAGTCTTCTCGGACTCAGGCTAACGGGAGATTTCTGATTTTTTTTTTTTTTTTTTTGTAACAAAGAGAAACTTTTAATGAAAAGATCATGAGCTTTCTGATCATACACATAGAGACTTTTAAGTCTGATTCCATCAGTTACTCCTTGATATTGGCTTCCTAGTGTATGAGCCCAGGACTAGAAATGCCTTTTCTTGAGTGTTGCTTGGGGAATTAAACGAAATGGTATAGGTCAAAATATATAACACAAAACAGCTGTGCAGTAAACACCTGTTCCCTTGACTTTGTCCATCATTTTCAAGGAATGTCCTATTTATGCTCAGATCAAGCTCAAAATAAGATGGAGTGTTACTATCAGGCCCAGATACAGATCGAGCAAGTATGCGTTAGTGCTAAGGTGACTCAGCTGCGCACAAGAACAGTCACTTCTTCGATCCGAAGAGTTCATAGAACAAAACCGGAACATTCTCTCACCTCATTAGGAGGAAGTTTTTTAGGTCCCTCCTGGGAATTTGGAGACACATTTACGGAGAGCAAAGGGAATGTACCAGGCCTGGGAAACAGGAGATTATAACCACACACAGGAGCTAGAGGAGGACAAGGCCATTGCTGGGAGCCGACTACCTGGACATGGAGGCTACTCCAGGTGTCTATTCCCCAGAACCCACTCACCCTGATGGCAAACAGAGACAGTGGAGCAAGGCTTGCAGTCAAGCTCTGCCAACAAAACGACAGCCACCAGACATGTTACGGTGAAAAGATCCCTCCCCTAGTAACTGTTGAAGTTCGCTGGGGAGCGCTCAGTGAGAAAAATTATGGGGCTTGGGTTGAGGATAATTTGTCGTTGAATTCATTTGCATGCCAAGAAGAAAATTGTTGCCAGCCCCTCGGCTCATCCTCTGGATTGCAAACCTCATCTGGTTTGCAGGTTCCCAGATGAGAAATATGAAAGTCGTGAAAGTAACTACATTTCAGAGTAAAAGTGTTGCACTTCCTCATGTCAAATGAATGGGTGTGCCGTCCGTCTCTAACACGGGAGAAGAATTCATAAGGACGTAGTAAGGCCTCGTTATAAAATACGGGGAAATTGTGATTTTTCTAAAAAGGGTGTAATGGTGGAACAAATAGGGGGCAAGAAACCCTAACAAGCAAACAAGCAAACAAAGCCTAGAGTAGATTAAACATTCAGAATGAGTGTGCTATTCTACTTTGGAAAAACAGACTGGGAATATTATAGAACTAAGAAAGGAAAAACCAAAAAACAAACAAACAAACCAAGGGATTATCAGACAGAAGTGAGCAGATGGTAAAAGTGAACCAATGGGACCTTGCTTGCTGATCAGCTGAACTAAATCAGCTGTAATAACGTGACACATCCCTAACACAATACGTCATCGTAGATACAGCTCAGCACACTGAGCCCTTCTGTTGTGTGTGATAAGAGCAATCATCCTATTTCCTATTGTTCTTTAAAATATAAACAGAGCTAGACTGGAACCAACATTATCAAAGAGACCGCCAAAAATGTGCTGATAAGTAGGATGCTTCACGGCTGTCACAGTTAGGCCCCCATTAGACAAATAATCCAAAACAAACCAATAAGCAATGACAGATTATGCCCGCACTACGCAACCGGAACTGATATTGTGGATACATAAGGCAATGCATAAAAAATGAACTTTTTGAAGAAGCTCTAATGCCTCCATCCTAAGCGTTTTACATTTCACCAATTATCCCTTCGGAAAACTTATATTAAAAGGCCAGTCCCTTTCTTCCCCTCAAAATTATCCTTTTAAAGTCTGTTAGAGAATGAGAATTAACCAGAGGTTAAGGTATGGGGAGGTTATGACCTGTTTGCCATTTCGTTTCTTTTTCCTTTTTTTTTATATTTTATTTATTTATTTAACAGAAGGAAAGAAAGGGAACCAGAGTGCACAAGTAGGGGGGACAGGAGAGGGAGAGGGAGACACAGGCTCCCCGCTGACCAGGGAGCCCCATGTGGGCTCCATCCAGGACCCTGGGATCATGACCCGAGCTGAAGGTGGGCGCTTCACCGACTGAGCCACCCGGGCGCCCCTGCCATTTTGCTTCTAATTTTGGTCTAAATTAAAACTGGCCAAGATCTGTTCGATGGAGTAAGCATTGCTTTGTTGAGCTCGTGTTGTGCTTAGATGCAAGCCCCATCCGATGTGCTTCTGCGGGAAACCAGTTGTGATCCACAGCAATTTTAGAGAGCTGAAAAAGCTTCTAAATCGATTCTGCAATCTAACCAACTTTGACATGGTTTGAGTAGATGTTGTCAAGAAAAAAAAATCTATTTTTTAGGAACTAAAATGTAACTTTCTGGAAGACAGGAATGTTATCCTTCATTCTTTTCTTTTTCTCTGCATAACATTCATCTACCTGCCTACAAGGAGCTAAAATAATGTTTACTTGGCAGAGCTAATATTTATAATTTTAAGTGTCAGGTCTGGAAAATCTAAGAGGCCCAAGGTCGATTGTTATTGGTAATCCAAAATATGAAGTCTCTTCTTACCTTCTACTCTTTCTTTTCTACCAACTTCTCCTGACTTTACCCTTTTGCATCTCTTTCTTGTACTCCTCCTTTTCTAACTATGTCTTTCTGTGATAAAAACAATGGCCTCAGTGACTGTTCCGTCGTCCCGCTGATGGCACTCCATGTTAACAGGGTTCCCGACCACTGTCCTTTCCTGGGAAACAAGAAAGCGATACTGAACTGAGCCAGCTTCACCTGAAAAGGCACACATTAACCCCTGGCCAGAGGGCAGGTGAAATAAAGGCTCCTGCTAAAAATAGCTCCTTTTCCACTTTAGTGTCATTCATCATTTTTAATAAACCAGAGGAAACCTCTTCATCAGTATCAGTGCCTCCAGTTCACTTCATGACATTATCATTTATTGAATTTTACCATGTAACTCAATAAATTCATTTTTACTCAAAATGCAATTTTTAAAACAGATAAATGTGTTTATTGGTTCCCTTGCTAGAAGCCTTTATCATCTGAAACAGAAACCTTTTCTTGCTCGTCTTTCTCCAGCAGCTATATTAAACTGGGTCTTTTTAGAGTTTCTTATACTCCACTTACTAACATCTGTCCAAAGGGAAAAAGGTCTAAAGAATTTTTCAGAAAATAAGGATTTTTCTGAGTTCAGTGTTTTCTTGACAGGGAGAGAACTTACAAGTATTCACCAATATAACGCATAAAATAAGGACTTAATTAAAGCCATCAAGACTGCACTTTGGAGAGTTCTCTTCTACGTTGGCTTTTAGATTCTGACTAAATAAGAAGAAACTTTGAAAGGGGTAAAATCTCAGATACACTTGAAGTACCCAAGTTTTAAGGAACCTATTTTAGAGAAAATGAGAACCCTTGCTGATTCTGGTTCATTTTTAGAGACACATTCAAACCCTAAGCTTTTGTTATTTCCAAAATAGGTTGTTAAGTGATTTTCTTTTATTTTCTTTTCCCTTTCTGCCTGAATGGATTCCACATCTAAACACCCACATAGGTTTATGAGGACATTTCTGGAAAAACGAAGATCAGTTATAAATTCACTCTTTTTTACTAGCAAAATGCATCTTTATATGGTTTTTTTTTTTTGATCCTAGTTTTATGCATGTCAAGATTCTAATTGTTCAAGGAGGTATAATACACAAACACCAATTAACTAAACTAAGTTTTTGGGTGCTAATCAAATACAGCACTTGAAATTCTGAGCTGTGATTTCTTCAGGCTTCTGTACAGACTTCTGGGAAATGACACGCTGGATTGGATATCACAACAAGAAACAGGAACATGCAGATCGTAGAGAAAAGGTCATCATTCTGTTGAACTACATTTACCTTGTGTTCTATTTCTTTGCATCACTAACAATGGGTGTTTTAGTCCAATTGTGATAACATTCCTGCTGTGAACATGGACTTCCCTGTATGAAGAGGACAAAAAGCAATTGACATCGGGATGTCATTGGCTTAGAAGGTAACCTATATACCTAAGCAACTCATACAGAAACAGAAAAAAAAAAAAAAAAAAAAAAAAAAGCTTACTATACCTGGTGTGGTGATCATCTATATCTTAGGTGGGATGTAAATCTCACATTTATCAACATTAATTTTTTTCTTTTCTTCCTGATACTTTCATTGTAGCTCAGCTAATAGGAAGAATCATCAGAACTTTCAGGGACGGGATCCCTGGGTGGCGCAGCGGTTTGGCGCCTGCCTTTGGCCCAGGGCGCGATCCTGGAGACCTGGGATCGAATCCCACATCGGGCTCCCGGTGCATGGAGCCTGCTTCTCCCTCTGCCTGTGTCTCTACCTCTCTCTCTCTCTCTCTCTCTCTGTGACTATCATAAATTAAAAAAAAAAAAAAAGAACTTTCAGGGACAAAGAAAGGAGGTCAGTAACTAAAAGTTGAACTTACTCAACTAGAATATTCTTAGATGAGTGTTGTGACAATAGGCAGCACAGACCAATATATTGTATTAGCCATCGACATTCATAAGGAAAAAAAAATAATCATTCCACACTGAGAAATGTCCAAGATTCAACAATACATTAAAAGTGTTTTTATTTGTTATAATTATTACCAAGGTTCATGAAACTGGCCTTCATCTCCTTTTTTCTCAAGTAACATAGTATGGAAATTATTCTAGTAGATTTCCACATTCGTTGTTTATATTAAAATAACTTACTTTGATGAAATTATATATGAGTCAGTCAATGTAATTAAATAGAAATGTCTTGGGAATTCCTGAGTGGCTCAGCAGCTTAGCACCTGCCTTCAGCCCAGGCGTGATCCTGGAGACCCAGGATCAAGCCGGCACGGGGCTCCCTGCATGGAGCCTGCTTCTCCCTCTGCCTGTGTCTCTGCCTCTCTCTCTCTCTTTCTCTGTATCTCTCATGAATGAATAAATAAAATCTTTAAAATAATTAATTAATTGATTGATTGATTAATAGAAATGTCTAGATGATTAATAAAGCAGATTACTTTGGCCTTGAATGAAATCCTACTGCATTTAGTTTGCTGTTTAATGTGTAGATTCAAGAATTCAGATATAGCTTCTTGATGCATCCTTAGGTAATAAGAAGTTATAACCAGGAAACTCCACTCCTGGGGAAGTGCAAAAGGCTATTAATAGGTATAGACACAGCTTATAGAATTACTGAGAAATACTCTTGGATAGACTTCCAAAAATGACTTTTAATTCCACGTGGCACAGAGCCCCTCAGACGATCTCATGTCGGAGACCCATGCCAACCACTGGATGCCCCAAACATGCTTTTTTCCCTCAAAACTCAGGTCCAAGCCAAAATATGATACTAATATATCTAATCTGCCAGACCTAAATCACATCCAGGACTCCAGCCACAAAGAAACTCTGCATTCTGGGAAAATAAAAGGATTGGGATGTATTTTGAGAGAAGCCATATCCTTTCTTCATGTATTGCATTTGGAAACCAAAATATTTATGAGTAAGAGCTAAGTCGATCAGGATTTCATCTCACTGAAGGCAATTTTGTTTTACCGTGGGGCACTATCACATACCACAAAAGAATCCCGCCTTTGCATGATTTCTGGCCAAGAGGAACAGATCATCAGAAATGCATCACCATTCCTTGGGCGGGAAATAACCCTAATATTGCTGATGTTCCTGTTTACCCAGAGAGAGTCAAATGGTCATTTTCGTTTATAAAGATGTGAAAATCACGCTTATGAGACAGAGCATTAGTTAATCTCAAATTAGCTGCAATTTTATTTTATTTTCAGCTTTATCGAGGTAGAATTAATAAATAAAATTGTAGAATATTTTACACATACAGCAGGATGATTTGATACTTATATATACACAGTGAAAGGATTTTCCCCATCCAGTTAGTTAAACCTCCATCATCTCATGTGATTTACCTTTCTTTTTTTAGTGGGAACATTTAAATTCTACTCCCTTAGCCAGTTTTAATTATCCACTACAGTGTTTTTAATGATCATCACTGTGTCATATTAAATTCTCACATCTTACTTATCTCATAGCTGAGAGTTTGTGCCTGTTTACTAACAGGTCCCTCTTTCTCCAATCCCTAGCCCTTATCAACTCCTTTTCTGTTGTTTCTATTAGTTCAACTCTATTATTCTTTCTTTTCTTTTCCTTCTTTTTCTTGTTTTTCAACGATTCCACATAGAAGGGATGTCATGTAGGATTTGTCTTTATCTTATTTCACTCAGCATAATGCCTTCTGGTTCATTCATGTTGTCACGTAAAAAGGGAGGATGGGTGGATGCATTTTTCATTTCCCTGTGCATACGTGAAATGGCCCTTTTAGGTCTTCTTCTGTGAGAGGCTCTCTTAGACTTCATCTCCAGATGACCCTATCATAATCCCACAGCTTCCAGGTTTAAGATCGAAACTTATGAACAATAGAATTTGGCAGAAAACTTGCAAATCAAAGTGATCTTTGACATTTATATATCATATATATGATATTACCTTTATGATATTTATATATCATATAATATATATCATAATATATGTCATATATCATATATATCTCAAGATCTCTATTTTCACAGTGTTTAATTCTCTGTAGTTACTTCTCAATTTAGTGATATTTTTCATCAATGTATTCTACTTGTTTTCAGAGAGGGCTATTTTCACTATCTACTATGCCATATTACCAGAAATATAATCACAAGTGCAGAAATCTCTTAATTTTTCTATCAAAATATTTATATCTTGCTTTTCCAGGTATGATTTTTTTTCCAGGTATGATTATCCTGGACAACAGGCTTTGCGGACATATTAGAGTCAGTGAAACTCTGTCACATGGGAAAAAAAATAGACTTATTTTGTGAAACTTGAAAAACAAAGTAAAAATGCTTTTTTCGTACATTGAAAAAAATGTTTAAAGTTCACATGCACCATGCCCATGATATTCTGTTTTCTATGACATGAAGAGTTGGAAGTAATACAGAATTTAATGTCAAATCAGCATGAGGAAAAACGTTTGAAAAAATGATTCCTCTTCAGGTTCCAAATGTCTGAAATATTTTTTAAGTTATCTTTAATCATTTCAATTTATAAATCAGGCATTTATTCAATTAAATTATTCTCAAATGATGTAATACATTTTCTAAACATATCTTGAACCTATGTAATATTGAATTTACTCTAAAAAGCCAAGACATACATAGAGTGATTTCATCATTTTTGTTATATTTTTTCAAATGCTTACAAGTTTTAACAATTTAAAGATTTCCATATTAGGAATTTTTTTTCTTTTAATTTGTCAGGAAGAAGCATGATCACAAATTTAAAATAAAAATAACTTCAATTCCATCATGTTAATATTGAGTAGAGTTTGGTAACTAGGAAGAACCAGTATTCAGTTTTCATAAGTGTTACAAATGAAACCACTGATCATATCAAATTATGAGCAAACATGAAGATATAGGATCAAAGAATAGCCCAAGTTCACACATTTACTCTTTAATAACCTTGTTGTATACTTTACAAAGTAATTACCTATGAAATCGTCACTTTCTGTAGAAATCAGATGCCATTTGTTTCTTGTACATTTTTGTTTGTTTGCTTATGTTTTTTGTTATGTTTCAGAAAAACCCATTTCATGCTTCTTGCCATAATGTGTTCCTAGAAACCAAGTCATAAAATAAAGGCATTATAATTGGATATTGGGCTCCTAACTGAGAATTCCGCATTGAGTAAATCTTAGCCTGAACAAACATGTCATAAAGGCAAAGACATAAAAACCCATACAAATCTATAATCACATAAATAATCAAAATGATGCTGGAGTATCATTAAAAATAAATCATCACATGAAATAAAGCATCATATAAAGTAAATATCAATGCAGTATTACATTATACAGGAGGAGAAAACCTACAGCATTCTAACACAAAACTATTTTATCAGAAATTTGACCTAAAACTATTCACTTAGCTAGAAGAGGCATCAGACATTCAATTAAAAGTGGGTTTGCTTTATCTTCTTAGAATTTAGAAGAGTAGGTACAGGAAGATGGTCCTGATGCTTTAGAAAAGTTTAAAGGATCTTTTAGTCATGCTTTTTTTTTTAATCCCTATACATTTGGCATAAACTTCCAAAAGTCATTATGCTGACCTTGTAAGCGTGCTTTAATATTTACTGCTTCTAGTTTTGTTTTTCCCACTGAAAAGCATTTAACGTGTGAGGTGCTTTTACCCATCTCTAGAAGGGAGGCAGTAGTTTTGTCCATCATCTTCAGGATTTATTTTGTCCCTTAGGACTCACAAGGCTCCCTGATTCAAATGTTTATTTCCCTTTTTCCCTTCACAGCTTTTCAACTTTCCCACTCCAACTCAGCTCTCAGTGTCTTTAAATACAGTAAGGGGGGAAAAAATTGAATTTTTTTTTGTAATGCCCTCTGGTTGTGGATTGGTGATTTAATCATGTTGAAGATCACTGGTATGAAGGTTATATCTTAATAAGAAGTAACATTTATCAAATAGCTACTCAGCATCAGGAACTATACTAGCACTTTATATAATTTTGTCTCTAATCCTCACTCTTCGGGCCTTGCAACCAAATTTTATCATTTCTATTTTTGCAGATGAAGAAATCAGGTGCAGAGAACATAACTCATTTTTTTCCCCAGGATCACAAATAGAGTGAATGGGAAGCTGGCATTTGAATAGTCAATCTCTTAAAGCCTGTGTTCTTAAAAATTATAGTTGACACACAGTGTTATACTAACTTCAGGTGTACAACACAATGACTTGCCCACTCCATACATTATGCACAGCTCACCACATAAATGTAGTTATCATCTGTTACCATACAGTATGTTATTATTGACTATATTCCTTATGCTATACTTTTTATTTTTTTTAGAGGGAGAGAGAGAGAGGTGGGGGGAGATGGGGAGATGGGCAGAGGGAGGGGAAGAGAAAGAATCTTAAGCAGGCCGCATGGCCAGTGTGGAGGCCAAGGAGGGGCTCCATCTCGCTACCCTGAGATCATGACCTGAGCCAAAATCAAGAGTCAGATGCTTAACTGACTGAGCCGCCTGGCTGCCCCCTATGCTATACTTTTCATCCCCATGATTTATTTATTTTATAATTGGAAGTTTGTACTTTTTAGTCCTCTTTTTCTATTTTGCCCATTTCCCACCTCTTCTCCCTTCTGGCAACCACTAGCTGGTTGTCCATATTTATGAGTCTGTTTCTATTTTTTGTTTGTTCATTATTTTGAATTTTAGGTTCCATGTGTAAGCAAAATCATACGGTATTTATTTATTTTTTCTGTCTGACATATTTCACGTAGCTTGATACCCTCTAGGTCCAACCATCTTGTTGCAGATGGCAAGATCTCATTCTTTTTTACAGCGGAGTAAATTCTCTTTATACACAGACACCACATCGTCTTTATTCATCCATCTGTGGATGGACACTAAGGTTGCTTCTGCATCTTGGCTATTGTACGTAATGCTGCAAAAACATGGGGGCACTCATAGCTTTTCAAATTAGTATTTTCATTTTCTGAAGCTAGATACCCAGCAGTGGAATTACTTGATCATATAGTATTTCTATTTTAAAATTTTTAAAATTTAATGCTCAGGGAGGGAGGCAAAGGGAGAGGAGAGCAAGAACCTCAAACAGACTCCCCACAGAGCAGAGCCCCATGCAGGCCTCCATCTCACTACCCTGAGATAATGACTTGAGCTGAAATCAAGAGTTGGACATTTAACCAACTGAGTCACCCAGGCACCCCCTATTTTTTTATTTTTTAAGATTTTATTTATTTATTCATGAGAGAGAGAGAGAGAGGCAGAGACACAGGCAGAGGGAGAAGCAAGCTCCATGCAGAGCCCAACGTGAGACTCGATCCCAGGTCTCCAGGATCAGGCCCTGGGCTAAAGGCAAGACTAAACCACTGAGCCACTTGGGCTGCCTTATTTTTAATTTTTCAAGGAACTTTCTGTTTTCCATCATGGTTGCATCAATTTACATTCCCACCAACTGTGCAAAAGAGTTCCCATTTCTCCACATCCTTGTTAACACTTGTAATATCTTTTTGACACTAGACATTCTGACAGGTGTGAGGTGATGCTTCATTGTAGTTTTGAAATTTCCCTGATGATAAGTGATTTTGAGCACCTTTACATGTGTCTATTGGTCATCTGTATGTCTTCTTTGGAAAAAGGTCTGTTCAGGTCCTTTTCCCATTGTTTAATTAGATTTTTTTTTTTTTTTTTTTTTTGGTGTTGAGTTGTATGCGTTCTTTGTATATTGGATATTATCCCCTTATTGGAACTTATTTGCAAATATCGTCTCCCATTTAGTAGGTTGCCATTTCATTTTCATTTGATATTTCCTTCACTGTGCAGAAGGTTTTTTTTAGTTAGATACAGTACAATAGTTTATGTATGCTTTTGTTTTCCTTGCTTGAGGAGACATATCCAGAAAACTATTGCTTATAAAGTACCAATCCCATTCATGAGATCTCCACTCTCATGACCTAAGCAGGCTCCATCTTCAACAAATGAATTTTGGGGGTAGACATCAGCATCCAGTCTATGACAGTAAACTGTATGCATCCTGATTCTGTTTTCAGTACCAGGTCCAACTAATGTTCACATTTACATATAAAATCTGTTAATCTTTGTCTTCCTGTAACACAGCAAACAACCTTGTGAAGGTGATTTCCACAGTGTGTTTTTCCTATGGAAGAAGTTTTCAGAGAATCATCAAATAGATAACTTCGGCTTTAGCTGCATTTAAAAAGTAATCTGATTTGCTTTGTAAATAAACAGTACAAGGTGGGGGTGTGGGATATTGTTGTATGATGTCAACCTCTCAGGTTCCCTTCATTTGCCAACCCACACAGCTTAAGCAAATTCTAGTGAGAATGTTTCCTGATGGGCATATACATATTGAATCACAGACACCACTGGGATTTCCCTGCTGAACTACAGCCACTAGATAAGCTCCCACAAGTTAACCAGTCTCAGTCCAGAGATTTTGGAGTTTAGCACTGTGTACATGATTGCTTCCAAATCCATTCTGGATGTTCCATCCAGCATTTGTATTCAATGATTCAACCAAAAAGTAAATTAAAAGCTGAAATAAACTCAATATATTTGTTGAGCTCTTTACTCCTAACCAAAGCAATTGTAACACTGTTTACCAGGCCATTAACTGAATTAGGTTTTATGCTGGTTTGTTTGTTTATATGCCTGTTTGTTTCTAATTCAGCCAACTAGGCCAAGTACGAACTAAATCTACATATTTCTCTATGTAACAGGTACAAAAACAATATATGCTATTTTTCTGAGTCAAATTTAAACCAAACTGGTACTTTATTGAATCCAAATTCATGACAGAAAACAGGAAGGGGCAGTGCTACATCGGCTTCACAGATGGCATTGCAGTGACTTGAAAACACACTTTCGGTACTAATCATCAATACCAAATTTCAGCAACTCGTCCTTCTGGTGCTGCTACATCTGACTTACCTTTGATATTATGCTAAAATTCTTTTATTTGACTTCTTTTTTCACAATCCAGATAACCAAAGTAAATTCTCATGTACACACACATACACATTACAGCTCTACTTCCATTACTCCAAAAAAAAATAATTATTTGCCTCCTTAACTAGGTACACATTTCTCACTGTGATTTTCAAGATCTTTAATAATATGGCCTTACCATATCCTTCCAGCATCATTGTCTAAATTTCTCCTCTAGAAATTCTAAGTGACCACAAAATAGAAACAACCACTATGGCTAAAGCAACCATAAATTTTCTATCTCATTGACTTTGTTAGTGCTGTTCCTTTTATCTGCATTCCCTTCCTACTTTTATGGGACATTCTATCGTTAAGACTTTGTTAACCCAAGAATGATCTGTGGACTAACAGCTCTTATCACCTGAGAGCTGCCGTTAGATATTCATCTCACGCCTGCTCCAGATCCACTGAATCAGAATCTGCATTTTAGCAAGATCCTAAGTGATATATAAGCACGTTAAAATTTGAACTATTTCAAATGATAATTTTTCTGTGGCTTCTGACTGATATTTTTAATGAGCATAATTGTTTCCTCTTTTGAACTTCAGGTCCATATATTAATTCATCATTTACATCTACAAGTATTTAAGTGGCTACTGTATTCCAGGCAAAACAGAGGAGGCAATTTCAAACCACAGAAATTTCTTATGTATAGATATGGAGCCGTGGCAATGAAAGGAGTTTAATGTGTCCAAAGGGTGGATCATCTGTGGGAAAACAGTGAAAAATAGGAAAGGTAAGCAAAGGCCAAATTTTAGTATGACTTTCTAAGGAGTACTATATATGATACACCCTGAAGCATTTGATGTGAGGCAACAATTGGCATATTTGATAGATTATTTTCCCTAAAAATGAAAAGGAAATTAGATTATTAATAGAAATAAGATGAATAGTAAAGAAACTAGATAGAAAGCAGACAATGCTTCATATAAAGATTAGGAATTTGAACTAAAGAGTGATAGTAGAGACTCATTCATCCATTCCACAGGTATCTGTTGAGATTCTTTTTAAATGCAATCAATTGTAAGCAAGGCAAGTACTACTTATTCCTCAGCTTTTGCACTTAATGCCACAAGTTTAACTATATTGCCTGTTTGCTATCCCGGAAAGACTGTGTCATCAAAAATTCTGCTGCACATGGGTCACCATTTCTAGACTCTTGTAACAGCTACTTTGCCACCAACTGCCAAGATCCAAAGCCAAAGCCACATGTTATATATGCTTTGTTAGAGCAACACTCAGTTCTCTAGAAATGTCTCCACAGACAGCCCCCATACAGTTCATTAATGCACCCAATAGTGCTTGTGCTCAGAGCTCTCTCCAAGCACAGCTCTGCCTTCACCAGCGCTCTCTCAAGCAAAAGCAAGGGCACAGAAACTGAACAATCCTCCATCTTTTCCAAAAAGCATCCAGCCTCATATGTAGAAGTTACTCAATAAATTCTTATCGAACCAAATCCATATCCTTATTGTTACATATTTCTTTGTTATACTCTTAACTCCAAAAACATTTACAGTAATCTTAACATTTGTGTGTATATGATTATACTTCTGCTTTACAGTAAAAATTTAATCATCTTTAAAAAGTGAACTCAAAGTAGCATTTACCATTGAATGTGGGAAGTAAATGGACAGTTGTTCATCGTCATTACAACCTCTGAGGCTCACTTGGAATCCTCCTAGAGAAACAACTTCAAGTGTGATACAAATATCTACTACCGGGTTATCTAATACCTGTCACCAACTTTTATTATTTGAATATAATAAGAAGAAGGGTTATTTTCTGAGTGGTTATGTGTCAGGCGCTTTTATCCATTTGGTTTAAAATTATTTTATTATCACAATACCTCTATGAAATAGTCATTATTATTATTCAGATATAGCAGATTAGAAAAATAAGGGATAGAGAGGATAAATATCCTGTCCAAGGTCATACACATTATAACTAGTAATACTAGGATTCAAAAACAGAAAGCTAGATTCTTTTTTTTTTTTTAAGATTTTATTTATTTATGTATGAGAGACCCAGAGAGAGGCAGAGACACAGGCAGAGGGAGAAGCAGGCTCCCTGCGGGGACCCGATGCAGGACTTGATCCCAGGACTCCAGGATCACAGCCTGGACTAACAGCAGGCGCTAAACTGCAGAGCCACCCAGGGATCCCAGAAAACTTGATTCTTGAGCCTGCTTTTAGCACTGTATAATATTTCCTCTTTAGAATGTGGAAGTCTATCATGCTAGAACCAAGATGTGGAATTTGCATTGAACAAGAATATGTGTTCTATATTGGGATTTCTCAACAACAGTGCTATTGACATTTGGGGCTACAGAGCTGTTTTAGGGGCCGTCCTGTGCATGGTCAGGTGTTGAGCAACATCTAATCTAATGGCCTTTACCCACTAGAATCCAGTGGCAACCACAACTCATGACAATCAAAACGGTTTCCAGATGTTTCCAAATGTGCCCTGCAAGGGCAAAATCACCCCCCTGTTGAGAACCACTGCATTTTTGGAAAGTGAAACTATATTTAAATTCTCATTAGTCATTGATGTACCTTTACAAATACTGTACAGTTAGATGATCTTGCTTCATCAAGACATAGCCTAAATTAAGCACATTTTATTCTGGGAGCTCACTATCTTGTTTTCACATCAGGATGTCTTTTCAGAGACAAAAGGTGTTTTTAAAGGCCGTTTTGTTAGTCCTTTCACTCAATCTTTCATAATATCCATCAACCGAGAAAAAAAGATCACAACGGACTAAAGTATCTGATGAGAAGAGATGTTTCACGAAGCCCCCCTTCTCCTGAAGCTATTGCAAATGAGCCATTATGTGCAAGCTCTCAAGGAATAGCTCTCAGGTAATAATGACTTTAAAAAAAAAGTGAATTCTTGATACCAGCTCATGAGAATATAACTAGATGCAATTGCTCTTCATCAGCTCTTCAGATAGCCAGTTTTATACAGATCAATTATATTAAGAAAGTTCCAAGGCAATGAAGGGATTGTTAGTAACTTTTTCCCCCTCAAATCACCACGATTTGTGAGCCATGACTGCTATGGTTTCATTAGTGTCAAATTTAACAGCCAAATTTTCATTCCTTCTTGTGTAAGAATGTATCACATCATTATCAAAATCAACTAACATTATCATAATCAACAACCACATCATTATCTATTCACATATAGTCATGTGGGGACGGGAAATATGTATAGAGCAGATTCTACTGAATATTAGATAATTTTCTCTAAAAATTGCTGTAATCCACCAGCCCTTTTTTATGAATTCCCAGACTTAGACACTGAGACTTGGTCTTCCGCAAACCAGGAGAGGAAGCATTCGTAGAACAGAACATTTATAATTTCCCATTGGCCATGTGAGCACCTACCTAAATGGCATGAGCATTTGAAGGCAGAGCCATGTGCTCAGGTAAGACAGGACATTTTGCATTTTAATCCAAACCAACAGGCCAGGCAGCCCGGGTGGCTCAGCGGTTGAGCATCTGCCTGTAGCCCAGGGCGTGATCCTGGAGACTCGGGACTGAGTCCCACGTCGGGCTCCCTGCATGGAGTCTGCTTCTCCCTCTGCCTGTGTCTCTGCCTCTCTCTCTCTCTCTCTCTCTCTGTGTCTCTCATGAATAAATAAATAAAATCTTAAAACAAAACAAAGCAAAAAAAAAAAAAACCCAACAGGCCAAAATTCTAAGTGGACATGTTACATTAGAGATTTAAAAAAAAAAAATCCCCTTTAAAAATATCCTTATCTCTTAACAATTTATTGTGCAGAGACAATATTGTGTAAAAACCGGTCAGCTTTCTCACTGTCCTTTTTTCCTGTCATGTTTTAATGATTATTTCATAAGCTAAAATAAATCAGTTTAATTACCACTTTAATATTGACTAGTTTCAAAGTGAATATATAAATTACCATTTTTATTGCTATTTTGTCAAACTTGAGTTTGTCAAATCTTCAAAGTGTTCTTCTTGACTTTAATAGCTTTCCTATAGAAAATGAAATTTCAGTCATGGTTGCAGGACTATAAGGAATAAGTTTCTCTGATGAAGTATTAGTCCTTCTATATCAGTTTTCTGTTGCTGTATAATAAAATGTCCCCAAACTCTGGCTTATAATGGCCACTTTGTGTGGCTCGGGGATCTGTGGGTTGTTTCCTTGTCGGGTCTACCGGTCTTGACTAGACTCATTCATGCAACAGCAGCCAGCTCATGAATCAACTAGGAACTGGCTGGTCCAACATGGTCTAAGCTGAGCTAACTCAGCTCTACCCCCCATAGCCTCTCATTCTCCAGCATTCACAGCTTATTTACATGTTAGTTGAGTACTGTTCCAAGGTGGTGAGCAGAAATGCTTAATCTCTGTTGAGGACTAGACTTGGAAATGGCACATCATCCCCACTTCAGTTTACTGGCCAAAGTTGGTTACAAAACCAGTCCAGATTTAAGAGGAGGGGAAGTAGGCTTTGCTTCTTTTTTTTTTTTTTAAGATTTTATTTATTTATTAATGAGAGACACAGAGAGAGGCAGAGACACAGGCAGAGGGAGAAGCAGGCTCCCTGGAGGTAACCCTATGTGGGACTCCATCCCACGACCCCAGGATCAGGCCCTGGGCTGAAGGAGGTGCTAAACCGCTGATCCACCCGGGTTGCCCAGGCTTCACTTCTTGATGGAAGGAGCTACAAAGTCAGTACAGAGGATGTACATAGGAAGCCATGACTATGACTTTTATTTTTTAATCTACCATAACTCCAATAATGGCAATTTTGACATTGTGAATGTAAGTAAATGAGCCTTCTGTATGTCTGACTGTGTTGTCAAAATGTCGGAACAGACTGATCCTGTCTAGCAATTTTATGACTGACTGTGAAGTTGATTAAGCTGACCAGTTTACAGATCTAATATAGTGAGTACCTCTTCTTAGGAAATGGGTTGAAAATTTTATGACTTATGCCAAAACCCTTTCTTTACTAATAAAGATTACAGGACACACACAGCAGTGAAGAAAAATTCGAATAGTGTCTTTAAAAGTTTAGGCCTATCTTGGCAAAGTTCGTGTAATGCAGCACCTTATGGATTATTATTTTCTTAAGCCTATAGGATCTCTGTGCAGAGATGGGATGTGAAGCAGATGAAAATGAGGCACAATGTTGTGTTCTTTAATGTGGAAAAAAAATTGTAATGAGCACACATTCCATTTCAATAGAAAAACCCCATGCAAATGTAGTATTCCAAGCAGAACTAAGACTCACTATAATACCGCCTAGTAATATTACTTTTAAAAAGCTATCATAATGCTTAGCTGGATTTCAGTAGTCTTGTTGCTCATGAATGTTCAAATTGCAGGGGAAACATATTTAGAATAATTATCTGTTTTAAGCCACAACGAAGATATTTTCTTTTGTTCCTACTTACTGTGGAATGTGTACTGAGGTTTAAGGGGAAAAACCAAAATTTAGGAAGTAGAAGAAAAACATCACCTCTTATAAAATTGAATTAGATGGGAGTTACATTAAAGGTCTATGCATTTTTTTGACCTGATCAAATCTGGTAAATTCTATCAGTCCTTAGGAAGACCATCTGTTTGCTTTGGCACATGACTTCTGATTACATCTGAGGGAGGGATGCTGTGAGCTAAGGTTAGTTATAAAAAAAAAAAAAAATCATGGGTGTATGACACTTTGCAAAGTGTATTCACTTAATTTATGATCGTGCTATTTCATCAAATCTATAAGCAGTACAGGACATTATAATTATGCATGTTATATGAAAACACGAAGGCTTAGGGAGGCGGACAATTTGTCAGATGCTGCACTGCTCACATACAGAAGAACGTGGAAGAAGCATGGGTCCTCTCATGTCCAGGGCTCTTCTTCATATACCCTGATGCTGTTGTCAGACAGAGATTGCATCATGATGCCGCTTGTAAGTCTGAACGCCAAAGAGGAACAGAAATGCCTCTGGGGTCATTATTTAAGTGTAACTAGGTTCCATGTCTAACAAACTTTCAAGATGGTTTTAGAAGTCTAAAGGACACCCCCAGGAAAAACTGAGGCTGGGGAGAAAAAAAAAAAAAAAAAAAGGTAGGCATGATGGATGTGATCGAGAAAGAAAGTTTGGTTATTGAGGAGATGTGATAGTTCTGAATGGTGCTGATCGCTTCAATTCATCATGCAGATTAATGGATTCAGGCCTGGGTCCTAGGGAGAGAACAATAGGACTGTGATTAAGAAAACGAAAAGGAATGGTTTCAATATGTCCTATAAACTTGGTGCCCGACCTTGACATTAGACCCTTTTACACAAATGTAACCTAAAAAATAAAAAAGTATCGCCACCTACCCACAGTGCCAAAAGGTCCCCTAACAGCTTTGTGCTACGGTTGACTCTCAGTGAGCCACTGTGTTGGTTGGTTCCACGGAGGTGACTAATGGGGGCTGATTTCTTCCTGGGCAGTGGTGATGCCCCACAGGAGACCTTTGTGGTAGCAAAGCAATAGGATAAGAAGATGAGTTCAGAAGTAGAGTGTAACAGGACTTTATACACTTTGTCTCAGATTTTTTTAAAATATAACTTTCTCAACCTCCTAAAATGAATACAACTTCCTAGCTTCAGGCTGCCTTCAGCCAACCGTTGTCCCTGTCCTATTCCAAGATGTTCAATGCGGTCAAACGATTCATCAGATATATGCAAATCACTGTCCACCTCACAGTTCAGGAACTAGGAGGAAAACATTCAGTCCATTATGAAACTTTTCAACCACCTAATTTCATCCCTTGCTATTACCCTTCTCTTCAGGATTTAGTGCATTCTAAAATCGGGGGAGGACATAGACTCCATGATGGCCTCCTGGTGAAATACGTCATTCCACGTGGACCACAAACTCCAGTGTCTGTCTGTGCTCCATTCTCTGGAATATAGAATATAGTTTGGCTCACCTAATATTCCACGTTTATGTTCATTTTCATAACCATGGGCCTTGCCATTTTTGCCAGTTAGAAGTGCCCTCACTTGATCCTCTTGTCCCCAAAACCAAATATTTCGTGGACTGGCGCTCTTCACACTTCCAAAACACCAAAGAGGTACAGGAACTCAGGACTGTCTTCACTGCACCATGCTGAGGAGGTCAGGACTCTGTGAGCTTTTCCACAGGCACCACCTAGACTCACCCATAGACAATGGTTCTCTACTCTCTTCATCCCGTAGGGGACATGACGCCATGGTGAACACAGATTTTTTTACTTTTTATTTTTTTAGAAAGTTTTTAGTATCCCAACGATACATCCATGGAAATGGGACACTCGACCTAATCTGAATGTTTCTACACTTCCATCTTTACCATCACCATCTCTTCTCTTCCTGAGTCTTTCTACTGGGAACTTTCTCTAGACTGAAGCCTAGTTTTTCCTACTCATTGATCATTATAATTCTATGATACACGTATTTAGAATTGGCTATTAATAATCAAAACTTAACTTTGAGGTTCCTAAGAAAAATCTTTTCTTTCTCAATGAAGTCTAACTTTCCCTTCATGGGACTTAGAAACATGAATTTTACCAAAGCAATGCTCTCTTTGCTCTTGGCATTATCCTCACCTCCCCACCAAAAGCCATAAAATGTCTCTTCTTAAAAAGATGCAGAGTGGTCCAAAGCAGCCAGGAAACATTAAGGTGTAACTTGGAATAAAGCTGTATTGATTTATCATTTTATTACTTTTTCCAGTCTTATTGAGATATAACCAACATATAACTTTGTATGAGTTGAAGACGTACAACATTATGATTATATATATATATATATATATATATATATATATATATGATAACCACAATGAGGATACCATCACCTTATGTAATTAGTTTGTGTGCGTGTGTATGTGAGTGTGGTGAGAACTTTAGAGATCTACTCTTAACAACCTTCAACTATATAATACAGTATTGCTAACTATATATTTAGTAGTATGATTACTTATTTTAAAATTAGAATACCCAATTTGTAATTTGTAATTAACAGATGTGATTTATTTTGAGGTGTCCTATAAAATTCACTTGGAGAGAGCACCAAGATCCTTGATTAAAATGTTGGGTGACTAGGCCAATAAAAATTGAGCCATCGTTCGTAATGAAGAGTCAGTTGTGTCCACAAGCAGAAGTCTGAGAAACTAAAATTGCAAAATTTTGCTCTGTGGTGATGGATGCAGGACCTATAGAGCTTATTTAGCCTAGCGATTTTCAAACTGTGTCCCACGGTGCCATGCAGGTCTGTGGAGTGGTTTCTAGGGAAACCAGTTGTCAATTAGAATATTTATATTGTTTTTACAAACTAACACTCTAATTAAGATTTCACTTGAAAGAAGTTTCCATTATTACAAGAAGTTATATAGATAGAGGATAAATGCAGTCACAGAGATATGGAACAAGAGATGATAAATAAACAGACAGATGAAAACCTCTGTTTTAACTTTTAAATTAGGGATCTATGGGTGGCTCAGCGGTTTAGTGCTGCCTTTAGCCCAGGGCGTGATTCTAGGGTCCTGGGATTGAGTCCCTCATCGGGCTCCCTGCATGGAGCCTGCTTCTCCCTTTTCCTGTGTCTCTGCTTCTTTCTCTGTGTCTCTCATGAATAAGTACATAAAATCTTTAAAAAAAATTTTTAAATAAATTATTTAAATGCTTTCCTGGCCCGTAAGCCCATCTTGGTTTATGGTGACACACCACAGTTGGTGGGCAAGGAGAGCTGACTTGGTTTTCTTTGATAGAACACTTACTATTCCAAGCACAGTACATGCTACTTTCATTATTTAATTCATTCTCTCAGGAGTCATTTGAAATGGTATCATGATCTCTATTTTATGAATGGAAACAGGCTCAGTGAAGTTAGGAAACTAGTTCAGAGTCAGTGAACTTGAAAGACAGAAGTGGTTTTCAAATTAACTCAGGTTTGCCTGAATTAAAAGTCTATATTTTACACCTACACCTACTCCTAGATTATCATGATG
Organism: Canis aureus; assembly: GCF_053574225.1. Taxonomy (NCBI): domain Eukaryota; kingdom Metazoa; phylum Chordata; class Mammalia; order Carnivora; family Canidae; genus Canis; species Canis aureus. The sequence goes on along the minus strand of NC_135621.1, from coordinate 16,552,439 downwards.
CCTATAACATGGAATTAAGTGGTGCAGAGTGTAGACACAGTCACCTTGGGGATAACACGCGGAAAGATGTGCAGATTCCATTTGCTCCTGCAATCACCGTGGTCCAAGCAAAGGGGATCTTTCATTTAAACTGTAGAATGAAAATCAGCAAATTTTTTGTATCATAAAGTTTTAATGCAGATGGCTCCACTTCAAAAGTCATTGTCTAATTCCTTAGCTTTGAATAGAATTCTGTTAATCAGTCTGTGTCAAAAGATACAATCTTATACCTGCTTCTCAAAATGTTCTGCTCTCAAAATTACCTTTTTATTTATTCCCCAAATATGCATATTTTGAGGAAATGTACTGACAAGAAATCCACTACATCATGTCATCATTTTTAGACAAAGATTTGATTTTTACTTTCTTTTAACCCTATATTATGCCTCAGTACATTATTCAAGAAAGGGATCTCTATCAAATTTTCTCCCTAACATGATGCTCCAACAATGTAAGTTAATATATTTATTCCATTACATGATCAATTCCATTTAACAAGACGTGACCAAAATGTTAGTCAAAATTCATTAAGTACAGAAACAAAACCAATGAAATAGAAAAACAAATTAAAAGCTGACTACATGCTTTCACTAAAGGTATTAGGAAGCGATATCCTAGGTGAGAACAATAAAGAGCACAGTACTCATGAGGAGGAGCAGCTCTATTACAATTACAAGGAAGAAACGACTTGACAAGAGATGATCTAAGTTCAAGTCCCAGATACGCCACATGCCAACTAGGTTAACAAGCGACTTAATGGGTGTAATCTTCGCTTCCTGTATCTAAAGTGCGGATAATAAGGTCTATCTCCAAAAGTTTTTATGATGGGTGAATAACATTGCATGGAAGAAACAGGTTAAGATATAGAATGCTACACAAATAAAAGGTGAAATTATTAGAAGTCATTTTTCTATTTCAGATGAAACTGACCCAATTGCCCAGTTGCCCTCCCACGGGCTCACAGGTACGACCCTGGGAGATAGATGCGGGCCCAGGCTCCTGGGAAGAATGGAGCCGTAACAGGGAGCTGGCCTCGCTGCACGTTCCAATTATACTGTCTGGCTTGGTTTTGTTTCTTACCAAAGATGCAGAGGTTTTCCCAGATTCCTTTCCTTGTCGTCCAATCAGCATACCTGAAACCTTCACATTTGGCAGCAGTCAGCTTTTTATGCTTTGAGCCGGGGTTTCTTCCTGTCAGTGGATTCTCTGATCCACTCATCAGTCACCTTCTCGACAATTTCTTGGTTCCAGGAATATTTTAGGTGGTAGGGTATTGAAAATGACTGACCGTTTGTCATGGAGATTATTCAATATATAGTAAGTGGTGAGCAATAAGCAAGCAAGACATCAGATTTGTCAGAGGGTCTAAATGCTACAATGAAAAAGAGAAAGGGGATGATAGCGGTTTTGAGCAACCATTTGACAATGGAGAGGAGTTAGTGTTGAAGAATCTGTCTCACAGAGAACCCCAATTCAGTTGCTGGCTAGTCTTAGCACTTTGGAAAACTGCTTCACCTTCCCTGATTAGTTCCCCCACCTGTAAAACGAGGACAAGAATGTTAATTACTGTTTTGAAGGGCAGTTGGGAGGATTAGATGAAGTGTTACATACTAGGTACTGAGGACGCGGCCTGGAATATCCTTTAGACTAAGTAGTCAGTACAGGCCTTTCTGACAAAATGATAGGGTAAGACCTGGATTATAAGAAGGAGATGGCTTTGAGAAGCTCTCTGAGGAACACTTGATGCACAGAAATAGCTTGTATGGAGGCTCTGATTCAGAAACCAGGTTTGAGCTGTTAGGAGAGGAAAAGGTCATTGGTGTAGGCATAGCGTGATGGGTAATTTTATGCACCGGCTGGACTGAGCTAAGGGACACCTGCACAGCTGGTAAGACATTATTTCCAGGTGTGTCTATGAGGATGTTTCTGGAAGAGAGTAACATTTGGTTCAGTAGATAGTAAAGATTGCCCTCACCAGTGTGAGCAGGCCTTCTCCAACCCATTGAGGCCCCTTGCAAAACAAAAAGGGTGATTCACTCTTCTCTTGTTGAGCTGGAATATCTACCCCTTCTTACCCTCAGATGTCACAGCTCATGTTTCTCAGGCCTTCAGATTCCTGGACTCACATCATCAGCTCCCTCAGTTCTCAGGCCTTTGGCCTTGGACTTAATAATACCACCAGCCTTCTTGGTTCTCCAGCTTGCAGATGGTAGATTGTGAGACTTCTCAGCCTCTGTAAGCACATGAGCCAACTCCTATAATAAATATCCCTCTATCTATCTATCTATCTCTCTATCTATCATCTATCTATCATCTGTCTATCTATCATCTATCTATCTATCTCATGTTTGTTCTGTTTCTCTAGAGAACCCTGATGAATACATATGGTAATATGGTGGTGCAGTGGAAGGATGCTGGATCTTGTAAACCTGATAGAGGTTGGATTTATTTTACATTTGATCAGTTGTCCTCTGTGGGATTTAATTAGGGGAGTGAAAGGATATGTTTGGCACAGGGAGTCATCATAGCATCCAATAGTGAGATGAGGATGGTTTGGAGTAGAATAATAGCTCTGGTGGTAGAGGGAAAGAAGCAGACACCAAAGCAGAAAGAAAAGTCCCAAAAATGGACCATAGGATAAAGTTGTGAACAAAGAAAGAGAAAATTATAAAACATGGTGTCACAACAGTCAAGAGAACAATGCACTTTGAGTAGGAAGGAATGTTCAACTATCAAAGGTTGCTGAAAAGGTAGGTGGGTAAGATGAAGGCAGAGAAAGAGCCATTGGTCATTTGATGATGGTCACTAGATATTTTGAGCAGAAAAGTTTTACAAAAATGCTAGAGATAAAGAACTGAGTAGAACAAGGAGAGACTGTGAGGCAATGAAGTAAAGAGAGCACTTAACAGACAACTGTTCCGAGAAGTTCCTATTATAGGAATCAGGATTGGGTGGGGACGATTGTAAGTTCAGAGGCTTGGTTTTGATGTTTGGTTGTGTTGATATTATTGTTGCTTTGAATAAGGGAAATGCTAGAGTACTGGCTTTCATTTTCTCAAATGATTTGTAATATCTGGTCAGCAAATATACAAACAACTCTCACCCACTCACCCTCTAGCTTGTTCTTTCCCAGTTTTGTTCTGACTTTGAACCATTCTATCCGTAAACATTAGGTACAATTTCCAGAAGTTAGGGGCAGGTAGGAGCAGAAAATATCTGTGTTCAATATCCTGACTCATTTCTGATTCTGTAATTATCAGAATACTGGAATTAGGAGGTCAGTGATGATGAGGGTCCTGCCCTCTCAATGCGTGTAGTTAGAAAAACTAAAATCCAGCTCAGAAGATGATAAAGTCTACAGTGCACCTTCCGCTTTGACTTGCATGGATTTCAAGTCACTCAGCTACTTCAGCGTTGGTTTAACTGTTGTTCTTCCATTCATACGTACTTTGTATCCCAGCGCTCATAGGTCCAAATAACTCATAATGTGCATCATTCTATCTCTTGAATCAAACATGGTCCCTCAACCTCCCCACTCTCGGGTCTCCCAGTGCTCGTTGGATGCATTTCCCCTGAGCACTTCACTCCCAGTACAGCGTCTCAGAGGGCATCATGCCCCAAACGTGACACACTGAGAAGACAGCATCACGTAAGAAGCACTTTCTTTAGAAACATTTAACTTGAGTCTGAATATGAGGAAATGATCAGACAAGTCGAGAGTGAGAGTCAGTCAGCGAAACCACCAGCCCGAACTCTACAAAAACCCACTGTCTTACAGACAAATAGAAGGCCGATGTGCTGTTCTGGGCTGGAGGGGACGAAAGAGAGGTGACTGTGAAATGCAGGGTGTGATTGCTGATTAGATCTTGGATTTAAAAAAAAATAGCTAAAAATGGCAGCACTCAGATAATTGGGGATATTTGAATATGACTGTATATTAGATAACAATTTTATATCAATGTTAAATTCCCTGAGTGTGGTAATTGTGTAGTGGTTATGAGGAGAATGATCGTGTTTTTAGGAGATACATGCTGAATTATTTATGTGAGTTATTTTGTCTTTCTCCAATTTATTCTTAAGTGCTTCAGAAGAGGCAGATGGGCAGAGAGAGAGAAGAAATAAAGCAAACAAAATGGGCAAAACTTTACATTTGGTGCATCTAGGTAAGATATACAGATGTTCATAACACAATTTTTGCAACTTTCGTGAGGATTAGAAAATCTCTGAGCAATGACTCAAAATAAAATATGAGTAATAAACACATATATAAACTACTCTTATTCTACTGTCCATATTTAGAAATTTAATATGCACACAAATGCTGACAATATTCACTGTCTAATAATACTATAGTTCAGTTTTGCCCACAGAATCCCAAAATCCTTCTGGGCATGAAATAAACTATATTCATCTTTATCAAAACACTAAACTCTAGGGGAAAAAAATGATTGCACAAAACTGAGACAGTAAATGTTTACTAACACAAGACTATAAAAATGCTAAAACTATTGAAGCTGCTTAAGAAAAACATTTAGACATGATAATGGAAAAAGTCTATCCTCTAATACTTTTTTTTTATGTTCCAGTAACCATACTTTAGGTCAGATGATTAGTAAAGAGAGAAAACCATCATCACAGCCTAGAAATAAAACTGTTGATGAGTGATTATACAAATCATTAAAGGCTGCTGCTGAAATCATTGTTCAAATACAAGGATGAACAAAGCCTAGACTTACAAATTAATATTATAGGATATATATCAATATAAATAATCAAAATTCAAATAAAATTTTCTTAAATCAAAGTAGCCATTTTAGCCCCAGAAAAACGAACTATTTCATTTTTGAGAGGAAATAAGAATCTACAGAAACATGTAATGCCAAGCCTTTTTGTTGTCAGTAAACCAGCTCCAGGGTACTTTTAAGAGTTTAAAAAATTAGGTATCATCAATCTGTAATTTTTCCCTTTTGTCACTCTGAAAGGACCATTTATGTAAGTCCATTTTTGGAGACTTTATAAAAAATCTTGGATTGCATAGCAAGGTTGGAGAAGGTTGAAACCAATCATTAGCATTGGTTTCAATACCTACCATTTCAGTCTTCATCTACTTTTAAGGTTCAAAAAATAATCAATATAAAAAAATTCATCAGGCTTTCAATAGGCGTTTTTCAATAGGCATCAAAAGCTTTATGCTATAAGGTGTAAAGTAATGTGGAATTAGAGTGTTCCATTCATGCATGGTAGAAAAATGAAGGCCTGAGATATATAATGACCATCTGTGTGAAGTCACAGATTTCTATTGGCCAAATTTCATAGAATTCCTCGTTATTTTCTATAGAGTATCTCATTCACCCTCAATATCACCTCTTCCAATGCCATCCCCATTTATCCTTTCAGCCAGTTAATAATTATTGGATGAAAAATGAAGTCATGATCTCCCATAACCAAAAGAAAATTTAGAAAATATACTCTTGTCTGAAATGGAGAAATAGCTTTGAATCTTACAAAACAGATTCCTTTGACATTTTGTTTTGATTTGAGCTAGCTACTCTTAGTTTTTTTTTTTTAACAACTCTATATTTCAGAAGCTCTGTGTTAATATACTGCATTAAAGTACACTGTAAAAAAAATAAAATAAAATAAAAAATAAAGTACACTGTGCTATACCCTCCTGTAAGACTAGGCTCAGAGAGACAAAAATGGAGGTAGGAAGACTTAACAACTGAGGCCACGCTTAATAAGCTATCAAAAAATAAAAATAAAAAAGGACTAAAACATGTGGATGTAGGTGAAACTTTCTTTAAATATATTTATCCCCAAATGAATGGTGGGTATTTGTCATTTCTAATAGCTGAGTAATATTCCATTGTATACATAAACCACATCTTCTTTATCCATTCATCTTTCGTTGGACACCGAGGCTCCTTCCACAGTTTGGCTATCGTGGCCATTGCTGCTATAAACATCGGGGTGCAGGTGTCCCGGCGTTTCATTGCATTTGTATCTTTGGGGTAAATCCCCAACAGTGCAATTGCTGGGTTGTAGGGCAGGTCTATTTTTAACTGTTTGAGGGGGTTATTCTGTATGTTAGTAAATTGAACACCAATAAAAAATAAATAAAAATAAATAAATAAATAAATAAATTAAAAAATTAAAAAATTAAAAATAAATTTAAAAAAAATTAAAAAAAAATAAATAAATATATTTATCCCACAAAAATATGTTAAAGTGATCAAGGGTTAATAACTCAACATGGGAAAGGAAGACTCTTCTACAACTTATGTCATATTTAAAATTCTCAAGAACATATATTGAATTATCAAAATTCTATCCTACATTCTAGAATCCTTTCACATATGTGGAATGATATAAATAAATAAATAAATAAATAAATAAATAAATAAATAAATAAATAAATAAAATATTTTTGAAGTTATCTTTGCTTCCTGTTTTTATTTTATGTACTCCTGAACTATCACTACTTTTCAAAAACTGCCACCTCTGCCTTCACTTTGAAATTAATTTGACTTTTTACTTTTATTTATTTATTTATTTATTTATTTATTTATTTATTTTTATCGTTGAAGTATAATTGACATAGAATGTCAGTGGTGTCAGGTGTACATCATAGAGATTCAACAATTCTGTACCTTTCGCAACAATCACCGCCATTAGTATAATAACCATTTCCCACCATACTATATTATTAGAATGTTATTGACTGTAGTTCCCAGGCTGTACTTTGCATCTCCTTGAGTTACTTATCCTATAACTGGAAGTGTGTACCTCTTGATCCTCTTTATTTTACCACATACTCCACTCACCTCTCCTCTGGCAACAGTTTGTTCTCTATATTTAAGAGACTGTTCTCTATATTTAAGAGACTGAAATATATTTTTTTAAATTAGTGTTTTCATTTTCTTTGAGTAAATACCCATGAATGGAATTACTGGATCTTATTATGTTTTTATTTTTTAATTTTTTAAGAATATTTTATTTGCTTCTTCATAAGAGACACACAGAGAGAGACAGAGACACAGGCAGAGGGAGAAGCAGGCTCCATGCGGGGGGCCCGATGTGGGGACTCGATCCCAGGACCCCGAGGTCATGACCTGAGTGGAAGGCAGCCGCTCATCCACTGAGCCACCAAGGTGTCCTGATAGTTTTATTTTTATTTTAAGGAACCTCCATACTTGGTTCCATAGTGGCTGCACCAATTCACATTCCCACCAACAGCGTAAAGGGTTCTCTTTTTTCCACATCGTTGCCAACACTTGTTATTTCTTATCTTTTTGATACTAACTATTCTGATTGGTGTGAGGTGATATCTAATGGAGGTTTTGATTTGCATTTCCCTGATGACTAGGGAGGAGCATCCTTCCACGTGTCTATGGTCATCTGTATGTCTTCTTTGGAAAAAAAAAATCTGTTCAGGTCCTCTGCTTATTTTTTAATTGGATTGTTTGGGAATTTTTTTTTTTTTTTTTTTTGGTGTTGAGTTGTATAAGCCTTTTATATCTATTGGATATTAGTCACTTATCAGATTATATCATTTGCATAATTTGATTCTTTTTAGAAGCCTCTAACCTTTTAATTATGTATTATATAATATCTTTACACATTTCTTCTCATTTTGTGTTTAAAATAATTTTTCTTTTGATTTCAAGTGATACTCCTAGATCAAATGAATATCAAGAGATAATTTGATAAGGCCTCCTATAACACAGGTTTGTTTTTTCACTGTTGTTCAAAAAGTTGCTCATCTAAACTACTCATCTACTTATGCTTGATATTCTCTCCCATTCTTTGAATATCAGAAATGCTTTCTTTACCTTGGGTATATTTAGACTCACCAGTGTACTAACAGCCAGCAGGATGAGAATGGAAATTTCATTATCTAACCATTAAATTCATATGCACAAAGATATATATATATATATATATATATATATATATATATATATATATAATCAATTTGTGCATGCAGTATATATATATGTGTATATATATACACATATATATATATTTCAGATATTTTAATTTCTCGGTAAGATATACCTTTAAAGAGGGACAGTTTTACTTTCTAAAAAAATAAACTGAAAAATTATGTGAACACATTTTTCAGATTTTATCCACATCAATCTTCAGGTTTAACAAACAAATAAATTTCTATTTTCAACATATATCCGTAAACTAAGTGTCAATTTTCTAAGTGTAACTTTTTGTCTATATGTTTGGATCTTGTTTTACCAGTTCCTAACATATAAGCTTCCTTCTTTAAGAACTTGACCCCACATGCACACCTACACACACACACACACACACACACTCACACACACACATCCTTCCCCCTTCCACACATTGCCATTGCTAGAGATTTGAATTAAGGCACAGCACTACTCTACTGCTCTCCTGGAGAACAAACACATAGTATTTAACTGCATATTCAGATTTTGAGTATCTTTATAACATTGCCATGGAAATCCCCAAACAGCTTTTACATCTGTGAAAATGAAAGGTCCCAATATCACACGGTGGGCTCTGAAGAAAGTGCAAGCCTTTTATTCCTATGAGTCCCTTTATAGTATGTGATGTTATTGGAGCAGGGACTGCTTAGGGCAAGGGAGAACTAGGCCAAATTTAGAATGAGCACGTTTACTCATTTCCCTTTATGTTCACTGATATACCACTTTCCGTAATAAAATCTTTATTCTATGTTTTGGCACTCGAAGTTATGAAATTAAAATGACTATAAGGAAAACATATCGTAGGCTGTTTATCTTTGAGAGGTAGATGATTTCGAATTGTAAGTTATGTGTTTAAACCAAGAAAATTAACAAAAACTATGCACCTCTTGATTATTGTTGACTTAATTCTGGGTTTATGATATTTACTGAGACATTTTTCAGTAATGCAGTTAGAATATATATAATTTATTCAATGTAGACTGTTGAACTATTGAAAAACACTAGTAGCTATGAATCTCTAATGAAATAATAATACAAAGAGTCTTATTCCAGAACCCATAAATTCCTTGCCATGTAGACCACTATTTCTAATCCTCTTAAACTTTCCCTAATGTAGACTATTAAAAACCTCACTCCGGGGGTAGGTGCATGGCTCAGTTGGCTAAGTATCTGCCTTTGGCTCAGGTGATGATCCCAGAGTCCTGGAATTGAGCCCATGTCCTGTGATTGAGCCTTGTGTTGGGCTCTCTGCTCAGCAGGGAGTCTGCTTCTCCCTCTCCCTCTGCTACTCCCTCTGCTTGTGCTTTCTCTGTCTGTCTGTCTGTCTGTCTGTCAGATAAATAGATATTGTTTTAGGTAAATGAATAAGACCTCACTCCGCAGCAGAAAAAAAAAAAAAAACTACAAAAAGTATGCCCTATTCTTATTCCTCAAAAACACATATGCTAACTTCCAGTTTTAGCTTAAGCAGGTAAAGAGCTTGGACGTAATCACTCCCATCTGTAGAATTAGGAGAAAAAAGAAGGCTGAATAAACTAAAAATCGAATGCTTTTCCTGAACTTGGGAAAAAACTGTGGTCATACGGCAAATGGCTACTCTAAAATCTGGAGAAATAGGCAAGTACAGAAGTACAGCTAGATCTGCTTACCTAAATCAAAAGCAACTGAAAACATAGACTTCAAGGAACACGTACAGGATAATTTTGATGAATTTCTCCTGGCTGATTACGAATTAACATGAGGATGAGAACTCCAGAAGGACAATTTGGGGAGGACCCACACATTTTCAGGGATTTTAGCTGAAAAAAAACATTATGTTCTCAAGGGGAAGAGAGATCCCTCATAGCTTTAAGGAAGTGAGGAGGTGAAGGGGAGAGTAATCACTGTGAAATATGGCCAGAATATTCCTCATACGATACTCTCCAAGGGAAAGACTTTACCAGAGCCTTTTTTCACCTGGAGAAAAGTCATTTTTTAGTTTCTATTTCTCTCTAGCCTTCAGTCTCACTTAAAAAGAGAAGAAAATAAAAGCAGCTAAGAAACACTTTTGAAGGTCACAGCACAGGAACACAGGCTCACTAAAAAATGATATTTAAACAAAAGAGTATATAACATTCACCTTCCTTTACAGCTTATCATCATACCAAGAGGACTCCAATTTATTAACATTGAGTAATAGCTGAATGAGCTAAAAGAAAGTTTATGTAAGGAGCAATTCTTGAGGAAGTCAAAAGACAACAGAAGATAAAGAGAAAGAAATAAAAAGGAAAAGAAAGGAAAGGAAAGGAAAGGAAAGGAAAGGAAAGGAAAGGAAAGGAAAGGAAAGGAAAGGAAAGGAAAGGAAAGGAAAGGAAAGGAGGAAGGAAGGAAGGAAGGAAGGAAGGAAGGAAGGAAGGAAGGAAGGAAGGAAGGAAAAGAAGGAAGAAAGAAAGAAGAAAAATGAGATGGAAAGAAAGATGCAAAAAAGGAAAGGAAAAAAGAAAAAGGATTTGAAATCTTTGACACTCATAGGAATAAAGAAATATAGAAATATTAAACAGCCCAATGTTAGCCAGAATAACATACAAACTCACACTAAAGATCTATTTATCTAGCTTCTTATTACTCAATAAATCATGTCTAGTTTTCAACATAAAAATTCCAATGCATGCTAAATGTCAAGACAAAACACACTCTGAAAAGCTAAAGGAACATATGAATCAGTATAAGATATAATACAGATTTGTAATTATCAGAGTATGTAAATAATTGTATTGAATAGATTAAAGCCTCTGCTGAAAAAAGCAGATAGTATGCAAGAATAAACTGGTAATAAAGAGATAGTTGGGAATTCTATGGAAAAGAGAAATTCTATAAATCTAAAAACCCAGTAACAGAAATGAATGCTTTTGATAGGCTCATTTGAAGACTGGACATGACTCAGTAACAGATCGTGAGCATTAAGACAGGTCGCTAGAAACATCTTAAATTGAAATACAAATAGAAAAAACAATGTAATATAAAATTAATAAGCCTTTAGATAGACTAAGAAAAAAGAGAGGACACAAATTACTAATATTGGAAATGAAAGAGGATACATTACTACAGATCCCATAGAAATTAAAAGGAAAAAAATATTTCTTTCTTCCTCATAATGTTGCTTTCATTAGGATTCAGTTAAAAATATTTTCTAAGTTCATGTGTGATTTCCTCTTTGACTTGTGAGTAATTCAGAGTTGTTTAATTTCCAAGTATTTGGGGATTTCCTTGTTATTCTTATTGATTTCTATTCAATACTATTGTAGTCAGCAAATGAAACTTTGTAATTTTCTTTTTTTAATAATAAATTTATTTTTTATTGATGTTTAATTTGCCAACATACAGAATAACACCCAGTGCTCATCCTGTCAAGTGCCCCCCTCAGTGCCGGTCACCCATTCACCCCCACCCCCCGCCCTCCTCCCCTTCCACCACCCCTAGTTCGTTTCCCAGAGTTAGGAGCCTTTTGTTCTGTCTCCCTTTCTGATATTTCCCACACATTTCTTCTCCCTTCCCTTATATTCCCTTTAACTATTATTTATATTCCCCAAATGAATGAGACCACATAATGTTTGTCCTTCTCCGATTGACTTACTTCACTCAGCATAATACCCTCCAGTTCCATCCATGTTGAGGCAAATGGTGGGTATGAAACTTTGCATTCTTCAATTTTAGAATGTATTGAGTTTTTTCATGGTCCATCATATAGTATATGTGTACAGGCTTGGGTTAGCAATTCTAATACTGTTACACATGTGTATTGGAGTTGAGGAGTTATATTGAAGGGTGGTAGATGGAGGGACCCAGTTTTCTCAGTGTTGGAACGGAAGTTTATAGGTAAGCAATAGGACAAGGCAAGAATGGCCCATGTGTTAATGAATTAGAGTGGGAGACATTATGAACTTACATTTACCTTAATAAAGATACAATGATTACATATATTTTTTTAAAAAAATGTGTACAGTCTATATGTATATATTCCTTACTCCAACAACTGAAAGGCTCTAGTAGAAATAACATGCCAGTAGCAATGAACAATGTACCCAGATCTTGGTTTCTGGGTTTTTAATACCATTCTGCATTAAAAGGAACCAAGGATTCTCAGCAGAAATTGCAGACTTGGAATGGGATGGGAAATGTACAAGATGAGGGTTGAGCAACTTTCAGTGCCAGAAAGTAAGGAAGTACAAAAAAGCACCTACTTTTAAAAACCATAATGACAGATGTAAGTTAAAAGAACAGAGAAAACGGGATCCCTGGGTGGCACAGCGGTTTGGCGCCTGCCTTTGGCCCAGGGCCCGATCCTGGAGACCCGGGATCGAATCCCACATCAGGCTCCCGGTGCATGGAGCCTGCTTCTCCCTCTGCCTATGTCTCTGCCTCTCTCTCTCTCTGTGTGTGTGTGACTATCATAAATAAATAAATAAAAAATTTAAAAGAACAGAGAAACCAAGTGAAAAACTTCAAATAACCAAATTTGGAACAATTTGAACAACAACAAATAGAAAGTAGTATTGGATTATAACCTGAAGTTTTAATAAATACTTCATGAGTCCAAACTGATGTAAATAAGTGATTGAGTAAATAAAGAGATGAGAGATAAGAGACAGCTCTCAAGAGGAGAAGTGTAACTCTCAGCACCTTGAATGTTGATGGCACACAGTAACTTCCCTCCAAAGAGTACAGAATACAAAGGAGAAAAAAGGAAGAAAACCTTATTATGGAGAAACCTGGCAAACACTACCTCATCCAGGTGATACAAGTCAACATCAATCATGATAAGTCAAGTTGATAATATGTGTCCCTGTAGGATGAAATAAGGCCACTTTAACACTGTGGTCTTCCTCCCCCAAGCCTATGATCCAGTCTAATCATGGAGAAAAATCAAACAAATTCCAATAATGAGATATTATAAAATATACCTGACTAATACTCCTCAAAACTGCCAGTCATCAAAAGTAAGGAAAGTAAAAAAATAAATAAATAAATAAATAAATAAATAAATAAATAAATAAGGAAAGTCTGAGAAATTGTCATAGCCAATAGGAGCCTTAAGGAGACCAGACAAATGAATGGAATGTGACATCCTAGATGGAGAGCCTGAACAGGATTTTTACATCAAGTAAAATCTAAGGAAATCTGAAGACAATGTGGATTTGATTATATGCTTCTTATTTAATAAATATCAAAATAATATAATATGTTAATAATAAAGATTACAGTAGGTAGAAACAATATACTTATTTACAATTTTTATGTAACTCTAAAATTTCTGAAGTCCATTTTAGAAAGATATAAGAACTCCTTCTCACAAAAATATATACTCACATTATTTTGTGTGGTTTGGGGGCTAGAGATTGCTCATAAGCACTAGGAAAGAGAGGCACTTGAGGAGAAAAAATATGAGCAGCATCCATATGAAAGGTAATTATTCAATGAGTAGTTCCATGACTGGGTTGAGTGGACATAGTCACACTGTGCATTTTTAGGCCTAGAAACTGTTTGTTATTGGGGACTGGGAGGTGGGCACCAACAGAAAGAGCTAGGCATTTAGAAATTCTAAACAGATTGCTAAATAGATATTGTTCTGACCTTTATTCCTGTCCACGTCTCTGCAGACACTCATGCTTTCACTCCTTTCTTGCTGCTTACAGTCCAGCGTTCATATAATTCTCCTTGAGGTTGATGACACCAGAGCCTTAGGACCTATGATTGACACAGTGAAAAAAGTGGTATGCTTCACTAGTCAAGCTGAACAACTCACATGACCTGCGATGAACCCTGCATAGGGCCCCAGCAGGAGTTCTGAGTTAGATTGGGAAGACCTTTTTATAGCCCTGGACTCTTCATCCATGCCCTAAACAGAGTTACTCTGCATAAATGTATATGAAAATAAGAATAGATGTAGAAATGTTTTATTTGCATATTAAATAGGTTATCTATAAATCCGATGGCACTGGCCACTGAGGAGAAATTTGTTTTAGACAATAAGAAGACTTAAACCTCCAGTTAGGGTTTAAAAAGTAATAATGTTGGTTCAACCATAAAAATGAAAATAAACCGGACAAGTTACCAAACAAAATTTTAAAATAAATCCAGAGTGAAGAACCCAGAGCAACCAAAAAAAGACCTCAGTGTAAGGACGGTATCATCACTATTTTCATCCCTGATGTAGCAGAAGGAAAATAAGATTCATCCATAGACTGAGGAGAGAAGATACCATATAAGTTCGTATCAAATTTTTTATGGCCATATGGGGGCTGACCTAATAATTTAGACTCCCAAAGAGCCCCAGTCACAGAAAGCTGTATTCATCTGCCAATTCTTTTTTTTTTTTTTTTTTTAGATTTTATTTATTTATTCATGAAAGACAGAGAGAGAGAGAGAGAGGCAAACACACAGGCAGAGGGAGAAGCAGGCTCCAGCCAGGGAGCCCAACGTGGGACTCAATCCTGGGTCTCCAGGATCAGGCCCTGGGCCAAAGCCTGTGCTAAACCACTGAGCCACCCGGGCTGCCTCTTTTCTTTTTCTTTTCTTTTTTTTTTTTTTTTTTCAGTTCTTTTGATAGATCAAGAATAGTACGCCAAAGACTAAGTTCAAGGTAGCATAACTGGGCGATCCTCCCAGAAGCACGTGGGGTCTTCCATTAAGACAAAGCAACATCAGGGGCACCTGGGTGACTCAGTAGGTTGTGTCTGCCTTCAGCTCAGGTCATGATCCCAGGGTCCTCTCTCTCTCTACCCCTCCCCGTCCTCCCACCCCCTACCCCTGGTTCGTGTGCTCTCCCTTGTTCTGTTCTCTCTCTGAAATACATTTTTTTTTTAAAGGCAAAGTAACACCAGACTGAATAACGGAGTTGGGACAAGAAAGCTGAAAAAAAAAAATCCTAGAGATATTCTGTGCCTTAATCAAGTTTAAGGCAATAGCTGCAGAAGTCTAAAAGCACATTTGGACAAGTATATGCACTTTAAAAGATTATTGGCCACTAAGAACAAAATAATGGCAATGAATTGTAAGGTTTTTAGCATTTGAAGTAGTATAAAATAGGACAGGAGCAAAAAGGAGTAATGGTATCAATGAAATGATGCTGTTAGAAGGTTTATTCATTTACCATAAAGTCACATAATAGTATTTAAAGCTCAGTTGTGATGTTATAGACAAATATTCTAAGCTCTATAATAACCACTAAAACATAAAACATAAAGTATAGCTAAGAACATTACTCCTCCAACAGAGGAGATAAAATGAAATATTTTAAAAATGTTCAGCTCACTGACAAGAAGCCAAGAAAGAGGAAATAAACAGTGGACAGATGAATAGAATGTGAAACAAATATTAAGATGGTAGACTTAAATATATGCATATTGACAAATGATATTAAGTATAAATGGACTAAACACTCCAACTAAAGGCAGAGATCCTCAGACCAGTAAGAAAGGAAACTATGCGCTGCATATAAGAAGTACTGTAGACTTTCTCGTTTCGGTTCCAACCTGCAAAGAACTACTTCCATCCAGATAACCAGAAAAAAAAACCCTGAAAATCAGTGAGTCTCTTGGGCCCATAAGAGATAAGAGATAGGAGATTGCAGAGTAAACTACCACCCCTAAATCTGGAGATACTGGTGTAATTTTAGGAAGCTGGAGCTGAAATCTAGTTAGCACTGGAGCCAATAAACTGGTAGGAACAGTTAGTGGGAACCTTGGCTAATTGGTTAATCTTGGCTAAGCTAATTAGGGACTAGCTGGAGAGTGAGAAACTCCTGGGAGCTGTAGTCCTGGGTGGGGTAAGATATACTCTCTTGGACTTTCCCTCCAGAAGCCTCAGCAGATTCTCCCAGTGAGGATCCAAGAGGTCGCCCTGGTGGCTCTAGCGGCAAAGGGCAAGAGTCGTCATTGTGAAATATGCTTGCGAGTCTTCTCCATGACACAGGCCTGGTCATCCCTGGGAAAGGACTTGGCCAGAGCAGAAATCTGAAACCTTAGGAAAAGGACTCCTCCTTATACAGGGCTTTCAGGAAATAGACTAGAAACCCTGTAGCCCAGGGGGTAGGGGGGAAAGCACAAAGCTTTGCCCCTTGAGGAATGCTCGTAAAGGTCTTGCCCCCGAGAAACAGACCCATGGAAGGAGTAGTTTATTCAGAAGATCATAAAATGTTCCTGCCCCCTCACTCACAGCGCTGCTAGCCAGCCCCTGTATAACAGGAGTGTATCACTGCTGAAGAGCTACGAGACACATGTTCTCTGAGCAGGAATATAGAGAGAATATCAGAGATAACAGTTACACAGAATGTATGACAGAATGTAGTAATTCAAAGTCCCCGGTACCCAGAGCTACCAAATACATGGCTTAAGAGGTTAACAGGAATCCTCAAACTAAGGGCCTAGTCACCTCTGTTCCTACTACCTAATGCAACATACCTGGCTCTCAACAAAAACCTAAGACCGTACCAAAAGGCAAGTAAAAACACACTCTAAAGAAAGGAAACACCATCAGAACCACACTCAGATAAGAGACAGATGTTGGAAATAACAGGGAATTTAAAATAATCGTGGTTCCGATGTTAAGGCCTCTAATGGCCAAGCTCAGACGAGCAACGTGAGCAGAGAGATGGAGCTGCTAAGAAAGAATCGAGAGGAAATGTTTAGAAATAAGAACCATAGGAACAGAAATAAGGTACACTTTGGTGGACTCATTAGAAAACTGGACTTGGCCAAAGAAAAATAATCAGTACATTTGTTTTTTTTTTTAATTTTTATTTATTATGATAGTCACACACACAGAGAGAGAGAGAGAGAGAGAGGGGGGCAGAGACATAGGCAGAGGGAAAAGCAGGCTCCATGCACTGGGAGCCCGACGTGGGATTCGATCCCGGGTCTCCAGGATCGCGCCCTGGGCCAAAGGCAGGCGCTAAACCGCTGCGCCACCCAGGGATCCCTAATCAGTACATTTGAAGATAGGGTAAGAGAAATACCCTGAACAGGCCATCTACCTAATCTTTTTCTGCCTCGATCTTCTAATTTACAGAGTGGACACAGGAAGTCATAGAATTGTTGAGAATTAAATGAATCAAATGCATGCAAAGAAATACACACTGTGCCTGGCGTACTGTAAGGACCACACAAGTGTTAGTTATTTGTATTATGTTTAAATAAACTGAAAGACAGTTTGCTGACCCAGTCCCTGGGTCATTTCATTTAGGAAAACATTTCTTGGAGTCTCATTGCATCATTTGTGAGTGATTAGCTATGAGGTTCTATTTTCAGTGTAATTCTCACTCAGGACTTAGAAAGGTTGGTGACATATTGCCAGTTTTCCATGTCAATCTCTTTTTCCCTGTTCAGTTCCGTCGCTCCCTCTGCCACAACCCTCTCCTCTGTTTTATTCCATTAGCACAGGGTACATGTGTAGAGACTACAATTTTTTATCCTGTCTTTGCAATTTACTATTCAAATGACCTTGAACAAATCGCTCCTACTTCATGGTGTCACAATTCCATTATCTACAAATCGGGGATCATGCTTCCTGTTCTGCTCACGAGGCTGCTGTGAGCATCGCCCAATTAATGAAGTAAAAGTGCTTCAGAAAGCAGAGTGCCTTGTGCAATTCTCAAACTTCACGGCAAGGTGGTTCCAAAGTCAGTAAAATGCAACGTGTTTGTGACTGGCTGCATTTGGATCCTCTTCAGCCTTCCGGAAGTTGGGTCTATTTGGGCGTCCTACCTCACTTTCCTTCTTTCCCTCGTGTTAACTGATGGACGGGAGAAACTTCGGAGGCTTATTTTGCTTTGTCCAGAAACATCTTCTTTGGAAACGAGCTAAGAATGCAAAAGGTAGCTTTGCCAAAATAATGAGAGAGAGTAGATGGTGTTTGCATATCTTCCAGGCTCCGTAAAACAACCCAAGAAAGGAATATGTAAGGTGTATTTTCTCAGACGTTCAATGATTAATTCATCTATGTTTGAGAGTTTGTAGAATAAGAGTTCTGTTTTATTTTTGTGGGTCACCACGGCTCTTCCTTGGTGGCGGCTTCGGGCACTTCTCCATCACATTCTTTTGCTTGACGTCTCCTGATTGGCATGCATTCTAGCAGAGACCGTGGTGCAAGACACAGCTATGGATCGGGGGACGTTGCTCATATCACCTCCACTGGAACACTGCTGTATCGAAAGATGTAAAAATGGATGCCAAAATCAAGAAGGGCAATGCTGGCATATCCAATTCTCAGGCCACGACGATGCTCTCTAGAGTAGTCACATGTCATTCATCACTCAGGGAGTTTTTACTGAATCCCTCTATCTCAGGGGATTTTTTATATATATATATATTTATATATATATTTTTATATATATATATTTATATATATATTTTTATATATATATATATATATATATATATATATATATATATATATATATATTCTTATGGCATAGAAACTAAAGCAGACCAAAATTTCTGTGTTTGGAAACTTGGAATCGAATGTGTACAGGGAACTGCTATTTCGCAAAAGTAGCCTGACTTGATTTGGGTTAGCCTAGTATATTCTAAACTCTTTCACAAACTCTCCTCATAGAAGAGAAATTAAAATATCAAGAGTATCCCAGTGTTATTGGAAACGGAATTCTGAAGGTGGTAATGAGAGAAAATCCAGCTGTTTTCAATCCATGTCTTTTATCTCTTTGTTATTTACCTGAGCTGATGATATAAAAAAAATGAATTTCAGGTCTGGTATATACTCAACCTGCACAGATTGCCTTGCAGATTTTCTACTTGGGCATCACACTTGATGTTTGTGAATTTTGAGTTATCACATGACCTCCCAAAGGATCTCAGGTTGTTACATTTAAGATTAATGAGCCATTGGATAGCCATTAAGAAGCTATTCAAGAATATGCATTTAATTAAAATGAATTATGTATATGAGTTAATACCATTCAACCTTTTTAATTTAGAGAGATAAATCATGGCTATTTTACTTCTGAGAAGGGTCCTAACATTGGCAAATTGAATATTGATGTTACAATGCCCAAATAATTAATGCTGGTCAGATTCATCCATAATGGGTATATCCTGAGACTTTGCCTAGCAAGGAATATTAAATATTTCTTTTTTTAGTTGACTATGTGTGTGTACTTGCACGTGTAATGAGCTGCAAAGTGTAGTTCAATGTTACTTACACATAATCTCTGAACACAAAGCAAATAGTCACATAGATTCTGAAGAAAATACTGACCAGCCACCGCCTACACGTATTTATCAGCATTAGTGACCCGGTATGAATGTCTCCTTTAAACATAAACGCTATTCACATGCAACACAGTCACCATCTATTGACTTAGTAATGTCTCCAGTCACAATCTCCCCAAAGGGAAATGATGCTAATATTTCAATGCTCCCCAGTGTGTATTCAGGACATTGTCATGTATCCAATGGGTACCCCAATATTGTCATGAACAGAAATTCTCTCTTCTCCACTCGTATCCCATGGCGCCTCTTGTCGGTAGGTGTTCTCTCCATTCATGGTGAGTTTGGTTGAATGAAGAGTGGAAGTTGTGGATAATAAAGCATTTACTTAGTGACGGAGCTGTGCTAAATACTCTACTCGACGTAGTTTATTAAATCCTTTCAGTAATCATGTTGGTTAGGTACTATTATCATCCTCCTCCATAGATGATGAAACAGAGACATAAAGGTCAAATAATTTACCGAAGATCACAGAGTTCCTGAGTGAGAAAGCCTAGATCCAGAGACTAGCAATCTGAGTCTCAAACAAGCTTAAAGTTTTGCCATTCTGAAGTATATATATATATTTTTTGCCATTCTGGCTTAGTAAGTGCAGAGTATCTTACAGTGTTACAACATCTAAGAAATCCACAGTCCATGTCTTGGCTTCTCATTTACGCTCAATAAAGTTTGTAATTTTATTATATTTTATTTCATTTCATTTCTATTTATGTATTTATGTATTTATTTGTTTATTGAGGGTGCTTAGGGGAAGCAGACTCTGTATCCAGCATGGAGGCTGATGTAGGGCTCAATGTCACCACCCTGAGATCACGACCTGAGCCAAAATTAAGAATCAGACTCAAAGAACTGAGCCACCCAGGTGTCTCAAAGTTGGTAATTTTAAATCACCCATGAGAAATCTAATCTGAGTCACACATTTTGGTTCTCTACACATTTCTTAAGAAAAATCTCATAAGCACTCATTCTTTGTGTATCACAATAAGGAAGTACACATAGGTTGAGGTGTGTGTGTGTGTGTGTGTGTGTGTGCGCGCATGTGTGGTGTCAAGCACGGTAGGAACTCAAATATGAAGATATGAAACTTTATATAAGCTCTTAGGTCTTTATAGACTCAGAATTATTTCCTTAAAAAAAAGAAGAAAAATAATATTTAATTAGAAGTTTCCTTTTAGAAATGGAAAGAATCTATTAGTTACCCAGGGGGAAGTAGTGAAATGTCAAGACTAATGTGATTACAGTTTCCTAAAAACATTTCATTTGTTTTTCAATCACAGCCATCACTCTGCAGCCATCTGACTACAAGCATAACAATAACCTTAAAAGGCTTATATCACATGGTTTATGCTGTACTTTCACCAAGAGCTTCACAGCAGTTTAATCAATAAAGCAGCACAAGCTGTGAACAATTATAATAAAACACCTTAAGAATGATCCACAATTAAAAGGTAGAGGGGAAAAAAAACCCTTCAATTTAGATAAACCAATCTGCCACTCAGTTTGATAAAGTTCGGTTGAAGTGTTCTGACACGCTCGCTCGTGGCATCTCTCTGTAGAAAGATCTGTAGCCTTGAATTTAAATTAACTCTTCAGGTTATAGGAGAGTGAAGAATTAGAAGCCTCCAGTGACACACGCTAGAGCATTACCTGGAACCTAACAGCCCAACTCCTCTTGAAACTCCGCATTGCGCCTTATAAAGAGGTATCTCTGCTGATTTTAAGAAGTGGTTTGAAATAAATTCCTGAACTATGACAGCTCTTCATTTGAACATCTGAAAATTGATAGACGCAGGCTTGCGATCCATTTCACAACACATCCTGACCACTTATGATTTGCTAGATAGTAGGAATTAACGGCCAGACGTACTCATCGCTGTCGGGGGGCCTTGCATTCGTGTGCCCCTGGTTCCACATTAAACTTAAGGATGGGTGAGAAGGGAGGAAGGGGTGCGGGCGTGCACACAGATGAGCCAGACGAGGACTGGTGGGGGTGCCTGGAGCCTCTTACTCTTCAGAACTGCCAGTGGTTTGGGGGGAGAGGATGTTGTGTAGGAGAGTGGCTGGGCGGCCGATGTCAAGGTATCATAAGCCCGAGAGTGACATGATCTGGGTTTCCCACTGTGATTCAGAAATAACCCTCAGGATCCAGCGACAGGAGCAGATAAAAGAAGTAAAAAAGAGAGAATATTATGTTCTTTCAAAGTAGGTGTGATAAAGAGTTTGACGATTGGGCTATCACTTCTGGGGATGTGGGGAAGCGGGACTCAGAGTGCCTAGGAGAGGGCACAGGATAGGCTACAGGGCGCTTTGGCAGGGGACTCGTCAGGGTTGCCCTTCTCAGATTTGGGGCCTTGAGATTTGCTCACTGAGGGTCTGCTTCGATACCAGCTGCCGTGTGGATATACCTGCAAGCACTGGTCCTGGGGGGCCCCGCTCTCTCAGCATTAGGAGCTGGGAACACTTGTGGAATCTGTGGCTCATCCCAAGGATGGAGACTGCGGTGTGCCGCTCGGCTGGGTGAGCCCCCAGAGGTGGACCAGTGAGGAGAGTCCCCTGGGGCAGAGCAGAGGACGTGGAAGGTCGGTGGCCAGGGGGCAGCCCACAGGCAGTGATGGGGCCCTACCTGAAGCAGGTGGGTGAGGAGGCGCGGGGTGGTTCGGGAGTCTCCCTTCTGCAGTAACTGTGCCTGGCCCCGGGGAGCTCGTGGGTCTTGGAGCACCTGCCCGATGCACCTGCCTGAACCGGCCGTGGCCTACACTCGGTCTGCACAAACGCCCGCTGGGGATGCAGGTGCGCTGGCACGTGCTGACATTCAATGGCAGGTGCACGGAAATACGGTGGGGAGAGGACGCGTCATTTGCAGCCCGCCTAGCTGCGGGGGGATGGCTGGAAGCCTGGGGGGCAGGGGGGTTATTCTGCAAGTTAGCAGGACTCCGCGGCCTAGGGAGGAGGGCTGCGCCCCGACGGCGGGATGCGTGGTGAGATGCTGGCTGCGCAGCGGCCGCGGCCTGGGGACAGTGCAGCGCCCACCTGCTGGCGTCCTCCCACGTCCCCGTTGGGCCCTCGGGTCCCGCACAGCCCTGCAGCAGGGACGACGACTGCGCATCTGGGTCTTGAGGCCTGTGGAAGGCGGGGGCAGTGGGCTGCGGGGCGGGGGGGAGGGGCGCAGGTGTGTGGATGCGGGGGCCCTGCCCGCAGGCCGGGGGTCGGACCCCGAGCCGGGGATGCTCTGCAGGGGCCCCTGAGGCTGGGGCAGGCTCCCTGGGCGGTGCAGAGTGGGCTTGGCGGCCCTAACCAGCCCGTTTGAGGACCCATCCCGCGCGTGGGCCCGGCTGCCGGCAAGATGCGGCCCACGGGGTGCGGGTGGGGGCGCCCGGGATGCGGGGGGCGCATGTGCCTGACGCCCTGCAGCCCGCGGCCACTTTGGGCCGCGTCGCGCACCTGCACGGAGGCCGTGGGCGCCCCGAGAGAGCACCTGTCCCCACGGGAGCGCGTCCACCTGCCCGCCTGCAGGTGCTGCCCTCCCTCACCCCCAGGGGAGGCTTGCACCCGCTCCCCTGCCCTCGAGGCCTTCTCCCAGGGCCGCCGCGGCCTCTCGATCCCGGGATTTCCACCCCGCAGGCGGCCAGTGGGGACCACACATGCTCGCGGCCCGCGTGGCTGCTGCGACCTGCAGAACAAATGGTCATGGTGCAAACGACAGCGTCTCCTCTTTGCACGGACGGCCATGGGCGCGGGTCTTCCCCACAGGTGGATAGAACTGCGGCCACTGTGTGACCCGTGGGGTCCCACCGTGCTTGTCATCGAATTAACAAGATGCTGGAAAACGAGGGGTGGCCCAGGTGGCTCCGCGGCTTAGCGCCACCTTCAGCCCAGGCCTGAGCTTAGAGACCCAGGATCGAGTCCCACGTGGGGCTCCCTGCATGGAGCCTGCTTCTCCCTCTGCCTGTGTCTCTGCCTCTCTCTCTCTCTCTATGTGTGTGTCTTTCATGAATAAATACATAATATCTTTTAAAAAGAAAAAAAAGGGATGCTGGAAAACAACCGGTTTTGGAATCTAGGGACAACAGATCATTAACATTAGGCTCCTCAAACCATTCTCTGCGGTACCCTGGAGCGTGGCCCCAGGACATGCACTGACCCCCTAGAGGGATGGCAATGAAACCCCTGGGGCGGCTCAGGTGGGTAAAGGTGCTGGGCTGGGGTCAGCACAGGTCACCTCTGGGGAGGTGAGGGTGAGCCCACCAATAGCCCAGCCGGGTCCCAGGCGCCCTGTGCACCTGCTGCTCTCTCTCCGTCTCCCTCTGCTCCTCCCCTGCTCATAGTCTCTTTCTCAAATAAATAAGTAAATCTTAAAAAAATAAAATCCGAGGAAGATATGAAATAAAATCAAATAGTTTAATAATCATACCTCATGCAATTACCACTAAGATAAAAGAACTGTTTTAAATTACATTAATTCATATTGCTGACAAATTTGTGCCTTTAAGAACCAATTATACAATCGCTATATTATGTATGCAGTTGATAGAAATGCCAAAAGGCTAATAGTGCAAAAAAAAAAAGTGTCTAGAAATCTTTGAGGCGTTAAAGAAATATAAGCTGTCTCAGGATCGTTCTGCAACATTTTATTTGCCACATGGAAGTAGATAATGCAAAATGTTTTTTGGGGGTGTTGTACTCACCGCAGTTGTATCGTTGACATCTATTCCATCATACAATAATAGGGCCACGTTCCTCTTTACAGGTAGTTCTGAAAACTTTGTTTTTAATTCACATTCAGTGAAAGTCACTCTGTGGTATAGGCCGCTCTATGAGACCTGACAAATAGAGTCATTTACTCACCGGGTGGAGGGCAGTTCCCAGCTCCCCAGGTCCCCTGGCACCTCGGATCCCTCTCTGTGCAGCTGGTCTTCTCTGTGGACTTACAGTATCTGGGCCTATTGGATCTGGTTTCTCCTACTAAACAACATGTATCTGGGGTCCACCCATGTTGTCGCATGTATAATCGGTTATTTTACGTTGCCGAGGATTATTCTGTTGTTTATTTCTTGGTTCAGCAATTAAAGAAACGTTTCCATGTTCA
Organism: Canis aureus; assembly: GCF_053574225.1. Classification (NCBI taxonomy): domain Eukaryota; kingdom Metazoa; phylum Chordata; class Mammalia; order Carnivora; family Canidae; genus Canis; species Canis aureus. Next base: position 16,528,086 of record NC_135621.1, on the reverse strand, counting down.
GTGATTATTAAGAAACATACCGTAAGCCTTTATGTCTAGATTTTAGTGTAAAAATGAGTTTTTATTCTCTTGGATGGGTACCGAGGAGCGGGATTGCTGGGTTATAGGACAAATACATTTGACTTTATGAGAAATTTCAGAACCGTTTACCAAAAGGATTACACGATTTGCATTCCCACCAGCAAAGTGTGAGAGTCTGGCGCTCAGCAGCCTTACCAGCACTTGGTGCTGCAAGTTGATTTTCTGGTTTTTTAGTTTTGTTTTTGACCTTCCAATAGCTGTATAGTGGCATGCCGGTGTGGATTTAACATGAATGTCCCTAATAACAGACGGTGTGCGTCCATCCTATGCTTTCCTGCCATCCGTGTATGTTCTTAGAGTGTCTACTTCAATTTTTGGCCCATTTGGGGAGAAGTGGAGGTTGTTTGATTTCTAATTGTTGACTTCTGAAATTCCTTATATATCCTGATACAAGTCCTTCGGCAGATACTTTCTTTGCAAATTTTTCTCCTCCTAGTCTGTGGCTTGTCTTTCTCTTCTTTCATGACGTATGTTATAGAACTTTTAAAATTATGAAAAGGTTAATTTATCAGGTTTTCTTCTCCTTTATATAGATGGTGGTTTTGGTATATTCTCCTTTGCCTAACATAGATAACAAAAATCATCGCTTGTTTTTCTTCTAGAAATGTTATTGTTTTTCTTGTGACATTTAGGTCTATGTTAATTCTTGTATAAAGTGCAAAGTATGAGTTTAGTTTCATTTTATTCCATTAGGACAGTTTGAGGAAAAAAAAAGAAAAAAAGAAACTTATCTTTTCTACATTAGTCTTTTCATCTTTGTAGAAAGATTCAGATCTCAGGGTCCTGGGATCAAGCCCCACATCAGGTTCCATGCTCAGTGGCGAGTCTGCTTCTCCCTCTCTCTCTGCCCCTCCCTGCCCCCACTCTCGCCCTCTCTCAAATACATCAATAAAAATCCTTAAAAATAAAATAAATAAATTCTAATCTGCTTCACCAATCTAGAAGTTTATCACTTCATGGGCAGCATAATATCGTAAATACTGTAGCATTATAAGCATAATCTAGGTAGTAACATTCATTCAACCACATTCTTTATCAAACTGTCTCACTAATATTCTATTTCCTTTGCCCTTCTATATAAATTTTAGAATCAGTCTGTCAGTGTCTACAACAAAATCCTGCTGAGGTTTTGATGAGAAGTTCAATGACATCATAATAAATTTGAATTTCCAATCTATGGACACATTGTCTCTGTTCAAGTATTCCCTGTCTCATTTCATCATACTAAATTTATGTCTAAACATCCCATTCATACCTGGGAGTATTGTAAGTAGTCATTTTTTTGATATCAAAGTTTTTCATTGTATATAGAAATAAATCTATTATGTACTGACCTTGTATAATATGATGATCCTTACCTGGCTTAGTTCTACAAGCTGTTGCATAGATTTCTTCATGGAGACACTTTATCAGTAGACAAGCATGTTATCTACGCATACAAATGACTTTATTTCTTCCTCTTTAAGCTGAATAAGTTCTGCTGCCCTATATTCAGGTTCACTGATTCTTTCCTTGACCATGTCAAGTGTATCAGTGAACCAGTCTTCACCTCTATTACTCTGATTTTCATTTCTAGCATATACCTTTGATTCGTTATAGTTCCCGTCTCTCTGCTGAAATTAGTTGATCTTGCATGTTGTCCATATGCTCCATAAAACCTTTTCTATATTAATCATAATTATTTTGAATTTCCTCCCAAATAGTTTGAATATCCAGGTCATAGTTCTTTACCTCTTGGCAATGTGCTTGGCAGCGTGTTGTCTTTGCTTGCTTTTCTGTATGCCATATATATATGGCGTACATATATATATTTATATATATATAAATTCAAAGCCAGATAATCTGTACTGAGCAGTGGATACTGTTGGGAAGTTTTTATGTTCAAAAATTGGTAGATCTTTTATTTATTTATTATTTATTTATTTGTTTGTTTGTTTATTTATTTATTTATTTATTTATTTATTTATTTATTATTTTAGCCCTTAGTGAGGGAGATTGAGGCAATTCAATTAATCACTGAGCAGAGTTGGGCTTTGTCATAGCGATCTTGACCCTCAGCTTCAAAGTCCTCCTGTGGCCTCATCTGTTTAGGGTGGAGACTGGTTCACAGAGAGGTGTTTCTCAGCATCTACTCCGTCCTCAACCCAAATCAATCTTTTGCACCATACCTTAGAGAAGATCTCTCCATCCTCAATTCTTTCAGCAGTATTACACAGAAAAGTTTTACACAAACTTGATGTCGTGGGAGGTGGGGGTATTTGGAGGCATGTGATGGTTCTCGGTCTAATCAAGCCTGTTTCAGACAGATGGTGCCTCTCTGGTGTGAATGGTGTGGCCTGCTCAGAGCTCCCACCTCTCTTCCAGTGGTAATTCTGAGACAGCAAGTATTCCTATCCCTCCCCGAAAGTAAGGGTCTTTGTTTCTGTTGCCTTCTTGTAGACACAAAAGCTTTTCAGCAATGCCCAAGGAACCACGTATTGACTCTCCTCCTGCCTCTAGTTTAAAGCTTTTATTCTCTAGAGAAGGTGGCATTTTATTTTATTTTATTTTATTTTATTTTAATTTTTTGAGAAGGTGGAGTTTTAAACCTTTCCCCACGCACCTCTTCCCCTGCCTCAGGCATCTTGCTAGGAGTCTTGATAAATTTAGTCTGTGCACACCCGCTGTGAAGTTTGTGGCAAGGAGCAAGTGAATCAATGTCCCTTGTGTCTGCACCCTCCCAGGAGCTTTGTATGGTTTTCTTCTCCCACAACCCGTCTTTTCAAACATTATTAATGTTTCAAACATTGTTAACAATGTTAGTTGAATTCTTCCTCCTGCTGTGCAGCTGCTTCATCCCAAGGAAGCAAGAACTGTCCTTGAAAGGGCTTGTCTTTCCTTAGAAAGACTAGGTGAGTGGGTGACTCTGCAATTTCAACTTTCTGATGGTTTACAGTACGTTGTGAACTTGTAGTTTGACCAACTTCTCACTGTCGTTTGAAGTGTAAAAGCAATGATGTTTCTAGCTTTCTTGATTCCAAATGGAAGCCAGAAATCTCAATATTTACTTTTTAAAATGTCAAAATACTAGAGGCATATTCTGAAAATTTTATTAGCCATTACTTCTATTCCTTATTAAACAATATCATATTAATTAAAACAGATTTTTCCATTTTGTTTAGGATGTCTGGTGTCATGAGGTCTTGAAACAATTGCAAGGACAAAAAATAAAACAATAACCCAAACAAGTAAAAAGATTGATGTTACTCAGGCTATTGCAATAGGGAGCACATCTGATCCCAGAATCAGAAAGTCTCTGTGAAGTGGCTTGGTCCTGGACTTTTATAGAGAAGCTGATGTCAGCTTGATGATATCACTATGATTATGAAAATGAGTAATCTAAGTCATTATCAAAATAATGATTTCTCAAATTATAATATTAGCTTTAAAAAGTAGCAAATGTGTTTTTAAGGTGGTGCAAAATGATAGAGTTTTAGGAAACAATATTAGATTTTATGTATGGGTGTGAACATATGTAATTAAAGTATTTTAAAATGGCAGAGAAAGGATACACACTAATTTTAATAGCTGTTTCCTCTGGGAAAGAAGACAAATGAATGCAGGGGTTGAGCTTGAGACATATGCATAACATTTTATTTCTGAAAAATAAATCTGGCAAATATATGTTTAGAGGGATCCATTTTCCTTTTTTTATAATTTGTAAATATGTCATAACTTTTAACCTATCTTCTTCTTCCTCCTCCTTTTCCCTCTTCCTCCTTTTCTCCTCCTTCGCTCCTCCTCCTCCTTCATTCCTCCTCCACCTCCCCCTCCTCCATTTTCTTCAGAATTAATGTCATTTCCCCTGAGCCCTGGATTCTTAAATTAGCTAGCAGCAGATTTAGCACATATGGGAGCTGAGTTTATTTCCAGGTGAGGCTGTAGCTACGAGGGGATTATGAGAGGAGAAGATCTGAGATGAGATCAAGAGCCACTCCTCACCCTAATATATGGAAAGGGAAAGTAAGACCCCTGAAGGAATGGAGAATGTGAAGGCCTCTATAGATATCACCAAATGGGCCTCTCTCTCAGCTATAGGCCCACAAAATCATATAGAAAAAAAAAAAAAAACCTTTTAGATACGTACCTTAGGGCACCGAGAAGGGGAACTAAGCTGCCGATGAGCAACACTCAGGGATACCCAGATGGGCCTATTAATGGACGAAGGCTTTGAACAGATTGTCCAGCTCTGTCCGCATCTTGGCATAGAGTAGATGCCACTGGTGTGCAATCCTGCCGAGACACATTAGATACCCTGGGCTGCCAGTCCGTAGCTCAGCTGTTCTCAACAATAAACTCATGTGAGTCAACGGGGTGTAAGGTATTTACATGTGGTTTATTTTGGTGAATCAAGAGTTATGTTTCCTGTCTCAAATGGAAGGGAAAGTGGAGTTACAATTAGGTGTGGTGGGAATACGTTGTGCATGTTGTTCTCATCCATCAAATGTGATAGAATAGAAAAAGACAAGACCCAAAGCTTGACTGATCATGGGAGGGATGACAGTGAGCTGAAGCTCCAGTGTGCACGCAGAGCCACTAGACTCGCAGCCCTTGAGTATATCATGCTGTTCAAGAAATCCCACACAACAAAACACATGCACGTGAGTTGACTGTGCAGAAATAACAATGCTGTTTTAGCCCACAAACTCAAAAATCCGTACAACTTAATGTTAGAAATTGTTAAATCAGAAGGGAAATTCTTAACAATAATGTTTTTTTGCTCAAAATGCTTTTGAAACTCTTTCAGGATAAAGTGCATTATTTTGCTCATCTTCAGATGGCTAGTTTCTCTTTACAGGATGGATTTCTTTTTTATTTTTTTTTATCTTTATCATTTGTTAATCATGAAATATTTTAGGAATATTAGAAAGATGGAGAATAAGATAAGAAAAATCTAACAGCCACATATTATTTACTATCCACTTAGGTAAATAAACCAGGACACTGACAATCTTGTTTCTCAAAATCTCAGATAGCAATCTCAAAAGGTCCACAAAAGTTTTGATCCATGGAAACAATTCTCAAAAACGTGTATTAATTACCACGTTGGCCATGCCAAAGGGCTTACCTTTAAATGTATTTTTCAGTATATATGGTTTAAAAAAAAAAAGAGAGAGAAAACAGGATTTAGAACTTCATGACCACCACATATCTACTGTCTTAAGAGTCCAACAGAGCTACAGACAAAATTTTAGAGTTTCTCTTTCAGTATTTTCTGCCTTAAAAAAAAAATCAAAGCTTGCTTTATACATTATACATTAACCATTACAGAGAAATGCTGCACAATGATTCCATTGGTGAAATAAATTCTGAATTATTATATATTCTCATATTCAGATACTCTTCTTGGTATAAAACTTTATAACATTTTTCTGTAACATCAAAGGTTTAATTTCTGAGCTACCTGATATATTAAAAATAATGTATTCCTTCCTTCTTTTAATCCAACTTCCTGGAAAGAACAAATTGGAATGTCTTAATATATTAACTTTCTATTAAAATGCATACAGATTTCTCAGATGCGGAGAACCAATTTGACAGCCTTATGAACTTTATATCTACTAAAATGCCTCCTCCTACTTGACATAATAGCTTTAGGAGCCTGAATACGGGGATTGGAAGGAATCTGTCAATACATATTTTTCCATTTGAATCATTTCCCTGTGGAAATCTACTTGGGTCAAAGAGGAAACTTCCCATTTTAATGAATTTATCGTCGCTTTATCTTGATGGTAAATAGCAGCCCATGAAATGGCTTTGGTCTGTGGCCAAACTTATGGACAAAATGATCATTATGCTTTTTATTGTTTATTTCTATCCTTAAGATAGATATTTTAAACTAGCTAGAGAAGCCGTGTTTCCAATTAAAATTCACTCTGCACCTCCACATGGACCTTTCCGACCTCACTGAGATTATACATATAAGAAGACTATGGTTACGATGTCCCTCAATCCATAGTTAGACTCTCATGACTGATGGAAGGAATGCACAGACCTCCGTCACACCGCAGTGGAAGACCTTGGTGCAGGCGGGCTCCAACTGATGTCAGTGCCCGGGGCCTGCACGGCCTGCTGCATGCTCGACCTGACTTTCAGCCCAGAAAGAAGAGTGCAAAACCCAACAGAAAGGACACTGGCAAAGCAACAAGATGCCTTAAGGAGGGTTCATGAGAAGGACGTTCACTTCCATGTTTATCCGTGTTTTCATCAATCTGGGTTATAATGCATTACAAAGTAAATCACGAGTGGAGCGAAATAGCAGAACTAGTTGATGTTTCACTTGTACACCTTGCATGGCAAGAGAAAGTACAAAATCCTGTCTATGCCCAGACAAATGAATTATTTTAATTTTCAAATCCTTTGATGACCTCCATGTTCTTAAACCATTCTGCTTGGTAGCATTCAAATAATTCCATCCAGTAATTTATTTTTTATTTTTTATTTTTTTAAGATTTTATTTATTTATTCATGAGAGACACAGAGAGAGAGAGAGAGAGAGAGAGAGAGAGAGGCAGAGACACAGGCAGAAGGAGGAGCACGCTCCATGCAGGGAGCCCAACGTGGGACTAGATCCCAAGATTCCAGGATCACGCCCTGGGCTGAAGGCAGGCACCAAACCACTGAGCCACCTAGGGATCACCCAGTAATTTTTTTTTTAATCTCCAAAATGTGAAATAGGCTTTTTGGGAAAGAAAAAAAAAAAAACTCCTTGGCTGGTATATGGCAGGAGTTGAATTGAATTGAATACATAAATGTATAAATTAAAGAATACATAAATGTATAAATTGAATGTATTGAATACATAAATGTATAAATTAAAGAAGGTTGTATAATTGTTCAGGTGCCTCTCTCCATGGTAAACTCTATTTCTTGACCAACTATTTGCACTTAAAATTTCAATTTCCACTACCTAACTGGTTCAGAATTACTTTCCTCAGGCCACAGTCTGCTCATGAGAGGGTAGCTAAGACACGATTCATGACAACAAGGAGTCCCCAGATTGTTATTAAAGAAAGACACACCTCACATTACTTCATATAACCTTCTGCTTTATGATCTTTTTATTGTGATCAACCCCCTCCACAGTAATGACCAATTCTTATATTTACAATTTATGATTGTGTGATTAATGTGAAAGATGCTGATGTTGGCCACGACGACATGCGAGGTCAACCGGTGCCAAGTCAAAGCAATCAATAGTGTTCAGGAAACATGATGGGCTGGTCAAAAGGTGCGAAACCTTTAGCTTTCCTGGATGCATCATTAAATTCAGTAAATCCATACGCATCTGAATCAAGCAACTATTTCCACACGAGCATTTTTTTTGTCCTCTTTTTCCTCTTTACAATATTTAAGAAAAAACATAATGCTACCTGGTAAGTGCTATACAAGTGCTTCCATAATTGTGATAAAAGCACGGAGAGAAATAAATTCTGCAGGTGCTGAACAGAGAAGGATTTCAGAAAACATGTAAAGCGGTCACAGAATTTGAAACTAGCAATATTTGTCAAATCCACCAAAACCCAAGAGGGATTTCCAACAGCAAAAACATGTTATGGACTGACATAAAACAGCAGGACAGTGCGACTCAAGAAGTTATTGCACTGACCCCCCACTGAATTCTGCTGTTTTAAAGACCCAGGTACTTCACCTGGAAGGTCCTCCTAACTCCGTAGCCCAGGATCTATGTTGCTGTGGTCGGAAATAGCGACATAAGACGGTCAGTTTATTACAAACTTTACCTCTACGTTCCTTCGGTTACGCTTCCCAGTAGAGCAACATGGCCAAGGGCAGAAATTACCAGATGACGGTGCGTCATAACCTGAGCTGGGCTCTCAGCAGTAGGAAGGGTGGAAATGCCAAAGCCAAGGGAGCAGTAGGAGTCATGGTCATCCAAGCCCGGGCCGATGCTGCAAGAGCCTCATACCACTCCAGGGTAACTGTCTGACACTTGGCTGCACGAATCATTCCTGAGAGCAAAAGGTTTCTCCTCTGCCCAGCTGAGAAAAATCCAATAAATGACCTCAACCGGAGGGATCTGCGTAGGTCTGTGCGCACTGACAGTTGTCTCCTGATTGCAATCCCAAAGGCTTTCAACAGCATCCAGACAGATGGTGGAGGCCGAGGTCAGGGGTGTGGGAAGGTCATTAATGAGAATCCCCTGATCCTGCTTATTGGGCACGAACCCAGCAAGCAAATACTTCTCATGGGGAGAAGAATGAAGAATAACAGTGGCAGTGGGGCGGGGGGAGGGCAGTGGGTAGAAAAGTATGGAAGAGCGAAGAACTTGAGAGCTTGCTCTCCAAGGATTATCCCCAAAAGCCAGAATGTAGTCTGAGCAGCCCATCCCTGGAGTGACCCCCAGATGTAGGGAGAGCAGAGGAGGAGGAAGCAGACCAAGGATGAGGGGTGTGTGTGCCGGGTTGGGGGCAAGGGCAGGAGTGCCCACGCGGGGCCTCAGTCTCAGGGAGGGCAGGCCCACAGCCCCCTGTCTTCCGGGGCACTCCCTGCCCCCCTCCTCCTCCCCCACGTTTGCTCAGTTGACCCGAGGGCACATTATTTCCCTGGAGGTCCCTTTCATGGTCACCTCTCTAAGGTTCCTGTTCCCCTGAAGGTGCTTCTACTTTTAATTTCCACAGTGTAATTACTGGAACTATAGGTGAGTGTACGTTATGGCTGAAATGTTCACAGACTGTGTTCACCTGCTTGCTCCTAACTTTCCATTTGGTGCGGGAATCCCTGCTGGGCACAGTCAAGGGTGGTTTGTTTTCTTTTTGCTTTTTTTTTTTTTTTTTTTTGACACAAGAGAAGACAGTGCAATGTGTACTTGACAATTTTCCTACTTGTTACGGATTCTAGACCTTGTACAGCCCAGAAGAGCGCATTGAGGTGGAACCTGTGGTTTTGTTTGCTGCTTTGTTTCAGTTCAGCTCCACGAAAGAGCCACACCTGTGGCTCATGATCTATATGGAACAATTTTATTTTTTCAGTTAAACACATTGTGGATGCACCCACTATATTACCTGGTCGCTACAAAAATATATCTCATCTTTATTTGTTCCTGGTTTGTGAGGGAGTTGGATGACAAAGACAACGATAGATTTCGCCCTTTAAATATTTTATTCATGGTCATGTAGTCCCTTGTGACTCAATATATGTCTTATGAACTTGAAAATTTTGAGGTCGGTAGTTGTATTTGTGCTGTAATATGCAAGATTTAAGAAAAAATATTCCTCCTATTTTTTTAATTAAAAGTAAAAATATCTCCATTAAGCAAAAAGGCGTAAGTCTTAGAAAGCAGCTAGTTGTATCTCTGTAGACTTAAAAAGTCAAGAATGCCATAAGTGGGGGATAATGAAAGCTGACGTGGTAAGGCAATTCAACTAAAATAAAAAGCTATGTAGCTAATTTACAGGTTTGTTTTTTTTTAAAGAAAAACTGTATAAAACAAGGGAAGAAATAGGTAAATGCAAAAGTCAACAAAGAAATCAGTGCAATAGAAGCAGTAAACTATATTTGGTGCTATAGAAAATGACATCAGTAAGGTGGATAGATAGGGAATAGGGATAGATAGGTGGATAGGGAAAAAATAGAGATAATTTCGGGGATCCCTGGGTGGCGCAGCGGTTTAGCGCCTGCCTTTGGCCCAGGGCGCGATCCTGGAGACCCGGGATTGAGTCCCACGTCGGGCTCCCGGTTCATGGAGCCTGCTTCTCCCTCTGCCTGTGTCTCTGCCTCTCTCTCTCTCTCTCTCTCTCTCTCTGTGTGACTATCATAAATAAATAAATATTTAAAAAAATTAAAAACAAATAGAGATAATTTCCTAAAGTGAGTAAGGAAACAAGACATGAAAACAGTATCAGTAATAGAACAGAAAATGGCAATTCGAAAAGAAGACAAATGGTATTTTTAAAGGTCAAAATCCATAATCCGACCTGCAGTGGAGAAACACTTTCCTGAGCTTATGGGACCCAGGATTTCAGAAGAGCAAGGCTTTCGAGTGTGCGTATGTGGCCGTCGGAAGTGACCGTCCAGGCCTGGCTTCCAGGCTGCATAGTCCCCCGTGGCATGAGGCCCACACATGAGCCGCAACAGGAATATTTTGATCTGCTAATAATTCACGTTTTTGCGATGATGCTCAGGGGTAGAGCTGGCTGTTTGTGAGCCGGTGGTCTCCTTTCTTCTGTTTGTGTCCAATTCCGTCATCAGGTATGCAGATCATCGTAGGAGACAGTGTATCTGCCCGTCTTTTCGCACATTCTCAGCCACCTTCCCCAACGTTGGAATGACCTGTCACTTGGAACTGTGTTTGAGATTTCCCGTAAGGTACCATGGGGCTTATGCCTTTCCCAAGGGCGAATCTTTAAAGACCATTTCCATTTTTTTTCCCAAGCTTATGGCTCTAGACAGATTTCTCCTGTTTTCCAGGGTCTATTTTGGCGATCCATCGTTTTCTTCAAACTCGTTGCAGTCTAAAAATTTTTTGATAGGACGTTGTATACAGAGTTCTCTGGAAATGTGATTTTAATCTCCTCTGGACCTGCGGCCCTGACCTCTTTTTCTCGTTCCCCATACTCCCACTCTGGGCGGCCTCTCTTTACTTAGCTCCCGTGCGCACGTGCCACAGGCCTGTCTATCTTACTGATCTTTGCAAAGAACCAGCTTTTCTCCTTATTGGTCAGTTCTGCTGTTCTCATTTGCTTTTTTGCTACTCCATTAGTTTCGAATTTTAGCTTTAGCTCCTTTTCTTCCATCGTTTGGAATTGTAGTTCATTGTTCTCTCACTGTCTTTTTGAATTGAGGGTTTAGTTTATGTCTTTCTACTCTTCTTGTTTTGATTCAGTTGCTTTGATTCTTTAGTTTTATGTACTAGAAGAATATAGTATATAAAAGTATAGTTGCCCATGGAATGTGGGGAAAGGAGCACATGGTGATTCCACGCTGGGCTCCGGGCCTCAACTGCTTGATTTTCAATCCTAGCTCCACTACACATCTTGCATGTGAAGCTTGGTGCGCTAGTGCACCTCCCTGGGTCTCTAAGTGGGATTAATAACAGTACTAATCTCAGAGAGGTTTTAGGGGAGATTGGGGGGGCAAATATTTGAGAGTAACCGACATATTTAGAATAGCATCTGTACCCTGTCAAGTGCACAATAAATAGCAGATACTATTTCTAACATTGGCACGGTCATATAGACCCAGTTAATGATTCGCATTTTGTCCATAAACCCAGTTACTTAGACGCTATGAATTGGATTTTTTGATTTTTTTTTTTCCTGATCGAGGCATGTGCTGTCAGTTTTTTAAATCTCTGCCTTGTGATCCCTGGGTTGGACTTGCATGTCATCTACACTTCGAATGTTTCTGAATCTCCTCTTAAACACAGCCCCTTGGGGTGAACGTTGTATCGCACCTGCTTAAAAAGAATTTTTGCATTGGCTCATTTGGCTTTGAGGATCTGCTGAGGCAAAGGACCCACCGCTCACTTACCCTCTACCTCGCACACGTCACGCCAGTGGTACGAGGTAGGAGGCTTTAGAGAGCTGTGGCCTGGGGCCCCCCAGGGGCTCAGCAGTTGAGCGGCTGCCTTGGGCCCAGGTCGTGACCCCGGGTCCTGGGTTCGAGTCCCACATCGGGCTCCCTGCGTAGAGCCTGCTTCTCCCTCTGCCTGTGTCTCTACCTCTCTCTCTGCGTCTCTCATGAATAAATAAATGAAATATTTTTTAAAAAGCAAGCAAGCAAGCAAGCTGTGGCCTCCTCACCCCGCACTCTTGCTAGGCTTCAGCCTGCTTGAGGCATCGGCCACAGCAGTCACTTCCTGTCTGTGTCCCGGGTGAGGGTTACCTCTGCAGTATTACGTGTTGTCTGATTTTGGGGAATTAGTCATAGCTTCTAGGTCAGGGAGAGAGCCTGAGTCTGTGGGGCATTTCCTTGTTACTTGAATGTTATCTCGTTCCTAGAGATTTGGCCAAGAAGGGTGAGGATGAAGCATGTGTTCTGCTGTCTTAAGAGGGACGTGCACAATATGTATCCCTGAGATGCAACACTGTTAAATAGAAATGCAACGGCCAAGGGAAAAGCTCAAAGATTTGTCAGGTATGTGGCCTGAGAAGGAGAAAGAGGGATCCCTGGGTGGCGCAGCAGTTTAGCGCCTGCCTTTGGCCCAGGGCGCGATCCTGGAGACCCAGGATCGAATCCCGCGTCGGGCTCCCAGTGCATGGAGCCTGTTTCTCCCTCTGCCTGTGTCTCTGCCTCTCTCTCTCTCTCTCTCTCTGTGACTATCATAAAAAAAAAAAAAATAGAAGGAGAAAGAAAGGTTATTAATACTAAGCTCAGAAGAGAAGCTGAATTAGAAGCAGTAAAACACCGTGGGTGAGTTTTTACTTTCCCAGTGTTATTATACGTATTTTAACTATTGTGAAGGATATCAATTAGTACATTCAAAGGTACCAGACACATAAGAGGAAAATGTTCAAACTGTGAGGACAAGGTGACAGCAATGTCTATACTGACAGACTTCTCAGGGCCTAAGACATCAAGTTGGGTAAAAAATAGAATATAAAGTATCTGAGATAATGAGTCATAAAAGAGCTTTCATGTATACTTATTAAACTTTGATTTTTTTACGAAATTAATGATATATTTGCAAGCCTCCAATGCCTAATTATAAAAGTTGACCAAATATATTGCCACAGATGGTTAATGCATTTAAAAAGGCAAATCTTGCACAGCTGACAATATTGGGCCACAGTCAAAAATAAAACTTTGTATTAATTATAAATATTCAGCACCAGCCATTGCGGACAGATCTTATTCACTCCCTGTCTCCACAAATGCTAACTGATATCAAGTTCTGAAATACGAAATAAATAATTTACTCTATTATTACGATATTCTGTTTACTTGACTGCATGCGGGTTTTTTAATCAATCTGGCAAAAATTTTTGTTCCTTTATCTTTTTATTGAGCTATCATCTGTCACCCATGTATTTATTTAGAAGAATCAAGTAGTGTCTAATTTGCCGAAGCGTGATCCATGAACACTTTACTCGTTACCTGAGGAAGTGAATGTGGAAAACTTACTCTAGGATTTTCCACTGAGCCCAGTAGTATTTTTGTTTTGCTTAGAGTTCATCCCCGTGCGTGTCTGTCTTCCTGTTCTGGATCTCTGAAACCACAGTTACTGGTGAGATATGTTGTGTTGTTCTTAGAGAGAGGTGGTCAGGGTGTCAGAGGGAGAGGGAAAGGTCTCGAGCAAGCCTCATACCCAGCATGGAGCCCAAGGTGGGGGCTCCATCTTATGGTCCTGAGGACCTAACCTGAGCCAGAATGCTTCCCCAGGTGTTCCCGCCAGTGGGTTTTTATTTTTAATTTTTATTTTTAAAATTTTTATTTATTCATAAGAGACACAGGCAGAGGGAGAAGCAGGCTCCCTGTGGGGAGCCCGAAGCGGGACTTGATCCCAGGACCTGGGGTCATGTGCTGGGCAGAAAGCAGGTGCTTCACCGCTGAGCCCCATGGATGGCCTGGGTTTTAAATCCTATTTACCAGCTCCCCTTGAGCACGTGCTCCCTATCACTATCACTGTCACCTGTTGCACCTGCTATTTGAAAGTGTTCCCCCACATATGCAGCATAGTCATTGCAGCAGGTGATCCATGTTTCCCGGACCCCAGGCCAGGGCAGCCCTCTGCGATTTGCCCAGGAATGAGGCAGCCCAGCAGGCACAGCACCTAGACACAGACCCCAGAGTCAGGATGAGGGACTGAAGTGGGTGCTGCTCCCTGACTGTGCGTACTTGGGAGAGTCGCCAACACACATGGAGATCCGGAATTCCAGCATAAGTCGCAGAGTGTACCACCATCTTCCTGGTGATACAGTGCACAGGCTGCACAAATTAATTTGCATGAGATCCCTAGCGTGTAAGTGAGCTGGGTATAATAAAATTCAATAAAAAATATAGCTAATATTGCCGTTACATTTAGCACTCAGGAGTAAGAGCAGATGCACATATTTTCTGGGTAAGACTATACTCACAGACTCATGTATGATGGAATGAGTACATCAATGTACCTTTTACAGTGATTCCTATTCTTTTACACAGAGGGGAAAAACAGAGACCTGTGGTTTTTGATTCATAACTGAATCCTCGTAGTCCGAATACGTCCTCCCACTTATTCTCCTTTCTTTTTTCTTGAACATTTGTAATCAGAACATTTCCCATCTCCTCTTTCTTAGCTCAGGCTCTGTTTCTGAAAAAGAAGAGGCAAAAGAAAGCTCTCCTAGTGCCGTTCCCCTCCTCAGGTACATCTGTATGTGATGAACTTCCATGTGGGTGTTGGTGTGTGGAGGTGTGTTTCCACGTGTGTGCGTGTGCAAAAATACCAGGGTCAACTCTGAGACTTCCTAGATGTGAGGTGTGCTCCATGGATGAAAGTCCCTGGACACGTGAATAGGACCTCTCCTTACTAAACAAGTATTTTCAAACCAAATTATCACTTTATTGTTAACAACTAAACCATCTGCACATAAGGAGCAGTGTTTGTTGATTTGTTTTATAGAAATTGTCCACTTTGTTAAGAAAAAAAATTGACTCCCTTAGTGAATGCATTGGTATCAGACTCATTCTCTGTGGAAGCTGATGCGGACTGGTTAATGGTTGGCATGGACATAGCAATATTTCTTTTTCAGGAGTAGAATCGGTCCTGGTTCATGTCCATTGCACTTGCTAATGCTCTAATTGTCACCCAGGTGAGACATTTTCACCCATTGTTTTCCATAAGTGCAACCGTTTGTTGGGTTTTCAAGACAGAGATTTAAAGAAAATGAAAATGATATTATATTTTGTACTCACTAAATACTTTTAAAATACAGGAAAAATATAGGACTAAAAACTGATAATATAATAAGGCAAAAAATGAAAGTCTTCTTGGGAAATAATATGGGATAATTTATTTTTATTTATTTATTTTTTTTTGTCACAGTTAACCAAAATGGGTTCACGGAAACATAGTCGATTTGTTGTATTGTCCACCAGGGTTCAGTTAGGGCTGCAGAACCTCCGAGAGTTAAGAGATGGCTGTTCTTTCTGGGGCCGGTGCTAGAGTTTGGAGTCTACAAGGTATGGGGTTAGGAAAAGAAAACAGAAAGTGGGGACCACGAGGAATGTAGAGACAAGCTGGCACCGTGAGGCTGAAGGGCAGGCACAAGGGTGGCCTGAAAACCCCTTTTGCCTCTGACTCCCTTCAAGTCTGCAGCTTTGATGGTGCTAATGGGGGGCTCTGCTGTGGGAGAAGCCTGGCCCTGCCTCTCGCACAAACCTACCCCCACCCCATCTGGAATGGGATGAAGCTGAAAGAGAATACCTGGCCAGGCTGGTAGGCCTAGCGTCTTCATTTTCTAGAAGTGCTTTAGCAAAGTGCTGCAAACTAGGTGGCTTGCGACGACAGAAATGTATCATCTCACAGACTACAGGCCCCGAGTTCAAAATCAAGGCGTCAGCAGGTCATGCTTTCAGGGGTCCTCCAGGAGAGTGGTGTTTTCATGTTCCTCCTGGCTTCCCTGGGGTTCCTTGGCCTGTAGCTGTATCACTGCAATCTGTGTCCATGTCCATCTGTCCTCGGGCCTTATGAGGACATCAGGTTATTGAATAGAACCCATGCTAATCCAGTGTACGTCGTCATCCTAATTCGAATTTATGGGCAAAGACCCTGTTTGCAAATAGGTCAGTCCACTCATCTCTGTTTGGGGGACACCATCCCCCCCCCCTCCCGCATACCTGGCCTCTTCCCCACACTGAACAGGTAAAATAGCAAATGAACCAATGACAGTGGGGGAAGTGCCTCCAACCTCCTGAGCACAGAGAGAGAGGACAGATTCGCCCATTGTTTTCCATCCAAATCTTATGTAAAATGTAAATGTTGGCAGGGGCCAGCCCAACTCAAAGTTGTGGGCACTGTCTCCACTGATTCGTAGTCCCGCCTCTGCCATCTATCAGTGGCATCTATATGGTCGGGGGTGCAAATCGACTGGACAGCTTTCCATTTGAATTGCTTATTTTCCATCAAGCTCTAAAAAGCTCCTTGATAATTCCTGGGGGGGCGGGTAGTAGTCTTGGATCCTTTACTCTGAAGGATGATCTTTAGGAATCTCAGTGTAATATGGAGCATGTCCTTTTGGAATCCCCGCTTTGGAAGACCCAACACATTGACTTCTGTTTCTCTGACACTCAAGGCCACTAAAACAGGATTTGTGCCTATCTGTGATCGGGAACTACCTTTAGGGCAAATGTGACCTCAGGATTCTACTCATCTCTCCAGGTTCCTGATTCCCTTAAATAAATCGATTTGGATTTATTATGGTTAAATGGACTCTTTTATGGTTAAACCCCTTTGGATTTATTTAAGGGAATCTTTTATAGTTAAATGGATCCTTTCTGGTTAAAATGATTTTAAAATACCTGTATCTAACTACTTTGATATTTTCAACAGAACAACTCCTCCCACTGATATAGCCCACCATTTTTGTAAAAATAGAAGTCACAACCTTTTTTTTTTAAAAAAAAGTAGATGCCACGATTTTAATGTTTATATGAATATATACATATAAAAATTCTAATGATGCTTTAGTAAAGAAGTAAAAGATCAGCTCAGCAATCCATTAAAATGAGTAAAGGATGTGAATGGGAAATTCACTCAAGAAATCACAAAAGGCTCATAAACGTATAAAAGGAAAAGCATAGACAATTAGCAAGCATCGCGAGCCTCATCTGGACTTGAAGCAGGACACAGAGGAGAAACCCAGAGCCAGACCCTCTGCTCAATGATGTCTTCCTGAGAGGATATTTAAGCTGCTTTTTAGCATTTTTATCCTAAGAACACCATATTCAACTCATAAATTAATGATTTAAGTGCCACATGTTTAAAACATTACATTCTTACTTCCCTGTTTCTCCATGTGTCTTTTCCTCGGAGAATCTTGCTCACACAGCACTCAGAACTGCATCCTTCAGGCCATTTCACAGCCACCTCATTTTGCATTTGCGTTTCCAGAAGTAAGATGTTAAAGCACAATCCATATACACTCGTATTTTTAAATGATCATCAATAACTTGTTTCTAGAAAATAATCTATGTGACTTAACAGCTTATATAACCAGTAATGGAAAAATTACCAAATAGCCAGGGGAAGATTTTAATTTCTCTTCCTGGAAAATATAGAAAGGGATTAAACTGATTTATGAACTAGATTAATATATTTGGGTGCAGTTCAAGGCCAATTGTTACACTGACTTTCATATAGCAATTCAAGATGCGAGCAAAGGATTTCTAAGGCTTTTCTCAATGTGCTTTTTCAAAACAAAATCAACTGCAAAAGGGAGATACACAATTCAAACATCATATACTTTAAACAATAGCCTACCCAAGTTTTCTTACCTGGGGCTGCCACATTTTGGGGTCGACCATTAGTCCCATCATTCATACATCACTAATGCTAATCTCACTTCAAAGAGAATGGAGAGAAATTCCAGTAAAGGAATGGTGACTTGTTTTACTTTTAACTCTTTTACTTCATTTTTTTAAAAAAAGACTTTGATTTTGCACTGTGTGTCCATTAACACATCTGCAATCAAGAAAAAAATCAATTATCACTTTTTTATTCTAATCACTCAGGGGGAGGAAATCTTTCTCTCTCTGCATCTTTCTCCACTTATAAAACAGAGTTTCTACCAAATCTCACAAATTCTTAGAATTAAAATTCGAAGCCACCAAAATGTAATGATTTAAATGAAGCAGAATCCATATTCAGTTGTTTATGACTTCTGTCCCACGTCTTCTTAACAGCTATTAATAATCACCAACTATACGGTACCTTCTCTCA
Organism: Canis aureus; assembly: GCF_053574225.1. Classification (NCBI taxonomy): domain Eukaryota; kingdom Metazoa; phylum Chordata; class Mammalia; order Carnivora; family Canidae; genus Canis; species Canis aureus. Next base: position 16,510,088 of record NC_135621.1, on the reverse strand, counting down.
GTCACCCATTATTTTCATTCCCCTTCACTCTCAGACACACTAATTAAATTCCTTGGGTGGCAAAGACTCCAGTGAATCATGTTAGTGGAGAGTTGGATGCTCATTTAACCACTTTTTTTGCCTTTGATTGGAAATTCCAAAATACATGCAAAGGCAGCCATATGTCAATAAGTTGATGTGACCAATCAGCTTTCTGTGATATTTAATTTCTGGAAACATCTTAGAAAGGAACCCCATAAATTGTGGGGTTATTTCTGTTGTTGTTCCTGTGGATATTAATTTCTACTGATGAATTTATGTTTTTAGCTAATGGGATTAAAGCAGAAGTCCCTGAAATACGTGAAGTGTACAGGTCAAAAAGTTGTCCTGATTTTACTCAAGCAATTATTTTCACCAGAGAATGGTTATGGATTAAAATTATCTCAGCAGTACATCTTCTGAGTACAAAAAATATAATAATGCTTGATAGTATGCATTCTAACAATAGGCATTCTTGCTACACCCCTATCACCCTGCAGGGCAGAAAAACAACCTAAAAGAGAGGGCTCAGGAAAAAAGGGACATCTCCTGATAAATTACACGAGAAAAAAAAAAAAGGCTCAACATCGGGTCTGTCTCTGTGACTCGTTCTGAGAAGTTGAGATTTTTTTTTCTTTACAAAAGCCAATCAGAACGCTTCTCTTCACCTCTGATTTCCAGATTTGAGCCCATCCTTGAAACTAATTCCTACTGAGAAGAGTGAATTAGATTGAATATTTCAAGTAGAGTAGCTGTTGGAGAGGCCATTGCTGGGAGCACCACCACACATGCAAGGACCTGACCTTAACCCTAAAGGACAGTGACCCTTTACTTCTGAAGACAAACCAACACCATCGCCGTAGTGGGGGGGCCTGGGTAACTCGAGTCCGGTCTACCAGAAGATCGAGTCTGAGGTGGGGGCCTCCCTTGGCTGGGGAGCAACAGCCATTGCATGACCCTTTTCTGAAACAACTTTCACCCCCGGTGTGCTGTTCCAGCAGTCTAGGACACTCTTCCCCCAACTCCTTGTAATTCTTGATTCTTAATAGTCTGGGTGGAGGCCTAAATGACATCCTCCTCAGAGATCTATGTGGAGGTCTCCCTCCTGCCTCAAAATTCCCGCAAACCACCTTTTTTGATTTCCTTCATAACGCTTACTGTACATTTTGAATCGTGTATTCATTTGATCACCTTTTTATTTTTATTTTTATGTTTTGATCTCCTTTTTAGTATTTATTTTCCCAAGTGGATTCCAGGTTCCACGGGAGCAGAAACTGTATCCATTTTGCTAACTGCTATAGAATAACCCATACCACTGTGTGTAGCACACAGGTAGGCAGTAGCTAAACATGTGTTGAAAGAAAACAATATAAAAAATAAAAATAGGGACACCTGGGTGTACACCTGGGTGGCTCAGCAGCTGAGCACCTGCCCCTGTCTCAGGGCATGATCTGCAGTCTCAGGATCGAGTCCCACGTCAGGCTCCCTGCCTGGAGCTTGCTTTTCCCTCTGCCTGTGTCTCTGCCTCTCTCTGTGTCTCTCATGAATAAATAAATGAAATCTTAAAAGAAAGTTGAGGGGTGCTTGGGTGGCTCCATCAGTTAAGCATTTGCCTTGGGCTCAGGTCACCATCCCAGGGTCCTGGGACCAGGCTCAGTGGGGCATCTGCCTCTCCGTCTCCATCTCCTCCTCCTGCCCATGCTCTCTCTCTCTCTCTCTCTCTCTCTCTCATAAATAAATAAAATCTTTAAATATAGATATATATATCTCAGAGTCAAGAGTGTCCAATGAAGGACATGTAAACTAAGTATAATCTTATCTCCAGCCGATGATACCTTTTCCTTTTCCCCACTTCCATACTTGTGGGTCATTTGCCTTCCCTATGGTTACTCAGGATCGTCCACACTTCTGACATGAATTGGGATTATTACAGCAGGATCCCCAGGAAGAATGAAGGGTCACTGCTCAGCTTTTGCCTCCAAACTCGGGTTGTCAAACCTTCAGTGGTTTTGAAAGCTCAATCTTTAAATCTTTAAATCTTTATCTTTAAATCTAAATCTTTAAAGTGTTGTATCTCAGTGAATTTCTATGTACAGCATAGAAAGAATAGTCAAACAGTAACTACTCAGCACTCAGCACCCAGCAGATAAGCAGGAGGTCATCAGGGTGACCGCAGCCCCCTGGACACTCCCCACTGGGCCCAGCCCAGGAGCTGAGCTCTCCTGCACCTCAGTGGCTGCAGGAATCACCCATGTGCATTTTCTGCTTAGGACTATACTCACAGGGCCTACAATTGTGGTATGAACTGCAGGCGGTGAAGCGCCAGTCGCCTACCTGATCCCGGCTCCTTCATCCTTCGCTGTGAGGCCGAGCCTGGATCCACACTCCCTGGGTTCCCCATGTCCCCACCTCCCTGCAGGGCACCTCCTGGGGGCTCCTCATTCCCCAGGCTTCCCACGCAGGGAAATAACCTGTGCAATAGGCCGTTTACACTCGGGATTCAATCCAGGAGCCACGTCCTCATTTCAGGATAACCTCTTGTTTGCCTAGGGCCTCTGCTGAGGGCAGTACCCTGGGAGCTGAGTAGGCCTCTGCTGGACAGCAGTACCCTGGGAGCTCAGTAGATCTGTGCTGAAGGGCAGTACCCCAGGAGCTGAGTAGGCCTCTGCTGGACAGTAGTACCCTGGGAGCTCAGTAGACCTGTGCTGAGGGCAGTACCCCGGGAGCTGAGTAGGCCTCTGCTGGACAACAGTACCCTAGGAGCTGAGTAGGCCTCTGCTGGATGATAGTACCCTGGGAGCTCAGTAGACCTGTGCTGAGGGCAGTAGTCCAGGAGCTGAGTAGCCTGTGCTGGATGGCAGTACCCTAGGAGCAGAGTAGGCCTGTGCTGGATGACAGTACCCAGGGAGCTCAGTAGACCTGTGCTGAGGGCAGTACCCCGGGAGCTGAGTAGGCCTCTACTGGATGACAGTACCCTGAGAGCTCAGTAGACCTGTACTGAAGGGCAGTACCCTGGGAGCAGAGTAGCCTGTGCTGGATGGCAGTACCCTAGGAGCTGAGTAAGCCTGTGCTGGACGACAGTACCCCGGGAGCTGAGTAGGCCTGTGCTGAAGGGCAGTACCTTGGGAGCTGACTAGACCTCTGCTGGACAGCAGTTCCCCTGGAGCTAAGTAGGCCTCTGCTGTTCGGCAGTACCTCAGGAGCTCAGTAGGCCTCTGCTGACGGGAAGGACCCTGGGAGCTCAGTAGGCCTCTACTCTATGGCAGTACCCCGGGAGCTGAATAGGCCTCTGCTGTACGGCAGTACCCCGGGAGCTCAGTAGGCCTCTGCTGGACAGCAGTACCCCGGGAGCTCAGTAGGCCTCTGCTGTTCGGCAGTACCTTGGGAGCTCAGTAGGCCTCTGCTGCACAGCCAGCAGGGCACGGGAACCTTGAGCACAGGACCTCGGGAAGAGGGACTCTGGGTGCAGGGGCCCAGGGGACAGGAAGGAATAGAAGCCGTGTGAGCACCGTGTCCCCGCCGCAGGGGCTCTGTCTGCTGCCATGTCCCCCGGGTCAGGCCAGCACCACCTGGGAAGGTGACAGGTGACAGGTGTGTTACTCTGTGGGGCGGGACACAGGGTGCCGACGTTCCACAGGGTGAATTTTCAAACCCTTGGCAGAGTCTTTGCGTAAGCCAGTGCACTCTCTGCCTGACTTTCATTACCCACAGGAAATAAGGGACCAGCAACCGGGTTTGGAGATGCAGGTTGGAGCAATGAGGTCATTCTGATTGCACTTCTGGGTGTCACTTCCTCTGGGTGACAGTCACAGGAATGCGGACTGACTTCAGGATTCGGGTCGGAGAGGATCTGGTTCCGCCCCACGTCTACAGTAACCAACGCCCTGGGCTCCAGTTCGTGCTGCCTTTGGGATGTCTAGCTCCTCGCCACAAGTAGTCCCTGACCTCTGAGGGTCACACGGGGTCACGCACAGGGACACTGCCCGGTGCCCTCCCCCCGGGCTCCCTGGGGCCTACACTGAGGGTCCCACAGGTCACCCACATGGATACCACCCAGTGTCTTCCCCCTGGGTTCCCTGGGGTCTACACTGAGGGTCACATGGGGCCACCCACATGGACACCGCTTGGTGTCCTCCCCCTAGGCTCCCTGGGGTCTACACTGAGGGTCACACGGGGTCACCCACATGAATGCCTCCCGGTGCCATCCCCCTGGGCTCCCTGGGGTCTATACTTGGCCTTCGTGCAGCCTGTCCGCAGCCCATGGCCCTCCCTCACCCCAAGGTCATACCTTGGCAGGTCAGCCAGGCCCCTTTGTCCTCGTCACCTTCCTCTTCATTATCAGGAGGAAACAGTGGCGAGTCCCTGGAGCAAGGAGCACCTCGTCACCCGGGGCCTATACGCTGCTGTGACCCCTTTTTGTTAATCACGTTTATGTCCACGGCCGGGCTCACCCTTCCCCACATCCTGTGGTCGCTCTCTGGCAGGTGCCCGCATCCTAGGGTCACCTCCCTGAGTGCCTGTGCCCCGCGATGCAACTTTCCTCCCTGCCCCGTGCGAGACAACTGCTGACTACTGACTTGCTGCCACAGCTGCCCGCCACTGTCCCTGCCATGTTGGCTTTGTCATCATCGTCTCGTTTAATTTTTACAAATCATCTCCGATTCTCAGGGATTGATATAAAAATGAATAAAAGTCATCCTGGTACAGGATCCGGATCCGGTCGGTGCCGGGGGGCTCCCTGGGCCTCACCCCTGCACAGTGCTCCCTAACCTCGCAGTGGAGGGAGGACCGAGCACGCGACTCGGTGGCCTGTCCCGTGTGTTGCTATGCACACTGCACACCGCACCTGCACTCCGCCGTGGCATCAGGGCGTCTCACCCAGCTCCACCCAGTCGAGTCAGAACACACATATTGGTGATCAACAGTGTTGACGGTGTTAGTGACGTTTTTATGAACATGGTAAAGATCAGGACACAGGAAACGAGGAAGAACCAGAAACTTGTCCAGAGCCACACAGCTAGTACATGCTGGAGGCGAAAGTGAGATCGAGGCCTTTAGGGCTGCGGCAGATACAGGGTGTCTAGCCTCCTCCCCCACCCCGTGGCCCCTCAGTCCCCAGGCAGCCCCTTGCTCCTTCCATCCACTTGGTTGTACCCAAGAGGCACTTAGTAGAAAGCGGTTCTTGTCTGAGAGGAGATGGCTTCCCCGTGGAAGCTCTCCTCTGCTGATCGACCCGGTGGCGTGGCCAGCGGACCTTGCTGACTTAGACACTACCTGTATGCACCACTACCTTCACGGGGCCAGCAAACATTTATTGAGCACCGACCGCACTCAGTACCCAGAGTCAAGGGGGAAGTTGAGCGACATTGCGTACATTTCTTTACAGATTATCTCATGATAAAATATCTTGGAAAATATTCCAAACTAATCAAAGATGCTTCATCCCAGAACCCAGTGGGAGCAGACATCCGTAATACTGACAGCAATTCTCATGGACGAGGGTTCCTTCTTCGTGTTTCATTTCGCTGCTCTCTGTCTTTTCCTACATCTGTGTAATGTACTTGAGAGACTCGGGGTTTGCTTCCTGCGCCCAGACAAGTATGACTAGACCAACGTGGATGTTGTTGTTGTTGGTTTCTGTCTAAAACAAAAGAAAATCACCTGTTTTAATATGGAATTCTTCTACATCCATGGAGTCAGAATATGTTTTATGACATTTTTGGAGAAAAAGTGCAGAAGGAAGAAGAGTATGGCTTAGCACCTATTTCAGGAGATTTGTTGTGGCTGTTTTTTTAAAATTTAAAAATTTTTTAAAGGTTTTATTTATTTATTCATGAGAGACACACAGAGAGAGAGAGAGAGAGAGAGGCGGAGACACAGGCAGGAGGAGAAGCAGGCTCCATGCAGGGAGACTGACGTGGGACTCGACCCCGAGTCTCCAGGATCAGGCCCTGGGCTGAAGGCGGTGCTAAACCACTGAGCCACCCGGGCTGCCCATGGTAGTTTTTTTTTTTTTTAATTGAACACCAGTGACCAAATATATATATATATATAATATATATATAATTATATTAATTATATATATAATTTAAATTTGGGGATCCCTGGGTGACTCAGTGGTTTAGCACCTGCCTTTGGTCCAGGGTGTGATCCTGAAGTCCCAGGATCGAGTCCCACGTCGGGCTCCCTGCATGGAGCCTGCTTCTCCCTCGGCCTGTCTCTTCCTCTCTCTCTCTCTCTCTCTTTCTCATGAATGAATAAATAAATAAATCTTTTTAAAAATTTTAAATTTAAAAAATGATATGAAATTTCAAGATATAAGTAGTGATGAGGCTGTAGTTTGTAGTATTAATGTCTTAATGTAACAGAACATATATAAACACGTGAATTGCCTAAGTAGATACTTTATATTACTCTGTCTTATTTTCTGTGTTTAAAAATACAAAAAAAAAAAAAAAAAAAAAGATCAACTTCGAAGATGTGAAGCCTGATAGGAAGCACAGAGGAGCGATGGTTGGTCTCTGGGGGTGAAGCCCTGTTCCCATGTGTGTGAAACGTGTCCGTAGAAGCTCAGTCTACCAAAGAAGCAGTGAATAGGTCTTGCTGAAAAGTTCCTCGGGCATAGCATTCAAAATCATAGACACTTTTTCTCCAATATCATTATTCTTGCCCGGAACTCGAATAGGCAGCTTTCAGACCTGCTGCTTTTTTCCAAATTCTAATAAATAAACGCCATCCTTATTCATGAGAATCTGTTCTAATTTAGGAGCCCCACCTTTGCACGCACCTTTCCCATGCAGGCCTCAGGGGAAGGTAATTAAATTTAATAGCCTCTATGAGTCCTAAACAAAGACATACAATCAATACAATGATGATGATAAAATTCAGGTATTTTTAGAAACCGATTCTTTTGTAAATTCAAGTGCAAGCTCCTATTTGTGGCACTCCGTTCTGGAGGTCTAAGGGTACTTTGTCATCGGAATGATATTTTTTTCCCCTATTTTTGGAATTTTAATAAGTGATTATTTATTCACTGTTCTTCTCTCAGCCCCTGGAATAAGATACTATGGTAGCGAATATATATCCTCTGTGGTTATCGCGCTAAACTCAAAACTGATTTCATTATTTGTTCCCGTAAGCAACGCGAGGGTCCTCTTGTAACTACCCAAGAATCTGAAACAATAGAGGTGGTCACCCAGGGGGAGGCCGGTGCTTGTAAATAGTCCACATATTTTGCAAACGCACCAATCCGAAGCATTTTTAAGTTCTCAGTTTTTACAATCAGTACAAGAGGCAGACATACAGCTTCCAGAAAAGGCTGACATTTAAGGACAAATAAACACAAAACAATAAACAGATAAACGCAAACTGAAGCTCCACTGATACTCCCATTTTTTGACTCACACTGGCTGAGATTAAAAATCGTAAAATGATGTGTCTTGACACCTTTTCTTTGAAGCAGGCTTTCCCATGTGCTGCCCATGAGGATGTAAATGGGTCAATCCCGGTTGGAGGGCGGCTGCAGACATCTGTTAAGTTTGGCCAGGCATGAAATTTCTAGGAATCAGTCGATGCACGGATGTGTCCGAAGATGTACGTACAGTCATACGCTGTTTGTAGTGATTAAGAAAAAATTAAAAAGGCAACAGCCTCAAATATCTCTATCACTAGGGACTGATTAAATTATGGAATACTATGCAGCTCTTCAGTTTCGTGTGCTAATACAGAATAAGCAATGGGGGGAGTGTTGAGTGATTAAAGAAAAGGGCAAAAGAGTGTGTCTTTGAAAGCCTCCCCCTGTGTCAAACGTCTAAACAAAAATATGAAGGGATACACAGGATATTTCAGAAACTGGAGGGGGGAAAACCGTTGCTCTGGGGAAAGTAATTGGCTTGGGGAAAAAGATGGGAGGAAATGAGGAAATCTTACTTTTCAGCGTATGTGAGCATTTATAACCCGCACGCGTGAACATAGTTAAGAAAATAGTAACTTGGGAAACTCCAGTTGAACCGTGATATGGGAATTATAGACCAGACTATTCGATGATTGCTTTCTAGAAGAAACAAATATTGATATGTTGTGAGGCTTGAGGTTTATATTCAATATGAATCAATTTTACGCTGTTTCAGGAAATGTATGCTGCTAATGAGCCTAAATAATTGGAAAATGTGGCTCTTGCTATCCTCTACCCCTATTCCTGTCCTTTATATGGATTCTAATATTTGATTTTAGATAATGATGCTTCTCCTGAAATTAATCTTGTGCCTTTAATTATTCAAGTATCCTGCCTTGCTGAAATCATTCTAATTATGTTCATTGCTCAACCGTATTAGTAAAAATCACACTTAAGTTCAAAAATAATTTAAATGGGGCCCTAAATATTCCTACAAGCATTTAGCTGTTTTTATATTTTCACCTCTTGAGATAAGAAAATAAAAGTAAAACAGGATTTAATGTGGCCAGTATTAAATGATTCTGTGTTTTTATCGCTAATGCAATACCACAGAAGGTAGATTAAAATTAGCTTTGTCTCTCTTTGTTGATTTGTCAAATCCCACCTCTCGTATTACCTCCTCATTTACACTTTTAAAAATTTTATGATGCTCATATTCTTTTATTATCTGTTAGGTTAATCAGCGGACAGGCTTTTATGTACGTTTTCTAGTGCGTTGCCCTTGAGAAATAGAAATTATCATTCATCGTGAATAAATAAATACCATGTAGGTCTGCAATAGTGCATTTCCGACGACAGGCACTGCCACCTAAGACGGCCTGTCTGCTGGATTACGCTGCGTATTTCTTGAAATACATGCTGCGCATATAGATATGCAGCAAACTATGGGGTATTGCTGCAAATACCATGTGGCATTCGGAAGACTAAAACCATTATAAATAATCTCCTGAATTACTTAATAAATAAGGTCGAGACTGTAATCCTCGTATTTAACGTGGCTTTGGGTGGGAGGCAAGGGCCCAGGCTAGCCTGAGAAGTAAGAATCAGAAACAGGAGCAATACGTGCACTCCTTTCAGGAGTGAGTCTTGAGATTTTTGATTTAGGTTGGATAAATTAAATTACTTTGGCCTGGGCTGCGTCTCCCCCACACGGCTGTGGTATTCCCCAGACGTTCTTCTCCGCCACCGTATGTGTGATTGCCACGAAGGCATCCAGAGCCTCCGAGGCCCGGCTCTCCCTTGGTCAGCATGTACCACTTTTTTTTTCTCCCTTTAAAAATGCTTTTATTTATGAAATACCTACTTAAGGGCAGCCCGGCGGGGGGCTCAGCGGTTTAGCTCCTTGCCTTTGGCTCAAGGCCTGACCTTGGAGTCCCAGGATCGAGTCCTGCGTCAGGCTCCATGCATGGGGCCTGCTTCTCCCTCTGCCTGGGTCTCTGCCTCTCTCTCTGAGTCTCTCATGAATAAATAAATAAATAAATAAATAAATAAATAAATATTAAAAAATAAAATAAAATACCTACTTAAACATAAACATCTCTAAATATGAACAACACGATTCACAGGAGACCCCCTTTGCTGCCTTCTGACCGACCCGCAGAGCCAGGGGGTCCACAGGTATCTCCCGATTCATCGGGATTTTAAGGCCAAAGGTGCACCAGGAAGGAGCAGAGACTATAGTGCGCTCTTAATTCCCTCAAGACAAAATTCATGGTTTTCTATTCCAAGGCCGACTTCGTATCTGGGGCAGAACTTAAGAAGGAGAAGCGTCCAGCTTAAAGATGAAGCCTCGTGGAGATTTCTGCTTGTGGCCGTTCGAAAGTTCTTGACCATGAATTTTCTGGAACGAGCACATGGGGAAGAAAAAAAAAAGTTCTGCATTCTAAAGCCTCTCTCAGTGGGGAAATGCACTGTCTGCTGTGGCCTTCGGAGGTACCGGGAGAGCCTTGCTTGGTGCAGTACTGGTGCCAAGCGGCGGTGGCACAGAGGCGACGGCCCGTCGGTGTGTCCACAGCCCGGGTGGAGGCGCACGGTGACCCCCAAGGGCTCTTTCAGGCCTGGAAATGTGTCCCCTGCTCTCTGCAGATGCCCCCTCGAGCTCCATCCCACCGTGGAGTCTGGGCCTGGGCCCTGAGGGACCTCCGGGAGGCTCGGAGCCCTGGGCCCAGCAGGGAGGCCGGGTCTCCAGCGGGGCGGACAGGGTGGCCTCCGACTGTGACAAGGCCAGCCTGGGAGGAAGCCTGGCCCGAGGGCAGCCCGGTCCTGCAGCCGTGCTCACAGTCGGGACCCCGGGGCCCCCCCAGCTGCAGGTGCATCGCCTTCCATCGGGAGCGGAGGGCCTCAGCCACGGGCATGGGCCCCCCAGCCCTTGGCTCACCCCGGGGCCGCCACTTAGGGACCTGCCCACTGGCACGGTGCCTACCGGGAGAGCCGGCTCCCTGAGGGGGCCCCACCGTGGACTTGACACTGTTGCAGGCGACACCATTGGCTGTGGGGCCACAGGCCTAGCCCCTAAATCCGGGGAGCATGACTCTGGGGCTTTTCTCATCCTGGGGAGCTGGAGCTCCTCACTGAGAAGCCTCCCCACCTGAGGATCCCCGGGGACGCCGTCACGGAGGAGGTCCCGGGGCCCAGTCTGGGCACACGACCCGGGCCGGGTTGGAGCAGCAGAGCTGGTGCCCTGCCCCGGAGCCCGCCGGGGGGTCACGGCCCAGCCAGCAGAGCAGGGCGCAGCAACTGCGCCCTCGGACCGGCTCAGGGCCCCGTCGGGTCCACTCTGCAGCGGGCCTCCTGCCCCTTTCCTTCCCACGGGCATTGGCCCAGGTGTGAGTCCTGCCCCTGTCTGTCGTCAGGTGTCACACGAGGCGTCATGACAGGCTGTCCCATGCGGCTCAAAACTGGGAGGGCTCGCCTGGGTGGTGGAGGCCGCGCACACCCCGAGGTCACCGGGCCCAGGGACGGCCGTGCGGGCGGAGCGGGAGGGCACCCGACAGCTAGGGTCGCCCGCGGGAGGCTTCCAAAACTCAGCTGGGGGCAAAGGTGCAAGGAAGCTGCCCCCTGACAAGTCCTGGGCCCGCGACGCCGCTGCTCTCCATCGCCCCCCGACAGGCGTACATGGGTTCCTGACCCGAGCTGTACGTCCTTTTGGGAAGCAGACCGAGCTGGGCGTGCTCCTGGCCGTGGGTCCCCCAGAATGTTTGGCCACCAGGCCTGTAGGCAGAGGAGCCGCAGCAGGTGCCTGGAAACTCAGGGCAGCAGGGCCAGGGGCCTTCGGGGGTACCGAGCCGCGGGGTACCGAGGAGCAGCCCCCCCAGGGACACGACGCTGACAGATGCCCCCGGAGGGCCGGCCCCGACGAGGCCTCCTACCTGCGTGCGGGCCAGCTCGCCCACGGAACTCAGCGGGGGCCCTCGGCCTGCAGCACCGCCGCGGGGGACTGTCCCCGGCTGCAGGGACAGCGGCCCTTCCCCAGCCAGTCCGGGGTCCCGCGGCCCTTGCTGACGGGAACCCCTGGCCGCCAGGGCCCAACAGTGGCCGCGTGGTCCCAGGGGTGGCACGGCCCATCTGGGTGATCCTGGGGCTCCCTGCGTGCACCAGTGACAGCCAGCTCTTTCCCACCCTCGACTTCCTACTCGAGACGTGTAACTTGCAGATGTTTGGCCCAACACACGGGTGCAAATGCTCCAGAGTCACATCAGCGCCACTGCCCCAGACGGAAAGGAAGGACTTGGGGCTCAGCGTGTCCGTCAGCGCCTGGGTAGGGCTGGGATGGAAGGTGCTCCGGGAGGGGTGGCGGGCTTCGGAGCTCCCATCAACTCCCTCGCAGATGCCCTTGGGCCCAGTCCCCCCCACCTGGCCTCCCGTCCTTGGGCTCATTCCCCCCGACCTGGCCTCCCACCCTTGGGCCCAGTCCCCGCACCTGGCTTCCCAGCTTTGTGCCCAGTCCCCCCCTACCTGGCCTCCCGCCCTTGGGCCCAATCCCCCCACCTGGCCTCCCACCCTGGGCCACAAGCGGGCCCCCCACCACCCTGTCTCATTGCTGTAACCCCTTCTTCATGGAGGAACCAGTAAAACTGGTTGAAATGCCAACCACAGCACCTCCTCGCCCGTGTAAACCCTTCGTGGCTGCTCCCCACACTTGAAGGGACCCCAAAGTCCCGGCCACGGGACATGTCCTGGCATGTGCTCCAGGCCTCAGGCTCCCCAGCTCTTCAGCGTCCACCAGTAGGCTGACCGAGGTGCAGTAACGCTGGCCCCAGCCCTGCCTGCGTGGACGCCGCACCCTCCCGCTGTGACCCTTTGCCCTCTGTGTCACCCCCCACCCCAACTCCCGCCCCAAGAGTTGCTCCCCCCTTCCTTTCATCAGGCCGTCCCAGGCTCCCTGAGGATTGTCCCCCTCTTCCTTCCTTCCTGGGCCCTTGTGACCCTCCGGGCACCTGCCTGCCCCTCCCCACCCCGACCGGTTTCTCTCCATCATCTTCATCACAGCCTATTTGTCCTGTTGACGAATAATGCTTATTTTCGGTCACTCCCTGAAGATGCCCCTGCATGTTCTGTTCCTCCCAATTTTAATGATCTGTAGGATCTGTTCGGGTAGTAAGGAAACAGATGGCACAGAGGGGAGAGGCACGTGACATGGGAGCCACGGGCTAGACTGGAAGGCTGTCAGGCCACGTGCAGATCCTGGGGCAAGGAGAAGCACTGTTAGGATGGGGGGAGAATGTTCTGGAAGGAAGAAGGACAATGGGACTGTTTTCTCCTTGGGCCGCGGTCATGTACGCATTTCCTTGCATTCATACATTTGTTTAAATGGTGGTTATTAAATTGTTTGTCCTCTTATTGTGGCTCAGCACTAATATCTCCTAGGTTTTTGAAACCCTTTTGGTGAGCCAGGCCTGCAGAAGCCTTCCCACGCACTTGTAACGGATTCGTAAAACATCTGCATAAAATTCGGTCTTGATTCTGAGAAGAACCGTTCTAGGACCGAGCTCCATAGGGTGGCGCATCCCCACTGCCCCCTGCACTGGCACCCCTTCCAAGCCTCCTCACCCTGCGGGGCCTGGGGATGCCTCTGCATTTATTTACTCGGTAACGGCGGGACCGTATTGTATTCCCTTCATCTCCCTTCCTGGAGAAAGTGCTCCACAAATATTTGTCAAATGAATGAATGAATCCGTTAATCGAGGAAATGCACCAAAGTGAAAGTGGCTTCTTCCCAGTGAAGCTGAATAAATGAGATCTCTTAGTCACTATAATCCTTTCACTCCAAAAAGGTGGTAGAATTAATCTTTTCTTTAATTATCCGTATTTATGTATGCAAAATGCTGCCCAATCCAAGGGGCTCATCCTTTACTAGTAAAGTAATAAAACCCTTTTACGATCTCTTCTATGGCCAAAATGAGTAATGAATATCTAAGTATTAATTGATAATAGTTGCCTGGATATTTATTATTTTTTTCCTGGTAGTTAGTTATCACACTTACATGAGCTTAACTTTTTTAATGGACTATTATTTACTCTTTCAAAGAAAAAGAGGGGAAAAAATCAAAAAAACAAAAAACAAACAAACAAAAAACAAAGTAAAAGAGGGAGAGATTTTTGTTTTTGTTTTTGTTTTTTTAATTAATGACTATATTCCCAGTGCCTACAATAATACCTAGTATACATGACAATCACTCACAATTGAATTAATAAATTAATATGATTTATACATAGGCAAGTTCAGGGAAAGCCCTTTTCTAGGGGAGATATCCACCTATGTACCTGATTTTCATCAGATTTTATTTTTATCATAGATTTTTACCCAACCTCTTTTACCAAGCACATCAGGGAAGAAACAGCACCAGATTAGGAGTCAGGACCATCATAATTCTGGTGAAGGCCTCTCCTTATGCAACTGTGTCCAAATCCCTTAATATTATCCGGATTCTGTTCCCTGATTTACCAAAATAACGAAAGCAGTTACTTGACTCTCTAAGCTTCCCTTTCAGATCTAAAATGATATGTTTTCTTCAACCTCCACCACTAAAATACATTTTAATATACATCTGTTTTTAGAGACAATTTGCAGCCCAGTATATATTTTTGTCTCTTGTCAAGTATTATCGATAAGAAAGCCTTTCAATGAATCGAAGCCTTTTTTCTGAATTCCCCTTCCTTTGCTCGTCTGGAGTTAGGACTATATGGCATCTCCCTAATTAAGGGATCGCGACTGTAGTAAAGTTGTTAATTCTAATAACTGGGAGGACTAGACGATTGGACTTACAACTCAGGAGCTTTGTGCTGCTGAATAAAGAAAGAATTGGGTAAAACTCCCTGAGCCAGGTTCTGTTCTGCACGCAAGAGTTTACTCCTGGCGACCACTCTGAAGGCCAGTGATACACGGACATTGTGTTGTGTGATACGGTATTCACCTCAACTTAGAAGGGAATTTTGGTGCCATTCGTGCTATTAGCCAGCCGGATTGGTTACATTACTCAGCAATATTTTATTCAGTGTAGAATTACCAACACCCCTGCCAGTGAGTTGGAGCAGAAAGTGTTAGTATTTAAGTTCGTAAGGGCTCTTAACAGAGTTGTCAGTGGAAAAATTATATTCCTTATTATCCCTTATCTAAGAAAAAAATCTAATGAAAGAACAAGTGCACAAAATAAGAATGGTTTTCTTTTACATCTTAAATAAAAAAATAATTAAGTTTTTAATCTTTTTTTTTAATCTCCAGGATGTGATCCATGAGGTTGGGATAAGAGGCACTGCAAGTACATGTGCTACTACAGAGGGCACAGAAAGATCAAGTAGTCATGTGACTTCCTCTGTGAAGCTTTCCAGGATGTTCCAAAATCTTTGGGGGGGGGGTTATTTTGTATTATCACCCCTAAACAATCTCTGCTGCCTTTTCTCTTCTTCCCCAAATGCGTTTATTAGAAATCATTCAAGTGGACCATTTCCGGGTGTTTACCTGCAGAATTATGTTTAGGAACTCGCCTTAGCACCCATGACAGTGGGGAAATGAAATCATATACCGCTCTGAAATACACATTAATTTAAGACAATCATGGCAGTCTGATTCTGTCTACCAAGTCATTAGTTTATGAATAGGCATCGGGTACGTGTCTGGCCCCTTTAATTTTCATTCATCTATTCGACAACCGTTTCTGAATGCCTAGCATTCTTCAAGGAATTGAAGATAGAGGCAGTTGCAAGAGGAGAGACACATGACTGCTTGCCATAGAGCTTCGATTTTAGAGGAAAGAGATAAAACAAACATAAATCAATCAAAAAATAGTATTTCAGGGAATGAACAGTGTTATGAAGAACACAGTGTTTTCTGAAGAAAAATAAAATCATGTTCTGTCTCCCTTTCTGATATTTCCCACTCATTTTTTTTTCTCCATGAAAGACTCCTAACTCTGGGAAACGAACTAGGGGTGGTGGAAGGGGAGGTGGGCGGGGGGTGGGGGTGACTGGGTGATGGGCACTGAGGTGGACACTTGATGGGATGAGCACTGGGTGTTATTCTGTATGTTGGCAAATTGAACACCAATAAAAAATAAATTTATGAAAAAATATATTCTCATATAAATACAACTAAGAATAAAAGGAATTAAGCTTCAAAATAAAATAAAATAAATAAAATAAAATAAAATAAAATAAAATCGGGGAAAGTGATAGAAATGTAGAGAAGGAGAACACTATCTTCAGCAAATGTGTTTGGCAAAGGCCTCCATGTAAAGCGACATAGAAACTGTGGCTGAAAAGTCAGGGGAAAGAAATGAGAATAGAATTGGACATCACTTTAATGATGATAATGACTGCGCAATCTTAAGAGACAAGAATATATGGGGGCACCTGTGGGACTCCGTCAGTTAAGCATGTGACTCTTGATTTCAGCTCAAGTCATGATTCTGGGGTCATGGTATCGAATCCCTCTGCCCCTCACTGCCCTCTCTAAAATAATAAATAATAGGAGCACCTGGGTGGCTCAGTTGACTAAGCGTCCAACCCTTGGTTTCAGGTCAGGTCATGATCTCGTGGGCTGCGAGATCCACCCCGTGTTGGACTCCGTGCTCAGTAGGGGGTCTGTGTGAAGATTTCCTCCTTCTTCCCCTCCTCCACTCATAGGCCCTCTCTCTCATTCTCTCTCTCAAATAAATAACTATATCTTTAAAAATAAATAATACATAAATCTCTAAAAAAAAAAAAAGACTCGTGAGTATATGAAAAGAATGTAAGATTCTGTTATGCCCCGTGATCTTTATATTCAGCAAAGATATTTGCATATCTCCAGAGACAGCAGGAAAGGACACTGACTCAGATGATATAACCATTTGGATAGAAGTTAAAGGCTCTAATCCCACTTAAAAATTAATTATAATGTTATTAAAAAATAATGGATGTCTCTACATGATCACATTTTCCTCTATATCACAAAGTCCTTCCTATGGACTGTCAACAAATTTCATTAAATTTCAGTCACTTCAGGCTTCAGAAAGCTAAGTAAGTGACCTCAAAAATTATTGGGAAAGAGGGCACCTGGGTGGCTCAGCAGTTGAGCGTCTGCCTTCAGCTCAGGGCGTGACCCCGGGGTTCTGGGATTGAGTCTCTCATTGGGCTCCCTGCAGGGAGCCTGCTTCTCCCTCTGCCTGTGGCTCTGCCTCTATCTGTGTGTCTCACGAGTAAATAAATCAAATCTTTAAAAAAAAAATTATTGGGAAAAATATTTCAGAAGATTGTGGGATATGATATGTTTCTTATTATGTACAGTCATCTTTGAAACCTCAAGAGATTTATAATTTTTTTTGAGATTTATAATTAAGTGTAGAAATGTTTGCAACAATAAAATAAAACCTATTAATATTTTACATTATGAAACCTGTGCATACTTAGTAATGCAAACATTTGGTTGCATAAGTCATGTTAGAGAGAATTTGGCCTGTTAGAGTGACAAGTCCACCCTCTGACTTGTTTTAATATTTAAACTTCACTATATTTATAAGAATTATTTTACTCTGGAAGCATTTGTTATTTAAAGTAAATAAGCATAGTGCTTGAGCAAAATATATAAAATTTGTAAATACATTAAAATATTAAAGAAACAGGTAATAATTAAGGTAATAAAAGGGAACAGATATTAATCAATGTTCTTTTAAAAATAATCATCGAAATGACTAACCTTACAAATGGAATAATCAAATATGTAAGCTGGATTTATTAAGAATGTGATATTAAGAGAGCAGTAACTTTAATAAATTGAACATTTATTTTAAAACTAAAATAAAGCCCTAATATTTAGTGTGCAAAAAAAATACCTATGTGAACAAAATAAAACTTGTATTTTTCATTAAAATTGCTTTTTAAAATAGTATTTTATGTATTTTATTTGAGAGAGAGAACCCGGGCAGGGTGAGGGGCCGAGGGAGAAGAAGCAGACTCCCCAGCTAGCAGGCAGTCCCCTGTGAGGCTCCATTCAGGGCTTCCCCCAGGACCTGGGGTCATGACTGGAGCTGAACGCAGATTCTTATCCCTGCTGAGCCCCCCAGACACCCCCAGTGAAGTGAGTCCTGAGCAGAAATCTGAATGCGGCGGGGGAGTAAGCCACGAAGAAGGGAATAGTAGAGACAGGGGCCCGGGAGCAGGAAGCTTGATGTTTGCAGCCAAGTGTGATTCCTGGATTCGCTATGACCATCGTGTCCCCAGACCCGAGAGAAGAGAGCAGAGCCCGCTCTCAATGTGAGGTGGAAACCGCGTCCTGGAATACTCTCCCCATCTTCTTTCTTGTTTCTGTATAACAAACGCCCTTATTTTTTAAGCTCTTTGGATTTGCAGTTATCTGTTGCTTGCAGGTGAAAACATCCCGCACAATTCAAGTTACTATTTACATCCCTTTAATATTCTTCAAGCTGCCAAACGATGAGCAAGCAGCCTTTCCTAGGTGGATACACTAAGGGAGCTTTATTTTCAAGTAGATATTCATTTATAGGGTAAGACGTTTTATCTGGACGTTACTATTTCATGACACACATATTTGCTGTTTCAAGTTTATTTATATTGTGTCTCTCAGCTTCATTCAATCTCATGTGAAGTTCTTATCCTCCTTTTAGAGAGAGAAAAGAACAAAAAACACAGACTCAACAGAGGTTAAAACCCACGAACATGAAAGCAGGGGTCCAGGAGCCATGCTCATTACTATTTTCATTTTTAACAGTTAAAAACTGGTCTTTGGCATAAAACCATAGGCCCACTAAAATTCTAAAGTCATACGTCCCAAGTGATGAATCTCCAATAAGAGATTTTTTTGGTAAGCTAATGGAGGAAGATATGATGGAGCAGCCTTCTATATGGAGTTGACGAGAACCATGCTGTGGCCTCATCTCTTCAAATCTTAACTTTGTGTCGGAAGAGCCAGGAGCTTGTGTCCAGTTGGAAAGACAATGTCTGTCATTTAGTAGCCGTGTTGGGATTCCGCTTCCCTATTAGCAACCCGCTGTGGGGAGTAACACGTATGTAACTCCTAGCATAGTGCCTCGCATACAAAAGCAGCCCAGGTGCCCGTGAGAAGGAATTGCTCTTTAAAAACTTCACAAGTAGGGACCCCCAGGGGGGCTCAGCGATGGAGCATCTGCCTTGGGCCCAGGGCATGACCCCGGGGTCCCGGGATCGAGTCCCACGTCGGGCACCCTTCATGGAGCCTGCTTCTCCCTCTGCTTGTGTCTCTGCCTCTGTCTCTCTCTCTCTGGGTCTCTCATGAATAAATAAATACAATCTTAAAAAAAAAAAGTAAAACTTCACAAGGAATCACAAAGGGAATGGCATTTTTTAGACTATTCACCAACCAATTATCCAGAACTTTGAAATTGCATAGGAAAATTAAAATCTGACCACGAAAGATTTACTAGTATGATTAACACATCCATTTGTCCGTAACTCCTATTCTCTTTGTCTTTGTCCCACCTGCACCTTCGTTGCTCATCTCTGTCTGATGCTGATTGGCATTTGTTAACATGCAATAATATGGTGAGAGTAAAATGAATGATTTCACAAAATCTTAGAGCATGATAGGAGAGATGAGGATCCAGCAGTTAGTAGGTTAAAAGCCAAAAGGAAAAACAAAACAAAACCATACAATGGGGGTGATGGCCTAGAGCATTCCTAAGGGGAAGTATTAAGATATTAAAGGATTAAAATGAGACCTTGGGAAAATCTATTAAACTCGCAAATATTTTCATAAAAATGAACCCACCTATAGTCAGACCCTCCCCCCCCCAAAAAAACTAAGGATTCCATTAAATCACAATACCACCATGTATTTTCATAGAAAACATCCCTTGATTCATTTATTTATTCTTTAAAAGGATGTCACATAATGGCAATTATTTTTTTTTAAAGATTTTATTTATTTATTCATGAGAGACACACAGAGAGAGGCAGAGACACAGGCAGAGGGAGAAGCAGGCTCCCTGTGGGGAGTCCGATGCGGGACTGGATTCCAGGACCCCAGGATCATACCCTGGGCTGAAGTTGGCACTAAACTGCTGAGCCACCCAAGGATCCCCCATAATGGCAATTATAAGAGACATTTTGTTAAAGATAAGATGAAATAAATTCAATAAAAATTTCAAGAGGTAAGAATCTAATTTTTTTTCACGATTTCCTGTGAAACTTTGCTTCGTCTTTTAAATGATTTTACTTTGTGTCCTTTGCCTTCATTAAGTATCTTCTTAGGATGGAATTTCCCGTAAAACAGTGTACCCTTTAAGTCCGATTTCTGGATTACAAGAGCAAACTGACGGTGTTTAAGAAAAAAAAATGCATTAATGAGGTGGCACATTAGTGATGGGGACCCATTATAGCCTGAGGAGGGTCCCAGAAGCCAAGTCCCTAGGGCAGGTCCTTGTCTGCGGCTTGAAGAGGGAGTAGAGCATGTTTAATGGCCTGGGCGGACGCCCCTCAAGCCATCACCTCGGGCAATGATTTCACTCATCATCAGTGGATGTCACTCCACATTCACCGGCCCCAGGATGCGGGAGGACAGTGCAGCCTCATGGAGCTCATGCTGGGGAGGGGACAGTCCAGAAAGTCATACGTGAGGTCAGCATGTTTGCTGCTAATAGGTACCTTGGGGGAAAAGTAAGTAAAGTGGGTTCGGGGTACGTGAGAGGTTGGGGGGGGTGATTGGACATTTTAGGCCTGAGCAGAGAACCCTTCCATGAGCCCATGCTTTTGATGGTGAAATGTGAATGAAGACCAGAGGACAGCAGTGAGGATCCTTAGGAGAAGGGCCTTCCTAGCAAACAGGACAGCAGGTGCAAAGGTCCGGGGGCGGGAACGTGCCTGAGGTTTCCCAGAGCGGCTGACGGTGAGGGGGCCCTGGGGACAGGCATGGGTGGGGGTGACCCGAGGGGCCCGGGCCTCCTCCTCCATGTAAGGGTGCTGCTGCCTGGGCTGTAAGACGCTCAAGGGAGAGTTAGAGCACCTAGCGTGGCGCTGGCCGCCCCGGGCGAGCCTGCTTGTCCTGTGCAGGTGCCCTGACTCCAGGGCCTCTGGGACACCACCGGATTAGGGTTTCCTCCCCTGCCCAGGTTTGCCTCCAGACAGTGTTGCTGACGAGGCCTCGAGGCCTCGACAGCAGGTGCCGGCAAGAGTTCCTTCCCTTCCTCAGCCGACAGGTTTTCAGCCTTGGCACGATGAGCCTAATTAACGCGAGTGTACCCTTGAGAGACAGATCGGCTCTCATTCATTTTACTTGCAAAATCAGGTTTCTAATTCGGGTCACCAGATTTTTCTAACCATCGGAAATTCCCTCAGGCGATTCAGCTCAGTGATGCGGCCTCCTGGAAAGCGGGCGAGACTCTCGGCAGCGCTCAGCTCATCTCCTCTTCTGGCTGGATGTTGCAAGCCTCTGATTGCCATTTCGCCTCACTCGGTCCTGCCACGGAGACCATCTCCTGGCAGCCTCTCCGGGTTTCTGTGAGTGTGCAAAACAGCTGCTACTGCTCCGATTTTAGAAATGCGAAACGGAGGTTCAAAGAGATAAAGAGACGGACCGGGGTTCTAGGCCCAAGTACTCAGACCTCTCGACATGTGCTCCTTCTGCTACTGAAAATAAGAAAAACTTGGTTTTCGTCTCGGATTGTCCGCTAACAGAAATGCCATCTTGAGATTTCCCTCCTTTTTAGGTTGCAATTTCCCTATGACCTATGATAGCCCTTCTAATACCGATGCCCTAGAATTCTAAAGTAATGGTGAAATAATCATATTAATAGATCATGTGGGGCAGAAACTCAACTGGACCAGGAATCAATGGAAGATTATAAATACATGTAAAACAGGAACAGAAACACGTCTGCTGCACATGCCTTACGTAAAGGAGGTGGGAGGAACAGCGGAACACAAGTCCCGAACATTTATATTCAGCAAAAAAATGCCAGGCACTCCGACAGCTGCTAATTTTTTGTGTTTTTCCCTTGGAGTTATATCTTGGAAATTAACGAATTAACAAAATGCACCACTGAATACACTAACCACATTGATCAATAGAATGAATAGTCCTCAAGCAAAGGAAAGTTCAACTAAAACCTGCCCGAACGCTCCCAAAGCGTTGTTTTTGAAGAACATTTTTCAATTTCTTGTCCTGTAAATGGCCTGTGTCCCGGGCGAGGATCTCGCAGCTCCTCCGTCCTCCCTCCAGTAGTGCTCTCCTCTTCCCAGGCGCCGGGAAGCCCGCAGCGCCCGCCTCTCCATGTCGGAAACTCCTGTCTGTTCGCTCTTGGCTCACTGGTCTGGGTCCTCACTGGGCGCGTTGGAGGAGTCGGGAGAGCTTTGGCCGCCACAGCCCCCCAGCAATTTCCTAGCTTCTCACCTGGAAAGGGAACTGCGTCGCGTGGTGCAAAGTCACCCTCACTAGTGCGGGGAAGCGGCGGGGAGAAGGCGGGCAGCCAGCTCACCTCAACACATCTTCCAGAATATGGTCTGGAAAATGGCCAGCCTAGTTTTTACTTTTCCTAATGGACCCACACCAGCCACTTGAACACTGTAGAGATTTCAAGAGAGTACAATTTCCCTGTTCCACGCCAGGCCGACGACTTCAGCTAAATGCATGCATTCGGGGCAAGATAATTGAAATGATAACACATTAATTGTACTTGTTTCAAGCCAACGTGGGAAACTCTTTGGTATCCTATGCGTTAAAATGTCATTTCTCACAGCAAGTGCTCCGCTGCAATGAAAATCAGGTGAGGACCCTCTTGTTGTAGTGGGCGAGGGAAGAAAGAGAATCATTATTCCTGGGAGGACAGATGCCTCCATATCTGTACGTGAAGCAGCCTTGTCTTCTGGTAGCAGGCTTTTAGTTACATCCCAGGCGGAGAGTGACTTACATTGATTATTTACTGGTGGAATGCTGAGCGTATAAAAGAACATGATTCACTCCACCACAAAGAACAGCAGCATTACTGCCTGTTGGTGCTGGCATTTGAAGATTTCCTTCCTCCTCCTTCCCGGGATGCAAGATTCATTAAAGCATCATTTTAGGATTCTTGCTTTGGATAATCAAGACAGATTCTAAAGCATTCGTGTAATAAATGGGTCTATAGACGCTACAGAAACTAAATGAGTCCTATCACTGGATTCCACTGGTCCATCTACTTCAGTGGTTTGCTAAGAATGAAAAGCTTAACTTTGGCCTCGGTTCAAATTCATATATATTATTTTAATATTTTCACTAAAACTGAACATCCGTGTATGTTAGCGTACCCGGAATTCTTCAATGCTCTCTTTATTATTCAAATCCGGTGAGAGCTGGTTTCCACTGCATTTTATTTAGAATGAGTGACTAATAATTCATTTAAGGTAAGATTAATTGACTTACTTAAGATAAATATGAACAAAGTAGGTACACGAAAGGAAGCTAGATGAAGACAAATTCCATTTGTATTTTTTTAAAAAGATTTATTTATTTATTTATTTATTTATTTATTTATTTATGATAGACATAGAGAGAGAATGAGAGGCAGAGACACAGGAGGAGGGAGAAGCAGGCTCCATGCAGGGAGCCTGACGTGGGACTCAATCCTGGGACTCCAGGATCACGCCCTGGGCCAAAGGCAGGCGCTAAATCGCTGAGCCACCCAGGGACCCCTCATTTGTCTTTCATAACGATACCTAAGAGCAGACCAAACCATAAAACAAAAATATCCTGTAAAGACTTGAAAACGTGAAGAAAAGGAAATGCTAGCTACCGAGGTGTCAACGTAGCCATCAAAGGTACAAGTGACCTAATCAAATCTCACTTGCTCATATCCAGATGAAGGGAAGCTGCACAGGAGCTGGGCTAAATGGGGACCTGGTATGTCCTGTGGAGCATCCACACACCTCTCCTGAAATCTTATTTTCAATACTTTTTAGAGACACCGAAAGTGTCTATCCCAGTGTCCAGCGTGAAGCCTATCACAGAAGAAACTCAACGGAAATGAGCATTGAATGCCACATCCTTTCTCTTCCACAGGGAGCAGGTCGAGCAAAGTGTCCTTTGGAAATGCCGCTAGAGAAAAAGGAATAGGATCCCAGAATCAGAGAATTCACAGTATCAGTGAATTTATAGTTGACGACATTTATCTGGACCACCTTCTGAATCGTGACATGTACAATTATTTGATGAAGCAAAGAGAGAGAAAAAGAGACAGAGAGAGACAGAGAGCCAAATATCACTTTTTTTTTTTTTTAAGTTTCAATATTTAACTCAACTTTTCGGCCCAGGAGGGCAGCAGAACTGATTTTCTACCAAGGCTTCCTAAATTTTTTGAGATCAAAATTTTACCGTTGTTGGTTTACTAGATTATCTCCTTCCCCAAGAACGATCATGTGTAAAGCCTACTACGAATTCTTAGACAATTAAACCTATTTGTTTTGAATATTTGCAATTTTTTTAAGGCATCTCAAGAATCACAAAACCAAGATTAGGATTCGCTGTTTTACTACATTGGGACATTGATAAAAAACTAGCTCATTTCTACTTATCACTCCAATAGACCCTCGCTTCCCATTGCAAATATATTTGTGAGCAGTAGGTATTTAGTTCTAGACTTCAGGCTTTCCTAGGGATATGGTTTTTAGAAGACTGAAATAAAATGATCCCTGATTTTCTTGTCATTAAAAGCCTCTGTTCGCACACCGTAAGCCTAAAGGGAGCGAAGCCAACTGGAGAGAAACGTGCGCTACACAAGGAGCTTTAGCTCATGCTCTGGTCATTTAGACAAGATTTATGCCACAATTGATTTACGCCGTGTATTGTAGTTAAGATAGTAATTGCTGCATTACAGTTTATAGACTCTCTAGGACCTCTGAAAGACGTTCTTTTTAAAACATGACTGTACGCTAATAAGGCATTGGGCCATTACCGTTTTTGTTGTATATTATTGTTCACAAGGTATTTTTTTTAAACAAAATGCAGTTGTCTTTCCAGAGTTTTAATAATGCCCATCCTTCTACAGAACCATTTCACAGACCCTGTAAAATTTAATATTCTAAATATGGTGTGATGCTGGTGTGTACCAAGTGCTACATGCCACAGAGAAGCCAGAAATTCATAAAACCTGAGCCAGGCCCCCAAGGAGCTGGCCGTCTCCTTGGCTGTAAGTACAGATACGTAACCAGGTGGTATATGCGATGTGACCAGCCCTGATGTAATGATGACAGTACAGCGCGCCATGGGACGAGTGGGAACCTCAGAAAGAGCTGTGCATTGACCACAGAAGCCTCTGAGAAGGCGTATTGATGAGAGGGTGCTGCAGGGGGGCAGTGAAGGGTATCCCTGCAACACGGAGAGGCCTGCACAAAGGCATCGAGGCAGTGAGCAGCAGGTCTCTTGGAGAGATGGTGCATGGCTCAGGTTTGCTGGCACCTGGAGCAGGATCCAGAAGTGCCATTAGATGGGGTCACAGCTAAGAGGGACCTGCATCTGAAAGGACCCGAAGTTTGTACTGAGATCTTTGCATCAGACACTGCTTATGCACCCCTGGAGATTCATTTGGGAAGATATGTCTCTGGGACCCCAACCATTTTTTTTTATTCCAACTGAGCTGCTATTCCAGAGACCAACTCTACACGGGTTCAGAATAGCTTTGGGCAGAGGAACACAGATGTGCCCTGGTTGCCTTCCCTGGGTGCTCCTAGCCTCATGTGTCCAGGGCTACTGAAGCGGGAGTCGGCTCGCAGGCCCTGTCTGACGCCTCTGCATATGCAACCCAGAAATGGGGGGGAATTCAGACCCATCCTTCGAGGACAGGCGTACAAAGGGATGTGTCGCTCCATAAATCCAGATATGCTAGATATGGAGAACTGAAAATCAGCCTAACAAGCTGGTAAATAAAATACGTCCCATCATTCCTCTTAGATAGCAGTCTAAAAGACCAGTATGAAACAAAAATTCTCAGGATCTTTGTAGTTTATGTATCAGTTATCTTTGGCTTTCATAGCACATTGCCCCAAAGTTAGCTTACAACAAACATTTATTATCTCTCACTATGGATGAGAAATTCAGAGGTGGCACAGGCAAGTGGTGCTAGCTCAGGTGTGTCATGAGGTTGTAGTTGTGAGAGACGCCACCCTCTGATGGCCAGACGGGCCTGGAGGAGACACTGGGAAGATGGGCATGCTCACGGGGATTAGCAGACGTTCTCGTTGCCTTTGCTGGGTTTTGGCAAGAGAACTCCGTTTCTTGCCATTGGGCTACCTGAGTGTTCTCACAGCATGGTAGGGCTTCTCCCTGAGTAAGCGATCCAAGAAAGGAGTCGGGAAGAAGCTACACTGCATTTTAGGTGTTGATCTTAGAAGCCACATACCATCACTTCTTCCACAACCCATCGACTAAAAGGGAGAATGGAGAAATACCAAAGAATTTGTATATTTTTTTGAATTTTGAACCACTGTAACATAAGAACAGTGAGACTTAGTCCATGGTCATGACCCCCTCCCCTTCTTTCTCTACAGTTGCCTTGGTCCTACACTACAACCGGTGGTGTCATATGTTACCTGTATGAACACCCAAATCACACACTGAAGCTTGGTCCACACACCCTACCAATAGCTGCTCCTCAGCCAATTCTCAGAGTCAGATGTGAAGACTCTATCCAGACACTATCCCTAACTCCAGAATAGACTAGAAGAGACCTGTGCAAGCCTTAGAGGAATTCTTAGAGCTATTGGAGCAGAGAATTACAGGGATCCAAGTACCCAAAGTGTGGTCTGAAAAGGTAGGCATGTGGGGCACCTGTGGGGTAGCTTAGTGGCTGAGCGTCTGCTTTCAGCTCAGGTCATGATCCAGGGATCCCGGGATCAAGTCCCGCATTGGGCTCCCAGCAGGAAGCCTGCTTCTCCCTCTGCCCGTGTCTCTGCCTCTTTCTGTGTGTCTCTCATGAATAAATAAATAAAATCTTTTAAAAAAATAAATAAAAATGAAAAAAGTAGGCATGCATTCTATATGAGCAAGCATTCTAGGTGGTCAAGTGCCCTAAGTACCATAAATTTCTCAACTTTTGGTGAAGATGTAATCAGGGAAGGATGCAAATGATGTGGACCCTATAAAATTCAGGGCCCAGAAAATATCCTCTTATCCTGTAACTATGAGCAGTCCTGGGACAAATTTTGACCAACGGAATGCAGAAAGTAGAGGACAAACTCTCCTCCCTTTATTCCTCTGGAAGAATGGCCCTGAAATCCATAATTCATGAAGCCTTTGAAATCCATGAAGTTAAGAAGACAGTTCCTCTGGATACTAAAATGTAGTTAGCTTTCACTCTGTAAAAGAGAAAACAGAGGCCCCAAATAATACTACTTGGATTAGGTCAGCAAACCAAGACTTAATACCTAACCCTACTGCCATTTCAACTCTCCACAAATGTAACTTTTAACCAGTCAATGTGGAATTTCCTGGTCAATACTAGGAAGTTTACTGTTAGACTCCTTCCAGTCTCCTTAGGAGGGCAACCTTGCCTAAACAGTGCATCTCTTGCTAATAAATTCCCCCCCCCACAAACCCCCAATTGAATGTAGTAGTGGAAAATACAAGGACACGTAATCCATTCTTCTAGGCAGATGGCAAGTTTCCCAGAGGAAATAAGAAAGACTCTTTGTTGTAAAACCTGGCCATCAATGCCCGTGTCCCTCTATTACTCACATGCAGTCCCCTTCTCCTTTTCCATCCATATTTACTGTGTGTTATAATTTCCGATGTGCCAAGTTTTCTAACTCCCATTTTGTTTCTTTGATCTGAAATATTTATGTGCTTCCCCCAAACCCCACAGACTAATTTCAGTTCCTCTGCAGAAGATTCTATAAAACTGGACAGTGGCCATGCCATAGAGGAATTGGGATGCCAACATAAGGTGCATGGACTTTATCCAGAGGGATGAATCGAATTGCAAGATTAGATTTGCAGTTTAGGAAGAGTTTCTGGCTGCGATTCAATGGACAGAATGCAGAGAGGTAAGCCTGGAGGCAGAGACAGCAGTTGAGAGCCTGGAACAATAAGCCAGGTGAGAGAAGACTACTGGCAGTGGAGAAGTGAGCTAAGATGAGCTTGATGGTCACACCCAGTTTGTACCTTTGGAATCTGGTTAGATGTTGGAAGATTTAATGAGGATTGCATTGCCAGATGAAATATTTCCATTTGCTAAAACTGGCAATCCTCACTGAGGTAGGGAACACAGGAGAAATAATTAGTTTCTGAGAAATTCTGAAAGAAGTCCGTATCATCTCCACCCCCATTCTAAGATGTGCAGATCCCTAGGAATTGACTTCAGGTTAGGAAATTTGGGGAGTCTGGGGTTATAGTTACTCATTTCTTAGCATTTTAGCCAACTCAATACAAAAAAGAGTCAACAAAAAAATTAAAATATTGCTTCTGTTTATTTTATGGAATAGTATATTATAGTTCGGAGTAACTCCAAAAGTATAGACACCCTAAGGAAAGCGGTTAAGGCTTGCAACAACAACAACAAAATCATTCTACTTATCCAATTTTTCACTCCCTGGACATTTATTTACCCCACCTGTTTCAAATGTAGACTTTAGAACAAGTCACACAGAATTAGATCTACAAAGAAAATACCCTTCCAGTGGCAGAGAATATGGATCTTATTGCTGGTAAGACCAGTAGAGAAAGAGGGAAACACATCGACACCCAATCACTCATATCACCCATAATCTATACTTACTATTGAAAGATTATTATAATTATGATGTAGATAATATTTTGATAAACGAAAAAAGGACTGGAGGAAGAGAGAACTTCTGGGATGGATAAATATCATTCAGACTAAAATAAAACAGTAGGAACAGAGAGTATGGTGAAGATTTGTTACGGGCAGGATTGGCAGGACTCCACATGTTGTTTAGAGGATAGGGAAGTGTCAACTGTTGTGCCAAACCTGATCTATGGGTGCAGTTGGCAGTCATTAAGAAAAGTAACATATGAGAAAGTGTTTGGGATTGAAAGAAGACCATTAGTTCTGGGACGCCTGGGGGGCCCAGTGGTTGAGCGTCTGCCTTTGGCTCAGGTCATGACCCCGGGGTCCTGGGATCGAGTCCTGCACTGGGCTCCCTGCATGGAGCCTCTTCTCCTTCTGCCTGTGTCTCTGCCCCCCTCTCTGTGTCTCTCATTAACAAATACATAAAATCTTAAAAAAAAAAAAAAAGGAAGTCCATTAGTTCCTATGGCACCTGTTGTATTTGAGGTGCTTCAGGGGCAGCCAAGTGAAGACATCCAGGTGACTGATGGCATGTGATTGTGAGGGTGTATATGTCTGTACCTCTGTGTGTGTGAGCGTATGTACAGTCTGGAGGGTGTGTATGATATATATTTATATGAAATTTGGAGGTCAAGTGAGTGAGTGGTGCAGAGATCGATCCAGGAGAGTAACAGATGTCATAGAATAGTTGAACCAAACAGCAACATATTGAACTCTGTTTCTCCATGAGAAGCTGTTCAAATGAAAACTTGATTTCTTGCCCTCGATAGAGATATGAACCAGCATTTTCCACAGTTATGTCCAGGAAGGCATAAACAAAATTCCTAGGAAGCCTCTTTTTCTCTTTCCTCCTTTATAATATCCAACGTTGGGACCTAACGCTTGAACACTGAGATGTGTACTTTAAGGAAAAAGAACCAGAAGCTAAGGATGGCAGGAAAGAGCCAAAAAAAAAAAAAAAAAAGAAGAAGAAGAAGAAGAAGAAGAAGAAGAAGCATTTGAGAGGGTGCATCAGCCCTGCTGTCAGCTTATAGGCTTTATAGGACGTAATAAAAATAGTGATATCAACAATGCCATCCTCCTGTTACTCAAGCCGCGGTAGCCGAGGTGTCTGGAGGCAATGCATTCCTGCCTGGCATAGATCATTAGAAAGAGACAATGATTGAGGCCCTAGCAGCAGATGATTTGGCCCAGAGTTACAGAGAAGATAAGAAGAGGACCTAAGGCAGGATCACATAGAAGCTAATATTCACGGAAGGAAAGCCGAGAGGAAAAATATTAGGAAGGAAGAAGCAGATGTAAGAGAAAACTAGTCAAACATGGGACGGCTGGATCCAAAGACGAGAGTATTGATATGAATTGGAGAAGGTTCCAGAGAGTCAAACGATGCAGGGAGCTCAAGAAAGAAAATTCAAAGCCGCCATGTAAATTCATCGCTTAGTAGTTTTCTGATGACCTTGGAAAAGGCAGTTTCAGTGAAATACAAGCAGAGGAAGCCACTTCACAGTAGGGGGTGGGGGTGAGGAAATGGAAATAAGAGCAGACTTATCTCTTTCAAATGTTTTTCTATGAAGGTGAAAAAGAAATCAGTAGCTGTCGGGCAATGTGGGCTTGTTGAGGATTGTAAAAGTCATTGTTGTCAGTGGCGTGGTGTTTATTGCGTATTTCAAGGTATTTCAGTGATGATGGAAAGGGCTCTAAGGCGATGAGACCCCCAGCATGAGGACGGAAAGCATTGGCATTGATGTGGCTCTGCTCTAAGATGCCACAGGAAACCGAGGGGACTCCCTCTGTCTAAGACGTACTAGGGGGAGACATTTGGAAAGAATAACCAGAAAGTCAGAGAAACGAGCAGTGTAAAAAACATTGAGTTTTGAAGGAGAGTCTTGAAAAATCTGCTGACAAATGGAAATTAAATTTCTGGGTACATCTGAGAGGTTGATTAAAATTGGGGAGCACAGGGGCGCCTGGGTGGCTCAGTCGGTTAAGCCTCAGCCGACTCTTGGTTTCGGCTGAGGTCATGATCTCCGGGTTGTAAGATCAAGCCCTGCATCCGGCTTCACTCTCCGCATGGTCTGTTTGACTTTCTCTTCCTGGACTCCTCCCCCTGCATGTGCTTCTGTGAGACCTCTCTCTATATATATTTTTTCAATAAATAAATAAATCTTTGAAAAAAATTGGAAAACACAAAATTGTCACAGCAACACAAAATTGTCACAGCAACTATCCCCCATGATTATAAAATTTTCTTGATCAGCAAATACTCCCCCAAATGCAGAGAAGAAATGATGGGACCCGCCTGCGCCGGGGGTCTGCAGTCCAGGCCGAATGGGAGAGAGCAAAGGAGCAAACCCGTTGAGAATCCTGTAGGCGAGGGGCAGTTGGCATGATGCGTACATGGGACAGAAAGGATGGGGTCAAGGCTGGATGATGAAGGAGAGGCGTTGAGACACGACACGATGAGAGTCACAGTGGGTTAGAAGAATAGATGCAATGGGATCAAAGCGAGGGAGACAAGAGGACAAATGAAAGTGTGGTCAGGAAGGTGAAGATTTTTAAGGTAAGATTTTATGTTGTATGAAATACAACATAGTAGTAAAAAGAAAAAAAAAAAAAAAAACGGAGACAAGAAACTTCTTCGTAGGAGTCCTGCAGCAGGCTCTGCTTGTCCAGGGATTGAGCAAACCCCATCCTACTTTCTACTTACGATTGATTGAAAATCTGCTACGTGATTTTCCTTCACCAGCTACAAGTGAGAAAATTTGAGGTATATCTTGGCTGTTCCGTGTCTACAAACCCAAACAGTTGAAGGACGTGATTTCCCAGAAGTATTTAGTTACTAATCTACTGATCTACTAATCTACTGATCGTATTTCACGGGTTTTTCCTAATTTTTTGATTAAATGATTGTTTCTCAGATTGACTTGCAGATGTGCACGGGTTCACGTGAAGCATTCCCGAACAATCCATTTTTGGCTTCGCGTAACCTTGAAACAGCTTATTTGGCCCCCTGCGGACGAAACAGCCTGACGGTTTTTGACTTGGATGTTTTATTGTCGTAGAATGACACCCTCAGAACTCTCTCCCCAACACTTGGTTTCCCCCAACGCTTTCTCCTAATTACTGATAAGCATAATCAAACAGAAAAGCAGTTGGAGCCCAGCAAGACTGTTGCTCCTTCTATCAAGCCAAGTTCACCCAGGAATAATTGCTGTTCTGACAACTGCTAGAGCTTTGCTTAACCCCCTACAGTGACCTCTCCAGCATCTGACTTCTCCAGCATCACCAAAATGTATTATCTTTCCATGAGAAAATCATCGATTTGTGAACATGCAGCCAATCTAAGCTTGTTTGAAAGTCAGGCAGGGGGATGGCCTTCATTTTCACTTATTACGTACCCAACGTTTTATCAACGCAGCTACATCAAGACCTACAAATTATGTGTCAAGGGGGAAAGATCCACAGGATATGCCTTCCTGGGATTTTTTTTTTTCTTGCTGTGCGTCTGTTGCTTTGGGAATTCACAGACTAAAAGCAAATGACAGGTGGGCATCCTACTTGTAAAACTCAGTCAACTCTTTCCATAAAGAAGCTAAAGGGCTTGGTACTGATGCTTGGTTAGTTATACTTTGGCAAACGATGCAACAAGCATTTGTCAGGCCCTTAAACCCACTTTTGAAGAGTTCTTTCTCTCTATAAAGGTATTAGATTGTTGCCAACAGATTGAAGGTCCAAGCATCAAACATTCTAAATTTCACCACAAATCATGTCGAATTGTCAGATGCTTAGGTTTCTTATCCAATGTAGAGAGCCTAAATCGTACATACTAAATATCAGCTTTTTTAAGTATTTGCATTCTGCAGAAAATGTCTACGCTTTATCAGCAAAGCTTTAGCCACAGTTTTGTATGTCAGAGTGAGATTTGTCCACATTTCTGCTTTTGTCAGAGATTTTCAAGTATTAAGTGAGAACAACTTTAAAATATTTTAATTATAAAAAAATAAAAATAAAAAAATAAAATAGTTTAATTATATACCTAATTTGGTGCTTCAAAAATTCTCTCCGTAGAAGGTCTTACAGTTAACCCTTGAAAATGCTGGGTTGGGGATCCCAGGGTGGCTCAGTGGTTGACCATCTACCTTCAGCCCAGGGCGTGATCCCAAAGTCCCAGGATCGAGTTCCGCATCGGGATCCCTACATGGAGCCTGGTTCTCCCTATGTCTCTTTTTCTCTCTTTCTCTCTCTATGAATAAATAAATAAAATCTTAAAAAAAAAAAAAAAAAGAAAATGCCAGGGCTACCAACCCCCACGTGGTCAAAAATCCAGGTCTAACCTTCCACTCCCCTAAAGCTTAACTACTAAAAGCCTACTGTTGACCGAATGCCTTAGCGATAACACAATTAGCACGTATTTTGGGGTGTCCCGCGTATCATATGCAGCATTCTTCAACAAAAGTAAGCTAGAGAAAAGAAAATGCTGTCAAGACGCATACATTGACAATACTGTATCATGAGACCATCTGCACACGAGTGGGCAAAGGTCAAGGCCATGTTGTTCAAAGGTCAACTGCATTTAGCATTCCTTCTGCTCTTTCTCACGGGTGCTACTTTTACACTTTGCTCTCCTACCTGCTTAGGAGCCATGTCAAAGAATGTGTATTTGAATTTTGTTTCATCTGAAGTTAATCAAAGGAAATTATCTAGCCCCCTTTCTTAAAATGTATTTTAAACCCACAGCCTAGTTTCAGAACGACAACTTAGAACACTGTGGAGTTTCCATATTGAAGACCCTAGCTGTTGGATGGCTTTCCACCCTGGATGATCTGTGTCGGTGTTTTAACAGCATCAAAGGTCTGCACCAAATAGAGAGTCAACCCTTCTGTTTGGGACTAAGGAAGATTTTTTTGCTCTAATCAAAGAGGATCCACCATAGTCTATGTACTTGAAATAGCAGGTTGTATTTAAGGTGCTTTTGTATAATTCCCATAAGGAAATAACCCAATTCTTTTACTTTTATACAAATCAGTACTCTCTAAAATCCTTATTGGGTGAGGATCTAAAAACAAAAGTAGGAAAAAAAATTAAAATCTCCATCAACCTGATTGAGAAAAACAATACCCCCCATCCCAATTCTGAGTCCCTTTGCCAACCAAGTAGATAAGGGGCGAGCTCCCTCTCTGCACCTCTTCAGTCTCCGTGCGCGGAGATACCCCAGAGCTTTCAATCAATAGCCTCCCAAATTCCAGGAGCAATTACTTCATTCTCACGGGGCTGTAAGAGGGGTGAAAGGTCTTTAAGATCTTCCACTCGCAAGTATGATGTGAATTCACAAAGCTCGCATCGGTGGCAGTTGTGACTCCGCTTGCTCTTTGTTTACCAGTTACCCACTGAAAGATGCAAAATAGAAGACGACACAATACAAAGCGAGCAACTCAGAGGAATTAGCCCGTTTGCCCAAATCTTTCCCTGGGAAAATGCACACTGGGAAAACGACCAACACAGACTGACTGTGTTTATCCTTACCTCCTTGCCTCTAGGGAATTAAAACTGTCACCGTCGTGCGTGAAGAGACACTTTCAAGTCGTGCGTTAAGTCAGAGTCTTGATGCGTCTCTAAGGGAAACACAGCCCATTAGAAAACGCGCTCACTTTTTAGAGACTACAAGCAGCATATTCCCAATTTTGTCGTTTGGCAGAAAAATGAAATATTTTTCTCCCCTTCTTCAGCAGCAAGGAAAACCCAAATGTTTTTCTCCGAACAAAACAAGTGAAGACCATTGTAGGTTGTGTTTCTGTTAGGAAAGAGCTTGCAAGCATCAGACATCAGGTATTTTGAGTGACTCTACAGTATGATAATATGCATATAAAATTTACACTCTGCTCAGTTCTTAAAAAGCATTAATAAGGGGATCCCTGAGTAGCTCAGCAGTTAAGTGCCTGCCTGTGGCCCAGGGCGTGACCCCGGAGTCCTGGGATCAAGTCCCACGTCGGGCTCCCTACATGGAGCCTGCTTCTCCCTCTGCCTGTGTCTCTGCCTCTCTCTCTGTGTCTGTCATGAATAAATAAATAAAATCTTAAAAAAGTAAAATAAAAGCATTAATAAATACTACCTGCCTTTGGCAGGGAGGGGGCTGTTTCCAGAAACGTGCTTCGTAGAGAAGCACGTCACCTGCAATGTCCTATGATCTTGCCATCACCATTAACTAAGTGAGACATGGGGTTTAATCTATATGGGAATTTTGATTGATCACGACTATTTATAAATAGCTAGTGAGGTTTTTTTGCATTTCATTTTACAAAAATCATTTACTCCAGGACAACCTACAGAACTGCGCTTACTGGATGTGCTCAGACTCCCGGTAGCTGCCTTCCTTTAAGCTCGAGGCACAGTTTTCCCTAAGAGAGCGAGCATCCCACTCCCCACCCTGCGCCCTGTGAGACAGGCTGACGTCCCTGATCCCTGATGTCCCGCATCCCCATCACAGGGCCCTGAGGGACTCGGGGAGCTCCTCCCTCACCACAAGTAAGCCGTGACATCACTGACGTCCCCACAGAAGCTTTAGGAGAGCCTTCAAAAGACGGAGCTGCTGAATATTTAACCCTGACTGATGGCCATTCCCGGATAAAGCAATTAGCAAATTTATTAGTCAGGGTTCAGTCTGTGTGGCTGTTTTCACAGGTAAATCTTGGTGAGCCTCTGACTTCTATGTTCCCAGGTTAAAGCAGCGGCGACATGAGCTCTCTTCGGTGGGATGCAAGGACGTGACACCCTGGACCGCCTGCATACATCAGGAGCACCTCTAGAGCTACTAGTGACCTCCATCCAATTGGTGTAGTTTAATGAAAACAAATGGTTTGCATCAATAACAAAAAGCACGAGCAGAACCATCCTTCATGGATACCTTTGTCACTCTCTCCCGGTCTACACACTTATTAACGGTTTGACCTTTATAGCCGATGTTTTATTGTCCTAATATCTTATGACTCAAGAACCTCGTGCTGTTTAATAAGCCAAATCCAACGAGAAGGGGGCTTTGGCTACTTATCTTTAATATCAACATGATCTTTGGTGACCATGTCATTCTAAGAAACTGTTAAATATAGAGATGGAACTACAGGAGATACAAACAAATTAATCCCTCATATTGCATCTTTTTTTTGCAAAAATGGGATCAAGAGGAGCATCCACTGAAATAGCAGCACCGAGCTATGGGGGGATGGATCCCCGAGACACTAAGTGTGGGCCTGGCCGTTCAGTGTAGGAGGACAGTGTGGGTGTAACGACAGGGAGCTTGTTGGAAGCCCACGGCTTTCAGATGTCTTCCTCGGAGTTCTCATTGGCCCAGAATCACAACTATAAGAGCTGTAGGGACCCAAGACAATGGGTGCTCAGGGTGTCTGCTATAACCCTGTGCAGATAAGATGGTTCCCCTTGAAGAGGGGTTCCTTAGTGACTAACCCCACGCCCAGAATCAGAGGAGTGTCCTATGGGCTCTGCCTGGGAGGATGACAAGGCTGATGCCACAGGTAGGAGGTGCGAGGGGAGATGGGCCAAGGAGGGAGACAGCTGGTCAGGGGCACCTGTGCCTGGGCCCCGCAATCTGCACCCAGGACCCCACCTGGTAGCTGAGGGCGGGCGAGCAGGCGCTCCCGGAGCTGGAGCCCGGGCGGAAACCAGGGCCTGTGTCCAGGCAGGTAGACGCAAGGTCAAGGGCGATGTATGGTGTAAGAGACAAACACTGAGTTCCAAAAATAAAGGTCAGATTACATAATTCATTTTTCCTCCACAATAAAATGAAGCTTGTTGGAAGGAGTATTGCGATGAGCCTCTTGACCAATAAATGAAACCGCATTTTACTGGGAAACAGAAATCGGAAGGCTTACTCTTCTCTGCATCATTTAAATTGCGGGGCAGAAATAAAATGATTCATTTTCAAGTGTGTAGGACAGATAGCTGAAAGCTCTACTACACATAAAAAAATACATAATATATTTGAATTATATTCACTGTCAAGGGAGTGTTGTCTGGAAGTTTCATATGTTAAATATGAGTTTAATTTGAGCATTTCCATTTTTCCAATTTAGGTTGAGATAAGTGCTCTTATGACAACTTATGTTAATGAAGCTAAACCCCAAAGAGTTTATTCAATGAACCGAGAAGCAGTGAATTTCTCCATGAGGGAGATGATGTCATAAACGACACTGATTACCATTGCTTTCTCTGGTGTCTGGAATTTTACTGGTTATTTGTCTAAGTGCATAATAATTTTTTAGCATTCCTGAATTATTTATTAAATGCATGTTGACTTCCACGGATACCTATCATGAGGCATTGCCCAGGATTTCACAGCGATAATCTCAAATCACACTGGAAATTGAGACACAGATGCTGATTTACACGGTTCCTAATACATTACCTCTTGTTGCCTTTGAAGAGTCCATTTCTATAAGCAAAACCCTACACTCAGAAGCCGTAAAAGCGGTGACAGCTGCACAGTGGAGAGTCAGCCTATTGAACGCTGATGTTAGAATGAGCGTCGTCTGCCCTCAGAACCAACTGAAGAGATTTGAGATCACAAAGTCCCCATTCTCCTGGTGCCTCGTGTCCGACGAGAAAACCTGATGATAAAAGCCAATATTGCCAGGTGATAATATAATCGAACAGGACACACGTTGTATCATACATACATAAAACGTACGTCGAAGACCCTTCAAGGCCACCCAGTATAGGTCGGTGGTAGTCCACCAATTTGGTTTTTGACAATAAGGAGACAGTCGTCCTATAGTAGAAGAGCCCTTCGTATCTTGAGGATGACTTCGGAGCATGGAAAGGGAGTATTTGACATTTTAGACAAGCAAGTGGTAGCAGAGAGGAGCACTTAAATCTGGTGGTGTTCATTTCCTTAATTTTATTTTGCATCTATGTTTGCTCTCCACCTTCGCCGACAAGCTTTCAACTTTTCCTTGAGAAACTAATCTAATAAATCGATTCTGGGTCAGAAGAGAGAACATAATTTCCATTAGGAGGAAAAAAAATGGGTTAGCAACAGGGAAATAATGTTCAACAAGGTTTCTTATTTTCTACTTTAGCTTCTAAAAAGAATTAAAAAATAGCTCTTCTTTGTTACCGGCTTTTCCTCCAGAGAAGAGTGATCTTTAGCCTCTTGCAGATTTAAGAGTTAGGGTAAAGCCAATGCCCCCTACCAGGGAAAAAGCCAGCAGCTGATTTTTCTGGAAGCTCAGCGACGACGGTGCTGTAGGCATCCTACCTGGGGAGATCGCGGTGAATCCTGACAGTGCCTAGAAGCCCCCTGGGTCTACAGAGCTTTCATCTCAGCCTCTGTTTCTCTGTGAACCACTCGCATGAACTGTTCCTTTCTGTG
Source organism: Canis aureus (assembly GCF_053574225.1). Taxonomy (NCBI): domain Eukaryota; kingdom Metazoa; phylum Chordata; class Mammalia; order Carnivora; family Canidae; genus Canis; species Canis aureus. Next base: position 16,472,491 of record NC_135621.1, on the reverse strand, counting down.
CCAACAACCCGCTCTTGGGGACTTTGGCCTTCCTGCTTGTTCAGGCTCAACTAATGAAAGTAAGACCATTTTGTAGATTTTGACAGTTTTTAGACATCTAGCTGCGGATGCTTGAGCTGTAAAACTGAACACAAGTGCATGCTTTGTTCGGTGCAAATATGACCTGCTGCTCCAAATTATCATTAAGACACCAGGATTTTCTAGTGAACTGTATTCTTCTTAAAATCTGGATAGTTTATCTTTTGAGAGTTGATGACTGCTTTTATTTAGTAAAAATAATCTCCTTTGTTCCATTTCCTTCTGTCGCATTATTCAAGGTAATAAACACTCTGTGGCAGAAAATGTTCCTAAGGGAAGCCTGTTTAAACCCAATTGGGAAAATGCTGAACTTTATATATTCAAAAGCTCTCTATCATCCAATGTTGTACTGTCTTGGCTTATTCCTGTGAATTATATGTTTCTTTATATCAAAAAAAAAAAGCACTAGGCCAAAGCCTACTTGGGAGCATGCCACATTTTATGTATTGATTGGGAAATTTGAGCATTTTGCCAAATCTTGATATGTTTTTTTAAATGTCAGGCTTAAAATATATATATATATATATATATATATATATATATATATATATATATAATAAAATAAAATAAAATAAAATAAAATAAAATAAAATAAAATAAAATAAATATCAGGCTTAACAGAATTTAGATTTTCCCAGGCAGGATGAAAAGATGAAAATGTACAATTTCACACTTCCTAAAGTCCCTTAGTTTGCAGCTTTTCTGGTCATTAACTATTCCTTGCTGACCTTTACGCTTTCACCCTGGGTGTAAATGGACAGTGAACTGGAAAACCCACGGTTTCCATGATAAAAATTAACTTTACACATAGGAGTGAAGAACTCATAGATCACTATAGGGGCGCTTCTTTTTTACATCCCATATGAATTGGTACTTTTGATCACAAAGTTGTGAATAACATATTCCAGAAATTAAATACAAAATCAAATCCTTGACTGGGATAATGAGATCACCAACCTGTTAAAAGAATAAGCACATGCATTTTTACAGCAGCATAGAGATTAAAACTAAAAGCAAGTTAATGTTATTGAAAGGGACACTCCACTCTCTGAGTTAATTGCCTACTGTCTCCCTTAGTCTTGTTTTCACAAAATCTTGAAAATCACAAGGGTGAAATAAAGCATAATAGAGTGAGCGCTACCAGAAGCAAAGCCCAGGACTGAGAGTCTTTCAACCCATTTGCAAATGTAGGGTGATCTCATCCCCATTTTAAAGTTTTACAGTGTGAATGTGAAGCTGCTATTTGTGGCTGAAAAATTCACTTTATATCAATTTAGGATGTTATAGTTGCAAAGAACCTGAGAGGTCACCTAATCCAAAAACAATTCTCCAATTCTCTACAACATATTGCGCTCCTTAGATTAACAGAATATATCATGTTATTCTTCGATTCACAGCTTATTAAAAAGTAAACTTTAAAGCTCAACATAGTGGCTCTAATCCTTTATCAAAGCAAACAAAATATTTCTGACGCTCTGGAAACCAAAATTTATTTGTCAAAAAAATGAGGTATCCTATTCACTTGGAGGAATGAACAAATGCAGCTACCAAAGGAAATAATTAAAAATAAAGACACAATAAAGGATGAAATTTTTTTAGCTTAATACATATAATAAAGGTTAAATAGTTTCATATTATGGTACCGATCTACATAGAGACAGATAAGTGATTAACGGAATAGTACAGAAAACACAGACTTTATAAAATGTAATACAATTGAAAGGAGGAAATAAAAATTGAAATTTATTATATGAAATTGTTTTCAGTAATTGAGATTAGTGATATAATTACATGGAATATGTTAGATAAGAAAAATTCAATCCAGTGAATTTTAAAGTCTAATTGGCTTAACGGACTGTTTCATGAATCGGGCAGGTTTCTGTCTAGAAAGTAGAGAGAAGCTTCCGATGGATACGGAACAGGAAGGTTTTTAGAGAAACTGAGGGAACGGATAAAAGGAAATTATTAGCAAAGAATCCACTGTCTTAGGCAATGTCACACTCCTAAAAGGAACAGAAGTCTATCAGTAAATTTTCCAGTGCCTACCAGAAAATTCCCATGTTGACTGGTTAAAGTTTACATTTCTGGGGAGTTGAAACTGCAGGTAGGTCAGATATTAAGTCCTGGTTTACTGACTTAGGGCTTTAACCTAAGTGACACCAGTTTGGGCCAAAAACCAGTGGGTTTTGTTGTTGTTGTTGTTGTTGTTTTAACAAAACAATATACAACTATCTCATACATAAAATTAAATCACAGAAGGATTGAAAATTTTTAGGTTAAATCATCATTCCAGTCATTATTATTCCAGTCATCTCTAAAGTTAGAGGCATAAAACTCCTCGATATTTGGGGCTTCGTTGGAAAGACTGGACACAACAGACTGTGGCTCGTCAACCGGGGGATGGAACAATCTGGACATCTCTATTACCATGTCTGACTCTTGACTGAGACCTCAGCTCACCCCATGTGTGGTTTCTTCAGAGGGGCTGGGTTTCCTCATAGTATGGCAACTCAGGGTGGTTGGACTTCTTCCGTGGAGGCTCAAAGCCAAAGATTAAGTGGTCCAGCAGGTTCCCCATTGGCTTCTGTGACCTGGTCTCACAATTCACGTAGCTGCATTTTTGCCACTTTTTATTTTGAAGTAGTCACGAGCCTGCCCAAGTTCAACAGGAAGGGATGTGGATTGCCACCGCGTGATGGGAGGGTAGCAAGGTCATGGTGTAGGGAACACACGGCACGGGAGGCACTGCTGCGGCTATCTCTGAAAACGACAGTGTGAAACAGTATCAACAGGAGAAGTGGAAACGGGAACAGGCATCTGTCATACTGTTGGAGTCTTAAAAACAGGAGAAAGACGGAGGCCATGTACATGTGTGTTCAAAGACCCATGAGACTTCCACAGCTGGAAATGTCCTCAGCTGAAATGTATTTACCAAATGACACACAAGAGAATGGTCCTAGAATCCTATTTTTTTAATAGTCTAAAATTGGATATTCCTTTTGAGAAATAGCCTCTGGATTGGTACTGAGCCTTTGGTGAAGACCGAACAGTTATCCTCAGAATGACGTGAAGCGGTGCCGCCCACACTGAACTGGGACGAGTCAGATCCCCTCCTCCATAGGGCTAGTCATGCGTAGGCACAGGCCGACAAAACAGAGATGGTATATATGGGATGTTGGGTCTGAATGGTGTGAGTAATTGGCGTGAGTGGATCACTGAGATTCCTGTGAAGTGTATTGCTACCACCTCTCGGCCCACATATGTGGCCTCACGGGGGTTCCTATGACCAGGGAGAGAAAAACATGACTTGGTTTACAAATGTTGTTGCCATATAAGTGAGATGGCGCCAGCCTAAAGTGCGATACTACTGACTTACCTCCCAACTCAAGGGTGATGGAGAAAAACAATAGCGGGGAGAGTCCCCGTGGACCCCCACAGAGAGACTTGGAGTGTAAGTCTGGGAGTCATTTTTGTCCAGAAAGAAAAATGATCAAAATCGTAGTATCTCATTCATAAATAAACCTTCCATAACTAAGGAATGCCTGCTGCTGGGGAGGCTCCAACAAGGGACATGGGTGAGTCAGCCCCGCTCCATCTCACCGAACCGGGTGGGCCAGACACAGACAGCAATGCAGCAGAGATGTCATGAGCGGGCTCAGCAGCACGCACTTCTCCCCAGAGCTGATCCGTCTACACAGCTTAGCATGCAGCCTGCCGAAAGCAGAAGTCAAATCCTGCCACCCTCTATGCCATTTCCCAGGTGGCCCTGCCAATTGTCTGATGGCAACCTGTTAACCTGGAAAATGTGTGTTCTTGGGGGTAGGGGGGGTGGGTGGTAATATTTCCTCCCTGGAAAAGCACCTACTCTGGGTGCAGATTTGCCTTCGCTGCCTTCCAGGTTTCTGCCACCATCGTCACCCAGGACTTACAGAGTCACTTCATCTGCCATCACAGAGCGCTTCATGCACAGTACCTCTACACAGGAAAGGTGCTGAGGGGCCTAAGACCATGGAATTTACTGATCTTACCTAATATCTCATTGCCCAAAGACAAGTGACCTGGCGGAAAAATGGAATGCATATATCAAAGCTGTGAGCGTGCCAGCTGGAGGAAAACACTGCAGAATTGGAGTGTTGTCCTAGTGGACGCAAAGTACCCCGTGATCCAGGATCAGTTTCTCCCACAGGCAGAGCACAGGCAGATTTTGAACCCAGGACGGATTCCTGGCACAACTGGACCTCTTAATTCACGTCAAGGGTTCCAAAACCCTAGTTCTCATGGGAGGAAGGCTTTTTCCCCTAGGGGTCATAAAAATGTTTCCATTACACCGGACACTGAGGCAACCATGTGGGACTCCCCTTGCTCCAGGACCAGCAGGCTACAAGGAAAATGAACTATTGTGAGGTTGGCCATTGCCAAGGAGAAATAAGGGAGTTGCTTCACGGTGAGACGAGAAGGGAGATGATTATGTCTGGAACTCAAAATATTCTTTAGGGCAGCCCTACCACTTCCAGGGAAGTTTCATGGAAGACTGTAGAAGTCAGACAAAGGCAGGAGTACGAGGACTCCAAGCTTCGGGGACCCACGTCCAGGTCAGGAACTCGGCCCTTCCCACCAACATAAACTGGCTTCTTGTTGTATCCAACATCGAGCAGGACCTTGGCTTGCCTTTCTCAAACTGGATGGATGAAGAATCAGCCATCGCAGAGCTCTCATGTTCCTTAGGCAACTCATTCCTCGGCCTTACACCATGCCTTGAAGTCGGCGTCCTGGGCCAGAACTTTGTTTCACGTTTTGTAAATGCCCTTCTGTGTTTGTGGGCTTTGTAGGGGATACAGAAGGGGCAGCAAGATGAGTGGTAGGAATCAGAGACCAAAACCTAGCCTTAAATCCAGCCTTTAAAGTGATTATAAAGGCTGCAGTGACACAGAAAAGTGTCTAAGCTGTAATGCTTCGTGGAATGAAAAAATAATCAAAAAGTTAAACATGCAGACAGTAAAATTCCAACTTAAGAACTGGAATCATTTCAATAATACCCTATACACAGAAATAAAAAATCTAAGTAGAAAGATACCAAAATACTGTAGTGGTGGAATTATGCATATTATTTGGTACTTTGGTTGCTTTTCAAATTTTCTAGTGACTGTATTACTTTTATAAAATATTCATATCAAAATACAATGATAAAGGCATTCAGCTTTTCAGTATTTCCAAATACATAACATACCTGAATTTATTTTCGTTTTTTTAAATTTATTTTCCTAAGTATCTTTGCTCTATTATTTTAATTTTCTTTAAAAAGATCCTAAGTTACAGGCACATATAGTTACATTGGTGTAGAAATCCATTTGAAATATTTTATTTTCACAAAAATTGAATAATTCTCAAAATTCTAAAGTGTTACTAAAGCTGTTATTGATAGCATAGTTTATTAGGATTTTATTTCAGTAATCACTATACCTATTGCCTTCTGAAACATATTGAAGATTGAAGACTTTTATGTACAGACACTATGATTCATTAAAAATATCAAAGTTTCAGTTATGTTTTGATAAAGAGGACAAACTTGTAGCTAATAGTTTGGAAGAGGTTCTATAAAGATAATATCTTTTTATTAGACAAGACTAAAAACAGATTTGTGGCATTGGAAATTACCCTTTTCCCTCAAGTACTATTTGTAGCATTTTAGAGTTTCACAATATAAAAATCACAATATAATTGCCTTTGTTTCAAATGAAGTCTATACAAATTTCATCATGTATTTTGAGTAATGCGCTATTAGAATAATTATAAGTGGTTATTCTTATATCATATTTTAAGGATGTCACCTGAATATATATTCACTGTGCAGAAAGCACAATGATTTACCTTGTGGTGACATTTTTTTCCAAATAGTTGGAGCAAACACAAAAGGGCAGATGTTTTTTAAAAAGGTAAATATCTACGAAGAAACGAATATACCACTCTGTAGAAAATTCAGCCAAATTAGAATACAAAGCCAATCCTAAAGTTCAGAGTAAGTGTTAGTATAGCTATAAAGTGATAAATGCTAGAAACAACACGGCTCATGTTGCTTGTTGGCATTTGGTAAAGTACAGAATGACGTAGGAGTCATTGCCTGTGGTTTTCCCCATCTTACACACGCAGAGCACAGCACAGACTTCACACATAAGCAAAGCTAGAGGAATCTCATTGTATTAATTTATAAAATTCACCATTTTAAAATTCACCTTTGTTCTTTTCTTTCCTTTTCTTTCTTTTCTTTTCCTTTCTTTTTCTTTCTTTCTTTCTTTCTTTCTTTCTTTCTTTCTTTCTTTCTTTCTTTCTTTCTTTCTTTCTTTCTTTCTTCTTTCTTTCTTTCTTCTTTCTTTTTCTTTCTTTCCTTCTTTCTTCTTTTTCTTTCTTTCTTTCCTTTTCATTCTTTCTTGTAATTCCAGTGCAGTTAACAAACAGTGTCATATTAGTTTCAGATGTGTAATATAGTGATTCAATAATTCCATATATTAGTGCTCATCAAGATACTTTTATGCCCTTCACCTATCTCACCTATCCCCTTACCCACCTCCCCTCTGGTAATGCTTGGTTTATTCTCTATATCCAAATACATAAAATACCACTTTATCTTTATCCTGTCATCTATTGATGGATGATGAAGCTGCTTCCATAATTTGACTGCTGTAAGGAATGCTTCAATAGACATAGGCATGTATATATACCTTCAAATGAATATTTTCATATTTTTTTGGTAAATAACCAGTAATTCAATTACCACATCATTGGGTAGCTCTATTTTTACCTTTTTGAGGAAGCTCCATACTGTTTTCCACAGTGGCTGCACCAGTGTGCATTCCCAACAACAGTACCCGAGGGTTTCCTCTTCTCCACATCCTCGCCAATGCTTGTTGTTTCTTGAGTTTTTTATTTTAACCATTCTGACAGGTGAGAGGTGATATCTCATTGTCGTTTTGCTTTACATTTCTCTGATGAAAAGTGATGTTGAGCATCTTTCATATGTCTGTTGGCCATCTGGATATCTTTGGAGAAATGTCCTTGTTTTCTGCCCATTTTTGTACTTGGAGTATTTGTTTCTTTGGTATTGAGTTGTATCCATTCTTTATTTTTTTTAATAATAAATTTATATTTTATTGGTGTTCAATTTGCCAGCATACAGAATAACACCCAGTGCTCATCCCATCAAGTGCCCCCCTCAGTGCCCGTCACCCAGTCACCCTCACACGCCCTCCTCTCTTTCCACTACCCCTAGTTTGTTTCCCAGAGTTAGGAGTCTTCCTAACTTCCTAAATACCTTTCTGGTATTTCCTACCCATTTCTTCTCCCTTCCCTTCTATTCCCTTTCACTATTATTTATATTCCCCAAGTGAATAAGAACATATAATGTTTGTCCTTCTCCGATTGACTCATTTCACTCAGCATAATACCCTCCAGTTCCATCCACGTTAAAGCAAATGGTGGGTATTTGTCGTTTCTAATGGCTGAGCAATATTCCATTGTATACATAGACCACAGCTTCTCTATCCATCATCTTTCGATGGACACCGAGGCTCCTTCCACAGTTTGGCTATTGTGGACATTGCTGCTATAAATTCTTTATAGATATTTTGGATAGTAACTCTTTATTGGATGTGTCATTTGCAAATATCTTCAACCATTCATAGGCTATTTTTTAGTTTTTCTGATTGTTTCCTTTGTTATGTGCAAGCTTTTTATTTTGATGAAGTCCCAGTGGTTTATTTTTGCTTCTGTTTCCCAAAATTGAAGTTAAATTTAAAATTATCTTTCTGAGAACTGCATTTTCCAAAACTATTTTAGTTGACTTGAACAGTTTAAGATTTTGACTTTTGAACACTTTTTCAACCCAGAGGATTTTCTGTAAATCCCATCTAGATTGAAAACAGCATGTTAAGTGCACATTGTTGGGAAAAAGGATTACTGAAGAAAAATAATGTCAAGATAAAGACAATTAGGTGCATAGTAAGTAATAATTGCCAATACCTTGTGATTTATATAGATATTGCTTCTTTTCTTTGGGTCATGTGTGCTTACTTTTGACTTTGCATTCATCTTTATAATTTTTTTGGCTATTAAAAATAATCAGTATTTTGAACCTTATATTAGAGTCTGAGCTGACTGCCTGGAGTACATACTGGTGTGTTTTTGTTGTGTTCATGGCTAGTTGAGTATCTCCAAATATAGTTTTCGCAAGAAACAAAATTTCAAATTGAAAAAATATGCTCAGTGTCACATACAAGTGAATTAACATTTTGCTATCTCTTGCTGAATAACAAACCACTCCCAAATCCGGTGAGGTGAAACAGCCACCGTTGGTCAGAAATTCAGGTAAAGCACTGGGGAGACAGCTTCTCTCTTCTCCATGATGTCCAGGACCAAGGGGAGGGAGTAATAAACTTTATCTCATATTAACATCTGTATGTTTTTTAAATCTTTATAGATATTTCTTAAGGTCACATGGCTCTGGGATTTCCTGTTCTAGGCTCAAACTCTAAACAAACTAAAAAAAAAAAAATCATATTATATCTTACAAAGCATTTCTTCCGAGCCAACGTAATTCACTACCTAAATGCTACCTGTAGATTCGTGAGTAAGCCTTTGCCAACAAAAACACTATCGTACAAAGTATAAATCTTTCAGAATGGAAAACCGGGATGGGTGTTGACTTCCGTCCACTTGCCACCGAGATCAAACTGGCAATTACCCAACAGCTGTCTTAACGGGCTACGGGTTTTCTGAGGGAAAACTGCTGTGTGTATGTGTATGTTTTTGAGTAAATATCTATTCCTGGAGATTCACTTTAATTTTTGCAACAGCTTATTCTTAATAAGTGACTGTTTCATTTCAAAGGTGGAGGGGCTGTAGGAATGAAGAGTGTCAGACTCTGAAAATGTAACAGCGGAAAGTGGAGTATCCTCAGCATTGAAGAGTGACAATCTAGTGAAAGATACTAATGACAAGGTTGTCCACCATGTTGTTTGGTGATCATTAACAAATCACATTGCCTTCCCCTTCCCTCTGTAGCAATCCGTCTCCCGAAGCAAACTACTACGTGGTAAATTCTTTTGACAAGAGGCAATTCCTTTTCTCCATTTCCTCCTTAACTCTGTAATGAAATCCTAATGAATAATAAAAGTTTCTGTGAGTTGTACAATAATCATCCATTGTATTACTGATTGAAAAGAACTTGCTGCATATTCAGAGAGCTATAAAGGACCTGATTTTCAAACAAATACTTTTGATAGGCAGATTCAGGACGAATCTAAATTGTATTTAATTATGCTACTGTGCAGTGTTCCTGTAACAGTTTTTCACATGTCAAGTTAATATCTTTAATATCTTTAAGAACTACTTTAACGCGTAGAGTCTATTTCCTGATTAGCTGCATCTACTCTAATACTATTTCTACACGTCCGTACTCTGGGAATAGTGGCATAATGGTAGTCTAGGAAGTCAAAATATTGTCTTAAGTAAAACCTTGAGGGATAAAGTTTTGAAATATGTATGCCCATTGGGAAGGGGTGGGGGTCCTTCTAGCACTAATTTGATGGCCTTTCTAAAAATGAAAATCTTTTTGTTTCCACACACTCTCAATTGCCTACAGCTTTAAACTCCGTTTTGCAAAGGAAACATATACATATTATGAAAAATGCACTGTGTCAAGTGTGTTTGTTATGGCATCCCCCCCCCAACCTAATGAATGACTCGCTGCAGCCAAGAGCTTGAGGCCTCTTACCTGAACACGTGTACATATATTTCATCGTGTGTGCTCACTGTACCTTTACAATGTTAACAAAGAAAAATATGAATACGTCCAAGAAGTTTTACCCAGAAGAGAAAACAAAAGTGATTTGTAAAAGTTAGATTTCAAAATAAACTCAGTTGAGAAATTATGGCCACATGGCACATAGCTAAGAGTCCACTGGGAAATGTTGACCTTCTTGCATCCTGTCTTTGCAGTTCAGCAGCCTCAGAATATAATGTCCTTGAATTTTTACCTTTTGGTATCATTTTTCATTTTTCGTTAGTTCTTTCTTTAATGCATCTTTTACATCTGACTAAATATATCTTTGATTCGCTCTTAGCTCAGCATGGAAAACTACCTCCCCATCCCCTACACAATCACAAAATGTAACCAGGCTTGGTAGAAAACAAAAAAGGACAACTAACCCAACAAAAGACCTTTGAATTGGACCACCTGCTATTTCACATGGATTATTTTCTCTAACTTGCAAGATAGGTGAGAGATCATATTCGAGGTTGGCTAACAATATAATTCATTGGTACCAGTTTAGCTTGATTTATGTGAGTTGTCTACCATCTTGAAACGACAGGTCACTCACTCAAAGTTTTAAATGGCACATATTCTGTGATCATCCTGATTTGTTTCCACAAGTGCCAAACCCTTAGGTCAAGTGATAGAATTAATGTAGAAAAAAATAAATTTCTCTCCAAAATCATTTCTTCTGAATTGCCTCGTCAACCTTGCATACTCGTGTAGGACATAAACATAATATACAGGAACAAATGCTGTAGGGCACCCTTTGATTGTGGAGATAATTATGCCCCATGTAACTATTAAGAATGAAGTAAAAATGAGCCATTTCAAGTTGGTCTTGGATTTCTAAGGGATACAACTCACTATCCAAACACATGAATTATCAAATACTCCTAAGAGGAGAGGTTAATCATCAGTACAGTTCCACTTCTAAATGTGTGACAAGAACTACAGAAAACACTGAAGTATGATCAAGGTGACGAGGCTGTAATCTCCAGCACTAGAATATGATTGTAATTAAAAAAGGTGGAGCCCAATCAACTGTATTACAAACTGTCAAAAGAAAGAAAGTATCCAAAGAAAAATGCATGAAAAGATAATTCAAAGATGTGAAAACACAAATGGCTAATGAACAAAGTTGCAAGTGCACCTAGAAACTGAACAAAATAATAGTGCGATCATTTTTACCTATCAAAATTGTCAAAGATTACAAATACAGTAATACCAAATGTTTGCAAATGTTTAACAATGTCTCCGACGTTTCTGGAGGAGTATAAATTTTCACCTATTCTGGGATGCAGTGAGCAAACGTAGAAGTAATAATTTTTAAATAGAGTTATAATATTTTTATTAAGTCCATCTTAAAAAAGTTATTGTGTAAGAAGTATCCCAGACATATGTATAATCATGCACAAAGCTGTTCACTGCAATTGTTAATAATGAAGTCATCAATGACCTATAATCAAAAACAGGACACTGATTACATGTATTTTCTGAAACGATGGGTTATTAGTTGTCTTTAAGTATGTTTAGAGAATTTAATGACATGTTAAGAAAAGCAAGGTATAAATATTTTTGTTTCATGTATCCATATGCAGCGAAAAACAGAAAACTAGTCAGAAATGCCCAATTGTTAAAGGTTATTTTAACGTTCTGAAATTGGCTAATATGTGCTTATTACTAATATGTATATAAATGATTGGGCAGTAATTATTTACCTTTGCTTAGTAATCTCTACAAGTAAGTTCTCAAACTTCACCTAGAGCTTCGTGATTGCTTTTTGTTTTTTTGTGGGTTTTTTTTGTTTTTTGTTTTTGTTTGTTTTGTGATTGCTTTTTAAACAGTTAACAGTTGCTGTGATTGAATCGTGGAGCTCCTCTCTCTTTAGCTGCACACCAGTTGGTGTTCGCTGTGTAACAAAAGCAGCTCCCGGGGCCCCATAAGCAACAGCCTCCGGGCAGGAAGTACTTTTGAAGTCTCTGCTTGTATTGCACTGGCCCTTGTCTCATCGCCTGAAGCACAGGGCTGAGCCCAGTGTCAGCCCACAAAGGTTACCCACTTGAATTTAGGGAAGAATAGACAAGATGAGGGACCAGCATTGCCACAATGTGCCTTCCTTTCCCAGCTATTTCAAATATCCCGTAGTTTACTTACCCACGATCCTGGGAACAGGCATTTAGCTAGCTGCTGGGGGTTGTTTTTAGCAACAGTATGGTTACGAGTGCTTCTGTGCGTCCCTCGTGGTGGGGGAAGTGTTCTGAGCTACACAAGTAGGAGTGCAACTGATAGGGAAGCACGTGGCCAGTTGTGTAAGTTAAGGCCGATTTCTTCCCACTATGGTGTCACCGGCAACGCAGAGGATTGTGCAGGTTAGAGAAGCCCAGCGTCAGGAGCAACATTTACACAGAGGTTTCTATTTTTTTTTTAATTAAGATTTTACTTATTTATTCATGAGAGACACAGAGAGAGAGGCAGAGACCCAGGCAGAGGGAGAAGCAGGCTCCATGCAGGGAGCCCGATGCGGGGCTCGATCCCAGGACTCCAGGATCACACCCTGAGCTGAAGGCAGATGCTCCACCGCTGAGCACCCCAGGGATCCCCTACATAGAGGTTTCTATGTAGCAGGTGTCGTTCCAAGTGCTCCACATCTTGATTCCCTCAATCCTCGCCATAGCCCTATGGGAGGGATACTCTTTTCATCCCCATTTTATAGATAGGGAAACGGAGGCAAAGGTTAACTACTTTATACAAGATCATCCAGTACATCACAAAACCAGGGTTCAAAGCCAGGCAGTCTGGTCCCAGAAGCCATGTTCTCAGTCTTCCCTCTACTTCTTAACTCTGCTAAACATTCCAGAAGGCAGTGAAAGCAATAATGGAGGCCAACACACCCACCAGATTAACATGTAAGGGAAGTTTCTTTATTTGGACCTGGGCCTGACCTATTTAATAACATCTCGGAGGTCTTTATACCTTAGCTGCCACAGAGCACAGTAATTGAAAAAAAAAAAAAGTGATCATGCCAAAGAGTTCTTTTCCTTTGGATTTTAGTCAATAACAATTTGCCAGAGATAATGTTTTTATACATTAAATTAACTCTGGCTCAATTAAATAAGAGTCATTGTTCTTTTTCTCCATTGTGTGAATTAATTATGGGATATATGTGTGTGTGTGTGTATTCACTTTAACATAAGTAACACATTACATATTAGTTGTTTGTATAATACAGATCACATATTATATGTGCATAGGAACAAAAACGTAATACATACAGACACAGAAACATTCCCACACTCAATGAAGATTTGTCATTTTGCATTCTTCACCATCCATTTAGGCTTTCTCTTAAGAGTTTTATGTATTCTGAAAAAATGCCATTTTCCAGTGAAGTGTGGTCTTGGTGCCACAGTAAATCTGGATGCCCTGCTTCCACCGTGGGAGACAAAGAAGTCACTGGGGGAGGTTTTCTCAGGACTCAGGAGCAGGCAGAGCTGAGTTCTGGGAATGACCCCCCGAGGGTAGGGAGGATTGGGCGCGTGCTACCACTGGTGGGTAAGTGAGGGGGACTGGCCATCCAGTGCGGCGGCAGCCAGTCCTCACCCACCGGCTTCCTCCCGTACCGGAGCGGCCAGCAGAGCTGAGGGGGGGGGGGAGGGCGGGGACTGGGGGGCGGGGGGAGGGGAAGAGGGGGGAGGGGAGAGAGGCGGGGGGAGGGGGGAGAGGCGGGAGGAGGGGGGAGGAGGGGAGAGGAGGGGGGAGGAGGGGCTGGGGAGAACGAGAAAGCATGAAAAAGAAAGGCCTAAGTGACCAGTGCGCACCGCCCTGGATGCCTCCCCTCCCCTTCCCCCTCCCCTTCCCCCTTCCCCCTCCCCTCTGCCACCTCCCCTCCTGCGCGAGCGCTACCCTGAACCCGGCGGCTGGATGCCCCCCTCCCCCTCTCCCCCCTCCCCTCCCCCTACGCCCCTGTGCCTGCACTACCCTGAACCGGACAGCTGGATGCCCCCCTGCCCCTCTTCCCCCCTCCTCTCCTCTTTCCCCATGTCCTCCTCCCCACCCCTCTCCTCCTCCCCTCCCCCTCCCCTCCCCCTCTCCCCCTCTCCTCCTCCCCTCCCCTCCCCTCCCCTCCCCTCCTCCCCTCCTCTCCCCTCCTCCCCTCCTCTCCTCCCCTCCTCCCCTGCTGTGCACTCACTACCCTGAACCAGACGGCTGGATGCCTACCTTCCCCTTCTTCCCCCTCCCCCCACCTCCTCCCCCCCCATTACCCTGAACCGCTTGGCTGGATGCCCCCCTCCCCCTCTCCCCTCCCCCTCCCCTGCTGTGCACACACTACCCTGAACCACATGGCTAGATGCCTCCCCTCCCCTTCTTCCCCCTCCCTCTCCCTCTCTTACTCCCTCTCCCCTTCTCTCCCTTTCCCCTCACCCTCCCGCTCTCTCCTTCCCCCTTCCCCCTCTCCCCCTTGCCCCCTACCACCATGCACGCGCACTACCCTGAACCGGATAGCCGGATGCCTCCCCTCCCCTTCTCCCCCTCTCCCCCTCCCCCTCTCCCCTCCCCCCTCCCCTTCCTACTCTCTCTCCCCTCCCCCTCCTCCCCACCGTCGTCATAGGGACGCCCCCACCGCCTCCACCTGGGTGACCTTCCCAGACCTCAGACCGCGCATCCCCGGGGATGTGAGCCCCTGGCGCCCCCCCACCTGGCGCCCCCCCTCCCCCCCCCCCGCCCGGGTCTCGCCCCCTCCCAGGGGCGCAGGAAGGAGCGCGTGCGCCCCATCACCCTCAACCTGCTGGCTGATTTCTCGGAAGTATTTGCGTTAACACGGGGCTTGCTTCAAGAGACCTTTTTTTGAGCAAATCACAGCCCCTTAAAGAATATCCCCATAAAAAAATAAATAAATAAATAAAATAAAAATAAATAAAAATAAAAAATAAAAAAATAAAAAATAAAAAATAAATAAAAAAAAGAATATCCCCATAACTGGAGGTCTTGCATAGACAAACAGCTTGAGTGAGAAACCGCAGAATTACTACAAAAGAACAGAAGGAAGAGGCATCTGTATTTAACTGTGGAAAAGTAAATAATCTTTACTTTTTAAAGCAAGTTTGGAAGGGTTTAAAATTTTCATAGGCATAAAATCAAATTTATTTGCCAAATACTTTTGCATGAAGCAAAGGAGGATTTTTCGGAGTCTATAGGTTTTATTTGTGCTTTTATTTAACTAACTGTACCACGTGTGAGCTTTTGTATCTCTTTCTGGATTTCTCTATTTCGGTAAATGGGACCCTCCCTTTGCACAGCTACAAACCCTTATTCCAGCCCCCACCCCTCTCTCTTTCCACCCCTTTATCGGTCTCTTCTTCCTATGGATTTCTTCTCTTTCATTTGTTCTATCTACCTGGTTTCCCACTTCTACAATTTTAAGTGCCCATTACTCCAGCTGCTTCCACCCCCCATCCTTCCTTTCTCTTCTTCTAGCTCAGAATGTACTGGAGCATGTGTATTAAATCTTCAGGGAGCAAATGATTTCCTGTCTTCAAAAAAGCTTAAAAGTGAACAGTGCACCTTTCAAACTTCTTCCAGGTTCTGTGAGTAAGATCTACTGTGATACGGCCTCTTTCTCCCTCAGTAGTGGGGCGTGGGGTCCCCTCCCTCGGCTTCACCCAGAGATAGTGACTGATTACAGAACACACACTCACACTTCCCCGAACGGTCCACCCTCTGCCTGAAAAGCCTCCTGCAGCACAACCTCCCCAAGGCCCCTTCTTCCTCCAAGACTCCTATCCTGGCTCCCCTTTGTCTCTGAGATGATCAACTCTTCCAGGGGCCCAAGGCCTTGTCTCCTGAATTCATGGGGTTCTTATTCTCTGTTTCAGGCCCCTGGAACCTCCACGCTTTGTCAGGCGTTGGGGGCCAGCAGCAGACGGCGATGGATTATAATGTCTATCTGACCCACTACCTGGGAGGAGCAGGCCAAGGAAACAAGAGCTACCATACACTCTGC
Source organism: Canis aureus (assembly GCF_053574225.1). Taxonomy (NCBI): domain Eukaryota; kingdom Metazoa; phylum Chordata; class Mammalia; order Carnivora; family Canidae; genus Canis; species Canis aureus. The sequence continues at coordinate 16,456,604 of NC_135621.1, read as the reverse complement.
CTTTGAGAGGCGTATGGACAGCTTGCAGGGCCTATCACCAAAATTAAAAGAGACAAAGGACGACCGAGATTATATGGAGCCCTTAGCATCCAGAAGTAAGCTTGTGGACACGTCTAAGGTGATGGCTTTCACCCTAGAGGATTTTATTATCTCAATTGTCATTCTTCTCCCCAAACTCAATTAACTTTAAAACTATTCCACAAATTAACATTTTAAGCTCTTTGAAGTAATAAACCTTAAAAGACTGATGACATATATGACCTTTATGTTGAACAAACATCTCTCGCCCACTGTCAATTCAAATAGTACCTTCTGGGGAACAAAAAGTGTTCTTTAATGTGTCCCGTATGAAAAGTGGGATGATCCAAGCTCTCTTATTCATCCTGAGGTGATTTTTTGAGAAATCACACAATCACGCTTCAAGTCACAAAATGTCTCAATCATTAGTGAAAACATCCAAGGCCACGTAGTAATTAGCATCCTGAGCCTCAATTCAGGTTGGGTCTTGCCCGCGCCACGTGGAGATTGCTGACAGCGCAACATAAGCAAGTGGGGTAGGGCGTGGTTTTCCTTCTGTCCTGTCCTTCATTCATCCTGATTTTGACAGCCAAGGTCGCCGAACCGCCCCAATCCAGAACACAGCAGAAGCAGTGGGACAGGAACATCTGACCTGCACCCAGGAGGGCTCATATGCTTTTGGTGTCGTGGCCTCAGGGCTGACTTTCCACCCCTTGCTACTCTTGTGGATTCTTTGGAAATCTTGCTTATTGCCCTCTTGTACCTGAAGTTTCCCTGACCCACACAAATCACTGTACTTTGTGTTTGCTTCCTCTCTCTTCGGCTTCTAGAAATTAGTCCTCTACTTCTGCTGAGTCCAGCTCACCCATCTAGGAGCATGGTTTCCTTGAACATGTTTTCTCATTTAAGAGTGGAGGCTACCCTCGGCCTATGCAGGCTGCTGGCCCGTCCCTTTCCCTCTGGGTTTCCCGGGCACTGGGAGACACTGGTCCATTTGCCTTAATTCAGGATATCAAGCTCTTCTGATTAGAGCTGTCAGATTTAGCAAATTAAAGTACAGATGTTCTATTAAATGTGATTTTCAAATACTCAACAGATATGCAATATTTTAGACATGCTTTTTTCCTAAAAGGTTACTCACTGCTTACCTGAAATTGCAGTTCAGTTTTCACTTGGGTATCCTGTATTCCATCTGGGAACTCTGCTCCTGGTAGTTCTGCTGGGTCTCTCTCTTGACCCGAGGCGATGAGGAGACTTCCCAAGCTCTCTCCTTGGGAGAGGAGTCCAACGAATCTCTCACTTCCACTTGTTACACAAAGAAACCCTTTTCACTAATCATCTGCCAATCTCTCCTCTCTGAATTTAAATAATCAATCTTAAAGATGATAACCTTTCTTAACATTTCCTTTGAAAAGTTTCATCCTGATTCAGTGGGGATGCAAGGATAAAAGGGTTCTCATGCATTACTGATAAACATGTTAATTGTTACAACCATGTCTGTTTACAACCTGACAAAATCAGTTAAAACAAAAATTACATACACACTCTGGAGACCCCTTTCCCGAGAATCATCATATCCATATAAAATGGCACTGGTATAAAATGTTTTATAACAAGGATATCCTAGCAGTATTGGTTCAAAGGAACTAAGAAGAAAAAAAAATCAGTAAAAATTTAAATCACCATCAATAGAGGAATAACTGAATAATTTATGATACAAACCTCACTCTGAAATACTAAAGAGAATAAATTAGAACTATTCCAATTGATTTGGAGAGATTTCCATAAGGTATAGTTAAGTGGGGAAAAGTCTAAATTCATGAAAAAGTACATATTTCTGATCAACAATGATTCACTGAAATAGAAATGTCTATAATTTTTCCTATAAGAGGATAATGGAGAGAAATATAGAAGAATACCTGTAATTATGTTTATGACACAGGCCATGGGGAATAAATGTGCAAAGGTTGGGGAGTCTAGCGGAAGATCTTAGAAAATAGGTAGAATAAAAATAATTTAAGAAAAGTGCACTTTTATATACTTATGTGTATATATATATATATATACATACACACAGACATATTTTACATATATAATATAGCATTTAATTTAAGAAACTAATATAAAATAATAGCTGTCATTATTTTTTTGCTAAAAAATAGGCTCTTTTCTAGTGTAAAAATTCTACTTTCAAAAGCTCTTTTACAAAGTATTGATCCTTTCCATTACACTAGACCTAGAGCTGGCCTTTACTATTGATTTCAGCGTACAACCTTTACCCCTAAGGCTTCAGGCTAACTTTGTATAAGTAAATTGTCCAATCATTAAAATAGCTTAAATACCACAGATAGTAGCTTTAGTTCTTTATGAGCACATACGGTAAGCAAAAAAAGTAACTTTACTGTAAATCTGAAAAGCTGACTTTCAGAGGAACAATAGTGAATAGAGAAAACCAAAACCGTCCGCAGGAACTCCCTCAGTTTGCTTTTAAAAAACAAACCTTACAAACCTATACACGCAGGTGTAACACCTTTTCCTCCCTGTTCTGTGAGAAGGATGCCACTGCTGCTTCAAGCACAGCCTTTAATCTGTGCTTCGAGATCTATTCATTCACTTTTCTATTCTGAGGCTGCTTGTATTATTAATTACTATTTCTAATTCCTATTTATGAAACCAATTCCTCTCAACCAGAGGCCTTTTTCTAATATAAAACTACACAAAGTCATCCTTCAACTCCGTATTTTCCTCTACCCTACCACGTGCTCTTCTTATAGAAAAATTGTTCAGTTTCATCTCTACCTCAGCTCATCACTCCTGAATGCACTCCAGACCAGCTTCCTCTCTCTTTTCTATGGTGACACCTCACTGATATCACCACTGACCCTCGTGCAGCGAAATTCAATGGCTGTTTTTCTATTCTCATCATAATCTGATGTTTCCATAGCATTTCTCTTGTCTCCGAAATTTTCTTTCTTTTTTCTTGGCCGAAATGGTATCGCCATCTCTTGGCTTTCTACCCACATTTCTGTTTTCCTTTGCATCAGGTTTGTATCCGTTTTTCTAATCCTGACTATTTTAATGTTGCAATTTCTCAAGGCCCAGATAGCTTCTCTTTGCTCTGAAAAATTAGATCCGTGCCCTTAATTATCGCCTATATGCTGATGACTTCCAGGTTTCCATCTTTGTAGTTCCCACTAGACCTTTCTTTCCTCTGGGCTTTGCCATACATCCAATTGCCTACTCGGCATCTTTACTTGGATGTCAAAAACATTTTAAACTCTTCATATCTGTGATTGAGCACATTATATTTCCTCAAAACCTTGACACCCTCCCATTCTTAGAGGACAGCACTATTATCTTCCAGAAGCCTAAGAGTCATTCTCATTAGCTCTCTTCTCTCTTCATTCTATACTTAATTGATCATTAGATCCTTTAAATTGAGCATCCAAATGTATTTCTAATCTCTGCTCCTACCACAGTCTATCTCCTTTTCAATCAGTCGTTGTCGAAGTTACTCTCTTCTTTTTCATGGACAATATTTATAATAAATTAGAATATATAAATTATTATTATTATTGTCATTGTTAATATTTAGCCCACTTGACTCTGTTTGCTTTAAATATATTGGGTGTCTTCCCACTATTCTCCAAACTAGGCAGTAATTATTCTAATAACAAACTTGATCATGTAACTTTCTGCTTAAAACTCTTCAATGACTTTGAGGTGCCCTTAGCAATAAGACTAAGATCTTTAATATTATCTATAAGCCTTATATGACCTGACTCTTGTAATCATATTTAGTCTTACCCTTTCCCAGATCTTCCTTTCCCAGGGAAATATTTTTAAATCTCACAATCTAAGTGAAGTTGTTGTTGTTACTTTTTTTAAAATTTTTTATGGTATTATATTTCCTTCCTCGTTTTAATCTCAGTCTTTAATTAAATAAATATTCATGACTTAACCTTTCATTTGTAGCCTCTATTAGAACAGAGAGAATTTTTATTTTCTCACTCCTGCACTCCTTGAAGCTCTGAACATGGCACACAATCAATAAAAAAAAAAATTGTTTGTTAAATAAATGAAAAGAAACTGACACAAGATAATTAGTGTTTGAGAGAACAAGTTCTAGAATCAGAAAACCCTAAATTTCACATTGGATTTTCCCTTGCTTGTTGTATGATCCTGGGCAATATATTTCTCTCCTAGTTTCTTCATCCTTACTAAGGAGATAATAATTCTTACCTTATATGGCTGTTTAAAAAAGTCAATAGCTAACATTAAGTAAGTACATTGGGCTTGGCACTGAGCTAATTGCTTTTACATACATTATCTCACGTAAAATTTAATACCATGAAGTAGGTGTTAATATTATTCTTGTTTTAGAGGTGAAGAAGTAGATAATGAGAGGGGTGAGTAACTTTCCCAAAGTCACATAGGCAGTAAATGGAAGAGTTCTGAGTAAAACTTAGGTCAAATAGACACCAAAGTCTATGTTTTAAGCCTTAGTGCATTAGTGGTTCTTCTCCTCCTAATCCCATGTATGGCTCTGCTGAGATTCTGTACCCACTGCTCACCACGGTGTCTAGCACGTGTTAAATTCTCCAGCAAAAGCACATAGTCGTGTTTCTCACTGTTATTATTGCTATTACTGCTACTATTATTATTAGCACAGATTATAAGACCTAGAAAGTGAAAATGATAGATTCTCATTTCCCTAGAGTATAAATTTATATCATGGTAATAAGTCCCCGGTCAATTCCATCTGCTACAGAGCTGGTGGCTTGCTTCTCAGAAGGTAAAGCTTTCTTCCCAGTCTTCAAGTTCCCTCCAAATTCCTTTACGTCTAAGAAGCCTGCCCAATACCTGCAAAAGAAAGACATTCACTCTCCTCTGACTTCAGTGCAATTTGAATTTCCACCAGTGATAGTGTCATCAATCACAGGCCACCCAGCATAATTTCTCTTTAGTATTAATCATCTTCTCAGTTTAGAGACACCATAGCCCTCCAACAGCATTACAAATTTGCTTAACTCCAGCCTTCTACTACTTTGTATTCCCTAAGCACCCAACCAAATTCTTTGCACACCATTAGTAAGGGAACAAATATTTGTTAACGATTGATTGAAAAGAGACAGAAAACATCATAATTGAAAAACATTCTTTATATCCTCTTCAGAGACCAAAATGTCAATGTTCAGATGTAAGTAAATCATGAAACGGACGTTGTAAGTTGAGACAAAGTTCACTCAGAGCAATGGTTTCTTCAAAGGCTTCTCACCAGATAGGCTAATTTCTCACCAGGCCTACTGATTTCCACAGAGACACGACCATAGCTTACAGAGATATTTCTGTACTTTTTAATTTATAAAATTTAATAGCGTGGCTCTTCATAAAGATTTAACGACTGATTTTCCAAGAGCCAATGGCATTATTTCCAAGGGCCATTGGCATTATTTATAACTGTTCCAATTGTAATTATAGCCGGCACCCTAACATAATCAAAAGGGTGAATGTAAAACATTGAGTTAGGAAAATAAAAATATCACAGAAGAAATACATACCCTTCTTATACACAGAAGAACAATTCTGGCACACTTGACACTTTAATGGGTAAGTATTAGATTTTTCTAATTGACATTAGAAAATCAGTAAACACACACACACACACTACTATCAAGAGGCTCATTCAATGTACCTTTTGCCCTACATATATTTCATTTTTTTTTGTTCCTATCTGTGCCCATTGATCTTTTTCACTGTAGGAAAATTAACAGCTTAACAGTATTCCTATGTACATATTTATCTTAGGAACTGAGAAGCTTATTTACCTACGTTCGAGATTGACTTAACATCTTAAAATCAATACCAGGCTCCTTACAATAGTGGTTTAGGGGTAGAAGTTGGTTGGGAAGACAGAGAAGAGACAGGATAAGCCTGGAAATTGCTTGGAAACTGCATTTATGTGACAAGTATACTGATTTGCTTAGATGAAATGATTTCTTGGATCGTCCTTTGAGGAACTGTTGGAGAATACAGTTGGGAAGGACTCAGCTCCCCTCCTCCAGTCCCTACTACTCACCTCATTTTTATTATGGCAAATCAGGAACACATTGGCTGATAATTGACAGAGAACGTTCATGTGTTTCAATCTCTCAAATCAGTTAAAAAAATAAAAATGGAAATGTTAATTTTCTATTAAACTTAATTTATTGAAACTTTTTTAATATTTACAGAATAGCCAAAACCATGTCTATTTTGAACTGTAGATGTATGTAAAAATTCTGGAGCCCTGAATTTTAGATAAGGAGATTTCTTGCTTACTTTTTCCTAACATGCCAATATATTCTCCAGTCATTTTGCAAATAATTACTTGGGAGGAATAAATACCTCTTTTCTACAAGGATGTCTTTTAGAAGGTTAGTGAAAATTGAAATATTAGAAACTGACATTTTAGTTGTACTCTGTTCTCATGAAAACAAGGTTTCTCCAAATATATTTTCATTGCATTGTTTAATCAAGAAAACTGTGAGATAAAGAAATCTGTAGAACCTCACAGAAACTAATACTAATGACTAATAGTTAAAACATATATTTCAAGAGTACAAAAATGTTATATAACAGAAAATGTCCAATCAGACCCAAGTCATATGAAACCATAACATATTTTGAATATATTTGATTGCAGACAACATTGTCATTTTGATCTGTAAATTTCATTGGCAAATATCTTATTTATTGCCATCACTTTCCAAATGAAGAAACTAACATCCAAAGGCCAAGATGCTTGTCCAAAGTAAACTAGCCAGATATCAAATTATTCATCACTAAAATAAATATTTCTTAATACACTTCTCATTGCCTAATTCCACAACTGTTTTCTCGATTAAAACTTATTATTCTTTAGTAATGTTACAAAGAAACATTAAATATTCAGGTTTTAAAAAGAAGCCCATGTCATATAACTATATTAAATACATTTCATTTAATGACTTGCCAGAAATTTAATTTAATGCATTACAAGCATTAGACAACCTACCAGCAATTTCTGAAGTATGTATACATTTTCTTTACTTCTATTTAACTTTTAGAACACAATCTGTAGAGGAACATGGGAAACTAACTCTATCTCAGACAATAATGTAAAAATGAAAGAGAGTTTTATAAAGAATACTCTCTATCATAAAAGAACATAGGTCCATTACATTTAGTAGAGCATATTTTCTTCTGGCTTAGACATATTTTTAGAAGTATTCTATAGCATTTAGAGAACAAGCTGGGGTAATTTTCAACTTATGATAATATGATAGATCACAAAACCCTCCTCCCACCAAAAAAGAAATCCTTATTGATATAAAATATCTAAAAATTATGGTTATTGGGGCACCTGGGTGACTTAGTCAGCTAAGTGTCCAACTCTTGATTTCAGCTCAGATCATAATCTCAAGGTTGTGAGATGGAGCCCCCCTCCAGGCTCCGCACTGAGCTTAAAGCCTGCTTGATATTCTCTCTCCCTTTCCTCTTGTGCCTCCTCCACCCTCCTCTTTAAAAAAAATCTGCTTATAACAATATCTTTTAAAATACACAGCTAAACCTGTGAGAAAGTGATGGAAATCTCCAGGAACCAAACACCAAAGAAGCAACAGAAAGCTAAGATGACAAATGAATGTGAAAGTAAGTTACAGTAGGTTGTTCTGGAAGGAGGAAAAGACCTTATATTTGAGTTGAGGGAAAAGAGAAACAGAAAATAAGGAAGGAAAGAATGAAAGGCGAGAAGGAAGGAAGGAAGGAAGGAAGGAAGGAAGGAAGGAAGGAAGGAAGGAAGGAAGGAAAGAAGGGAGGGATCAGGCAATGATGTCAGGGTATACAGATAATTTAAAGGGTGATGGCATAGAGAATAGCAAGATGACCACTTTAGGTTGGATTGTCTAGTTCTCTGCATGTTGACTTTTGCTCAAATATTAATAACACAAAAGGAAATAACTACACAAAAACCAGGCGGAAGAGCCTGTCAGGCAGGAGAAATAGTAAGAATATGTTATCTATGATATCCATTCAGTCATTAAAGAGATCATGGAAGATTAACCAAAAAAAAATGTTCAAAATAAAATTTTCACTTTATTTTATTTTTTAAAAATATTTTACTTATTTATTCATGAGAGACAGAGAGAGAGAGAGGCAGAGACACAGGCAGAGGGAGAAGCAGGCTCCATGCAGGGAGCCTGATGTGGGACTCGATCCCAGGTCTCCAGGATCACGCCCTGGGCTGAAGGCGGCACTAAACCACTGAGCCACCCAGGGATCCCCAAATTTTCACTTTAAAACAACATTTCAGGGATCCCTGGGTGGCGCAGCGGTTTAGCGCCTGCCTTTGGCCCGGGGCACAATCCTGGAGACCCGGGATCGAATCCCACGTCGGGCTCCCAGTGCATGGAGCCTGCTTCTCCCTCTGCCTGTGTCTCTGCCTCTCTCTCTCTCTCTATCATAAATAAATAAAAATTTAAAAAAACTAAAAAAATAAAATAAAATAAAATAACATTTCAAACATCAAAATATATTTAGTATGATGCATTTCTCTAGAGACAGACATGCAGAAACAGAATAATAATTGAGGGAATAGACAAACACTGCCTTAAGTGGGATTATATTAAACTAAAAAGCTCTTCACAGAGAAAAAATAAAATCAGTTAATGAAGTGAAAAGGTGATCTTCTGAATGGGAGAAAATATTTCCAAAGCATATGTCATATAAAAGGTTAATATTCAAAATATATAAAGAGCTCACACAACTCAATAACAAAAACCAATCTGATTCAAAAATGGGCCTAGAAACCTGGAGTAAATATTTAAACCTTAAAAAACATTTTTCTAAAGGAGATATCCAAATGGCCAACGAGTACACCAAAAGGTGCTCAACATCACTAATCATCAGCGAAACACAAATTAAAACCACAATGAGCTATCTCCTCGCACCTGTTAAAATGGCTATCTTCACGAAGATAAGGGATAACAAATATTGGCAATGACGTGGAAAAGGAGAACCCTGTACGCTGTTGCGGGGACTGTAGATTGGTGCAGCCACTGCAGAAAACATGACAGAGGCTCTTAAAAAAGTAGAAGTAGAACTATCATACAGTCCGGCCATCTCGCTTCTGGGGATATATCCCAGGGTCTCAGAGATGTCTGCACTTTTGTGTTTATTTGCAGCATTATTCATAGTCAAGATCTGGAGACGACCTAAGTGTCCATCAGCAGGTGGATGGATAAAGATGCATGACTTCTATACAACAGAGTATTATCCAGCCAGGAGAAAGAAGGAAAGCCCACTCTGCAATAGCACGGAGAGGCCTTGAGGGCATCAGGCCCATGAGATGCTTAGAGAGAGACAAACACTACGCTGACATCACTTACATACGTGGCACCTGAAAAGGCTGAACTCCTAGAGACAGAGGGTAGATGATGGTTCCCGGGCTCCAGGGCTGGGAAAAGGGAAGGGGACCGGGGATATGTTTTTTAGAGTAGGAACATGCAATTAGTAGAGGAGTCCTGGATCTGAGGCACAGCGCAGAGATCAGAGTCAACTGTGCTGAGTCTTACACGTCAAAGGTACTTGCAAGCTAGATCTTGGTTGTTCTCACCATGAAAGAGGAGTGATAACTATGGGCCCTGACTGCAGCATTAGCTCACGCTATGGTGCTAGGCACGTGGCCATGCGGGTGGTATTAACCCAGCACATTGTCACCTCGAACTCACACAGCGTTACGTGTCACTCGTGTCTCAATTTTAAAGGATGTTTGTATCTGCGATAGAGTTACGGAGGATGCTTCTATTATTTTTGTTTATATACATTTATTACATTTTGGGGACAAACCTAATATCTTGAAATAAAAACCTTTTGGGGCACCTGGGTGGCTCGGATGGCTAAGCGTCTGCTTTTGCTCAGGTCGTGATCTCCAAGTCCTGGGACGGAGCCTGAGGCGGGGGTCCTGTGCTTGGCAAGGAGTCTGCTTGTCCCTCTCCCTCTGCCTCTGCCCCTGCTCATGTGCTCTCTCTCTGTCTCTGTGTCTCTCTCTGCCTCAAATGAATAAATAAAATCCTTAAAAGAAAAGAAATAAGAAAAAATCTAATATTAAACAATTGATACCATTATTATTATTGAAAGACTTTGGGAATCGATACTCTGTAGCACATTTATCCATCCCTGCCGTCTCCCTGCCCGTCAAAGCTCCATGGCCTTCGTTTCAAAAGGACAAACTGCTCTTTGGCAACTTCTTTGATTTGAGGTAAAATGGGCCTAATTACAATCCCAGGAAGAAGGGAAATGGCTGAGCTCTGGTCCCAGCTCCCCGCTGTGTTATCGGCTCTGAGCCAGGGGCTTCAGACTCCCGAAGGAAGCCTTCCAGAAATTGATCTCCCTGCAAAATTATCACCCATGACACCGAACGCGATGGGGCGGGAGTTTCACCCCCAGCTGCTTTAAGGTCACGTGACACACCATTCCTCAAAGCTCACAGATGACAGTCGTTAAGGGTCTGCCTCAGATGTCCTAATAGAGACCCTGCATTTTGAGAATCAGAGCGGATCTACCAGTACTGTGGGAGCAGGGCTCAGGCTGACTTACAGCAGACCCACCAGGAATGGGTCTCTCTCCACCTCCCCCCGGGGGACAGCAGCTGGTGTGCATCCCTTCTTCCTGTCCAGCCCAGTGCAAGAGACGCATTGACCCAGTGGGGTCCCCAGTCTGACCTCTCGCCCACCCCATGATGCTCTCAGAAATGATGTTCACAGAGGCCTGACCACTGTGGCAGCAACATGGAGAACATTATTTCTCTAGATAAAGGAGAGCGTTTGCTACCGGTGAAATGAACCACTCAGACCCATGGTTCATTGCTGTTCCGTGGGCTGAGCCCTGCTTAGAACCTGACAAAGTCTGGGCAACAGTAAATCGAACAAGTCTGCAGGATCTCTACAGAAGTGTTACGGATCCTTAGTAACAAAAGCTTGGTTTTGTCCTCTTGAAGCTTTCCTGCATATTGTGTCCCCAGTGCTGTCTTCATGAATAGTACAGGTTTCCTGTTGCCGGTTGGTTCCTTCTGGACCAACATCCTTGCTTTCCTGAGAGTAGCAAAAGCAGATCTCCCCCCACACACACCTGTCCCCATCCTGGGTACACACGGAGACCACACTTCCCAGCCACTGTTGCATTCACGTTTGGGTCAAGATGCCAGTGAAACGTGTGTGGACATTAGGTGTATCTTCTCCTAACTGGGCCCATGAAATCTCCAGGGGCAGTTCAGTTCCCCCTTTCTTCTCAGGAACTGGAGACAGAAATGGCCGAGATCCTCCATAGGATAGAGGCCTAAATCCCAGTCTCTGCCTGGGACAGTCTCCTGATGCACTTCAGACCTCAAGGAAGAAAGCTTTATGGTTAATGTGTAGGCTCCTAGGGTCTGAGAGTGGTTTGGCTACAGTAGGCTTCACTAAGTGCCCTGCTACACTGGGTCTTGAGCTTTTTTTATAGTGAGTAGCATGATAATGTTAATCGGAGCAAGGTACATCTCAGGTATCCCATAAATGATACCAACTCATGGATTCCAAAGATGCGAGCTCTTTGCCCAATGGGAGAATCCAACGATTGTCTTTTAATGTGATGACACTATTCATAGACTCCGATTTTATTTATTTAAGCCACTTGCTGCATGACCCTCCAAGTAGACCTGTGGCTTGAAATAAAGAAAATGCAGCAGAAAGAAAAAAAAAAAAAAGCCCTCTCATCTGTCACAGAGACAATATCCTGTATGTTGCAGTGTTGTGAGAAGTCAACGAGACGGTGCTTTAAAAAATACCTCGAATGGCATATTCCCTTCATCGGTGCTGCCGAATGGTCTGCTCTGTTGGGGTCAGCCTCACCTCTGCTCACAGGATTCATACCAACCAAGCCACCCATCCCACCCCTTGGTCTTCTTGCTCAAGACACGTCACTGTTAGATAGCCGCTCCATTACAAACTATTACTGAGGAGCCGGTAAAAGTAGTTTAAAAAGTAACCTTCCCCGCAGGGTATTTGCATCCTAATGAATGGTGGGCACTTAATGATCCAGTGGCCTTTTTTTTTTCTTAGCATCCCAACACCATTTATTTATTCATGTGTGATATCAAGCACCCTTCTTGCCCCCTGTGTTTCCCTCACCATATCAGAAAACAGCGATAAGTCTCACAAAAACCCGTATTTCTTTGGCGGGGGAGCAGAGGGTGGATAAAATGAGTTAGTACATACAAAAGACTTGCTCTAGAAACACTTGCTTCCCTCTGGCCTTGACAGCCCTAGAGCCTGTCACTTCCCATTCTCTTTAGAAGTCCAGTATCCTCTTACCTGTCCTTCCTTTACAAAATCATTTTCATGGATGGATGGCCCATGTCAGAAAGTACCTAGGCTGTCAGGAACCTGGGTTTATACTTAGCCTCTTTGCTGTACTGAAAAGGCTTCCCTGGCATAGGCCAGCTCCTTGTGTTTCTGGGGGAAAGTTGCAGCCTTTGTTTGGGGGGTATGACACTGACCTGCCATGAAATTCATCTGGGGCTTGTTCATACAAGGTGTCCCCAGGTGATTAAGCTCCTGATCATGAACTGGGGACGTGGTGTCAATCTGAGCAGTGTCTGTTGTTTTTTAAATTTTTTTTTTTTACCACCATACAAGCATTTCAGTCCTTTAATTGCTACAGCTGAGTCCACATATGTTTATAGATCATCAGTTTGGGGCGGATATTTGTGTCGCTCAATTTCTTTGCTTGCTGTTTGATAGTTTTCAGAGTACAAATCTTTTTCCTCTTTGGTGAGCTTTATTTCTAGGTATCGTATGATTTTTGGTGCAGGTTTAAATGTGATTGTTTTCTTAATTTCTCCTTATGTTACTTCATTGTTGCTCTATAGAAATGCAACAGTTTTCTGCACATTGATTTTGTATCCTGCTACTTTCTGAATTTATCAGTTCTAGTCGATTTCTGGTAGAGTCTTTCAGGTTTCGTATATAGAGTATCATGTAATCTGCAAATATTGAAAGTTTGACTTCTTCCTTATACATCTGGTTGCCTTTTAGTTCTTTTTGTTTTCTGATGGCTGTAGCTAGGCAGACCAGTACCAGGGTTGAATGAAGGTAGTGAGAATGGACATCCTTATCTTGTTGTTGGTCTTAGAGAGAAAGGTCTCTTTTTCCCCATGAAATAAGGTTGATATTGTTGCCTGTGGGTTTTTCATATATGACCTTTCTTATGACTAGAGCTCCTCTGTTGAGGGCTTTTTTCATCAATGGGTGTTGTGCACCGGGTGTTATTCTGTGTGTTGGCAAATTGAACACAAATAAAAAATAAATTTATTATTAAAAAAAAATAAAGTACATCGAGTGGCCTTTAAGACAAAAAAGATCGAAGTTCTACTGGTGTAATTGGAAAGAAGCTAGTCAGCCTCGGTACAGGAGTAATTATGACAATTAGATGTCACGTACTGAACATGCACCAGGCTCTGAACTAAACACTACCTGCTACCCGGCGTCATGGGCATGGGGCACCGACTAGACAGGGCCATTAAACCAATTCTCCAAGAGAAGAGACTGAGTGGGTGGTGGTTCCGTGACATGCCCAAGGTCACACGGTAAGTGGCCCTTCCCCCGGCCTAGTACTGTGCTTCCAGCCATAGTGGGCTTGAAAACCTCATTTTGCTCTGTGATATCGACTGGCCGGTGCCTGACAAACTGTGTAGACTAGGCCCTTGGTGCCAGGGAGCCTCAGATCCCCTGCCGAGGATGCGCCGACACAGCTTTTAACCAGAGGCCCCTGAATGTATACCTCTGAGGTTTAAAAAAATAATAGTAATTGCTTGGACACCGTTGTTGGAAAAATACGATTAAAAATAAAATTTTCTTCCAACCCAGAAAGACTCTCCCTCTCCACAAACATAGTAGAGAAAGAAAACACGTTTGTTGCTGAATAGCCCTTGAACCAGAACATAGTGGGCCTCCTGGGGTGTCCTCTAAGGACACGTGGAGACAAGGAGAAATATCGCCCCTGTATGTCGTGGAGCAGATTCAACTCACCGCACACACGTTCTCGAAACAAACAGTGACTAGTGTTCACGTGAGGGGACCGGGCCACACTGTTTGTCACATGTAGTTCACCCTAATTGACTTTCTTGGTTAGTAGTTGGCTTTACGCAAAGGAGAAGCACATTTCTCCTGCCTTTATGAAGGGCAGTGATTCTGTAAGTTGACCAGGAAACCCATGAAGTTGCTTCTCTAATTCCCCACAGAGCCGGGGAAGTGGAGACATTATCCCTCTTGACGTTTGCACGTCGAAGGCATGGCTCTTGGGTCCTTGAGAAAGATGCTTCTGGGTAGCGACACTGGCAAGAGTCTTAGGTATTAAAAGGATTTCCGTAGATTTCAAAAATAGCATAAACATGAATGACAAGTCTTCTCAAGCCAGTTCTCTAAGAAGAAAGGAGTTGCAGGAAATCCCCTTCTTCGCAACGCAGAGAATGAGGCCTCTTATTCCTAAATTGTGTTTGTCCAAACACCATTCTCTGTGACTTGGCGGATTTCTCCTACGTACGTAGGACTGTACATCCTGCTGAAAGGAGCATCTTGAGATCAGAGACCGAGACGAGCAGGCCTGGGCTGTTCCCCAGGAGCCCGGAGCAAGGTGGGAACAGGCACACAGGAATAACTCAGGAACTGAAACAGCATGTGTTCCACATTAGGAATGTTCTAGATCGAAATGATTCTGAGAAGCACTGGCCCAGGCCATCAGAGTTGGGGAGAGACCTTCAGGTACATCAGCCAAGGTTTATTTGACTTCGAGGAACAGAAACGAACACTGATGGTGTGTAGAATCCAGGAAAGGTCTACGCAAGTACAGCACAGCAGTTGCTGGGATCCGTGCTCTGTCCTTCTCTTGTCCCTGTTTCATCCCCTTCTGTGGCGGAGAGATGTCTCCCTGTGGAGGGAGAGAGAGCCAGAGCTCTCACTTAGAAAAGCAAGTCCAAGGCTGATTGACGGGTAGAAACACAACGAGCCACTTTTTGATTCTTGATACTTGGACGGGCAGTGAAAAGAGGAGTAAGCCAAGGGCGCTGGCTCCCCAGCACCTGGGTGCCACAAACCAAATAGTAGGACCCTGGAGCAGAAGGGACAGAATGACCTCATCGTGAGGTGTGGGATGTCCTGCCGTTGAGAATGCGATTCTCAACTGCAATGGAGTGTTTTTCCATCCCTTGGCTCTATTCCCAGTGAGGAGGCAGGAAGCCTCACGCCTCAGCAGCGCCCGGGAGGGGATGGGAGACGGTCTCATGACAGCCTTCTCATGACAGTAGCAGCTTCCTTCCAAGCCTCCCATCCTTTCCCCCCCCGGGAGGACCACAGGGCCTCCCGCCAAGCTCAGGATAAGCTGCAGGTCAAGCATTTATGCTCCCGTGTGGGCTGCATGGACATGTAAAGGTCACCAGGGCACCACGGCGGGGCCATTGCCCAGCAAGAGTCACTGATAATTCCCATTTTGATAAAAATGCTACACATCTCTCATTGGAGGGAAAGTGGTTTAGAGACACATTTTCTTAACCTATGTTTTAAGGAAAAATCCCAGGAAAGGGACTTATTGATCTAATGTAAATTAAGTGCCCGTGTTTGGACTAATCAAGAGCCTGCACTATTGGATATGTTCTCTCCTGATCTAAGGGGAGCTAGGGGGGACACGTGTGTGTGCGTGCGTGCGTGGCTTGTTCACATGTGAAAACCTATCCAGAATCCCCAAGGGCCCACTGGCAGGATTCTGGTCATCAGCAGCATAGAGGGTAGAGGAGTCCTAGAGAGGAGATCTGAAGTAAAGCAGGCAATTCAGAAACAGAGTAGTAAATCCAACACATCGGGAATGGTGTTTCCTTATTGTCTCAGAGTTTCACGGAGGCCCCACCACTGAGAACCGTTGGCTATTAACAAGTTACCCATCATCTTTCCAGATACATCTGCACAGAACTTGCAAAGAGGTGGTCAGATACAGTCCTGTGACTCCAACTCATTCTACCTTCAATCCATGCCAGAGTTTCTAACACATTTGCTGAAGTGGACTAGACAAAGTAAGTCCTTTGAAAAGAACTGTGAGTTTTAAAGAGAGAATATGGGCTTTCCCCTCCCTTGTCATCCTTCCCTGGCTGAGGAGCCAACTCAGGAGGTATCCGTGAGCACCGTCCCAGAGATAGGATTCGACAATCAGCAGGAGAGCTGGTGATCCCACAGGCTGTCCCAGTGCTGGGATAGAGTCCAGGATGGAGTCTAACTTGAGCCTCCTGGAGTTTGGGCACTAATGAGACTATATCCTGGTTTTCACCCGGAGAAGTCTGAGGATGGAAGGCTGGATGAAGAAGGTGCCATGGAGGCAGCCTGCATGTCCACCGCTGGCTCGGCAAGTGTAAGTGTGTCCCGTCCCGTGGGCCCAGTGTAAGTGCAAGAACCCCCATGCGGGGAGGCCTGTGTGCTATGTGAACAGGCCAGAGGTGCACCCTGGGAAGGCAGGATCAAAACTATGGTCGGAGGTTGACAAGATCGTGCATCACCCAGAGAACAAAAGGATGGTTCCATAAGGGGCTTCTGAAGGAATGAAAACCATCTCAGCACGGAAAAAGGCTTGGTGTTCCAAGAACATGGGATGTTAGTACATCAGCGATCTGGGGATTTGATCATCACGTATGGTTGAAATATGCTTGACATGGCAATCTGGTGCACACACACTCATACTTGTCTATCTTGAGAGAGAGAATCAAAATTTCACAAAATAATGCTTACCCTGCTTATGCAAGATGCATTCTGAAATCCTAGAGCTCAGTCTGTGCTATAAAAAGCCCTTATGTGGCCATAATCAGCTAATTCAATAAACAAACTAGAAATGAATCCTGGTCCTCCAGTCTCCTAGGAGCCAGAAGGAGTGAAGGTGGCAGAACAGAGGTGGCAGAAGGGCAGTGGCCCAGTGAACCTCTACCCTCTGTTAACCTGCAGAGCCCAATACAGCCTTGAATTGGACCACAGACTGAAGTTGTGGTTTTATATTTAACTGAAATTTTTCTCCATCTGTTCTAACATCCTCGCACATTTGGGAAAACTGTGACATCTGCCTGACAGGGATGAGAAAGGGAAACGGACCCAATCTTTTGGAAGGCAGTATTTGGGAAAATAAAATGCACTTGTGTCCTTGCTGTACCCCATGGAGCTCAGCACACACAGTGAACTTAGTTTCCTAACAGTTACCTTCTCTTATGGACAGAACACTGCGTCCCTCCAAAATCCTAGAGGAAAGCCCTAACCCCCGGTGCTATTGTAGTGGAAGTGAGGGGCTTTGGGAGGTAGTCAGGATTAGGTTAGACCATGAGGGTGGGGCTCTCGTGGTGTGATAAATCGCCTCCTGAGAAAAGGAACAGGCCCTGTGCACCCACATGTCTGTGCGCATGCACCCCAAAGGAAGGCACCTTGGGGTAGCAGGTTGCCAAGCAGAAAACAGATTGTTGCTAGACTCTGAAACTGCTGGCACCTTGGTCCTGGACTTCCCAGCCCCCAGACCTGTAAGAAATACCTGTCTGTTGTGTAAGCCACTGGTCCATAGCACTCCGTCATAGTGGCCCAGCTGACGAAGACGACACCTGTTACAGAGACCTTCAGCAGCTGCAGGTGTTTCATAGTCCTCGTCTCATTTAGTCTCAGGTGCCTATAGAGAGGGGTCTGATGTGTTCAGCTGGAGGGCTTCCGTCTTCTGGTCTGACCGCTGAAGGACAGCACCCAGTGACCCTGGTCGAGGTATTTGTGGAAAGAGGGCAGGAGGAAAGGGAGAAGGACAGCCCAAGTGCCTAGGAGGAAGAGGTGGGAGGGCCTTTATTGATGAAGGTGAGCGAGGAAGGGGCACCGTGAGAACAGTCTGAGGAGCGGCTCCTGCATGTGACGGCAAGAAACCCGAGGGCAGCAGTAATTAGGGGAGCATTGCTGGGGGGTACGGGTTTCCTGCACGAGGTGCAGGAAACTATAACGGACCTGAGCGCTTTTGACATTGTTTTTGCTTGCACGGGGAGGCTTCCCCAGCGAACGTGAGGCTGGGCTGGGACTTGAATTCAGACTAACTCTCAAACTCAGGCTACCTCATTTATTTCAGTTTGCGGATGCTGCTGGGTGTCTTCAGAGTCATGTCTGAGATTTACGTACAAGGCAATATTCTCAGATTTTTAAGGAGAAAAGAGACTTGGGAGTAGAGGATTGACTGAGCAGGAGCAGTGTTCTGGCCGGGAATAAACAGATATGTGGTGTAAGTAATCCCTCCACTATGACAAGAACAAGGGAACGCTGGAGAAAAATTGTTCACTGTCTCCTATTAAAAAGCATAAATAGGGCAGCCCGGGGGGCTCAGCAGTTTAGCGCCGCCTTCAGCCCAGGGCGTGACCCCGGGGTCCCGGGATCGAGTCCCGAGTCGTCTCAGTTGCATGGAGCCTGCTTCTCCCTCGGCCTGTGTCTCTGCCTCTCTGTGTGTGTCTCTCATGAATAAATGCATAAAATCTTTTTAAAAAATAAAAATGAAAAGCGTAAATAAATAAATAAATAAGCACATTAAAGCGCAGTGATATTAGCAGACATGAATACAGAGGACTGACAATCTGTACATGGAAATAAGTATTCTAATTTCTGGAAAGAATAGAGGCCGATGTTATAAGATCGTGAAGCTTATAAACTTGACTACTTAAGGCTGCATTACACAAATTCATTTAATACCCTGAAGAATTCTGGATAGGCTTTTTTTTTTTTTTTTTGGAACATTCTCTGCCATGGAAATTATCAAATTCGACACTATAAACTAGATTAGCGGGCAAACTCTTGTTAATAAGGATGTCGCAGTGTTGCACTGTTTGTTCAGAGCTACTTAAGAAATTATTGGTGGCCTAGAGCTCTAAGGTTCTTTCTTAAGAGTTCTCCATCCTCAACTAATTTTTTTTTTAATTGTTCATTTCAGTATGACTATGAAATAGAGCTCTTAACAACACAGAGATCTCATTCATCTTGTAATTGGCTTCACCTTTCCTCAGGAAAAAAACAAAAAACCAACCCACCTCAAAGCACCTCAATGTATATAATCCATACCACTGCAACAGTACGGTGAAATGAGAAACAGGAGGTGGTCTCTTCAGATGTCTCTGGAATGTTCTGTGAGTGCTAACCGAAAAAGAAAGAATATATATGAATAACATAAAAACTGTCATACCGAGTTAAAACTCAAGTTGACCCACTCTGATGCCTGGAAGGGCTCCTATAGCTTTTCTAATAAAAGAAAAACTTGTAATAGAAGTTAGGCTGATACCTTCAAAACTGTCATTTCACCATCTGTTACAACTTTATCTGTGGCTAAGCTTCACTCAGTAGCAAGACTAGAACTTTGACCTTTCTGGAAATTCAAGTTGAGTCAATAGTGACATGTAAAAGGGGCGCCTGGGTGGCTCAGTCCTTTGAGCATTGGACTCTTGATGGGGGCTCAGGCCATGATCTTGGGGTGGTGAGATGCAGCCCCCAAGGAGAGCTGCACATTCAGCCCAGAATCTGCGTCTCCCCCTGGCTCTCCCCCTGTGCCCCTCCTCCGCCTGCACTCGCTCTCTCTCAAATAAATAAATAAATAAATAAATAAATAAATAAATAAAATCGTGACAATATTGGCATGCAATAGTCATCATAAAACTAAGAACACTAACTAATCTGATAAAATCCCAACAAAGAAGCTGTGATTCTAGGGCTGTGGGCAGATAAAGAGAAGAAAAATCATAAACTTGGTTGTTGCAGGAAAGCGATTATCCTTTACTTGTCATTTCTTCTCTAATCAGGCTCTTCCCATCCTTCCACTACAAAGAGAATACACGAAGTTGTTACTTTTAACACTATTTCCAGTAAATGAAACTAAGGGGACCGAATTTTTCTCTATGACGATAAGCGGCCTTCAGATATTTCATATCAAAAGATAAAACAATAAAAGGTATTGTATTTTTTTAGGTCATTCTGTCAATTTTTGAATAATTTGATTATGGTTTAAGAAAATGATTATTTCTTGACGCATCTGAGATTTTATTAGCATTGTGTTTATGACTGGTCACTACTTTTCATCATTCTATTTTTGTAGGGATGCCTGGGAAACACAAGGACAAAGAAATGAAATGTATCTTTTGCAAAATAATAACAGTAATAAGCCACACTGAGAAATTCTAGATGTAGAAGGAACTTGAGAGATTGTCCCAATTACCTCATCTGACAAATGAAGACACTAAGGTTCCAAGAATGTAAATAGTGGCCTACTGCGCTTGTCCGAGATGGTTAGCAAATTGCGCATTGAGTTCAGTGGTCTGTGAGCTAGTTCATACTGTCTTCCTTTAGGAGAGATCCTTTTTAGAAGCATTTTTTTTTCCTTTAGGCATTTAATTTATCTTGTGAAGAATAAAGTCTTGGTGGGTTAAATTATAGCAGAGAACTATCCTTCCAACTTGATTGAAAGTTAAAAATCAGCCATCCAAACCAAGACCAGACACTGTTTTATTAATAGTTGCTTGTCATATCTGACCTTCTAAAATGACGGAAGACTTTTGTTGTTCCAAATAAATATAAAAAATTCATGAAAGTGTTTTTGTAAGTAGCTTATTACCTATAAAGGTATAGCCTTTTAAGACATCCTTTAGTATAAAATATGTATAACTGTCTTATAGATTATTAATAGGCTCCCAGAATGTTTGGTACACTAGAAGTGTTAAAGAAGCAACTTCGGATTTTGATCCCAAGTTTTGTTTCAAATGTAATATTTGAGTTGTGAGAGAATTTTCTTAAATCATTCATTTCTAAATGTTGATTTGCAAATATTCCCATGCTTACCTCTATTAGTAGTCTCAAAATAGATCGGCCAAAATGATCTCATACCAGAGGGAAAAAAATAAATGCCTTTGTAATCACGAGAACAATCATAGCTCCGTGATTCAGGTCAATGATATTACATATGTCAGAATGGGTTAGATTATCGTGTAATATGGATACAATAACACATTTCTGTATATGAATTCAGATTTACCCACTGGACATCTTTTCCATGACTAAAAGAAGAATGCAAACTGTGGCATTCATGACCTAGCTCAAAAGATGAGGATGTTAGGTCAGTTCATTGGTGACTGGATAAATATTATTAGAAGGATAAAAAAAATTATAAGAATGTAAAAGCAAAAATATATGTGAAAGTGGTTAGTTAGAAGTTGTTTAAAAACCTTCAAGATGAGACACAGAGAGAAGTTTTCATCTGATGCATTTCTTTCGTGCAGTAACACTGTTCGCTTGACAAATATTTATTGAACTCAGACTTTGGGCCAAGCGCTCTTCTGGATGCTGAGGATGCAACAACTCGTGGTCTCTTCATGAAACTTACATTCTGCAGGAAGGAGACAGCCAAGGTGTTATGTGTCAGAGGATGAGAAGGGCTAAGGAGGACAAAAGCAGAATAAGGAGAAGAGCTTGGGACTGGCCAAGAGTGCTGGTTTACACACGGATGTCTAGAGAAAGGTCCTCTCCTCAGGTGGTATTTTGAAGGCATGAAGACACCTGGAGAAAAACATTTCAGTGAAGAGATGAGCAAGTGCAAAAGCCCTGAAAGGGGATGAGCTTGACCCTATTAGCACATCAAGAGAACACTGTGGTTGGAAAGGGATGTGCAAAGGACTGGATAGCATCCATGAGGGTGGGGAGATAGGCAGATTACAGAAGGCTGGAAACTACTCTGAGCGCTCTGGATTTTACCCGCAGTTAGTTGGAGGGAATGGGGCGGGTGTGATTAGGTCCCAAAGTGACGTAAATCCGACAGATATTTCAAGGGATGAACCTGGCTGCTGTGTAGAGAGTAGTCTGTGGAAGGCACAAACTGAGAGCTCATGCAGAAATCCAGGTAAGAGGTGATGCTGCTGGGCTGCAAGGGTAGCAGTGGTGGGAGGTAAGGTGGTGGAAGTCTGATGTATGGGAAAGGAGAGTCAACAGATTTCGCTCCTGGTATCAATTTGCTACGTGGGAGGCACAATAAAGGCCCAGAGTGTCCGTGTCTAATCCCCATAACCTGTGAATACATTAGGTTACGCGGCAAAGAGGGATTAGGGCTGCAGATCAAGGTGTCTAGTAAGCTGACCTTAAAATAGGGGGATTGTCCCGGACCATCTGGGTGGGCACAATGTAATCAGAAAGGTCTTTAGAAGTGAAAGAGGAGGGTGTGAGGATGATCTGGCTGTGACATCTGTCACTCCATCGATCGCCAGGAGTGATTCCGCTGATCCGACTGGCTAGGTGGGGGTCCCCTGCCTCTCTCAGCACTCCACATGCACCTCCCCACCCCAAAGCTGGCTCTCCATCAAAGAGGTCAACAGTCCCTTGATGGAGGAAGGTTGCTCTTCGGTCAAGGGTATATGAGTAGCTGTGGTTCTCTGCTAGAACCTTCAAAATTTGAAAGAGAAAAGAAAGAAAGAAAAGAAAAAAAAGGAAAACAAAAGAAAAGAAAAGAAGAGAAATGGAAGAAGAAAACAGAAGAGTAAGTTGGAGGAAGATGTGAGCCCCGAAGCAAAGCACAGAGAAATGCAACCTGACTAGCTTTCGAGATTGGGGAAGGTGTGTATGTGCCCAGGTAAGGAGCACTCTCTAGAAGCAGGAAAGGACCAAGAAGCCACATTTTCTTCTAGAGCCTTCATAAAGGAGCAAACACAAGGTCTACACCCTGAGGGTCTACACCCAGGGAGACAGATCCGCATTAGACTTCACACCTGCAGACTAAGGTCACAAGTTTGTGTTGTGTAAGTGGGTCGGAGTGAGTGATATGTTACAATAGCTGTAAAAAAAATTTAACCCGGGTGAGTATGGGCTATAATATAACAGAAAGAGAAGAGTCAAGATTCATGAGAGGATTAATATAATTTGAATTTCACAACTTGTTTGGCTCATCGGGGGCTGATTTATTATTTGCGTAGCTAAACATGCTTTTGTACCTTTTGAAATCTAAGGGCACAAATAAGTTCTTTTGATTCAAATGTTGGCGCCTACAGTGACCCGATCACCTTTACTTCATTTTTCATTTGCTGAATATGAACACAGACTTTTATTGAATTTGATCATTTAACACAAAGCTCTGTGAAGTGTGATTGTAAAGCACTGAAAAAAAAAAATATTTTTTAAAATTAACGTCATAGTAGTTAAAAAGAAGCATCACCTTTCCAGCTTGTCAGCTTGCAAGGTTGAGCCTGGATAGCATTTGGTGTCACATCCAAGCAGGTTAAATCTCTTACTTTAGCGTTGCCTCCAGAGCTCGTTCACAAATCTTGCAAGCAAAGCGTACTATGAATTCACAAAATCACCTACTTTTCCCTGGAAATAAGCTAGCAAAACACATTGCTCAGTTAACTTTATTTTTTATTTATATCCTCTCTATCATGCGAAAACCAGTTGAGGCCAGATCACTTACTTTCCTCATCCATTCAACAGATATTTATATTGACCTATTTGGGTCACTGCACCTGCGACAACATCGCTTTTGTCCAAGGGACCATCACATGGTCATTCCCTCGGCAGGAAGGCCCAAGGCAGCCGACCGACTGGAGAAGCCGGGCCTTCGCCCCATTTTGGGGACCCAAAGGAACAAAGACACGACAGCTGTCGTTCCTGGAGATCTGGGCATATGTCAGGGACGTTGTCACCACCTGAGAGATGAGGGGAGATCAAAGACGGGGCGTGAGGCCAAAGCCAGGGATGTGGTTTACACCGACCCATTGACCATAGAGGCAGCAATTGGTGAACTCGAACAAATCCCAAGGAAGGAAGGCCTCCGGCCCGAAGACATCGGTGTGGACCACGGTGGAGCTAAACTGAGTGACCGGTCAGGCACGCGGGGGTACATCTGACACACCTGGCCTGTTGTCTCTGTGGCAGCTAAAGGAACACGGGGAAATAACCCACATCCGAGTCTATGGCTCAGGGACCTCAGGTGCGGGACGGCCACCTTACCCCAAGCTAACAGACCGGGTGGGGGGACCCCAAGGGACAGCAGGGATGGCCTATCCTCCTGACTCTGTAGTTAACTCAGAAGTTGTGTGCACCTGGGCCCACGTGGAAGTGCCCGGGGAAGGGGGGGGTAAGAACCTAATAAAGAGTCACCGTAGAAGGACGTCGCTTGGGTTCAAGGGGCAGAGCTAGAGGGAGGAAGGGTGTCCGTGAGCTCACAGGGGAAAAGCAGGAATTCCCAAAGTTTCCCTAATTCTTCGTCCTCTAGAGGCCTGAAAC
Source organism: Canis aureus (assembly GCF_053574225.1). NCBI lineage: Eukaryota > Metazoa > Chordata > Mammalia > Carnivora > Canidae > Canis > Canis aureus. Next base: position 16,432,248 of record NC_135621.1, on the reverse strand, counting down.
CCAGCCCCACTCCGGGGGACGCTTCTTCCCGGGCACCTGCCGGGGTGTCGCTGCTCCGTCCTGTGCACCTGCCCGGGCCCAGGCCGGGCCTTAACTTTCTAAATGGGCCGAATGGATCTCCTGATGCTTTTTCAAAGAACCGTGCGGCGTCGGCCTCGCCGTCACGGAGAAGCTTCTTCTGCTCAGCTGCAGGCCAGCCCTTCCCCAGGGCGCTCGCTTGCCTTAGCGCTGGGCGCCTCCAAAGGGGAGCAAATCGGAAATAATGAAGGAAACATCTAGAATATCAAGCGACTCGTCCAACGACGGGGACCAAGGCCGCAGACCTCCTGCAACGCCTGCTGGGCTCAGCCCCCCGCGCAGACCTAAGCCCGTTGAGGGAGGCCAATGAGGGACGTGGCCTGCCTGGGGCACAGGATGGCAGAGGGTGCCAGGGGGTCCCCCGGGAAGATAACTACCAGCAAATAGGTGTCAAATCTAAATCAATACCAAAACTATGACAAACAAAATATTCTTATTTTATTTATTATTTTTAAAGATTTTATTGATTCATGAGAGACACAAAGAGAGGCAGAGACACAGGCAGAGGGTCCATGCAGGGAGCCCATGTGGGACTCGAACCCAGGACCCCGGGGTCACAGCCTGAGTCAAAGGCAGATCAACCCCTGAGCCATATGGGCATCCCTAAATGTTCTTATTTTAAGTGAAAACAGGGTAGGTAGCTTAATCCTTTTGTTTGTCCAGGGGCCCTGGACACAAGGACCCCCTGGGGGAGAGCCCGCTGTTTGCGCCCTGGACACGAGGACCCCCTGGGGGAGAGCCCACTGCTTGCGCCCTGGACACAGGGACCCCCTGGGGCTGCAGGGGCGCCGGAGGCTGGCCTGGTCACACTGCTGCGCCGGTCGGGGGCCACCCTTGCCCCTGGAGGCCCTGTGTCTCCGGCGCCTTGACCCCTACAGGGAGCACCGGGCACCCCAGGGACTGCATGGGGTGCTCCCCGGACAGGCCTGATCCCTGGGGCTCCCCGGGGGTGCCTGGGCTCCCTGGATGGCTCTGCCCCGCCCCCACCCCCGCCCTGGCCCTGCCTCCCTCCTCCCCTGTCCTTGCCAGACCGGGTCCCAACCCCTGCCCCATCCCTGCCCCCCCCCCCGCCCCATCCTGGCCGGTCCCCCGCCCCGGGCTGCCTGTTGAGAGCAGGTCCCTGTTCCGGAGCCTCAGGCCTGAGCCCGCAGGGTCCCAGCCCCTTTCCCGGGGAGAGGGGGTGCACTCCCCAGGGACGTCGTGGGCCGAAGGCACCTGCAGGCCACCCCCCCCCCCCGGGCCTGGGCAGCCGCGGCCTCGCCCCATCCTCTCTCAGGGCAGCCGCTCAGGCCCGGGGTCTCCTGGGGCGCGGGGGCGGGGGTTCGGCGGGGGGTCTGCCCTGGGCCCAGGGCTTGACTAGGGTCCTGGGATCGAGTCCCGCATCGAGGTCCCTGTGGGGCGCCCACTTCTTCCTCTGCCTGGGTCTCAGCCTCTCTCTCTGGCTCTCAGGAATAAATAAATAAAATCTTTTAAAAAATTAAAAAAACAACCCAGCACAAAGCGACCCCTCAGGGTCTCCCATGCGTACTGGTTCTATTTCGCGTCCTGCACAGTCTCATCAGCGCCCCGTGGCCTCCACATCAGGGCTCAGCTCTTTTTTTTATAAATTTATTTTTTATTGGAGTTCAATTTGCCAACATATAGCATAACACAACATATAGCATAACACCCAGTGCTCATCCCGTCAAGTGCCCCGCTCAGTGCCCGTCACCCAGTCACCCCAGCTCCCGCCCTCCTCCCCTCCCGTAGTTCGTTTCCCAGAGTTAGGAGTCTTTATGTTCTGTCTCCCTTTCTGATATTTCCCACTTATTTTCTCTCCTTTCCCCTTTATTCCCTTTCACTATTTTTTATATTCCCCAAATGAATGAGACCATATAATGTTTGTCCTTCTCCGATTGACTTATTTCACTCAGCATAACACCCTCCAGGTCCATCCACATGGAAGCAAATGCCCACCAACATTTCCATGCTGCTTCCAACCACAACTCAAAGTCTTCCTCCCAGGTTCCTGGCATTGGACTCCCCTCCGTTCCCCCGGCCCCTTCACCCCAACTCAGGCCTCCAAAGCCTGGGTAGCAGAGGCTCTGCAGCAGCCGACCAAACGCTGGCCCCAGTCGGGTCTTCAAGAGCAGTCCAGCTACAGCTGATGAAGCTGGCTGGGCCCTTGACTAGCCCAAGCGTGTGTGCGATGCATCCCCTTTTTTCTTCCTTGACACATTCCAGTTTTCTAAAAAAAAAAAAAATGATGTCAGAGTTGGTTTAGACACAAATGTACAGCTGGATGTTTCATCAAGGAGTTCCTTTGATCTATCCTAATAAGCTCCCAATACCCTGGGCCCTGTGAGACTCCAAGTGAAACACTCTGTAGCCAGTCATATATTGCTCCAAAGGTCTTCCCGCAGCATCCCCCTGCTTTTCAGGTGCTTTACCCCAGAGCAGCATTACTCCCAGGACATCAATCTCCACTCCCTGCACCATTAGCCACAAGCAGCAGGCAGTAGGGGCTCTATTAAGAGTGACATTTTAATCTGATAGGCATCCAGATGCCCTGTGTAGATAAAATATCAGAAAATTCTCTACGGCCCAGGTGTCAGATACCCCTTAACAATGCAGGTCATCTAGTTCTTCCCCAAACCAACTCTGATTTAAAATAGAGCTCGTTCTTCGGTTTAGAAAATACCCAATCACATCACACATATTGAGGGTTGTTTTTTGTTTTTTTTTTTTTTTTGGTTCTACTCAGGTTTTGTGGGGACGTATCGTTTATCTTAATTTCATTCTTCAGCTCCGTTCACCTCTTCCGCAGCCTGAAACTTACCCGCACGTGGATGCTGAGCAGGAGCTTTGCTGCACATGCCTGGAGTTCAGGGAGCTCATTTAAACTGGAGTAAACATTTGGAGTTTTGAGAGTTTAGAGTAGAGAAGATTTTGAAGCCTGAGCTCTGGGGCATTCCACATTTTAGAAGTCAGGGAGGTGAGGAGGAAGCGACGAAAGCAACGAGGAGGGAGCAGTGACTTAGAGGAAACCAGAAAAATGTAAAAGCCAAGGAAAGATAATGATTAAAGGAGACCAGGCTAATGATGCTGGCAGGCCAAATAGAGCGAAGAAGGGGAGGTAACCTTCGTACCTGACAAGAGGGTGGTAGGTTTCTGGTTATCTGGTTATTTCCGTAGAGAGGGGCAAGGCCCAAGTGAGAAAAGTTCAAGAAAAAATGAGAGGAGAGAAACTGGAAACAGTGAGGATAGACAATGCTTTTGAGAAGTTTTGCTCCAAAGGAAAGCAGAGAAGGAAGCGACCCGAGTTAAGAAGGATCGATATAATTTTTGCATTGAGAAAAAAATAACAGACTTCGTATGCTAATGGAAGAAAATTTAAAAATACTGGAAAGAAGGAAGATTTGCTAGAAGGGTGATCTTCAGAAGGTTAAGAGAGCATAGTGAGTACACCAGTGCAGAAGTTGATCTTTGCTAGGAGCAGAGAGGGCACCCACAGTGATAAGAAAAGGGACCCACATATGGACCCTACTCTACCCTGTATGAGTAGATCTGGTGACAGGTTCCAGGGGTAGGTCTTTTCTGATAACTTCTTCATTCTCACTAAAATAGGAAGAAAGATCAAGAACTGAAGAGTCACTAGAAGACGGTGGACTTTTAGGAAGAAGAGTCAATAGGTGGGAAATCAGAATCTAAGAACGTAGAAGGATTAATGGACTGGGAATATATTTACAAGCTGTTGGTGACATTAAAGGCTCACTTGAGATTAGAAACCAGGAATTTGAGGCGAGCTGGAGCTATGGAACTAAGGTACGGGGTCATCCAGCTTTGTTCAGTTGTGTGAATTCAGACAGACGTTAAGAGGAGAATTTGATTTAATTGGGATCATATTTTGACCCCAAAAAGATATGACATAGTGAAAAAAGGAACTAAAAAGTAAAACCTGTATGCAGTAGACTGACCATAATGATTGACGAGGAGATTTGAACAGATTAAAGAGAAGAGTGAAGACCTGAGGCAGATAAGAGAAAACACAAAGGGGTACAATCTGTGAATTGGAGGCCCAGTGAGCATGATCATTTCTGGATTTGGGATTCAAAAAGCAAATAAGTCTGGCCCAAAAAGGTGTTTACTGTGTTGAGAGAGAGATGCTTGAGATTGAGACCAAGAACAGGATGTGGTTTCGATAATGAAAAGTTCTAACTGATAACTTGGGAAGGACGGGTAAGAGAATATATAGGACAGAGTCATTGGGGGAAGGAAGATCAAGGCCCTAAGCAATCATATCATCATAGGACCGTATAGGTAGGTCTTGAAATTATCAAGAATTATGGATCATGTAGGAGACTGAGTGTGTGCCAGAAGCATAATCCTTCTAGGCATCAGAGAAAATGACTCAAGCGTTTATAGGAAAGTCATTCTTTCGCTCTGGCATCTGCATGAAAAAAAAAAAAAAGATTTTTTTTTGCTCCTTATCATTTTAGATGAAACGAAGGTAACAAGTAAATCATTCAGAGCAAGATGAACTGAATATTGTTATTTTTAGCTGCCTGTCTAACATTCATTCATCCCTTCCTCCTTCCTCTGGGAATCCTGATTTTATTCTGGCGTCAACGTATTGGTGTCTACGAGTTGAAATCATACGCCAAAAGGACCACGGATATTACCTCTTATCTTCAGATAGTGCCTGATTTTATTAAGGATAATTGCCTTAGTCTTTCCAGTGATTGGTTAAAGAACCGTATGTGACCTAATTTGTGCCAGTAAAATACCAGAATGATTTTCCCAGAACTCCTAAGTTCCTCCCAGAATTTCCACCCCCCGCCCCCCACCCAAGGAATTTCAGAAATGACAATACCTTTCAATTTCTAGTTGTTATCATTTAGGGCTGTGAAGCCTGTGCCCCCCCCACCCCCCACCCCCGCTTGCTATTTTTTTTTAATTTTTATTTATTTATGATAGTCACAGAGAGAGAGAGGGGGGCAGAGACACAGGCAGAGGGAGAAGCAGGCTCCATGCACCGGGAGCCTGATGTGGGATTTGATCCCAGGTCTCCAGGATCGCGCCCTGGGCCAAAGGCAGGCGCCAAACCGCTGCGCCACCCAGGGATCCCCCCCCGCTTGCTATTAATCTGAGGATAAAGCAAGACAAAGAAAAGGATAAAAGTCAAATAACCTTAGGTTATGAATGTGTTTACCCTGAACCAGTCCTACCTCAGGACTCCCATGTATAATAGTCTATAAGTTTCCTTTGTTTAAGGATAAGCCCTTTGAGGGGAGTTCTCTCTCATTTGGATAAAACAGGATACTCAATTTATGCAAAGAAATGTCAAAATATTGATGACATATTTTGTATCAGAGGTCTGGGAATATTAAATGGAAGCATTGAGAAATCTCATCTTTATGGAGTAAGTCAGATTTTTCATGGATGTACATGAAATTACTGTGATCAGAATTCTCCAGAATATCCACAGGTGTAATATGTACCTTACTCTAGGCAAGTAAAGAGTCTCTTGTTTTTATAAATTAAATTAGGAACACTTTATTTGCCTAAAATATGAAATATTTAATCACGACCACATCCCGAACTGTCTATAATGGGAATGAACTGATTAGAAGCGTGAGCATAATTGAAGTTGGTGATCAAAAAGGTGTTGGAATATAAAGTAGTTTCAAGCATACAAAATGATCTCATACAAAAGAAAATAGGCCCAATAATAAGAAAAAAATCACCTTGATATTTAAATGGGTGGCATTTGCTCTTTTAAAAAATAAGAAATCAATTTTAAAAAAAAAGATTTTTGGAAGTTTTCAGAGTATCAAGAAAACCTGAAGACGCCACGTTCTGATGTAAGACTATGATGGTTAGGAATTTGCCGTTATACCCAAGTGAACATTGAAATAAGGTAGAAAAATAGCGATAGCGAATTGGAAGCCAAACGTGATGATGAGGATTAGTACTAAAGTACATGAACCCAACTGAGACATAGGGGAAGGGGAAAATAACTTTTGGGAAATAAAACAGATTTTGTTTCTGTAGAAGGAGCACATAGATCATGGGATAACCAATATCAGTTATTCCTTGCAAGTGCAATGAGGAGACCAGTCATCCCGACATATTGCCACCTGTCCCTGACTATGGACGTCACATAGGTCAATGGAATATTAGCTGCTGAGGTTTCTTGCAGAAATTTCAGGAATCATTGGTAGGTTTTGCATCTTTTCCTTTCTCCCTGTCACAAGGGCAGTATATCCCCCACAGGGCCTTATTCTTCAGTCTGGATCTTAGAATGAAGATGACACATAGAAAAAAGTCAAATGCAACCCACAACAGACACATAAATGAGAAATAAGCCTTTCTTTGCTGTAAGCCAAAAGAGCTTTGCGGTTGTTTGTTATTGCAGCATGACCTTGCACGCACAGACGCAAGGCATTCAAACAACATGTACACATAGGGGATTTGGACAAGAGACTTTAACTAATTGAAGGAAAATCCATGTAAGGGTCAATAAAAGAGGCACACATGGAAAAGAGCTGGTCCTATGTATATAATCATAGGTCATAGCACGTTGGAGATAGAACTACATTCATATTGATAATCAAAAATAAAAATGTATTTTCCTCTGCCCCCAGCTGCTTTTGCTCCTCTCGATCTTCACGCACAGATTCCTTCTAGACATTTCCAGAAATACCTCTGGGACATATCAAGGGAGATGCAAGATTAGTCGTGGGGGTTATCCCGCAGCAACTACCACTTCTTCCCTCCTTTCTGGCTCAGCTTGCTGCACAGATGTCGTCTGTGTCTGCCAACATAGGACAGATTATTCCCATAGCTAGTGCACACCAGAGGCCCTGGCATTGCTGTGGATAGCTCCCAGAGTTTGTGCTGAGACTTCTTTTGCCAGACAACCAGGGAGCTGACGTCTGCAACGCAGCATGGTCTATGTCCCCGATAAAGTAGCGATTGTTAACGACACCTCTATCACCAGCTCTGCTGAGCTCTTATGCTCTCATTCCCTCAGAAACCTTAGTAAACAGCTCACTTTCTTGATCACCTGCCCCGTCCCCACCCCCAACTCGTTCTTTCTCTTTAGTTCCCTCTTTTGCTTTGGTTTGTGTTACTGAGCCAGATGACTGCTTCTCTAACTTCACTCTGTATTCGAAGTGGTCTTTTCTCTTCCTTGCTAGTCTATTACCTTTAAACCCAATATCTTGAACTTCAAAACGGGGCATGTTCTCTCCCAGGTGGGTCCACAGAGCCCCATGTTCCTAGATCCCTGCCCCCAGTGATCCTCCAGGAGAATAATATGCCTGGAAATTCAATCAGCCGATGTGTGTTGAAGGCCCATTCCATACTGGGCTTGTTAGGTACTGGAGATGCGATGACAAGTGAGAACACAGTCTTGGCCCTTCAGAAGCTTAAAATCTGTGGGAAGAACTGAAAAGTAAATAGAAGATTACTATAAGACCACCTCTAGCATGGTACAAGAGGCTAATGAAGGGAAATAGAAGATGGACCTCAGACTGTGAGGATAAGACTGTAAGACTGATGAGACAGAAAGCCAAGTGGTAACAAGATCATGAAGGTCTTTGTGCTGGAGCTTAAGTATTTTGGATCAGAGGGCAATCGATAACTATTGAAAGATTAGTGTAAAGAAGGATGTGATTACATCTGCATTCCATGGCAGGGTTAGGATGGTTTAGATCGATGACTAAGAGTCAAGAAAGTGGTTCTAGTTAGGAGGTCATCGCAGGCATCAGCTCCTTCTGGTAATAACTAATATTTATTTCATGTTTATTGTGAGCCTAACCCTATTCTCAATGTTTTCCTTGCATTATCTCATTTAAAATCTTGTCAAAAACCCAGTGAGGTAGGTAACATTATTTCACACTTTTTACAGAAGAGGAAGCTGAGTCGCAGAAAGTTTAAGCAATCCGCTCAAGGTCACATGGGTAGTAAGGAGGTAAGAAGCGAAACCAGGATTCCAAACCACATAGTCTCTTTCCAGATCCTCTACTCTTAATTTCTTTCTTATATTCTATGTTACAAGAAAGATGATAGTGATTTATTTGAAAAGAGGTAAAAAAATATATATATTATATTGAAGAAAAGTGTTATGGAAAGAGGGAAATTAAGTGGGGAAGTATTGACAATTGACACAATTGGGAACAGGATTAGTTAGATAGATGTGTGCCATGTGGATAAGGAGGATGGAATCACAGATAACATCCAAGTTTCTAGCCTGGACAAGTGAGCAAGTACAAAGGGAGGATTTTGGGGATGGGGATAAATTGTATAAGATACATTATACTGTAAATGCTTGTGACATATCGAGTGAAAAGGTTGAACAGATAGTTATAACCGTTGGAGCGGATGGCAGTGTAGGGTGGAGATTTAGATCTGAGTCGTCAGTATAGGATGGCCCTTAAAGCCAGGTAGGGCACACTCTTTCAAAGGCTAGATAGTGAGAGAGGAGGGCAAAGGATGGAATCCCCAAGTATGTGAAAATTAAAGGGATGTTGAAAGGGGAAGAATGTCTCATTAAAAATGAAGAAGTAGAAGTAGAAGGAAGAAGAAGAAGAAGAAGAAGAAGAAGAAGAAGAAGAAGAAGAAGAAGAAGAAGAAGAAGAAGAAGTTGTTGTTGATCCAGGAGAGACCAGAGGAATCAAGTGTTTCAAGAAGGAGAAAGTAGAGATTCAGAAACAAAGACCCAATCGCCCCAAATAGAAGTTGCAAGAAGTCACAAAATGGCAGGAACACTTGAATGGGAGTTTTGATGAATTGCTGGAGGCCCGACATGGGCTAAGATGAGACCAAAGGATTAGAGCCACAGTCTTCGGAGACCTCTACACTTCTGAGGGCTTTCCCTCCAGGAACCCCACCAGGTTCTCAAGGTGGGGCTCCAAAAGAGATCCCCATGGGGCTCCAGCGAGGGGAAGGGAAGAGTAACCATGTAAAGCATCTTGGTTTTTCTCTGTTAACAAAAATTTACCCTCCAAGGGAAGGACAACTGGCTGAGCTCAGGAAATGGAATCCCCCACGCGTTATCCCTCTTTAGCCTTCCTGTCTCGGGAGGGGCAGCACAGAGTCTGGAAGGATATATGGCTTCATAAAAATAGACTGGAAGTGCGAGAGCCTGGAAATGAAAAAGGGGACGGGGGGTGGGGTGGGTGAGAAAAAAGTCACTGGAAGGGGGACAGAAAGTCTAGTGTAGACTATGACCAAGATCGCCTCAACATTCGCCTCAGCTGGACGGAACATTAGACATGCTTCTTCCTGACTCTAGGCCTCTGACTTCCCTTTTTTTTTTTTTTGAGTATTTCCTTTACAAAACCTGTAATTGTATCTTCTTTCCCTGTCCCTCGGAGTCCCCAATTTTTTTTTTTAAAGCCTCTTTCCAGGACTTGTTCAAGGATCCAGGAGCCTTTGAAATGTAATCATAATGGAAGAAGTGCCCCCATCCCACAGTTAGGACCTAGCTTTGATGTTTCGGGTTGTACAACTACCTCCCGTCATGGACACGGGAAGTGGTTTGCTTTTCCTTTGGGGAAAGCCAACTGGAGATCAGGTTGCCTGAAATCCGCTCGCCCTCCTCTCTGAGTCCTCCTACTTTTTGTCAGAGTGGAGCTCAGTAGCTGCAGCGGGCCTTGGCTCGCTCCCCTGTGCTTGGCAAGAGGAGCAGAATAAAATCAAGTTCTCTTTGTAAAGGAGCAAACGAACCAAAGAACGCCGGAGCAGCTAACAGTATCAGCTACTGAGGAGACGTCAGTCAAGGTGGTCTGAATCTCTCTGGAAGTCTTCAACAGCAAGGAGGCGACTTAGGACTGAGAAAAGAAGAAAACTTGGGTCCAGAATGTTCCTGACGGTGAGAAAATTCAACCTATACTGGATGCTCCAAGAAGTTGGACTTTTTAAAAGTACACTCTAAAAACAGATGTGGTTTATGTATACAATGGAATATTCCTCAGCCATTAGAAATGACAAATACCTGCCATTTGCTTTGACGTGGATGGAACTTGAAGGTATTATGCTGAGTGAAATAAGTCAATTGAAGAAGGACAAACATTATATGGTCTCATTCATTTGGGGAATATAAATAATAGTGGAAGGGAATAGAGGGGAAGGGAGAAGAAATGGGTAGGAAATATCAGAAAGGGAGACAACATGAGAGACTCCTAACTCTGGGAAACGAACTAAGAGGTGGTAGAAGGGGAGGAGGGCGGGGGGTGGGGGTGACTGGGTGGCGGGCACTTAGGGGGGCATTTGACGGGATGAGCACTGGGTGTTATTCTATATGTTGACAAATTGAACACCAATAAAAAATAAGTTTGTTATTAAAAATAAAAATAAAAATAAAATAAGAAATAAAAACAGAGACATTGGACTTAGATAACTTTTCTGTTTCCAGCAGAGAGAATCAACTTTAGCTGACCAAAAAACAAAACGGATTTTTTTTTCGAAAGACTCAAATGTCTTGGCCTGCCTCCCCCAGGACAGAAATGTTGCAAGACCTCCAAAAAAAAAAAAAAAAAGAAATGTTGTAAGACTTCTAAAGGATGAAATGGGCAGCCTCCTAATGAGTCCCCATGATCCGCCTTCTGATGTTCAGGCCCTTTTTAATCCTATCCCCTTGAGTATTTATTTATTTATTTATTTTCCCCTTGAGTTTAGACCTAGTGACTCGCTTCTACTGAATAAAATATGGCCAAAGGGACGGAGTATTTCCTGATATTAGGTCACAAAAATACTATGACTCTTGTCTTGATCACGCTCTTTCCCTCTCTTTCTCTCTTTCCATATTTTGCTCTGGGGGATATAAGTAGCTCTAAGCTTGGGGTGTGGAGGTAGATGACTTGTTTCTTTAGTTTCACAGATCTGTGGATAAAAGGAATCGTATCCAAGGAACCATACTTAAGAAACTATCTGAGGATCCTCATTGGCTCCTGAATCTGATTTATTTAAAGTGCTTTTGGGCTTTGAGCTGCTGTTGTAATCAAGGAGACTTTCAGGGACCTTAGGAAAGGCTGAGCATCTTCTGAACGTGGTAGGGGCATGAATCATTGGGAGTTCATTGGGGGTTCCAGGGTAGACTGTAGTGGGTAGCCACGAGGATAGTCCTCACTGAATCTTCACCTCCTGATGTTTATATCCTTGGGGAGTCCCTCTTCATGGATAGGAGCTGGTCCTCTTTTTTTTAGTGATGAAGCTTCAACAAAAGTGATGGGATATAAATTTCAAAATTAGGTCACAAAAAACTGACTCATCCCTGGTTCCCCCTATTTTTCACTCTCCTTCCAAACCCTAACTCTGGGAAAGGCAGATTTGAAGAAAGCAGGTCGGCCTATAGAGAGGTCCGGGTGGGAAGGAATTCGATCTCAGGCCACATCCAGAGAAGATCTTGGGCCTGTGAATATGGCCATCCAGGACATGGTCTTCCAACAGGCAAGCCTTGAGATGACTAGACTCACAGCCCACACTTGGATTGCTGTTTGGTGAGAGATCCTCAGAGGCAACCAGGTAAGCCTTTTATTTTATTTTTTTCAGGTAAGTCTTATTTGGATTCCAAATACATAAAAACCATAAGATAATAAATATATATTAACTTGCAGTGTTTGAGAGTAATTTATTTTACTATAATAGGTAGTTAATGTAAAGAAACAACAACCAGGGAGGATACTAGATCTGAACATCCTCTCCATTTCTACTACCCGGTTCTCTGTACTTCCTGGTGCCCGTTTTGGTAGAAATCACAGAATCTTTGGGATGCAAATTCCTGGGGAACTAACTGGCCACTAGTCGCTCAGTTGTCTCCTCGGGCAACATAAATGTGCTCAAAGTGCAGGACATCGCTGCATCCCCACAACTACCATTGCTCATGGATGGGGGTAGGGAGCACTTACGGAAGGTCCTGGAAATCTAAGCACACACTGCCTGAGCATAGATACTAAAAGAGATTTCATTTTGAGTTTCTTAAAGGCATGTTTTAACAGTTGACATGAAAAACATCCCCAAATATACATTATGTTGAAATTTCAATATTTCCCCAACCTAACCATTTCTATCATGAATTTTAAGTCATGTTGGATCATTCAACTATGTGGTTTTTTAATTGCTTTTCACATGCCTGAGGAAACTCTTTCTTGAAGTCAGAAATTATTGCCACTTCTGAAAATATTTAATACAAAGGAATACCAATCACTCCTGATCTGTATTTCAGAGCCAAATACTCCTTAGGTGGTTTAGATGGAACTAATAATAAAATTAAGGAGGCTATATGGCCAGCCTTCTTCATCCCACAGGTAAGAAATTTTAACTCATCAACTTTACCACTTGAGACGCTTTCATGCTTATTAAAATGTTTATTTATAATTATTTGTAAAAACATGTAAGAACAATGAAAAATCTGCCAGATGATTAAATCAAAATACAATTAGTTTTCAGAGGATAAAAATTGTGCAATAGTCTAATTTGAAATCTGATCCTGTTAAAGTATTAAGAAACTCAGGATACAAAATATAACCAAAACAACTGATAACATAAAAAGATGGGTTGGGACAGACAAGGGAAAGATTTGATTGAGGTTAAACTTTTTTGCTTCTAAAAAAATTGTGACATGGAGCAATAAAAACACAGGTGCAATAAAATATAAAATGTGTGGTTAAAAGAAAAAAATAAAAGAAAAGGAGGTTTAAAAGACCAAGGGAAAAACAACAAACGTCAAGATGTTAAAAAATGATTTTTAGAGTTTGAAATCTTTTATTCATTCATATGTGGTACATTTACTCATTTATTCATCAGGTATACATTCATTACGGCCTATTTTATGCCAGTCCTCTTGATAAATTCTGAGCAAGACAGATGCTGTAGTTGTCGCCTTGGTGTATTTTGAAAAATTTTTTTCTTAAAACAAATATCTATATTCTAAAAATATGTGAGCCTGGAGTGAGAGAAGCAAAATGGAAATCTAAGCAGTATATTTTATAAATGTTGAAACATGTCTGGAAATCGAGAGTCTTTTTTTTTTTTTCTATTGCTATATCATTGATGGCGCGATCTCTAGCACACGGTAGAGTGTGAATGCTATGACTAGTATTGAGTTATTTTTAGGAATTAAGTATGCAGGAAATGCTGCAGCTTATATTTAGATACCTTGGGGATGCACTAGTGTTTGATAACCTAATTGAGCTGAGCTCTGTTTAAAGAGAGCACACAAAGCATAATATGCAACTTCATATTCACAGACTTCTAACCAATGTCTACTTAAAATATTTCCTATTTGTTTTTAATATAGAAATGTCCTGACTTTTTTTTTAACATAGAAGCATGCATGTGTGTACATGCACACACGTGCACACATACACACACAAAAATTAAAAAGGAATTGAATTGTTAGCTTTCTGTGTGTGATGTGATGCTGCTCAGTTTCCTTCCTACATGGGTTCCACATAGTGACACTTTCAAAGACCAATAAGAGCAGAGAAGGTGTCCATTTTTCTTGTACTTTAAGGAAGCAACTGAAAAGCAAACACATAGGCCGTAAATAACTCATCCCAGTCGCCAATACTAAATCTAAGTGTGGGTTATTGGTCTCTAGTGCTCTTGCCACTCACTTATTCATCTTTATAGTCCATGGATAGTTGTTGGTCACAGCATATGTCAGACATTAAAGGTATGGGGATGCAGTAATGCCATGACAAAGCCCTTGTCCTCATAAGGTTTATAGTCTAATGGAAAAGACAGACACACGCGCATGCACACGCGCATGCACGCACGCATGCACAGACTACCGTGTAGTGTAGTTAGCACTTACTACTTTGAAGACCAACAAAACAAGGCCAGGGAATGGATAATGAGGGGGATGTGGTGGTGGCTCTTCTAGGAAAGTTATAACGGAAGACTTCTCTTGAGGAGATAGTCTTTGAAGAGAATCTGCATGAAATGAGTGGAAAACCACACAAAGATTGGGGAAAGAAAGTTCTAGAAAGAGCATTCAGGGCACACACTGTAACAAAAAATAGGCTTGACAGAGTCATAGGATTGCAGGAAAGGCAGAGGAGTATAGGACGGGGAGAAAGGAGGTCAGAGAAGGACCATATAGCACAGTGCACATAGACGTAGCAGCAAATACAAGGTTCTGCAGGCCATTGGCAAGTTTTAGATTTTAATGTCAGTGCGATGCAAAGCCATTGAGCGTGATGTGGTCATGGTCATCTTCATTATTATCTTGTGGCAACATTTCAAATTCAGCTTTCAGCTTTCATGAAGCTCCGCTCATTATTTTCCCCATTCCCTCCCCACAGAAGCTTTTATACCTCTGAATCCCTCTGTGAGTTTTAGAAATCAAGATTCTGTCCTTCATGCATGTAAGAAATATGATGCTTACTGCTGATTCCTGCTTCTCCCTTGCTTCGCCTGCCATGTGTACGGTGAGCTAAACGCGACCCCGGAGTCCCTGGCTTCTAGTCCTCGTGCTGTGACCTCCCTGCTGAGTGGCACACGGCAGGTCACTCAACCTTTCTGTTCTTCTCAGGTTAAGACAGAAATAACAGACAGCCCTTGTCAAGATTATCATTTACAACGTGCCACGTTCCTTACAAACAACCGATTTACAGATAAAGAAACTGAGAAACAGGTTGGCAAACTAATTCCCCTTGAATGAAGCATCGAGGAAGGGGTGGATTGACAGTTTGAAGGTGATTTTCTCTCTGCAGGGGTGAGGCCTTTAATACGTATATTATCCTTTGAAATGAAGCTGTATGTGAGCGCGGGCGTTGAAATACAAATCAAAGTACTATGGTCTCCATCCTTTCCTTGCCATACTTGATGGGCTACCTCACCCAGGACGTACTCCAACATCCTGATCACGTCTGCCCTGGAGATAAAGAGGGAAGACCTCAGACTCGGCTCGACTAGTGCCAAACTTTTAAATGAATTACAGGATTTTGCAAGACACTTGTTTCATTTTGAGATGGAGTAGAGTGTGGAGGTTGCACATATAAATAGACGTGTAAGTACGTCTTAAGGTTAGTGGTTTTTTAATTTTTTTAAATTTAATTTTGTTATTATTATTATTATTATTATTATTATTATTATTATTTTAAGATTAGTGGTTTTTATGCTGAAGGTCACCCTTGGGCCTAGCACTTCCCTGGTGCAAGTCTCTTCGCCACGAGGCACATTAAAGCTGGAATCAACCCTGGGTGCCAACAGCTTCAGGTTAGTTAGTGTCCACTTGGCATCTCACTGCGTGTGCTCGTTCTTTATGCCCTTTCCCTTTTTTTTTCTTTCCCTTCACCATTTTTCCCTCTCCATCCTGGTTTATTTTTAAAAACCTCTCCCCTACCTTCCTTATTCAGTTGTTTATAATACTGACTTGGCAGATTCCTGAGCCTAATTGTATTTAAATAATACAATGTCATATTTTATTTGCCTTTTTAAGTTTTTCCTTAGTTCTCTGAGGTCTTTTTGTTTCTTACTTTCCCCATACTTTCATTTCTTCTCTCACCCCATTCCATTGAGAGTGGGAGCCACCTGTTACCTACCTTGGTGGTGCCATCTAAAATTATACCTTGTCACTCTCTTTCTCCTGATTCTGTTTTATTTTTCTCCTTAGCACTTATCTCTGCCCAACCTACTCTATGCTTATTTATTATCTAACTTTCCTCTTCGAATTGAGTAGGATTCTTTGTCTGTTTTTGTTCACTGCTTGCATACCAATCACTGTGGCATGCCTGTTACGAATGAGGTGTTCACTCTATTTTTGTTGAATTGGGTGAATCTAACTTTTTAAAAATTTCCAGAAGTACGTGCTCTTCTAATGTGAGCTTCATATTTTTCTTTTGCAAGTTATGTCATGACTTTCCTTCTCTGATGTAATGGTTTTTAATAGATTCTATCTGGGGGTGAATTTATCTTCATTTACATATCTCTGAATGTGGGGCAAATTTATAAGCATCTGTTATTAACTCAAAATCGAGTAGACATATTCTACTTACTTCCATGTCCTGTACTACCTGGATGTCACCTCTCTCTTCTCCTTCAGCTATGAGCTGGGGTCCTGGCTCTTAAGGTTTCACCCTATTCAGTAGCTTGAAGGAGGAGCAGAGAAAGCTAAGATGACTGGCAGCCATAGTTATGGAATTTTATATCTACATTTTTTTTTTGCCCTCTATGTCACATAAAATTCTGCCTAAGTGTTCTGCTTCACCTATCGAGTTATGAGCATATACTATCCAATTAAAGTACCTTAAAAATGTGATTCCTATCTTGGGACAAATTGATCACTTCCATGATGAGTTCATCTTGAAACTTGTGGATTCTTTTAATTTAGTATGGATGTGCATTTTCGCCCTGGCAATTTGTTGCTATTGGTCTTTAGTTTTTAGAAAGTTCTTTGTCCTGCCTTATGCTCTTGTACTGGATTGAATGGTGGCCCCCAAATGGTAAGTCTATGAACCTACGGGTTTCATCTTATTTGGAAAGAGGATCTTTGCACACATAACTAAGTTTAAGATTCTTGACATAGAATCACCCTTGAGATGAAATTATCTGGATGGAACCTAAATCCAATGACAAATGTCTTGCTAAGAGACACACAGAGTGAAGGAAGACCAAGGCCATGTGAAGAAGGAGGCAAAGACCGGGTTTTAGGCAACTACAATTGAAGAACACTTGTTGCCACCAGGAGCTACAAGAGGCAAGGAGGGATGCTCCCCTGTAGCCTTCAGAGGGAGCAGAGCCCACCTGCCAATACCTTGTTTTCAGATGTCTGGCCTCCAGAAACTGTGACAGAGTAAGTTTCTGTTTGTCTTAAGCCATCCAACTTGTGGTAATTTGTTGTGGCAGCCCTTGATGCTAGCTATCACCCTTCCAGGGAAGGGGGCCACTCTCTCTTTGATTTGAATGAGCACTGTCATTATTAGAGAGCGAAGGCAGAAAGAAAACCAACGGAAGATTCTGGTCACATGTATTCTTTTGAAGTCCTTGCATTGAAATGTCAGCGTGACATTAATATGCCCTCAGGAAAGCAGTTTCCAAACAGAGTATTCCCTACTTTCCTTCATCTGCCATGCCTCGTACCAAATTAATCCTTCATTTGCTCTTTTGAAAAGTTTGTTCTACATGTTGTCTGTGTAGGCAACGGTGTTTGTGGAAAGGTCCATAATACGTCCTGGATTCCATCTTCATTTTGTTGCAAATTATAATGTAGTTAGCAGGTTGTCCAAGCAATGAAAGTGGAAGCAAAAAAAATTCTTTAATTTTGAAGTTAAGCATTTTTTCTCCCCCATTTTAAACTCTTCAGTGGTATTTCAGGAAGGAAAAGAGTTTACAAACCTGTACTTACACTCATGTCTTTTTTGCAGGACCTTATTTTATTCTTGCGATCTAGGAAGATAGTTGATATGTTGGCTAACTTCTCTCCCCATTGTCAGTTTTGGTCCACATTCATATGTGTCATTAAACATAAGGATCATAAACATGACTTCTGGATCTTATAAAATTCCCATGCTGCTAACTAACATAGCAATTCTAATAGCAGACATTTTAGCATTGGTGGTTCACCACTTATTAGACATGCTCATCACCAGAGTTCCTCCCTACCTCTCTCACACTCATGGTGAACATCTCCAACCATCCTACGTTCCACAGAACTCATGCTTTGTGCGATGTCGAGGGCGATACCACTGACCGCATAGTCTACCTACACCACATGACAACTCACTGATTTCTTCCAGAAATCCCTATTCCACTGAACCATAGATTACAATTCTTAGCAGAGGAGAGGTATCTAAAAAATATGATGTAACTACAAACATGTGATCTTATCAAACTATTTCTTTAACATTTCAAATCACGTAATCCAAATCACATACCACTACTGGACATCATGAACTCTCTAAAGCAATGCAAATGAATGGGAAGGCTATAGGGATGTTCCTCCAAAATGTCCCCCTGAAAACTGAGCTAGATCCCAGTCTGATCTAATCTAACCTCCTCATTAATGACCTGGAAAAGGGTGGGAGCCCACAGCACATTAATTAAATTCACAGCTGTTTCTTAATTGAAAGGCGTAATACCTGCCAGCTGAGGACAGAGACTCTAAGTAGAAACAGGAGTATAGGAACTGTGTATACCCTGTCTGGAAAATAATCTAAGCACCAGATCCCATGGTTCGAAGATACTTGAGATGGTGTTCATTGTTCAGTGAGTCTCAGGTTGAAGATGCAAGTACAGGATATAATAATACTTTCAACCATTTTTTATAAGATTTTATTTATTTATTCATGAGAGACACACAGAAAGAGGCAGAGACACAGGCAGAGGGAGAAGCAGGCTCCCTGCAGGGAGCCCGATGTGGGACTCAATCTTGAGACCCTGGGATCATGCCCTGGGCCAAAGGCAGACGCTCAACCATTGAGCCCCTTTAGCTCAGGTGCCCCCCATTAGCCCTTTTAAGTGACCAACTATCCAGCCTAGGAGAGAGTCACACAGAAGGACATCATGCGGCACACAGAGATGTAAGTAACTCCTTCAAACATATACAAATCTCTAGTTTGTATAGAGAGTCCCATTTAAAAAGTAACAAGAAGAGATAGCTGAAAAAAAAATAATGACTTGTTAAAATAAGAACATATGTGTGGCCTCATAATCAAGTCGAACTTGCAAAAAAAAAAAAAAATACTTGCAAGGGTGAGATCGCATGAACTTTAAAAATACTCTCAATTTATAGGTGAATAATATGACACCATGAAAGTGTAAGATGCTGGCTCAGGGTCCTAAAGCAAAAATTTGTCAGAACCAAGCTAAAGTTTAAGTGTCCTGACTACTAATTTCTGTCCTGGATCCGTGCACCCTAGCCAGAGCCAACTCGACCATCAGCATCAGGGGTGTGAAAATATCCTGATCCTAATATAGGGGATTCCTGGTAAGGAAGCTTTAGTGGGAAGTTAAGATTCCCCAACTGTTTGAAGGAATAAAGGAAGCAGAGAGAGAATCAATGTAGGGTGAATTTAAGAATGTTGGCTCTGGTATCATTTCTTCTCTGCACACTGTTTAGTGATAGGTTCCAAGCTGGCTTGTGAAACGTGGAGAAGAGCATCATACTCAGAATCAGAAGAATTTTGTTTAGAACCTTGAGCATTCATTTTGTAACGTTATGATGATATTCAGCTTCAAAATTTGCAAATTAAATCCCAATGAAATTAACTAATCGAAATTGCCGATCAAGGTCCATACCTGTATTAACCACTTACTAAGGTTATGGTTAGGATCCAATTAAAAATTATAAGAAGGATTCTATATGAGAGAAAAACGCAAATTTTTCTGTAAATTAAGATATGATTTGTCTGAACCCTGACTTCATGACATGCTCTAACTTTTGAAGCAGGGTCCATTCAACTAAGGTCATGATGCAGTGGCTTGTTTAGAAAGTCCATCCCGTAAAGGAGTGGATGGTTAGGGGAAGTAAATTAAAACAAAGCTAAAGAGATGTCTCCTCTGAGGTGCTTGGGTGGCTCAGGAGGCGAAGCACTGGACTATTGGCTTGGTTCAGGTCGTGATCTCAGGGTCCTGAGACAGAGCCCTGCATCGGGCTGTGTGGAGTGTGGGGCCTGCTTAGGATTCTCTCTCTTCCCTCTGCTTCTCCCTGCCCACTCTGTCAAGAAAAAGAAAAAGAAAGAAAGAGAAAGAGAAAGAGAAAAAAAGAAAAGAAAGAAAAAAGAAAACAAAACAAAACAAAACAAAAGAAAAGAAAAGAAAAAAGGAAAGAAAATAATTTGTTCCAACTCTCTGAAGAAAGTCCATGGTATTTTGATAGGGATTGCCTTAAACGTGTAAATTGCCCTGGGTAACATTGACATTTTCACAACATTAATTCTTCCAATCCATGAGCATGGAATATTTTTCCATCTCTTTGTGTCTTCCTCAATTTCTTTCAGAAGTGTTCTGTAGGGCGGGGGGTGGGTGTGACTGGGTGATGGGCACTGAGGGGGGCACTTGATGGGATGAGCGCTGGGTGTTATTCTATATGTTGGCAAACTGAACACCAATAAAAAAATAAATTTATAAAAAAGAAAAAAGAAAAGAAAACAAAACAAAAGAAAGAAGAAAAGGAAAAAAAGAAAAGAAAGAAAAGAAAAGAAAAAAGAAAGAAAAGAAAAGAAAAGAAAAGGAAAGAAAGGAAAGGAAAGGAAAGGAAAGGAAAGGAAAGGAAAGGAAAGGAAAGGAAAGGAAAGAAAAGAAAAGAAAAGAAAGAAAAGAAAAGAAAAGAAAAGAAAAGAAAAGAAAAGAAAAGAAAAGAAAAGAAAAGAAAAGGAAAAGAAAAAAAGAAAACAGAGCGATGGCTTCGCTGGAGTAAGAGGCTCCTCTATCTAACATCGCTCAGAAGATAATGGGTTGATATGTGGTTGATATTCTGTGTGCATAACCAGTGAGAATGCTAAAGATTTCTAAATCCACGGATTAAGCAGGCTGCCCCGGAGAAGTCAGCCCACCCTTAGTGTCTAGGATCTATAAGGTGTGGAGGGAATAGCAACATTTTACAACCAGGACGATCTGTGCTTGTTCCCTGGCGAGCTTCACCATCCAAGGGCACTGTGGCTGGGGAAGTCCGCGAGCTCTAGCTGTTTCACGTAAAGAAGGGACGATACTATTACTAATACAAAGAAGCTGTTGTAAGGATCAGAGGGCTGCATGCGCGTTCCAGGACACGGTGCCGCGTCTACATCATGATTACTTTCATACCTTATAGAGCAGCTCTGCGCAGTGTCCTCCCAGATGCGGGAGCGCATCCAGGTCAACTTCTGGGAGATTTATTTAAAACCCCGTGATTGAACCAAGCTGTCAGTGCTAATGAAAATAAAGGCAACGGGCACTGAATAGATCTAGTTATCAGTCCACAGATGACCCACGAGCGTACTGCGAGAAAACCCCGGCTTCACGAAATGACAATATGTTCAATGACTCCATAAGTCCTTTTTCATTTTTAATTTCTCTGGCTGTGATTTTTCTAAGTAAGTTAGTTAAAGGAACAATTCCAAGCTATGCCGAGGTAGCTAGGGAAAAGCCTGTGCAACTACCTTTGGCTGTGCTGTGAGTTCCATTAAAACCGACTTATTAAATATGGGGCAGGTCAGGTCCAGGGAACAATGAAAATTAGAAATAATGTGTCGGATCTTTCGAGCCACGAAATAATCACAGCCGTGATTTTCCCAAAGCTAACCGTTCGTTTGCACCCTAGCACTTATGAATCATTATGTTATTGTTTTTCTCTTAATGTCTGCTATGCATCAATGGTCATAATGGATGGAGATTGATGGGGAATTGAGACTTAGCAGCAACTTAGCAATTAAAATGCTCAACTGGTCTTTGTTCTCGTGTTCCCTGGTGGAAACGGCTCCGTTCATTAGTCTGCATGTTGATTATAGCCAGTGTGTGCTATCGATCTACGCTTCCCAGCCCTGTGATTGTAGGGGTATTAAGGTGCCATCGGCATCTCTAACAACTCATACCTCTGAATTTAATGCTGCTGACAATTATGCGAAGAAAAAAAATCATAGTCATATTTGTGCTGACTTGAGGATATCTAAGGAAAATTTCAAAACCCGCCAACCTCAAATTAGTTTAAGGAGATAAATTGAAAGCCTAAGTCACTTCATAGCATTGACATGATTCTAAAATTGTCCAGATCCTAAAAACGTATTTTCTCATTGACTTATTTTATAAATTTCAGGTGAGCTTTGTTTTTATATTCAATTATTAGCGACTCCATTACATTAGTTCGAAATTTCCCTCTTCTGTTCCCAACCTTTTCCTCTCTGTCGGGTAGCTAATGATGTGTAAAGCAGCACTTAGGTGTGCTGAGAGAGCATGTTATTTCAAAGAATGTGATCATGAATCTTTTTATGAAATAGCTTTTGAAGATACGGACAAATTATTCTGAAATATGTATGTCCATATAGGCTTTCTTGAAGCAGAACACATCAAAATAACTGTGGTACGAAGAACGAGGGTGTTTTAATTGACACAAAATGAAAACTTAGTTTGGATCACGGTGATTGAGAATGATTTCCTAAGACTTTTCAGTAAACTTTACCTTACATCCCAGGTGTTAAAGGTGAATATTTGAATCTGTTAAACTCATCAGCAGGACCTATAAATACTTTCACTTAGATGTTTGCTTTAATCACTTGACATTTTAACAATGCGATTAATTTCTTGGGGCCCTGTTTTAACACCAGTAGTAACACCTACAAACTCTTAAGCATTTACCCTTCCTGGGGATGTGACATGGCCTCTGAACCTGTAACTCTGCAGGGAGGAAGAGAGAGATGAGACCAGTACTTAATTAGTTTTAGGATAATTTTAGATTGAAGTAAAAATTGTGAATCTGTATTGAAGTGAGTCCTAGGCCCATATAAACAAGTATACTGAAATTTTGTTCTTTGCTAAAATTTAGGTGTTATTGTCAAGTCTCACTACCTTGTCTGCCTCTACAGAGGTGACAATAAATGATAAATTAGAATGTTTTTAAAAATATTGAAAATGGAAGCCAGAAGAAACACAATAAAGTATCATTCGAGAAGCAACGATGTCCTCTGAATATGGCAAGTGAACTACTGTGAACACAACAGCATATCCCGGTACTTTGAAAAGTCATCCTGTCAAAGAGCAGCCCTTACATCAAACTGGTCTGTTGGATATAAGGTCAATTTATAAAGTTAAGGTAGCCCAAGTCATAGTTCACATTATTTAACATTACTTTAGGTTTAGAAAAGACCTCTTGCTGGTCTAATTCATCTCCTTGAATCACTTCATATGTCTCTAAAATATGCCGTCTGTTCCCTGGTTAGCTTGAATATGCTCTTGAGAGTTCTTTTTTTACTGGGTTTTAAATGAAATCATAATATACACTAAATTCCAGGTTATCATTACATCTTGACATGATCTGAAGTCCACAGCCCTCTGTTGTGCATCTCAGAGAAATCCACCCAGAGACGTTGTAGAAGCAATGTGGGACTAGTTACGGGGCAGCCGTGGCCTCGGGAGGTCTAATTTGAGAGACATCTCAGAGCCTCCCTTTTCAACGACAACAACAACAAAAAAAATCACTGACTTGCATGACGCTGCTGGGAACCTTCCTTTCCCATCAATGAACTTGTCATATATATATATATATATATTTTAGTTACAAAATTGTCTCATTTGAAGACGCTTGCTAAAATTACAATGTATTCCCCTGGGCAGAGAAATAGATGACCTCTCTCCCACCCATTAGGCAAGGGAGGAAAAGGGGGAGAGGCAAAGGTCAAGGCTGTTGTGCTGTAGATGGGGCGGAAGAAGAGCGGGAGACTGACAAAAATCAGGAAGTCTAAGGACCCAGGCATGATGAGGTGAGCAGGGAGGAGACTGAACACATAAAGAGCTTTGAGGTCCAGAGGAACAGGAACTGGGAAACATACCTTGCTGCCCTACAAGGAGCGTTTCCAGTATTTGTCATTTTTTTAGGTCCTTTCAATGCTGTGCTACCCCTGATTTTCAACTTTTCACCACGCAATCAAAATGTAGAAGCCCTAATTATCACTTAGAGCAATAGGATCTTTAGTATTAATTTTGTTTACTCAGTTTTAGATTACTATGATGACATTGGCTTCATCTTTTCTCGGGTAGTGATAGTGCTAAATTTCAGCCCATCTACTGCATAGTTACTTTAGTTCGAGAGTTTGGGCAAACACACTATGATTTAAAACATACTAAAAGCCTTCTTTTTGCCTACAAACCAGCACTGACTTTAATAATATTTTCTACTCTGTTATCAACCAAAATAAATTCTTTATTATTTCCTATAATTATTATTATATTAATATTATTAATATTATTTCCTCCACCTAGAATCTGACTTAAATTAACTTTTCATGAAAATAAAATGATTGTTTTTACTTACATAAATTTGATTTTAATTCATTATTTTTCCATGGAATTTTAACTGACCCTGTTTAATACATACTTACTTTCCGTTCTTAGGTACCAGTAAGAAGCAGGTGAGTATAAGTCAAAGGTATTGTTCAACCATACTGCTTTCTCAAAATAAATAACTCTGTATATAATAATTTAATGCACAAAGCTGTAAATTATAAGAGCAATTCTTATCTGGGAATCATGATGTTCACTCCAGCACTCATCTATTTCCTTTTCCCTCACCCTTTACCCCACTCTCTAGAGTGCAAGTGAAAGCCAGACTTGCAAGGTATTTGTTAAAATTTCCATCAGCTAAAAAGAATCAGAACCTCTACTAGTCATTTTTCATCTAACGTCCCTATCGTACCTTCCATCATCATGTCCTGGTAATCAGAAGCAAGAGTTACCTCCTCCTCAGCCCCTGAGACCCAAAACTCATGGACATAATTCCTCCTGTTGAAAAGATGTTACAATAACAATTATCCCTAGGATCTCCTTGGCAACAGGAGCTACTCTAATTGTCCCCAGAACCTTTGTACTTTTCAGTATTTTTATCTAGGTCCCTATACATTTTGTAGCATCCAAACTGTCCTCTTGGGTGTCTAATTTCTTAGCATAGTATTACATGAAGAATTATCTAATTATCCTGTCTCATTTTTTTTTCCCTAGATGTTCTAAAGATCATGGCTTCTGAGTCCTTAGCAATTTTTGTTGTGTGCTGGTTAATAAACGTGGCTCGCACTGCATCTAATGTTAAACTTCAACAGGGAGAAAATATGAACAAAGTTTAATAGGGAATGACAACATGGACCATTATGCCCCACATGTGTTTTCCCTGCTTTATACTGTATATTATCAATTCCACAGAGCTCTTTAGTTCTGATGAACCTGACTCCGCATGTACAAGTTGTAAGCTGCGTAATGTAGCTTTTCTTTTCAGTGATTGATCGTGAGCCTTAAAGTAGAGTCATGAAATGTATGGGGAAATAGAATCTGAGTTATGTAGCTGCAAGTAAGTACTTAGATAATGCAATTCATACAAAATTCACAAGAGAACTAATATAGCTAAAAGATACAAATCAGATCTCAGGCATTCTGTATAGGATAAATATTTTCATTGAAAACACATTTTTCAAAAAGCATTAGAGAAAGATCTGGTCTCTTAGCAGGCAGATCTAGAGAGAAAGGGATAATGTGTGTTGAAAACATAGGGGAAAGGATCCAGGAAAGGGAGCGATGGAATAGACTTAGGATATTACTTACCATGACATCGGCAAAGGAAAATAAATAGAAATAAGATCTGTGTAGTAGACAAGATAAGACATTTATGAGACAAGATTTTGAACAAATTTCAAAGGCTTACAAAGCATAAGTGTCCAGGAGAGGAAGGTGACGATAGTCTTTACAACAGAAGAGAGAGTGATTAAAATCAAAGAGGCAAAACATTATATTTGCCAGGATGAGAAATTATCCTACTGTTGAACAAATGATTTTAACTGTAGGATAAAAAATAGAAATAGTGAACAGGATTCTATAGTGATATGAATGAGAACAGAAGGTAATGTCAATCCAAAAGTTGTATTTTGAAGTGATTAAAAAAATAATAAGACTTCAACAGTGGAAAACATTTATCAAGAAAATATCATAAGCGGGCAGCCCCGGTGGTGCAGCAGTTTAGCGCCACCTGCAACTCAGGGCATGATCCTGAAGACCTGGGATCGAGTCCCACATCAGGCTCCTGCATGGAGCAAAGATAGAGCGGCCAACAGGATATTGAATGTAAAGTACCTACAAACATACTGGGCTCCTGGCCGGCTCAGTCAGCGGAGCGTGCTACTCGGTCTCAGGGTCGTGAGTTTGGGCCCCACGCTGGGTGTAGAGACTACTTAAAAATAAAACCTTGAAAAATAAATGAATAAAGCAGCTGGAATCTAATAAATATTCACTTTTTTTTTAAGCATTCATATAGGAGGCCTGGTTACATTTATTCCTGTACTACTGGGATTCATTATAAACCTACTTATACATTTGGAGCCCAAGTTTACAAGTGAAATAAGTTTGCTCTGTGTTTTTGACCAGAACAAGGATGGAATAGGTCTGGGAAATCTCTTGAATTAATTTTCACCATTTAAACTTCCCTGGGATGCTTTTCTCCACCTGAGTTCCATGCCTTCCCCCGCCTCTGGATACTGAGATGCTTCCTCTTTTCCAACTTCCTCCACCTACGCCATGTCTATACTGATATTTTATAGACTTGGGGAAACAGCTATACCAATCAATTGTCTTTTCTATCCACTTGGATTGTAAGCCTTTTTTTTTTCTCCTTATCCCTAGTTTGGTACAGGAGTACACGCTATATACCAACCTTCTGTCAAATAAATGTTTAAATAAAAACAGTACGAGGTGGAAGGATAAATTCCCTACACTTCCTGAGTGCTTAATGTGTGTCTATCTGTGCTTGGTACTTTACACAAAGTATCTCATTTAAACAAAGCTCACGAGGGGAGAATAATTTTAATGCCATTTTATGCATCAGACCAGTAAAGCACAGAGCATCAAGTAAGTGTTGCCACGTGGCTACGATGAAGTACACGTGAGATTCACACACAAGCTGTCCGCTCCTCGAGCCCGGCTCTTATTGCATTAGTGACTATCACATGTTCTTTCTCTTTCCTTATGAGGGCCGCTTAACCATTTTTAGAGTTAAGTGGTTGGCAGGGGCAAAACCTATGTTAGAACATCACACATCATAGAATATATACGTGGGCTGCATTAGCGGCTTATTACTACTATATGGAATCGCCAAAGACTTGGAGACTTAAAACAACATGACGCTATTATCTTAGACATATGGAGGTTGTATACCTGACACCGATTTCCTTGGGCTAAACTCAAGGTGTATATTCCTTCTGGACACTCTACGGGAGAATCCATTTCCTTGCATTTCCAGCTTCTGGAATATTCCTGGGTTGTGCCCCTCTATCCACCCTCATGGCGGGCAGTGCAGCCTCTCCTCTCCTGTCTGCATCTGCTTCCACGGCCCTGAATAGACTTGGGGTGAGCCTTAAAAGAAATGAGAGAGCAGTGGAGGGAGCCTCTCTTTTCTTAGAGGATGAATATTACCATAAAAAGGAAGTTAGTATAAACATGAATGTTAAAGGCACTGCTGATGAGGGCTGGGGGGGGGATGGGGAATAGATGGTTGGAAGGTAAAGGAGAAGATGCTTGTTATAGGATGGCATTTAGCTGATTGGTGTCTTTCCAGTTCCGTCATGTGGAAGGAGGAACTGGAAAACTATCAACTTGGATATTAAGCTGAGGTTTCTAGAGTGTTGAAGGTGTGATCTGGTTTCTTTTTGCTGTTTATTCCAAAATGCTACAGGGAAGAGATGGAAGAGCTGGCTGGAAGAACTGTTAAGTCAAAAAAAAGAGAGAGAGACAACGAAGACTTGATGACATGGGAAATTCTCTATCTAGATTGTGAACAAAGCTAAAATGAGGAAATTCACTATCAGGAGAAGGTGCTCTGGAGTGAAAACCAAGGGTAGCTGGACACCCTTTCCTAGCACCTCAGAAATATCAGGACCTCTGAGTTGTGCACCACACCGAAGGCTCTTTGAAGTGCCCAGGCACGTGACTCATGGATCCCCTCAATCTTCCCAGCAGAAGCCAATATAGGAGATGTGATTTTCCAGGAGGAGCCTCTTGTCTTGTAGAGGGAATTTCTGTGACAGATTCTTGAGTCTCATGAGTTTCTGGAACTGTGTTACCAGCAGAAACACTGACCATTTGGACTGAAAGAGACAGAGAGAGGACAGAATGAAAGAAACCTGCCGAACTCCTAAAGAGCTATAGGCAGAAATCAGGATCCTAAAACTACTCACTGGTAAACACGTATTACTCTTCAGGCATCTCTCCAAGAGATGAACTATGAGCCCAGAGGGTGGAGCCACAAGCCACGAGGATTATATCCAGTCCTTGGAACCTAATGGAATCCATCTGCTGGGATTTCAGAATGGCTTGGAACTAGTGACTCTTTTTTTTTTTTAGTTAAGATTATTATTATTATTATTAGAGCAGGTTTAGTTTCACCTGCTCTCAAGGAAGGTACAGATCTTTTTTTCTTTTCTCTTCTTTCCTTTCCTTTTGTTTTCTTTTTTCAAATGGGAATGTCTACAGCTATAATCGTATCCTACCCAACCATTATATTCTGGAAATAGACAACTTGTCTTCTAGTTTCACAGGTCTAAAGAGAGGAATTGCACCCCAAGATGGATTACTCCCAGAATCTCACAGATATCTGACTTAGATTACATGACTTGGGACTTCTGAGCTGATGAGGCTTAGATGAGATTTCAGACTTGAGCTGATATTGAATGCATTGAGGCTTTTGGTACCTTGGGATGGGGTGAGCATATTTTCATGTGGGATGGGTATGAATCTCTGGAGCCCAGAGAGTGAAGTGTAGTAGACTGAACAATGGCTTTTCCACATGTCCCCATCCCTATTAGGGATGTACCCTAATCCCTGGATACTATGAAAATGGTACCCAACATTGATAGAAGGGTCTTTGGAGATTTGATTAAGTTAGGATCTTGATACGGGAGGATTATCCAGGATCATCTGGGTGGACCCAACTTAATCATAAAAACCTGTTAGAGGAAAGAGGATCAGAGTCCAAAAGAGCAGGTGTAAGGACAAAAGCAAATGTCAGAGAGAAGAAAAGATGCTACACTGCTGACTTTGAAATTGGAGGAAGGGGACATGAGCCAAAGAATGCAGGCAGCCTCTAGAAACTGGAAAAGGCAAAGAAAAACCTAGCGATCCCACGAAAAATACAGGCTTGCCAATGTCTTCATTTTAGCCTAGTGAAACTTATTTTGGATTTCCAACCTCTAGAACTATCAGATAATAAACTTAATGTTGTTTTAAGCCACTAAGTGTGTCATAATTTATGACGGTAGCAATAGGAAACTACAACACGGTCAGCGAATTGTCGGTTTTATTTGTTTAGCAATATCAACATTATTTTTCCCTGCAGACTGAAATTAAAACAAAGATAAAAATGAATGTCCATCCCCCCTGAGCAGTATAGATCTACCACACAGACTCAAGTCTCTTCCCTGCAGTCATGATATTCCTTCTAATTACAAGGCACAGCATTAGAACGCAGGAGATAGCACAAGAAAAATGCATCTGACTCTTAATTCCTGCTAAGGTCATGATCTCAGGGTAGTGAGGTCAAGCCCCAAGTTGTGCTCTATACTCAGCATGGAGTCTGTTTGTCCCCTTCCCTACCCCCCCATCCCTCTCCTTGCTCGCTTGCTCTCTGTCTCTCCCCCCTTTCTAAAATACATAAATCTTTTTAAAAAAATAAAATTTACCTGTAATTTCTTTTTTGATCCATGGGTTACTAAGAAATGTATTAGTGAATCTCTAAATAGTTGGGGTTTATTCCACATATCTTCCTGTTACTTGTTCTTCAGCTAATTCTCATGTGGCTGGAGACATGCTTTATATGATTCCAATTCTTTTATTTTTATTTTTTTAAGATTTTATTTATTTATTTATTCATGAGAGACACACACACAGAGAGAGAGAGAGAGAGAGAGAGAGAGAGGCAGAGACACAGGCAGAGGGAGAAGCAGGCTCCATGCAGGGAGCCTGACGTGGGACTCGATCCTGGGTCTCCAGGATCACGCCCTGAAGGCGGCGCTAAACCGCTATGCCACCAAGGCTGCCCTGATTCCAATTCTTTTAAATTTGTTGATATTTGTGTTATATTTCAGAATATGTTATAACTTGGTGAATGTCCCTTCTACATTTGAAAGAAATATTTTCTGCCATTGTTAGCATATTCTATCAATTGTAGTTATGCCCGTTTACTTGATAACGTTGCTTAGCTTCTATAACCTCACTGATATTTTAAATCTACTTGTCTGTCAATTAGTAAAGACATATCCTATTGTCGTTGTGGATTTTTCCACTTCTCCAGTGGGTTTTTCCACTTCTCCAGGCAGTTTTTGCTTCATGGATTTCAAAGCCGTGATTAGGTGCATCTACGTTAGGAGTGTTTTTGTTTTCTTAATTAATTCAATCAAGATTGAGACAAAAGAAGCAGAAAAAGATGAAACAGAAATGGGACTTATTTGGAAGGAGTTTTTTTAAACCAAGATTTCCTTAAAATCATTTCTAGTTCAATAGTCTTTCAAAACATCCGGACAGAAATGTATTTTAATTATGAGGAATGTAATTCACTTAACAGATTGACTCCCACTGAGTTATGAATGGTACAGAACTGGGTGTAGAGAAAGCAGTAGTGAAGTGTTTAAGATATCTCTAGGTGGATTTCCTTCTTAGGCTTGCTTCATACAGGAATTCTCCATAGATCAACTGGCTTTACTGTCCATAACCATGTGCCTGGCAGAGGGGCGATGGCTGGAAAGAGTATTTGCATAGAGAAAAACTGTATATAAATTATCTTCTCAAATCAGAGACGCTAGGAAGCACTGAAGAAGGGAATCGATGGGTAAATTCTGGGTTAATATTTCTAACCTTTACAAATAATCTCTCTTCTTTTTCAGCATATATAGATCCCTCTCTGCCAAACAGTATTTTATTTATTGTTTGAAAAGCTTCAAAGACAACCTGGCCAATTTTATTCCCAGGAGGTTGGTTCACCATCTGCTCCAGCAGTAAAACTTCAGAGCTCTTGGTAAATATCAGTCCCAGGCTCTGTCTACACAGCAGCAAAAAGAAGCAAAGAGTTCATAATGCTCTAATTATTTTTGGTTACCAAATAAGAGAATTTATTGGGAATACATTCTAATTCACATTTATTAATTGATAATAATCCTAGTAATTAAGTATTAACCAAATTTTGACTTTTAATGGTGTTGTGTGACAAAAGCAGACTTAAGAGAGGCCTTGCCCTGAAAAAAGTCTATGCAGTTAGAATAATCCTATTGTATATTTATTTATCTAACAAATATTTACTGAACACCCACTATATGTCAGGCACAATTCTGAAAACGGGGATAGAAAATTAAATTATATGTGCCTTATTTTACCTTCTAATATAAATATATTCAACAAGCAGATAGACGTCAGTTGATAGCGGCTAAAGGGTTAAAAATGATGAAGATATTCTTCTGAAAGATGGTCAGGAAACGTTCCTCTGAGGAGGTAACATTTTAATAGAGATATGAATAATGTAAGGGAGTGAACAAGGGGAAAAAAATCATCCCAGGCCAAAAGAGTAGCTGGTCCAGAGTCCAGGAGGCAGAAGCCCATCAAGCATTCAGTGGGATGAACTCCAAGGCACCTGGAGGGGGTGGGAGGATCACAGCGCCCGGGGCCTTTTATGTTCTGGTCTACGACTGACAGAAGATCATTGGAGAATTTGAGCAAGGGAGTTATTTAATCAGGCAGTCCTTGGATGTTTTGGAGGGATCCCTTGGGCTGCTGAGTGGAAAACAGACTATATAGATAGGAGAAGCAGAGAAAACAGCCGGGAAGACGCAGTGTAAGATCCAGTGAGGGAGGGTTTGGGGCCTAGCACAGCTGTAAGAAGAATAAGTGAGAAGTAGTAGGGTTGGGGATCTTTTAAGAAGAACTTTGGCTAATGGGTGGGATGTGCAAGAGAAGCAAAAGGCCAGGGTAGGGTTACCAGGTCACGGCCCGGGGAATGGTTGGGCCAGTTACTGAAATCGATATATCAAAAGTGATATGTTTATCTAAAGGGGATGTTGATCAGGCAATTTGTAGGATTCTGGAATTCAGGAACAGAAGCCCTGACACCATTAAAACAAATCCGGGAGTCACCAGCATATAAATAGCATTTAAAACCATGAGAATGGGCAGAAAAGTGAGATCTGAGGTTGGAGCTGTGGATGAGCCTACTTTTGGTTCCCTAGAGCACCCCATCACAGGAGTGAAGACAGTCTTCTGGGGTAGAACGAAAGCAAGAACACGTGGTCTCCTGGAAGCCGAAGAACAAGTGTGTTCCAGAAGAAAAAGGAAGTAATTAGCTCCAAGCGTTTGCTCCTTAATGCTTTCTCTCATTTTATTTCAATCAGAATCAATATGAGGAGGGACTAATAAGCACATGTTATGTGTGGAAGAGCTAGAAAATTAAGTTGAAGTAAAAAATAGAAAATTCATGAGAAATACAGGGTTATGCATCAGGTTTCCTTGTCATAACACCTGGAATCCATGCAGAAACACCCACCTTCTTATTCATAAGGTCACCAGAGCTCATAATATAATGGCCCTCAGATGAGCCACACGCATGACTATGTATCTGCATTAGTTGCTGTGTTAAATGACAATAACAGAATCATTTTCCTTTCTTTTTCCATTTCCTGATTATCAGCGACACGGGTAATCCAATGCATTTAGAAATGAATCATTCTCTCTAAGAAACAAAAATAAGTATGGGACTCCCTTCCAAAGGTGCTGTGTTTTGCCGATTAAAGGGGGAGAAATTTAAAAAACAAAGGGGGGGGATTTGAACTTTTATATATTACCTAAAATTTAGAGTATTATCTTCATGCGGAAACTACTCTGTGACGGTAAATTGACAACAGCTTAGTCTACATAGAACACAGAGGATATTGTATTCCATTTTCTCTGATGTTAAAAGAGTCAAAACTAGTACGTTCCCCTGATAAACACACTGTCTCTCTATCCCCCACAGAAGCTAGTCTGCGCAAGTTAATTGCTTGGACCTGACAGTGCAGAGAACAGCATTAATAAATGGGGTGTACTGGGTTGTAGAAAGAACAGATGTGCGTTTTCTGCTCCATTGTACGGTGAATTAATTCTCTATCTCTCCATTTATATACTGTAGTCACCATTGAAGGCCCGTGTTTAAAGACTCTATGGCAACTCTTCATAGGGCTCTCACTAGGACAAAAGTCTCCAGGGGCACTTAAAATATCTCCTTTAAGATAGAGTCCTTTGTTGGAGTGTTGGGAAGGGGGGGCGTAACTTGCAATGCCACTACAATATGATGTTTGTTTCTGGTTGTTCTAAAAACAAATAACAAAAAACAAAAAACAAAAAAACAAACAAAACAAAAAACCTCTTGCTTACAGACCAACTGCCTGGAGAAAGTAGAACTGTGTAATTACCTACAACTTTGTTCTCATGGAAAATGTAGTTGAAATACATTTTGTAATAAATTTTGCCATTTGGGGAACCCTGGGTGGCCCAGCGGTTTAGTGCCTGCCTTTGGCCCAGGGCGTGATCCTGGAGACCCGGGATCGAATCCCATGTCGGGCTCCCGCTGCATGGAGCCTGCTTCTCCCTCTGCCTGTGTCTCTGCCTCTCTCTCTCTCTCTCTCTCTCTCTCTCTCTGTGACTATCATAAATAAAAAAAAAATAAAATAAAATAAAAAAAAAATAAAATAAAATAAAATAAAATAAAATTTTGCCATTTGATTTTTTTATGTGACGCCAAGGATGCACATCCTTAGACTCCCAGGAATATAGCATTAGTTGACGGTTCAGAAAATCCACCCATGAAAAGAATGCACATACTTAAATATCACACAGAAGTAAAGGTGGTGAGTGGGTTTTTCTTTCTTTTTTTTTTTTTTCTTTTTTTGGTCAAAGATTTCATTATTTGAAGCTAAATGTCATGCAAACCTCATGTGTACTTATTGCTTCTCTGGGCAAACGCCAAAGTCTTGCAGATAATAAACATCCTGAGACTCTAGTACGAGACAGAGTTAGGGATACGGGAACATATTTCCAGCTCCTGGGTTGGCGGCAAGTCTCGGCGCTACTCTAGCTCAGTCGTTACAATGGTTTGGTGTAATGGTAAGAAGCTCTGCTTCTGGAGGGTTCCTTCCCTGATTAAGATTAAAGTTCCAGCAGCGGCTGGGTGAGCCGAGTTGGTTGAGCATCTGCCTTCGGCTCAGGTCATGGTCCCGGGGTCCCAGGATCGAGCGCCGCATCTGGCTCCCAGCTCAGCGAGAAGTTTGCTTCCCCCTCTCCCTCTGCTACTGCCCTCCCTCGGTTGGTGCTCTCATTCTCTCTCTCAAATTAAAAAAAAAAAAAAATCTTTAAAAAAAAGATTGTTTCCTTAATTGTAAACGATAGAGAGCAATTGTACATGACTTGTAAAGATGAAGGACATGAGGTCTCTAAATTGCTCAGCACAGTCCTCACATAGAAAGCTCTGTTAGGGGGATCCCTGGGTGGCTCAGTGGTTTAGCACCAGCCTTTGGCCCAGGGCGCAATCCTGGAGTCCCGGGATCGAGTCCCACGTCGGGCTCCCTGCATGGAGCCTGCTTCTCCCTCCTCCTGTGTCTCTGCCTCTTTCTCTCTCTCTCTATGTCTATAATAAATAGATAAATAAATAAATAAATAAATACATAAATAAATAAATCTTTTTTGAAAAAAGGAAAGAAAGCTCTGTTCATTTTATTCATAACCTATGAACCAAAAACCTGGTAACCAATGAAGAAGCACATTGCTTCCCATGTGGCATGGCCCAGGTTACATAGACCACAGGAGAAAATCTAGAATTTAAACCCAAGACTACCTATCTCCAAATACCTATAATCCCCACATGTATGGGCCACTTCACTGTACACAAAACTAGGAATTTGCATGCAATATTTCACGCAATTAAAAAACAAATACTAAAATAAATAAATAAATACATAAATAAATAAATAACAAATACTTGTGACAAAGGTATAATATTTCCATTTATCGTTGAGATCAAATGTGCTAAGTAATATCTCTCAAGCTGCCAAAGTTCATAGCAACGGGAATCAGAACCGTATCAATTACAACGCACACTCTTTGGGGGAGGGACCCAGGATCAGATTCTGTGACTAGCGCATAATGAGCATCCATTACATGATTGTGGGATGAATGGTCCCAACTCCAAACCTGAAGCTTGTTTCTGTTTCATCACTTTACCGTCGTCCTAGAAGATCTTTGCTTAAAGTCATGCTTCCCTGAGTCTTACCATATGTAGGACTTCAAGCCAGTAACCCAACCACCAACCCAAATCGAGTTTTCAGGGTCACCACCATCCTGCAAGGGTTCAAGGTGAATCTTCGGTTTCACATTTTATTATTGGTTAAATAGCTTGTTTTGAGAAAGGGGAAAGGCACCTCAGCAGACTCAGATCGACACATATGTGTAGGCCCCTGGAAGGACAGGGCATCTCCCGGACATAATATGGGTTCTGATCCGGGGGCACCAGACAGACGAGACTTCAACTTTGACCAATTTGTGGAAATCATCTAGAAACGCCAACTGCCAATCACACTGACACTTTAAGATCTGATACATGTGGCCCTTTGTATTAGGGGAGGAAAGTACCCAAAATGTTTAAAATTAGGCTCAGATACAGCTGAACAGGAGTCATTCCTCTAGAATATTTGCTTGACCAATCATGGAAAATTTGACTCCAATCCTGACAACCATTGAACTCCCACATAACATAATTGGCTTCAGTAAATTCAACGTACTGCACTTCGCTCATTTTATATTAGCGACCAGCAAATTTAACACGATGTCAACATGATATGAGTAGAAATGTACATTTAAACATAATTCTATATCAGCGTCCCACAAGTATTGGAAATTTTAATAAATATTTCATTTTGCTTATTTTCCTTGTAGATGTTGTGAGATTCCCCCATCAAGGAAAAAAGAAAAAAAAAACTTCAGAGAGTTATTTATAATATTTTTGAATCCAGACATAAATAAAATGGTCTCCAGAGTCAGATGCAACTGTGTGTTAGGGAAAGGATTCTCCGCACACATCTTTTATTTTTCAACTCGGCCTCTGCCCGATTATTTGCCAAATAATAATGAGGCAGAAACAAAGTTCAAGTAAGACAAAATAGACTAGAGCTGTGGAGGTGAAATTAGCTTTCCTACACTTATGGGCAGCCAGGAAAAGGCCTGATATCTTAAGACTCAAACTGGCTAATTCCAAGGCACAGGATGGATGAACTACCGCCTCCGTGGAATGTCCATGAGGCAAGATACGGGCTTTCTGTGTGAGGACCGACGCGTCGTGGAGAAAGAAGGCCGGAAGCACCACATTCATCCGGCAAGCGCGACCTAAGGAAAATAGGAAACCACACCCGCTGAGAAAGCATCTCCTACGGAAGATCCAGAAGCATTAGGAATGCTAGAGAAACACAGTTAACTCTTCAGCTTGTACACCTCCAATAATCACAGAAACAAGGCTTTGTCTTTTTTTTTTTTAAAGATTTTATTTATTCATGAGACACAGAGAGACAGAGGCAGAGACACAGGCAGAGGGAGAAGCAGGCTCCATGCAGGGAGCCCCACGTGGGACTCGATCCTGGGACCTGGGATCACGCCCTGGGCCGAAGGCAGGCGCTTAACCGCTGAGCCACCCAGGGATCCCCAAGGCTTTGTCTTTGCATATGTCTTGTATGTTACTTTCAATCCTCATTTAAATATGTTTTCGTAAAAATTCCACTCCATATATACAGCTGGCATCAGTGTCCCACGAATGCAGCGGGCTCATTCCTGCTCCCACGCCCTCTCTTCCTGCCGGTCGTGGGAAAACCCTGGCGGGCCTGGGGTGGGACATGGTTAGGACAGACGCTAGATGGGAGAATGGACCTGGACCCAGAATCTGCCCTGCCTGTGTCGGCTCCGTGCCCTTGATGGTTTCCTCAAGCTCTTCCCTCATCCTAACACCTTCCTCTATTTGGAGGCAAGAAACAAGAGCACTTTGGCTTCCAGGAGGGTTAGCAGTAGCAGACGTGGAGGACGAATGGCCAGTTGCTGCCATTTAGGGCCTGGAAATTCCCAATCGAGGTAAAGATTGGTAAGAAGGAAACAAAACAAGAAAACACCTTTTTAAGATTTTCTGGCCCTCACCCCACTGCTCCCAGTTCCAATTCTGCTTCCAAGCTGGGGAGAAAAAAAAGAAAAACCAGAATCACAGAGGGGAGCGGGGGTTGGAGGAAGGTACTGATTTCCAGGTACAAGGCGAGGAAGGACGACGGGGTCCAAGGCACACAGCGCCGGAGGCCAACACGACCGCAGGATGGGAGACGCATGAAGGAGCAAACCCTGTGAGTTCTCATCACCGGGAGGACGTCTTCCCGGGCTTTCTCTTCTTCTTCCCTTTGTCTTAAGAGGATCTCTACGAGAAGGTGGATGGTGGCCGCACCGATTGCGGTGACCAGCCCATGACACACATAGAGCAGCCCGTCATGCTTACACGCTGACCTGTGTCAGGTGAGTCACAAGTGACTTGGGGAGGGGGTAGGGCTAAGCAAGCTGGTAAAGAAATGTGGAGCTTGACTCTCTGGCTGTCGACGCCCTGTGGGACCTGGGGATGGAGGGCGAGGGCATTGGAGGCCGCAGTCCAGCTGAGCTGCAGGCGCCCCTTGCCCGATGCTGACTGCCAGGGGTTCAGTGGCAGAGAATACGTGCGAAGAGCCCAGGTTCCCTCAGTCTCAGCGAGTTTGAGAAAGATCACAAAGCTGACCTGAGCCAGCAGGTGCCCTACCGCTTCCCATCCTAACTCCGCGGACGTAGGCTCTGGCCTGTAGCAGCTGGTGCCGCGGGAAGAGGCCGTGAAACCCCAACAACTGTGGGCATCCTTGGGCCCAGCGTGACCCGTCAGGGCTCAAAATGCAGTTCCCTCTTTACCAATAATACAGGTATTTTTAATTTTTAATTTTATTTTTTATTATTTTTTATTTTTTATTTTTTAATGAGCCCTGGATCTTAGAATCAACTCCAGGGAGCAAAAGAATAAAGAGAAACCATCCTATATTTGATTTTTTAGCTCAAAATGATTGCAAAATGCCTAAGTTTCCCTGGAAGGTCTTGCTTGCAGATCCTCATCCTGGATAACACTGGGGCTCAGGATAGAAATTAAGTTCAGTTGTGAGAAAATGAAGTTACTTTTTTGTGCTCTTGGGTTCTCAGCCTGTGAAGTCTTGCGTGTTGTGCAGACGCAGCTCTCCCGGCCGCCTGGGCTGGGTGTGATTACCGTCCAGCCGAAGGACGAGCCCCGTGTCTGAGAGCTGGTTACCAGCCTAACACACATGCAGACTCTGGGACCACCTGGGGCAACTGCCACCTGGTGACGGGGTTCTCGCACACGAGGGTATGGAAGGGGCTCACACGCACTGCCCCATACCCCAGAAATGCAGAGTCCTTAGTTTGGGTGGAGGGCAGGAGTCCAAGATTGTACGTGAAATGTTGGGTATTTGATCCGGTTAAGCCATCTTGGCAATGCTGGTTCTCGGTAGAAAGGAGAGAGAGAGACATGCAGACAGACGACAGTACATGAGCAAGTGTTAAGATGATCACACGTATGCAGCATCGGTCGTCATGTCATCGTCACCCTCCAAGGAAGGACAGGATCTCTTGCAACACGTTGGAGACCATCAGCAGCTAAGTCACCCTGGGATCGCGCTGTCCAGGCACCTGCCTCTGGAAGCCACCGCCCTGAACACAGCGGTGACTGGAGCTCACATGGGACGCGAGCATCATGACAATGTGCAAACCCCTCACGGTCGTGATTGTTTCACGAGTGCGTTGCGATAGGAAAGACAAGTTGACTGAACATATAGTGACTGTTTTAGAACAAATTTGAGAACCTAAAGTCGCAGGTTAGAGGGAAAAATAAGGAGCCTCAGGGCTGGAAAGGTGCAGGGTGCTGTCTCCAATGACTCCGTGGAAGTCAGCCACCAGGGCACCGGCCGGAAGACGGGTGATCCAAGCACTTAGCAATAAGATGAAATGAACGGGGGTGCGCCTGCCACCCTGTCCTCTCCTCGTGTCTTCTCTAAGTCGCACCTCCTTAGGGACAGAAGGTCTTCTCCAGGCTGAGTCCAGCCACAGAGACATTTTCAGCATATTAACACGATGGTACTAGTCTCACAGTTGCTCAACGTTGCAGATTGGAGTGTGTGCGTAACAACCGCCTCCATTTACCCAAGCCTGTCCCAGTTTTAGGCCTGCGAGTCTCACATCCCAAGATGATAGAGTCTCAGTTGGGCCAGGATACCTGGTCACCCGATTCGCGAGACAAAACATTGCTTGTGCTGCAAATGTTCTTCTTGTTCTTCTTGCCCAGAAGAGAATGAAGACCCGTGCGACATTGGCAGGACGTTTCAAATCGTATTCATGAGGTGTCTTTTTGGACTTTCTGAGCACATGACTTTTCATCCGTTTACCCAAAGCACCCATCTACCTCGGGAATGGCCGACCAGCTGATCTTTGGGGAAGTGAAAAGTTTGTGGGTCACAGTAGGAGGGACCCTTGGCGAAGGAACGTGTCATGTTTGGCTTCCAGTGTGTGACCCACCCAGGCTACGGGGACAATAATTTTGCCATCGTCGACGTACGATTGCTCATCCAGTACGCGTGCATCCTTGATGGAGGAATTGCGGGATTGCTGTGCTGCCGCTGTAGGTCACTGAGATAGAGGCTGAAGGACATAGGCCTCTGGCAGAGAGATGGTCTTCCCCCGACCTTGGAGAGCCAGGTTAGTCCCGTGATGGAGAGTCTACGATGCTGGGCAAGGCAAGAAGAAAAGTGGGGCACAGAAGGGAGACGAGTGTGAGTAGGTCCCATCTCCAGGTCACTGAAATCGTGCCCCACAGGGTCAATGAGGTTAAAATGCGCAGAAAATGCAAAGCTGGTGTTCCTCCCTAATCGGCTGCCGTTTCTTTTCAGACCCCACTGACGAATACAGCAGTGGTCCCTCTGGAGGCCTGGACTCCAGGTCAACCCATTGCTGCAGCCCGTACCCAGGTGAGGCTGCATGGACCTCACCCTCGTGCTCCCAGAAGCGCCCGGTGGCAGCTGGATCCCAGCCCTTAGGCAGGTGCACACAGGTCAGGAAGTGACCCCGGCTGCCTCTTCTTACTCTAGTGTCAAAGGCTCCGCCCAAGGACAAGCACATGCTTCACCGACCTTACACATGGTGTGCACACAGGCCCCGCTTTCCATGCCACGGGCAGAGCAACCCCTTCTAGATAGCTCTCCTGAACCCTGAGTGTCAAGAACCCGCTTATTTCTGCTCTGGGGGCTTTACACGTTCGGGTTCCTGATCTCCTGAGCTGCTACCAAACATGACTTTGCGTGACACTGCACCTGGGGTAGGCCCCGTTGGCAGCTCATGGGAGGGCTGGCATGTAGTCCAGTTGCACTGCCGAGGACAAGGGGACTACCGAGTCCTCATTGTGTGGTGACAGTTGAAGAAGGAGAGTAGCTCACCATGCAAGGGGTAAAAAGATCGAGGGACCTGGGGGCACAGAGGGCCCAAGGCTGCAGTGTCCCCAAACCAATGCACGTCTTGGGTGCATTGGGTGTCAACAATCTGTAAAGATTTGTAATAGAGGCAAGGAGGGTGTCCCGTCCCGTGGCCAGTCTTGGGCGGCCTCCGGAGCGGTATGATAGTCTCATGGGTGCACATCAGCAAGCAGCGGAAGTCAAGGGGACAGAGGGTCCCACAGGACATGATCAGGGTCAAAATAATGAGCATAATGAGCCCACCAGTCACACACTCCAGCACTAGAGGGTGGCAGGGCTCCGATGACCCAGCTCGGACTTCACCACGCCAGTCAGACGACACCACACTTAAGGAAGAGAGGAGCCTGAGAGTCATGCTGCTCTAAATCAAGGCCACTGCCATGCCCCACGCCCCATGCACATGCTACACCTCACTTGCCGGACGGGAGCAGGGCAGGCGGGGATCTCAGAACCCGAGACATGGAGGAAGGTTGTTCCAGAAAGACTGACTTCTACCCCAGGGGTCTACGTGGGCCATCAGCTATGGTTAAGCTCCACCCCAAAGTAGACACGAACTCATTCACCTTCCACTCTCCAGAGGGTGGGTGTTCAGAAGGACCCAAAACAGAAACTACTCTTCTTTGGTCATCCTTGAGCGTCCCGAGGGAAGCCAAATGCAGATTTCTAAAGCTCTTTGTATACGTGGCTCCTGCCTGTCTGGGAGGTTGCCCTACAAAAATCTACCTCTCTTTGCCTCCTTGAATTCCTCTCTCCGACTCTTCAACTTAATGAGACGTGGGTCTTCCTGGATCTCCTTTTCCTCCACTGTTGTCTGGAAACCACCTTTAGGAGTTAGGCAGAGGCCTACGAGGACCCATGTCACTTGTTCCCTTCTCTAGGGATCACCAGCTTCCTCTGCTTATTGTCTAAGCAAATGAAGATAGTTGCTTCAAATGCCTTTCCCCCCCTATTTTTGTGCGTGGTAGGAAGCCAAATACCATTTTCTTTCCTTGATAGACAAGCGTGGGAACCCTAAAACGTTACGTAACTTAAAATGCTTATTTTACTGTGGACAGCAGAGGCTTCGTGCACAAAAATAATTCATTAGAATTCTGCTAACTTTTTGTGTTTCTGTAAAGTGCCCTTTTGTTTACACGTGAAAAATGTGAGTTTTCTACGTTGGTGCCTAAATACATAGCTGGCCAATGGTTTGAAGTGACTTAACGTCAAACACAAATTTGTACAAATATTTTCGTACGCTTTTGGCAAAGTCAAGCTATGTATTTTAGGATGATGTTTAGGCTTGTAATATGCAAAAAAAAAAAAAAAACCCTTACAAATTTCCATTTGCATTTTTAGCTGTTCTTCTATTCTGGGAGAAAGAAACAAAGAAACAAAGGGAAAAAGCTAACTGAATGGCTGGAAAGTTTTTACAGAGAGCTATTAAGACTCTAAGTGCAAAAAAAAAAAAAAGACTCTAAATGCATCATCAAAAAGCATTTTCCATTTTATTACGTTTATATTTCTTGACCCCAGAGCCGAGCCCATTGTCTCTTTGGCTGCTAGATTCCTTAGCTCAAAGCGATCAACTAAGCAACCACATCACGTCTCTACGTTACATCCAAGAGCCAAAATAATTCTATTGAATGATGGGGCTCATGGCTTATAATAGGCCAGATTTTACTGGTAAGGCTACCGTGGTAGGAGGAACTCTCCGATGGCCTCCAGGTTCACAGCTCCCGTGCACACGCCCAGGATAATCCTTGCCCCTTTCGTATGGACGGGGTCTGCAAATACGGTTGACGTCACCCCTGCAATTAGTTTTCATTCTATGCAATGGCGAAGGAGCTTTGCAAATGTGATTAAGTCACTGATAAGCTTGGTTTTGAGTTAGTCCAAAGATAGAGGATGCCAGGTGGGCCTGACCTAAATCCGATGAACCCTTTACTAAGAAGTTTTGTGGGTTTCCTGAAATAAGAAAGATTCTCTTGTCCTAGAAGTAAATGGCTATGTTATGGGAAGGCCTATGAAAGACTTGGGAAAAGGCCACGTGATGAGAAACTGTGAGGGTGGGCCATAAATAAGAAGACGGGAATCCCAGTCTAGACCCAAAAGGAATTGAACATTCCCGGCATGCCCACGAGCTCTAGAACAGGGTGCAGTCCAGCCGAAACTTTGATGAGATTATAGGTTCGCTTTGTGAGACTCTGAACAGGGGACCCAGTTATGCCAAGACTGGATGTCTGACCTACAGATACTATGAGATAATAACTAAATGTCATTTCAAACCAGTAAGTTTTTGGTATTTTGTGATGCAACAATTTATAACTAATACAGCTCTCTTCGTTAGTAAAATATTATTAAATACTTCTACTGGTTTGTAAGTAGCTTTTCCTCAGGCTCCTGAGAAACCCCCACACCATCACCACTCACTCTTCCAGGATATCACTGTTCTTAGATCAATGGACACCTCTACAGCTCAGAGACTCCAGGGCCCTGCTTCCTCGATATTGCAGTTTCCCTTCCGATTGGCCAGTCATCAGGCCGTACTGATTGCTAAATATTTTTAGTATAACATTCAATATAGTATATGTGATTTAGTTATAGACTGTATTTTTAATATATAATACATTACTATATTATCTGTCTAAAAGGTACGTCCAAGAGTTGTAGAGCTTGTAGGGTATAGAACGAGAGGAGTCCCTACCTTCATGGAGATGACCCATGAGCTCAGGAAGAGATAGGAAAAAAAGGAAGATCAAGTTACCAAATAGATTTTTGACAAGTGTATAGTTATTTTTGATAAATACTATAAAGTATTTTGTATTATAGTATTTTGATAAATACTATAAAGGACACTGACAGGGTCTACATGACAGAAACAGTTGCTCTATACCCACATTGCCAACGTAGTTTTCTGAGTTGCCCTATTTCATCACAGCTGCCTTTTTGGCCCCTTTTCTTATTTATAATGATGATGATGATGATGACAATGGTTACAATGATGATTATATATAATTTATATATATTATATATATAAATTATATATATTATATATTATATATTATATTATATGAATTATATATAATTATAATTATATATAATTTATATATATTTATATAACTTTATAATACTTTATATAATTATATATAACTTAATTTTATATAAATTATATATAACTTAATATTATATAAATTATATATAAATTATATATATAATTAAAATACAATATTATATAATTATATAATTAAAATATATAAGATTAGTATAATAACAATAACCATCACAAGTACGCAGCTGTGTTTTTTCTGTGCCAGGTATGGTGACCATTGCTTACCATACATTGTCTTTTTCGATCCATCCCATACCTCTGTGACTCAAGTTCTCTGTAAAATATTTTTTTAAATATATTTCACACAGTGTGATATTCAAAATATTTAGCAACCAGTATGATATAGTTACTGACCCCAGGGGGTGACGAAGAGCAATTGGCAAGGAGAGAACTTCTCAAAAAAGTGAACTTAGAGGTAAGACCCAAAGAATGGAAAGGAGCCAGCCATGAAATAATCCATAAACGATGAGGTGAGAAAAGCAAACCTGGTCGGTTTATCTGACACCATCCAAGCCATCGTAAGGAGTAGAGTTTTATTTTTAAGCGGAAATGAAAGCTTAGGTGCAAAAAACTGACCTGACTTACGGATTCCGTTCACTGTGGCCTGGGCCCTGACCTCTATCAGCCAGCCAGGCCGGGCCGTCTTCCCAGGAGCCAGGCCTAGGAAACTCCTCTATCCCTATTTCTCCATGCGCCCGCCTCGTGGTGCGCCCATGGAGCCTCTTGGGAGAATGAAAGGTAGCTAATCTGCTGTTACTTGTCTGACTCTTGACACCCCACTTTTTAGGGAAGTTTTAAGTCAACCCATACAGCGTTACGGACCCACTACATCTCCAAGCATATTAATGGGGGGTCTTCTTAGTTTCCCATGTCCTGACCTCTCAGGGAAGCTGAACAAGCTGTGTTAGTACAACAACAACAGAAGAAGGTCAACTGGGTTGCTACCCAGCTATTAACGGCTACGCTCCCCATATTCCTTCCAATTTTACACAGTCTCGATTCCTCACTTGGGGCTAGTGTCTAAATCTGGGACACAGAAGGGTCTGCACGTGCCCCGGCAGGGTTGGCAGGTAATGATGGGTTTTAGCTGAGCAGTGAGGATGAGCACTGGAGACGCCGCCAGGTCCTCCTGCCAGGTTCCAGCAGGAGCAGCCCCTCCATGGAATGTCCTGCTGAGGTCTGCACGACAGCGACACCCGCTTCCCGCCCAGGGCTCCCC
This sequence comes from Canis aureus, assembly GCF_053574225.1. Classification (NCBI taxonomy): domain Eukaryota; kingdom Metazoa; phylum Chordata; class Mammalia; order Carnivora; family Canidae; genus Canis; species Canis aureus. Next base: position 16,387,622 of record NC_135621.1, on the reverse strand, counting down.
GACCTGGTTTCCCCAACTGTGCTAATTTGTCGCTGCTGCTACACCTCCTTCCTCACCAATTCTCTGCTTCCTGGCTCCTCTTCGCACTCTGTGATGATGATGGAGAAGGTCGCAATGACCATACAATCACGACCACCGCAAATACACATCTACTGTCCCAAGTGAAGTAATAGAGGCTTCACGCATGGAATCCGTTCAATGATGCTGTGACTTGAATGCAATCTTAAGCCCATTTTACTGAGAAGAAAATTGAGGCCTAGAGGCTGGAAGACCTCATAGCTTGTGAGAAGTGGACCCCAGATTGTGCTCAGAATGTTCTGACCTCAAAAGCCGGGGCCTTGACAGCTCATTCCCTTCTGGACCACGAGGGTTCTTATCCCTCAAGTGACCACTACTTTGACTTACCTTGATGCACTGATAGCTTCACGGGCAATAAAGCGTCCAGCTCCATCCACCTCACCTGGGGAAAACCCTTTCAGGGCACTGCCCCCGAATAGGTTTGTTTCTGTGACTTACCCATAATGCGTTACCATTCCTTCTTCCTGGAAGGTCCCTAGGCTAGCTCATAGCTCATAGATCCAACGGGAACAATGGCATGAAAACTTGGCAATGTATACAAACTGAGTTATTATTAAATTACTTTGTAAAGGCCAAAAGAGTGTTTTATAAAAGGCAAGAAGGGTATTGTTTAGTTGATTAATACCCACATTGTTCCCAAAAAAAGGATTTAAAGCCATTAGAAATGTAATTTCAACTAAACCTGCTGTTCTTTAACACAGCCTTAAAAATAGTAAGGGAACATTAATTGAAAAGAAATTTATGTTATTAAGTAATGCTGTTTGGATTTTCACTTGGTCAGAAGTGAATTATATTTGGATTGTTTAGCCAAAAAAAAAAAAAAAAAAAAAACAATGGTTTTGTAAAAATCTGGTTTTCTGTAGCCATGATGTTGAGAATGTTAAAAAAATAATAATAAAATAAAAAAATAAAATACTTTCCATCTTATAGAATCTTCTGGATTCTATAAGTAATTGGTATTTGAATATGAAAAAGTCTTCTCCTCTTCTAAACCGTGGTAAAAAGAATATTCACATTCATTTTCCACAGATGTTTTGAATTTCCTTTAAGTTATGTACTCATTTAATCTTTTATAATTGGCCTATTTTGCCTTTCCCCCCCCCTTTTGCTTACGTATTTGTCATAGAATAGCATGATAGGAAATTTATGCTTCTTAACAGCAGGTATGTATTTCGAGGCTACCCTTCTAATGGATGCAGACTTCAATGAACAAGATAGCAATATTTTTAAAAGTACAAGTATTCAGGTTTCTTCTATCTGCAGGCTGACCACAGTACCGACTGGACAATTATATCAGTCCAAATGAGATAATTCTCTAAATGATATTGTAGCATCACACAATTGTCCAATGATATTCAAGAAGAACTTTTCTTGTTCTTGGACCAGATCATCTCTGCATCTTTAGATATTCATGCACACAGGTAATGATACACCTCACATTCTTGTCCTCAGAAATTCCTTTGTGAATTAATAGATGGGAATTTTCTCAGTAGTAAGCTCCAGATTTACAATAAATTTAAAATGTAGTAACAAGCAAACATAAAAATAATAGTAAAGGTCATTTTTTTCTCAGTTTTAATGGCAATGTTATATTTTGAATGTATTTTGATAAATCTATTTGAAGTGTTCTCCTGTTCTGTAAACTGAATTTATTTTGACCCATCATTTTTTTTAAAGATTTTATTTATTTATTTATGATAGACATAGAAAGAGAAAGAGGCAGACACAGGCAGAGGGAGTAGCAGGCTCTATGCTGGGAGCCCGATGTGGGACTTGAAGCCGGGACTACAGGATCGCGCTCTGGGCCAAAGGCAAGCGCCAAACCGCTGAGCCACCCAGGGATCCCCTTGACCCATCATTCTATACTCTAAGGCATAAGAATTGCTATATGCAAATTATATGTGTTACAAATATGTGTTCCCTTCTATTTTCTTCTAGACATCCAAGCAATCTTGTTAAAGACTTGTTATAGCTGAAAACATAGATTAGAATGTTGATGATGATGGTTTATTATTATTTTTAATGGAGGGCATTTTGGAAATATTTGTTAAAAGACAGGACAGGGGGGCTAGGTGGCAGTGAGAAGTATAAAAATTTTCTTAATCACATTGATTTATATTGTACTAATTTTTGTATACACTCGTGGAATTAACAGAAAATCCAACAAAATGATATTTCAGTTTATTATAAGTGTGCTTAGTTGCATAGACAGGAACATAAAATTTATGTGATTTTTCTTCAGAAAAATATAGATTCTTGGATTATAGTGACTTAGACAGTAACATAAAATTTATGTGATTTTTCTTCAGAATAATATAGATTCTTGGATATATAGTGACTTGGGTATGCTTACTTTGTTATTTGTTTGTGTACATATGTGAGACTGTAGGGTTTCCTTTTTTTAAGATTTTATTTATTTATTCATGAGAGATGCAGAGAGAGAGGCAGAGACCCAGGCAGAGGGACAAGCAGCCTCCCTGCAGGGAGCCCGACGTGGGACTTGATCCCAGGACCCTGGGATCACGACCTGAGCCAAAGGCAGATGCTCAACCACTGAGCCACCCAGGTACCCCTGGGGTTTACTTTTTTATTAAAGTAATTATACTGGCATTTTCCCCATAATTTTTCAATTCTTCAAGACAGACTTACATATAAAATATTAAGTAGCAAAGTATTTCATGAATGTCTGCCTTTTTTATAATAAATTTATTTTTTTATTGGTGTTCAATTTGCCAACATACAGAATAACACCCAGTGCTCATCCAGTCAAGTGCCCCGCTCAGTGCCTGTCACCCAGTCACCCCCACCCTCCTGCCCACCTCCCCTTCCACCACCCCTAGTTCGTTTCCCAAAGTTAGGAGTCTATGTTCTGTCTCCCTTTCTGATATTTCCTACCCATTTCTTCTCCCTTCTCTTATATTCCCTTTCACTATTATTTATATTCCCCAAATGAATGAGAACATACACTGTTTGTCCTCCGATTGACTTATTTCATTCTGCATAATACCCTCCAGTTCCATCCACGTTGAAGCAAATGGTGGGTATTTGTCATTTCTAATGGCTGAGGAATATTCCATTGTATACAGAGACCACATCTTCTTTATCCATTCATCTTTCGATGGACACCAAGGCTCCTTCCACAGTTTGGCTATCGTGGACATTGCTGCTAGAAACATCGGGGTGCAGGTGTCCCGGCGTTTCATTGCATCTGAATCTTTGGGGTAAATCCCCAACAGTGCAATTGCTGGGTCGTAGGGCAGGTCTATTTTTAACTCTTTGAGGAACCTCCACACAGTTTTCCAGAGTGGCTGCACCAGTTCACATTCCCACCAGCAGTGTAAGAGGGTTCCCTTTTCTCCGCATCCTCTCCAACATTTGTGGTTTCCTGCCTTGTTAATGTTCCCCATTCTCACTGGTGTGAGGTGGTATCTCATTGTGGTTTTGATTTGTATTTCCCTGATGGCAAGTGATGCAGAGCATTTTCTCATGTGCATATTGGCCATGTCTATGTCTTCCTCTGTGAGATTTCTGTTCATGTCTTTTGCTCATTTCATGATTGGATGGTTTGTTTCTTTGGTGTTGAGTTTAAGAAGTTCTTTATAGATCTTGGAAACTAGCCCTTTATCTGATACATCATTTGCAAATATCTTCTCCAATTCTTGTCTTTTAGTTTTGTTGACTGTATCCTTTGCCGTGCAAAAGCTTCTTATCTTGATGAAGTCCTAATAGTTCATTTTTGCTTTTGTTTCTTTTGCCTTCATGGATGTATCTTGCAAGAAGTTACTGTGGCCGAGTTCAAAAAGGGTGTTGCCTGTGTTCTCCTCTAGGATTTTGATGGAATCTTGTCTCACATTTAGATCTTTCATCCAGTTTGAGTTTATCTTTGTGTATGGTGCAAGAGAGTGGTCTAGTATCATTCTTCTGCATGTGGATGTCCAATTTTCCCAGCACCATTTATTGAAGAGACTGTCTTTCTTCCAGTGGATAGTCTTTTCCCCTTTATTGAATATTAGTTGACCATAAAGTTCAGGGTCCACTTCTGGGTTCTCTATTCTGTTCCATTGATCTATGTGTCTGTTTTTGTGCCAGTACCACACTGTCTTGATGAATGTCTGCCTTTTAAGATGATTTTGATTAAAAAATTTTTGGTTAGGGGGTCCCTGGGTGGCGCAGCGGTTTATTTAGCGCCTGCCTTTGGCCCAGGGTGCGATCCTGAAGACCTGGGATCGAATCCCACGTCGGGCTCCCGGTGCATGGAGCCTGCTTCTCCCTCCGCCTGTGTCTCTGCCTCTCTCTCTCTGCATGTGTGACTATCATAAATAAAACTTAAAAAAATTTTTAAAAATTTGTTGGTTAACAAATTCACAGCTAAAAATTTTTTTAAAGATTTTATTTATTTGAGAGAGAGACAGAGCAAGAGAGAGTGGGAGCAGGGGCAGAGGCAGAGGGAGAAACAAACCTCCCTCTGCAGGGAGGAGGGAGCCTGACGCAGAACTTGATCCCAGGACCCTGGGATCATGACCTGAGCTGAAGGCAGACATTTAACCAACTGAGCCACCCAAGTGTCCCTCATAGCTGAAATTAAAGAGATAATTGCGTCTATTTCCAATTCCTTTATGATCCCCTTTCTTCTTCTAGAATCCTCGTGACTACAGTGCAAAGATGGTTTATATCAGTTTTCCTTGTTTTTATTCACTTTATTCTATTTCTTTTGCTCGAGGTAAATGCTACTGTTCATCATAGTTGTTTCCAATTATCCAATTACTTCTCTTTTATAAGTCAAACTGATAAGGGTAACTTCCTTGGGTTCTATTGGAAATTTGTCGAATCTTAATTATTCGTGTTGGTAGCAAAGCCTTCCCTGTAGACAACAGAATACTGCTTGGCATTGATCAAAGTGGCTTCTGGGGACAAGAGATGATTTCACTGTGTCTCTTGCTGCCATGAATTCATGTGCATAAATAAAATCAGACTAAAAGAAGACTAAAAATAAGACTAAAAATATCTATGAAAAGTAACACAAATGACTAGAAATGCAGTGGGTGGTTTCAGAGAGCAGGGTAGTAGTTTAAAGTATCTGTGAATGTTCAATGTACTTAGTGAAAGCATGGGCTCCAGATCCAAACTTTTGGACTTGAGTTCCAGCTCCACCACTTACAAAGTGGGCAATGCCCCTAAATTCTCTGAGTGTAATCAGTAAATGAGGGTAATTTGAGGTACCATGGACTATTCTTGGCACCAGGGGTCTAGCAACAACAAAGCATAATTTATGAGTTCATAGAACTCACATTGGGGAAAGATTATAAATAAATAAAAATACAATTATGCAAGAACAGAAATAATATAGGATAAAAGAATAAAGGGAACGCACTGGAGGGTGGGGAGGCTGTCAATATTGTAGAACACGTGGTTGAGGAAGATCTCACTAAGAAGATGGGATCTAAAGGAAGTCAGAGGACAAGCCATGTAGATATTCTGGAGGGAAAAATCATTCTAGGCAAAAAATAGGAAAAGGAGAGACCTGAGCCAAGAACATGTGTGCAAATAGTAGCAAAGAAGCTAAAAAAGATTCAGCAAAATGAGACCAAGTGGAAGTAACAGAAAGGGAACTTCAAGAGGTAGAAGACAGTGAGTGGGATGGTAGCCAATCATATAGGGCCTTGAGTCAAGGTTAGGGTTTTGATTATTACCTTAAGTGAGATGAGAAGCCATTGGAGGATGTCCTGTAGAGCAACAACATAAATCTGGTTGTTTTATAGACTTGCCCTGGCTTACATGTTGTAAAGGACTATAGGAAAGAAAGAATAACAACATAAGGGTGATAAGGAATAATTGTAGCTCCAACTACTGCTATGACTCAGTGGACATGCTGAGAAATAGTTGGATTCTAGAGATAGTTAGAAGGTGGACATAAATGATTTACTAACATATTGACTGAGAAGGAGAGAAAGAGGAGGTATTTTGCTTCAGCGTCTGGAGGGAAGAAATTGCCATCTACTAAAATGATGATGATTAGAGAAGGAGCACTGTTCGTGGAGCAGTTAAAGGACATAATACTTTATGGAGGTTAAGGTCGAGATGCCCATTGGTAGGTAGTTCCTTACTGAAGTCTGAAGTTTCTCACAGAGGAATGTAAACTTGGAATCAGTATGTGGCTATTATCTGAGGTCATGACACTGAACGACATTCTTTAGGTAGTTGTGTTGATAGATTAATGGGGCCGAAGAACTGAGCTCTAAGTCATTCCAACATCAGAAGTTAGAGAAGATCATGGAAACCACCAAAGGATGCTGAGATGACATGGCAGGGAAGAAGGAGGAGCACTTAGAGAATCCAGAGGATTAGGGAATAAGGCACGTTTCTTTATGCTTACGGTAGAAAGCAAGGAGAATTTTGGAAAAAACGGTGGGGACAAAAGCACTGATGGAGTGGATTCCAGAGAAGATGGAAGAAGAGGAACAAGAGACAGTAGCTCTTAGCCTCTGTGTGTGTGTGTGTGTGTGTGTGTGTCTCTCATGAATGAATAAATAAAATCTTAAAAAAAAATTAAAATTAAAAAAAATCTTTTTAAATTCAGAGATTATTGTGAATCTTAAATGAGATAGTACATATAAGGTAAATAGAATAGAGCCTGTCATGTAAGAGCTCAGTAAATATTAGCTATTGTTTATTATTGTTATTGTTAAGTATTCTTTAAAATCCTTTTCCATCGTTGCCTTTTCCTTCTCAATCTCTGGAAAACTAAGCAATTCCAGGAGAAAATAAATAGAAATCTTCAGAAGACAGAGAAATCACCTAGACTTGTGATGACTAAAGTCAACTGAGTTGGGGGCCAGGAAATAGAGACATTCAAAACCATGAGTTCTCAGATAATCCAAACTCTGCTTTTTTGCTATAGATTTCAAACTTTGCTGCTTCTGACACTGTTAACCGCCTCCTTCTCCTTGAAGCTCTCAGGTCTCCTGATTCTATGACAACTTGTGACTGGTTTTTCTGCCTCACTGAACATTTCTCTAATTTGTCTTCTTCCTCTCTGGGTGTAGATTGCTTTTCCACCATCCTGTTTTCACTCTTGGTCCTTTCTCTCTCTCCTTCAATGATCTCGACATCGGGACCAGCCTCACTTCGACTAGGTTCGCACATGAAAACCTGTTCTTAACCCTCATCGGCTCTTCCTACTTGTTTCACTGTTAAAATGGAAACCCTTATCATCTTATTTGGTGGCTACAAAAAACAAAATCCTATCATTTCCAGCATCTCTCCTTTTCACTCCCTTCTCCAACCCAACCCCTTGTCTTGCCCTGGAGCAGTCCTCCTCTGTCTGTTTGTCTAAGTGTCCTGGGCCATGGCTGATTCCCAAATTGATGTTTCTAGCCTGATCCTCTCCCGCGAGTTCTAGACTCATGACACCTCCACTCAAATGTCAAATTTGACATATCCAAACTTGCAATTCCTTGAGGTCCTCTGGCACAGTGAAAATAGCACCTCCGTTCATGGGCTATGCCAGTCTCGAGCTCCGCAGTCGTCTGTGACTATTTTATTTCTCTAACATCCTCCCTCCAGTTCCTCGGCCTATCTTTCGATTGCACTCTCAGAATGCATCCCCACTACGCCTCCAGTCTGACCATCTCCCACCATTTCCACCGCCACTATCGTTATCTTTCCTCTAGCTTACTGAACTATCCTCCACGGAAAACACGTGTTCGCCCATAGCATGTTGTCTCCTCCTGCGAGTGCAAAGAGGTTGTTTTTCTCTACCTGCTGTGATTTGCCTGGCAAGAGAACTATTTGCCGATTATGATTTGTTTCATTTTCAAATGAAGTCACGTATTTGTAACTGCTGAGTCTAGATCTACTTTTCTTTTTTTTTGGGGGGGGGGTATATTTTATTTATTTATTCATGAGAGACACCAAAAGAGAGAGAGAGGCAGAGACACAGGCAGAGGGAGAAGCAGGCTCCATGCAGGGAGCCCGATGTGGGACTTGATCCTGGGACCCCGGGATCACGCCCTGAGCTGAAGGCAGATGTTCAACCACAGAGCCACCCAGGCATCCCTAGATCTAGTTTTCTTTCCTTTTTCAATTATAGAAGGACTTGTTGATGTGTAGGTGCCATAAAATGGAAGGAACCTATACTACTAGGTGGAGAGTTGCCTCAAACCACAGCACATTCCTCATGTGTCATTATCCAGCCTAATACAACCTCTAAATTGATCTCCTTGATCAGCTCTTGATTCCCTATCCCTATAGACTACTTTTTAATAAAGCTGACAATTGCCCTCTAACATGTAAAATATCATTATCAGTCTACTGTTCCAAAGCTTCGAATGCCTTCCCATTATACTTTGAATAAAATCCAAAGCCATTGCCAATGCCCTCATGGCCCTGGGTACATGATTTGGTGCCTGCTTAGTTGAAGTCTTTCCATACCTCTTCCCCTCATTCTTTCTCTCCTCCAGCTATCCCCGACTACTTTGACTCTTCAGGTATGACTGGTATGCTCCTGCTGGAACCAAAACCAAAATGCCATGCCTCTTCTTTCTGCCACCTACTTTCTGGTCAGTGCACCCATTGGCAAAACTTATCCAGAGCTTAGCTGGTGAAGAAGTCTGGAAAATGTTGTTTGCAGCCTTCTCCTTTTAATAGTACAGAGAAGAGAATAAATGAATAAGTGTGAAGCTAAGAACCAATAAACAACTACCTAGTGCCCTTGGCATAATATAAATTGCACAATAAATATTTATTGAGAAGGCAAAATGAGTATGTCCTCCTCAAAGTTTCTCCTATTAATCAGCACCTGCTCATGAGAGTCTGAATAATACAGGGAGGCACAAGTAAATGGCAAAGGAGGTGATGATCTGAGAACTGCATAATAAGTCGGTACAATATTCCTGAAAATTCATACGAAGCAGGCCAGTACAACGAGACTCTCTCATTACCGGGAAAAGTGGCTTTGCAAAATTGGACACTCATATTCAACAACCCCTCCTGGAAAAGTGAGATTTGGTGCGGTCCTAAGGCTGGCATCTCAGGAACACCACCTGGCAGGGATGATGGGGCTGACGTGAGAGCCACAGGGCATGAACTGAGGCAGAGCTAAAGGACGGCGACCAAGGATGGAGCAGGAATTGAGCCAGACCGGTATTAAAAGTCAAGCATCAATTTCATTAAGTAGGCAGTGAGGCAGAAAACGGGAACCAGGCATCAGGACAAGAACGGGTCACCAAGGGATAGAGAAAAGTCTCAAATAAAGGACAGGGGGGCACAGCTCTCAAAAAAGTCCTGTGGTTCTGGAACGTCGCTCACCATCGTGTTCGGACGGGGGACTGTGCTTTTAAACTCTATTGGGGGAAAAAATAAAAAAGAATAAACTCTATTGGGGGAAGAGCAGACATGCTGTGAAATTAGGAGAACATGTGGCAGGAGAAATATAATTTGTGGTTATTCTATTAAGTTCTAAGAACTACAATAAGCGCTTTGTACGAATGCATCGTCTAATCTTCAGTTCGCAAAACCCCCCGACGTTATTCACGGCCTCAGTTTTACAACAGAATCATGATATCCAGAGACATCAAGTCACTTTTCCCAAGTCACAGAATTTAGTAAGGGGTACAGACCAAAGCAGATAACGACCTAATTTCACAGCCCACAATCTTCCCCAGTAGCTATATGTCCTGGTAAAAGCTACCGGCATCAGGCATATTAAACCTATAGGACACGCACATACACACAGAGGGAAGAAAAACCATTTTATCAATAATGCAAAAATATACTCACAAGTGCCTTTAGAACATGTATGGTGAACTGATTTATCTTGCTAATTAAATTTCCTATATTAATATTAGAATGCACTTTTTGCCCAGCAGCACATGCCAAGCAATGAAAAGCAGTGCAGGAAGGCAGAAGCGCGATGCTGTTGGCTGGTGGGAATGCGCCCTTGGGACGATGACCCACAGAACGGTGTACACACGGCTAATTGAGAGAAGGCTGCATTTTTCTACTTTTGTCTTATCAAAGCAGTATTCTTTTGTGTTAGATGTATATTGATGATAAACCGCCCATTGAAATTTTCTTCGTGCTCGTTATCACTCTTATGAGCTTTAAGAAAAAAACCCACGAAAATACAAAGTTGAACTTTCGAATTCTACCGTGGAGATACTGCAATTAAGTGCTATCGAACCAGCCTTTGTAAAAAAAAAAAAAAAAATTGAAGCTGTAGAAAAACACATCAGTTTACGTCCCACCTTTTCACTCCTTTTCTCAGTGTGTCATGGATTAAAAACAATGGGCTATCTCTGAACTGAAAAGGCGGCATTTCAATCAGCAACACCTATTTACAAGCACATTTTTCTGGCAAAGACCAAGAAGAAATACAATCGAAGGGCCGAATTTTACCCATGATTTAAAGATGTAAATTTTTGAAGTGACTTAAAGGAATAAGGTATTTTTCTCTTTAGATCTTGACAGGACGTAACATTTTTACCTGAAAATTTCTTGTTATAAAAAGCTAATGTATGTAGCAAAGAATTGTGATGGTTTCTGCTCAATTTTGGTCTCCCCTGTGGATTCCCTCATCCTTTAATGGAACTGCTACCCTTTACTCTTCCTCCACGGCAGTGTTAACATCTCCAGAGCCCTTTCTCACCTCTTTTCAACCCACAACTTGAATCTGTCAACCATGGGGCTTGCTCTCCCAGAATTCCTAGGTGCTGCATATTTAAGGAGTACCTGACCATCCTTACCTCATTCAACCTCTCCAAAACATTTGACTATTAACTATTAACCATTAACTTCCCTTTGAAATTTTCCTCCTTTAAGCTCTGTTTTAACATCCTTTTCTGGTTTTCTTGCTGCTTTTCTGATTGCTCCTCCACAAAATCTCTTGAAGCTTCCCCCTCTTTCTTTGTCAATATTCAAAGTGTTGCTGTTCAATGAAATCTACTTCTCAACTCCTTGCTACAATTCTTTTTTTGTGATCTCCTCTACTCTAAATCACTTTCAAAAATCGTATTTCCAGTCTTGACTTCTCTGGTAAACCCTAGACCTTTAAATCACACTGCACAGTGGATAGTTCCCCTTGAGCCTCCGTATGAACAAAACAAGAAGGGGATCATCTTGCTGAACAATCTGCTCGCTCCCCTGTGTTCCATATCTTACCCATTGTCATGACTATTCATGTAGTTTTCTTAGTCCAAAATCTGGCAGTTGGCCTTAACTACACCCTCACTTCTAACACCCACCATGCCCAAAAAAGAATATACATCAATTCTACAATTTAATATGTGAAAAAGTTTCCATCCCCTCTCTCTTTACCACTTTTCTCACCTTCTTCCACTCAAATCACTTCAACAGCCTCCTTTCCTTTTTGCCTTGATTCTGGTTTTGCTTACCTCCAGTATAGTCTCTGCCCTTTACTTACAGCAATTCTCATCCAGCAGGTTGCCATTTTGTCTTGTTAGTGGTTTCCTTCATTGTGCAAAGTTTTTTTTTAGTTTATTATAATTCCAATTGTTTATTTTGGCTTTTATTCCTGGTGATAACTTTGTATGATGACAGGTGATAATTGGACCTATCATGGGGATCATTTTGTAATGCATAAACACAGTGAATCACTATGATCTACACCTGAGACTAATAGGATAGTGAATATCAATTATACATCAAAAAAGAAAAGGGGAAAAAAACAGTCTTCTCATCATGTCACTGTCCAGCTTATGACCCTTTAAATATTTTACATGGGCTTTGTGTTTCCTGCCAAACTCTCATGCACCGGATACAGGGCCTTTTGTAATCTGACTCCAGCTAACCTCTCATTAGTATCAACTTCTATTCCAATACCCTAGTATTTTAATATCTTACTAGTATTTTAATAGTAAAAAATCCATCAAATTACATAGCTTCTTGAGTGCACTCTTTTTTGTGGCACATGCTGCTCACAAGGAATGCTATTTCCAGTATGTCTCTTTATTTGGTTCATTTCTCCTACCTCCGCTTCTTCTTTCATACTCAAGTGGCAAGTTTCCATGATCTATCCTTCCCAATACACTCATGCACACAATTTGGGCCAAGGGCTCTACCTCTAGGCCAGGATTTACTAGCTTCAGAACTACTGATATTTCAACAACAAGGATAATTCTTGTTGAGGCTGTTTTGTACAATGCAAAGTGTTTAGCAACATCCCCAGCCCTATACGCTTGATTCCAATAGCACCCTGGCCTCCACTTGTAACAAACCAAGATTTCTCCTGAAGTTGGCAAACACGCCATGGTGGGGGAAATTGCCTCTTGTAGAGAACCACTAATCTAGATTTTCACAGCTTCTTGTTCTTACCTTCAACAATGAGTGAAATATATTTGGTTTTCCTTATTATGTACACTTTCCAAAAGCATAAAGAAAAAAAAAAGGCAAAAGAAATCTTGGAAATGTATCTTACAAAATCAGAGTAAAGATGCTAACCAAAACCTAAAACTGATGGTGCACAGAACCATAAATTATACTTTTGTGCATGGGTTCAAAACTTTAAAATTAATAACAAAGGGAATTTAACAATAAATTTTTAAAAGTATAGCATTGTTAAATCAAATTAATTTCACAACTGCGAAAATCCTTACACAAATATCAAAAAATTACATTTACAATTTACTATATTTGTTGGTCAAAGGGAAAATATGATTATTTCATTAGATACTGAAAAGCCATTAATTTTTTTTCATTTCTTTATCAGCAGAGTACCTTGTTTCAAACTACCATTTTCCCCACTCCCAGCCAAGAACAAGTGTTAAGTTATTCTGAAAGTAAAGTGAAAATTACAGCAGTGAATAAGAACTCAATGAATGTTTATTTCAGTTACTTATCAGACATGATAGAAAAGAAAATTTGTGAAATGGAAAAGAGATTTGGGGAAAAAACTTATATATAAGCAGATAGAAAAAGATGGAATATTATATGACAGACACATAGAAATGTGAAAGAGATTAACAGAAGGAGATGAAAGAAAAAAATGAAAAGAATCATTATTTGGTACACTAATGGCTCTAGGCATCATGCCAGGTATTCAAAAGTTTTACAAATACTAAATATGATATGCTTTTTAAAATACAAAATAAAATAATTAGGCAAATTTAATTTAAAATTATAATATTCCATAAAATAAAGAAAAAAGAATATAAAACAAAAAATATATGAATAGGTATCCTAAGAATAACAGTGAAACTGATAACAAAAACAATGGAGGACAGAGAACACTGAAAAATATTCAGATTGCTAAAGGAAAATGGCTGCCAACATTGTATTCTAAACACACACACGCACACACACATCCCTGGAAAATGAAGGTGAAATAAAAATATTTTTAAGAATAAACACTACAAGAATTCATTCCTATAGACCTACACCAAGGAAACACCAAAGGGACATCTTTAGAAAAGGTGATGATTTCAGACAAAAACATGGGGAGGTAGAAGGCATTGAAGAACACCAGAGAAGGTGACTATGAAGATAATCTGATAAATATTGACCATATAAAATTATAATGATAATATCTGATGGGAAGTAAAATATATGAAGAATTAAAATGCATGAAAATAGTAGCACAAAAGGTTAGAGAGAAATAATGTAGTTAATGAATTCTATGATCATCACATTTCCTGGGAAGTAGTCACAGTAATAATTTGTATTTTAATAGATAAAGAATTCATGATGTTATCTTCAGGTTAAGACTGTAAGAATAGTAAAAGAGTATGTAATAATCAAATAGAGGGTAGAATGTAGAGCACTTAAAAAATATTTAATCCAGAAAAGCAAGAGAAAATGACATAGAGAAGATCGGGACAAACAGCAAACACATTGTATGTTGACAGATTTGGTTTCAAATCTATCAATCAATAGTGTAAGTGATTTTGACTAAATAATTCAAAAACAAAGATTCTTAAACTTGATTTTTAAAAAATATGCAAACTATATGCTTTCTCTGTAAGAGATAAAATTCAAATATAAAAATATATAAAGGTTCAAAATAAAATGATGGGAAAATTAAGAGGATGAAAACATTTCCAGAAGGAAATGGGGGTAGTGATTTTAGTATCATACAAAGTAGACTTAAAGACAAAAGGAATTGATGGGACACCTGGGTGGCTCAGTCACTTAGGTGTCTGACCCCTGATTTCGACTCAGGTCATGATCTCAGGGTCTTGACACTGATCCCTGTGTGGGCTCCATGCTCAGTAGAGTCCACTTGAGATTCTCTCCCTCTCCCTCTGCCCGTCTCCCTACTCCTGCTATCTCTGCCTCTCCCTCAAATAAATAAATAAATAAATAAATAAATAAATAAACTTGGACAAAATAGATAAAAATCATTCTCAAAAAAAAAAAAATTCAGCCTTAAATTCATACATGAAAAAGAAGGGCTTAAAACAATGATGTAGGCATTTTTTTTCTCAAAAAGTTAGAAAAAGGATAATAGCAAAAATGAATGCAACTAAAGACATTGCATTTAAAAATGAAGATTTACAAATTTTATAAAAATTGTAAAATCAATTTAAACTGAAAAATAATGAAATCAGGAATTCATAATATATCATTATGGGTTATGCAAATATTAAAAGATAAACTCATCATATCAAAAATTTGAACATTAAATAAAATTGACATATTCTTATAATTAATTGAATATGAAGAAATAGAATTTGTAATTAAAATATTCTCACAAGAAAATCCAGACCCAGATGGCTATCCCAGAGAATATTTGTAGATATTTAAAGAATAATAAAAACAAATCTCACATAAAGTTTATCAAGGGTAAGAGGAAGAGGTGGCGGGTGAAGAAGGAGGAATTTATACTTTCCAACTGTTTTTATACGAACAGAATAACCTTGTTACCCCAATTTGACAAAGATATTGCAGAAGAAGAATGTTACAGGTCAATCTCTTTCTCAAAAGGCAAAAAAGAATGTTCTAAATACAATATTAGCAAATTAAATATCATTATATACAAATAGGATACTCTATCAAAAGTATTTCTTTCTCAGAATATAAGTTTTGCTTAAATTTTTAAAAGCAAATGAATGTAATTCACTATAGTAATGTAATAAAGAAAAACTGATCTTAATAAATGCAAAAAAAAACCTTGATAAAATTGAATACCTATTACTTATGAAAATAGTTAGCAATCTAATAGAAGAGAACTTCTTCAAATGAAAAACAGGACCTACAAAAAGTGTATTTCAAAAATGGTAAAATATCGAAGGCTTTTTCTCGAAATTCAGACTGCAACAGGATTGCCTTTACAAGACATCATTAATACTTCTCTTTATCAAAAAAAAAAATACTTCTCTTTATCATTACTAGAGCTCCTAGATAATACAGTAAGACAGAAAAAGGAAATAAAAGGCATAAGGATTGAAAATAAATAAAATTGACCTTGTTCTCAGATGACATGATCAGATGCTTATAAAAATACATATACACAAAAATACATATGTTGTATAGATAGGTAAATAGAGATAGATGGATGATAGATATAGATAGATGATAGAGATAATAGATGATAGATGATATAGATAGATGATGATGATGATGAAGATAGATGATAGATGATAGATAGATAGATGATAGATAGATAGATAGATAGATAGATAGATAGATAGATAGATAGATAATAGAGATGGATAGATAATAGATGATAGATGATAGAGGTGGCTAGATAATAGTTGATAGATGATAGATATAGATAGATGATGATGATGATGATGATGATGATGGATAGATGATAGAGATGGATAGATAATAGATGATAGATGATATAGATAGATGATGATGAAGATAGATGATAGATAGATAGATAGATAGATAGATAGATAGATAGATAATAGAGATGGATAGATAACAGATGATAGATAGATGATAGAGGTGGCTAGGTAGTAAATGATAGATGATAGATATAATAGATGATAGGTGATATATGATAGATGATAGATAGTAAATGATAGATGATAGATGATAGAGATAGATAGGTAGATGATAGATAATAAATGATAGATGATATAGATAGCTGATAGGTGATACAAAGATACATAGATACACAGATAATAGATGATAGATGATAAATTTATATACATATAAAAATTTTTAAAATAGAATTAGCAACTTGATGAGTACTGGCTTCTGAACGCTAAAATTGTGAAGTAAATGGAAATGCATAGCATTTTAAGTAAATGTGAGGGAAAGGCATTGATGAAATGTGAGAAAAAAGAATTAATTCAACTTTCAGCTTTTGCCTTCAAGTGGCTCAGCAGGCTTATCCCTGGACATACGGAGAAGAAAACACGATCCGAGCTGTTGTGTAGCAAACAATATACGTAACTAGTCATAATACCCTGAACTCTGTTTCCTGCTCTTTGGCTTTTATCAAGCTAAAGACAAAGCCTTTAAGACTGATTATAATAACATAGCAGGAGGTAAACTACAGTCAGGAACTGGGCATTGTATTTAAGTGGGATGTCCCTGGAATGAGACCCTGAGGATGAGAGATTTGAGGGTAAGAGAATCCCAGGACACACCGCAGGAGAAGGAGGCCATGCGACAGGGAGCAGAAGGAAATCAGTGACGGGAACGTGATGGGATGCATTCCTTTTGTGGACACCTGAGCCTCAAGCCCGCTGAACCCACTGCCTCACGGCTGGTTTCTACTGAGGCACAAGGAACCTGGGCTCCTGAGCCTCCCAATCCCACCTGCTGCATGCTAGGCCTACTACCTGTGACCGGCCCTGTGGAGGCCCAGGAGGAGGCCCACATGCAGGGGCCCCCAGTGTTCCCGGGAGCCAGCCCCGTGGGTGAGGACAGGGTGCTGACGGGCTAGCAGAGGGCAGGCAACAGCTTCTGCTCGCGTGGGCACCTCCCAAGGCTCAGAGCCGCTCGTGCCCTCACTACAGATGCCTCTTCTTCGGGTTCCTGGCTGGTCAAGATCTCTTCAGGAAAGAAGACCTACAAGACTTAATGGAACAAACTGCTGTCCTAGGTACTGATCCTTCCCCCCTCCAGCATTCAGTCTAGACCCCTTCTCTTTGGACATCCTTTGGTTCTCCCATGTGTCAGTGGGTATGGAAACAGGGAGACACACTTTGCTGAAGGCCCTGAGTCCTGAAATGGTCCTCACGGCCCCAGTGTGGGCATCATAACAAGATCAGTCAGGCCGTATAGTGACTCCTGCATCTGCCTGCAGGTGTGCCCATACGAGGAGCCCTAAACCACGGGGCGGCAGCTTTAGGTTTCAATTTAGTTGAGCATTGACTGCGTCCTGGGTGTAGTCCCCACCCCGTTCCCAACCCTATTTAGTCTGTTAGGGGCTAAATTGAGGGACAGAAAGCATGAATCCTCTAAGTGGATAAATACAAGTAATGATGAGCTGAAGACCTTCTGCTTATACCGTTTGTTTGACAGACTCCTATATTTTAGCAATTCACATTGTGGACTCACAGATTTGATGTAGACAGTGCCTCAACTTGAGGGGCCACGCTCTGCTACTGCGGGATGTGTTCTCCAAGCTGATGCCTTACGGGCACTTTGGAGAGGCCTTTCCGACACATCAGGTCACCCAACCTGTCAGTTGCACCGTCAAGTGCCCCTTGTCATACTCCCTTAATCCCAGAGTGGGTCCTGAGTCCTAGGTGATGGGAGGTGGAGATCCCCTGACAATAAATCTGACATTCTGTGAGCCCTTGGACAATTCTGGTAACTGAGGCACTACTGACAGGGACACACAGCAATCTCAGGAAAGATGAATTACTGCCAATATAACCAATTAGCCGCCAAGTGACTGGCTGCTTTCCTACAAAGACGATACTACGTTGAGAGTTTAGCGTTAAGTTCTACGGTTGGCTGGTCAGATACTGAGCCGCGGATAACCCTTGTCGGACAAGGATTCACGCTACTAGGCCCCGAGATAGCTGTGATCGCTGCCACCATAGCGTCTCTGCTCATGAGCCAGTCGTGCAAATACCAGGGTGGAAAAATAGAGGGTTGTGGTCAAGAAACCAGCATGAGGTCTTGACCAGCTAACAAGTCCGTGCAACGTGAATATTCCCTCCGAGCCCAGAGAGATGAGCGCACCGTGGGTCTTGAAAGCGGACATGGACTAGGCCTTCCTTTATAACCTGGCTTCTATATACCACCCCTAGAAGTGGCCAGTTGATGTCTGGGTCTTCTGGGCTAAGTGTCGGCCCAGCACCTGTCTCTAAGTACTCTGGAAAGATCCGGGTATTTCTCCTCTCCCCCATGTATGCTGTGCCGTTAAAGGGAAGGGGATGAGAGGAAGGCCACTGAATGTGCCTTCTATGTATAGTCCTCCTTCCGCCCTTTCCGTCAATAACCCAGCGTCTGAAAACTGTCTCAAGTCTGGAAACCAGATTTTCCATCACAAAGGCTGGGATCAATCTTCCCGCTTGTTCTTGGCCTTCTTTGATTACGTAGGCCATGATCAGCAAACCCGTTCTGCTGAGAGCCACGTAGTAAAATGGCCTGGCGGTGTGCCCACATGGGCCATCAGTCTCCCGCTGCACCTGCTTGACTTTGCCCCCGTCGCACAGAGCAGCCATAAACAGCAGGTAAGCAAACGGATGCAGCTCGGTTCCATGGGCAGATGACGCCGTTAACCCACCGGCTGTCGTACACTGAACCCAACACGGGGTCATTACTGGCTGCCCATCATCTCACCCATGAGACATCTATGATCCATCAGCTAAGGTGGACCCGCCAAAGGAGGCCTCCCTCCCTCGGCCATTCTGACCTTCATGCCCATCATGATAGTTACATATACTCTGTGGTCGCAGGTGAAGCGTGGCCGCCAGCTACCAAATGTGCCGTAATTTTATTATCCATATTGACCCCGGAGAGGTGAGCTCCGTACAAGCATTTTTCTATCAGCAGAAACTGACAATCACTGTGACACATCTCGGGCTGCCCTTTCATAGTGAATTCCTTTCCACTTTAGTAAAAAAAAAAAAAAAAAAAAAAAAAAAAAGTGTCCTCAGAACCCTTCCAGAAAACATAGTCAGGTGGTATTTTTTTCTAGAATTACAAACTGAGTGCGTTTTCGTTCCGACATGCTCGTTCTCTGCATCGTGCGGTATTTTGCTACCATAGGTCTAGCAAGGCTGCTTTGCGGGCCATCATCACACGCTTTGAAGAGTCAGACCAGGAAAACAATAGGACCAGCTCAGAACCCTATTTCCCTACTGCTAAATCCTGGGTTGGGACAGAGGTGCGCACTCCCCAGTCCTAGGTTCCGCCCTCCTAAGCCTGTATCCCTAGTGCAGCATTTGCAGACTCACTCTGGGGCATGTTGCCTCCCTTTCTGGTGGGATAATCTACCCTGAGCCCATTGCTCTTCTGGTAAATCATCCCTCTCCTCCCCACCAGTTACAGTACGGATGGTCCCAGACTTACGACGGTTCGACGTCCGGTATCTTTTCACTCTACGATGGCCCGAAAGCAATACACATTCAGTAGAAACTGTACTTAGACTTTGAATTTTGGTCTTTTCCCAGGTAGGGATATGCCAGGGGATATTATCACAGGATGCTGGGCGGAGGCGTGAGCCACAGCTCCCAGTCAACCACGCGCTCACACCGATCACACACCCCAACAACCCTTGTGCACCCGCACAATCGTTCTGTTGTTCAGCCCCGTATTCAAGTACACTCTAGTATAAAACGGGTGTGATGTTAGGTCATTTTGCCCAGTGGAGGGCTCGCGTGAGTGTTCTGAGCACGCTGAAGGCAGGTCCGGCTCCCCTGGGACGCTCGGTCGGTGACGTGTGTTGAATGCGTTTCAACTTATGATATTTTCAACCTGTGATGAGTTTATCGGGACACAAACATATCGAGGCCCTTCACTGCCCTTCACTTCTGGAGCCAAGCTGACATGATCCCGTCTACTGGCCTTGAGGCCAAGACGAGAGGCAGAGGAAGATCCCGAGCAAGGCAAGCATGCGAACCGGGAGAGGCTCTCTCCTTCTGCAAAGAGGGGGATGTAGAACAACTGCTGACCTAGAACATTTAGGGAAATATGGGAAACCAAGCTTCCCGAGTCTGTTTACCCAGATATCTCCATCCAGCTCTAAGGGTCCTCCTCCTTCCCTCTCAGGTCTTGACTTTGATGTAAGAAGGCAGGTAATCTAACCTACTACATAGCAGCGCCACTTGGAAATTTGGATTTTTCTGCAGACCCTATCCCCTCAGCTGCAAGATTTGAGATTCTCTTTGTTGGCACCATGGAGACCTCCTGTGCAATCCCTTTGTTATATGGTAGCTGACCCGAGTCCTGCATATTCTCCCTTCAGGACTTCTATGGAGACTCGCAAAAGTAGCAAATCCACTCCAGGCTCCATATAATAACAAGGGCCAGGTCTGTAACGCCAGCCAGTGCACCCCCTGCCACCTGCGCCTCATCACAACCCCCAGGTAAGAGCTCGCGTCATCGTGATGTCAGGTACATGCAGGCTTGCAGCCATCAATCACCCAGCTGTGAGGCACTTCCCAGGAGTCTGCTTACCCCAGGTCACTCTCCTCCTTCTGTGAGATTCACGACAAGGCATGCTGAATGAGGTTGTGCCCATTAGGAGGATTTTCCCTCGCTGCTGCCTCGCACAGCTGCCTCTCAGTGGTAGTAGCGTAGCAACAGTTCCTTTTCCACTTATGCCAACATACCAAGCAAGCCACCCCTGGCCCAGGCCCCGGTGTCCACTAACTAGGCCTAAGGAACAACCCAAGGGGCCATCCCTGTGAGCTTTATGGAGAGCGGGTGATGGACTTCTGATTACCTTCTGACCGATGAGCTCTCCAACTCCAGAATCTCACACCAAGGAGTCGGCTTGTGGTGCTAGGTTGAGTTTCTCAACAGCGTATCCTACACACCCTAAGGAAAGGGTGTAAGGATGAGCAGCTTAGTGGAGAGCTGTGCCCAAAAGGTTCTGGCAGGAGAAAGAGGGAAATAAGGAGACAAAGTCAACTCAAGAGTGTGCCATCAGGCAGGTGACTGCTATGGGCAACTAAAACCGACCACACTGGAGAGCTCTGGAGACCATGTGAAAATGCCTCAAATTTAGCCTTCCCAGGACGCCCGGGTGGCTCAGTGGATGAGCGTCTGCCTTGGGCCCAGGACGTGACCCCAGGTCTGGGGATCGAGTCTTGCGCCGGGCTCCCTTCATGGAGCCTGCTTCTCCCTCTGCCTGTGTCTCTGCCTCTCTCTCTCTAATTAATAAATAAATAGGTCTTTTAAAAAAAAAAGAGGTAAGGTATCACATAAACACTTGCAAAGGCTTAAAAGAGGTCACTTGTTTTCCTCTCTTGTCACCCTCAATGTTCCTGGTCAACAAGTGGTCCCTCTCCACGCAGCCATTCAGAAGCCAAGGCTGTGACACTTCTGCAACGTTCGATATGTAGCCTCCAAGGCCACGCTGAAAATCACCCTTTCAGCCAGGAAAAGGGGAGGGAACAGAAGGCAGATATTTTTTTTTCTTGCAAGCAGGTGTATTGAAGCTACCAGACATCATTTCTGCTTATCAGCAAAATTTTTGTCACATGATAACCTAGCACTTAGCAACCAGGCTATCTGGCAATCGTTGTTCATAGCTGGGAAGCTGCGTTCCAACAAAACTTTTTTTTCCATGAAAGTAAAGGAGAACAGATTTATTTTAGGGTAGGTTTTAGGAGAACTAGAGGGGATTCTGGATACTGACTAAAGTTCATGAGAACAAGAAATAATTATAAATACATTATTCAAAGTTGCAAAATTAATGTAAGTATCAAAAATTAGGGGAAAAAGGGGATTATATGTTCTATTTTTTTATTTTTTAAGGTTTCATTTATTTATTCATGAGAGACACACAGAGAGAGAGGCAGAGACACAGGCAGAGGGAGAAGCAGGCTCCATGCAGGGAGCCCAATGTGAGACTCGATCCCAGGACTCCGGGATCATGCCCTTAGCTGAAGGCAAACACTCAACCACTGAGCCCCTCAGGCGTCCCTATTTTTAATTTTTTGAGGCAACTCCATAGTGACTGCCCCAATTTACAGCCCCACCAGCAGTGCATGAAGGTTTCCCTTTCTCCACATCCTTGCCAACACTTGTTCTTTCTTGTCTTTTTGATTCTAGCCATTTTGACATGTCAGGTAATACCTCATTATGGTTTTGACTTATATTTCCCTGATGATTAGTAATGTTGAGTATCTTTTCTTGCCCCAGTAGGCCATTTATATGTCCTCTTTGAAAACATTTATTTTCAGTTCTTTTGCCTACTTTCAGATTATTTTTTTGTTATTGAGATATACGAGTTTTAAAAATATATTTTGGATATTAGCCACTTCTCGGATACATGATTTGCAAATATTTTCTCCCATCCATGAGTTCTTTTGTTGTTGTTGTTGTTGTTGTTATTGTTCTTGGTTGTTTCTCTTTTATTTTTTTAATTTTTTTAAAAAATTTTTACAGTCCCACTTGGGTGTATATCCATAGAAAATGAGAAGAGGATATCAAAAATAGGTCCGCACTCCCATGTTCATAAAAGCATTATTCATAGTAACCAAGATATGGCAATAATATGTCTGTCAGCTGATGAATGGATAAAGGAGATGTGCTGTCTACCTACAATAGAATATTATTCAACCATGAGAAAGAAGGAAATCTTGCAAACTGAGATGGCAAGGTCGGATCTTGAAGGCATTATGCTAAGTGCGATAACTCAGAAAAGACAAATTCTGTGTGATATCACTTAGACGTGGAATCTACAAACACCAAATCTGTATAAATAGAGAGCAGAACAGTGAGGTGCTGGGGTGGGGGGGTGAGGGGAAAGGTGGAGAAATGGGATGTTGGTCAAAGAATACAAACTTCCACTTAGAAGATTAATAGATTCTGGAAATCTAATGTATAACATTGTTATCATGGCTCACAGTACTATATTGTACACGTGAACATCGCCAACTGAGTAGATTTTCAATGTTCTCGCCACAAAAAGGAAATGGTGATTATGAGATGTGATGGAGGCATTAGCGAACATTATGGTAGTAATCATACTGCAATAATATATATATATATTTCAAATATATATATATTTCAAATCAACATATTGTACACTTTAGTCTTATATAATGATATATGTCACTTATATCTCCATAAAGTCAAAAAGACATAAGGCACATTTTACCTGTAGACAGTTAAAAAAAAAGGAGAAGGAAGTGAATCAATATAAAGAAGCCAAATACTCATGTTTCATCAAAGGCAGTTGATAGTGATTGGCTAAAGGAAATAATAGACGTTCATTCATATAATTTAGTGGCTTGAGAGTAGCCACAAAAATAATTCAAAGCAAATAAAACATTTAAAAAATAGCTGCTTTCAGATATGAGTGTGGAAAGGGGAGAGTAAAATTTAATATTTACCATTGCTTTGAATATAATTAGAATATATTTGGAAGGGCACCTGGGTGGCTCAGTGGTTGAGCGTCTGCCTTCGGCTCAGGTCATGACCCCTGGGGTCCCGGGATCGAGTCTCACATCAGGGTCCCCGCATGGAGCCTGCTTCTCCTTCTGCCTCTGTCTCTCATGAATAAGTAAAATCTTAAATAAATAAATAAATAAATAAATAAATAAATAAATAAATAAATAAATTTAAAAATAAAGAAAAATAAGTAAATGAATATTTTTTTAAATGTGTTTCAGAAATATAAAAAAAAAAAAGTAGGTCTTGACTGGCCGATATAAAATAATTTCTAAAATATGTTGTTGGGGCACCCAGGTGGCTCAGTTGGTTAAGTGACTGACTCTTGATTTCAGCTCAGGTCATGGTCTCAACATCATGAGATCAAGCTCACTCTGGGCTCTGTGCTCAGTCTGCTTGAGGATGCTCTCCCTCTCTCCGGCCCCTCCTCCTACTCACGCACTCTCTCTCTCTCACATAAATAAATAAATTAATTAATTAATTAATCTTAAAAAATATATTATTAACTGCTAAAAGCAAAGCACATAACAGTACACTTAACACAACCCCCTTAGTGTGAATTAGAAAGGATTTACACACACACACACACTAAACAGAATAAGCTTGTTTACGCTTACAAATATTTTTAGAAAGATACATAACGATTTTCATAGCGGTTACCATGGATGACTGAAATTGCAGATCAGGAGTTTAGATTAGAAAAGAAAATATTTCAATGTTCTAGATTTTTTTTTTAATCCACTTCCATTCACTACTTTTGTTCCCATAGATTTCAAAGTTATGCTTACAGGGAAAGTAAACCTGAAAGGCTAAAATGTCCAACACTCTCAACTACATCTTCTGGCCATGCCACTTAAACTGTGGACTATTTTATATTCCTCGGTGTTCACTGCAGGCGTCTGTCTCCCATCAGTTGGAATCACTGAGTTATAACACTACAGAGTTGCATTAATCCAGGCAAAGAAGAGCACCCTCCTTCCTCACGTTTCCCATCAGTGCTGTCTGAGTGACTTCCATCCACGGAGAACGAGACAGTTCTAAGTTAGCGTGCATTCATTCATCCATTTATCAATTCATCCATCTCCTTAAAATTTCAAGTCAGGAGCAGCAACAAAATCATTAGAAGCAGCTGATGAAAACATCATGACGGTGATGGATGGTGGAAAGAGAATTTCTGGAGACAGTGATGTTCCAGCACAGGTATTTGCATTATTCAAAGAAGCTCTGACAGCTTGGGCAGGAGTCGGAAGACAAACTTAGCCTTTGTCCCAAATTTTTTATTCTTTTTTATCACAATATCTTTCGACATGATAGCCCCTGGGGGCAAATATTAAAAGGGGGAGGCTTTATTAATAATACTTCCTTCTCTAGAGCACTGTAGTGAGTGTGATTACTTAAGTATGGCGGTCGTCCTGACGCACCTGCTCACCTGTACTCGCTCCGTACAGCCAAAGAGAAATGATGACCACTTTCAGGATAATATGCATTCATGAGTTATGTTTCGAACATAAGGTGAAATTTCCATTTCTACATAATGAAACTTTTTATGATGTGATTATTTTTACTCTTCAGCTGGCCTGATGCATTTTCTTTCTTCAAAAGGGAGCACGTGTGCCATATCCTTTATGCATTTAGGTCCCTCTGGCCGTGAAGAACATCACTTGGACGTTACCTTTGCCTGATGCTTCTGATCACATGCTTGCCTTTCAAGTTGTTCTTTGGGATGTTTATTTCAGTCACCAAAAAGCCTGATGTTGGTTGAATTCCCACCCTTCCCCTGTGATAGGACAGGCGTGCTGCTGAGTGAGATTGTGCATTCTCTTGGGCCAAGACCGGAGTTGTGAGTTCCACTTTTAGCTCCTAGGGTCGTGGAGGCCAAAGGAGAAAACAGGAAAAACAAAACACGCCAACAAACATGCCTAACACCGAAATGGCAGGTGGTGATTCAGAGGGCCACAAAGTCTGAGGTATCAGAGGCAGACTTCAAACTAGAGACATGGAGAAAGAGAAGCCTAGAGCTAGGAAATGAGTACAAGAAAAAGAAAATTGGACAAGAGGCCGCAAGTGTCCTTAGGCAATCGCCTGAAATAAGGGTCAGTCCAGGATCTGCGACAACATCTTCACAGGTAGAGTCACTGTGTGCAGTCATCCAGCTTGCACAAGGCATAAAAGTAGCAGAGGGTGCAAGTGGGGGGTGACCTCTTTGCATCTCATCTGCCCAAAGGCTCCGTATTAGTCCAGTGGGCTGGGCTCAGGTTAAGTGGCCAAGCATTCATTTAGCTGCATTGTGGCTTTTGGACACATCCCCTCCTCCACCCTATCACAGTCCGTCCTCCCCCAGTCAAATAGCAAGCGCATGAAAATACACAACAAAACCAGAGATGGATGACAAAAACAACAAGAGAAAGGAGGCAGAAGTTAGAGGACAAATGAAAAGATGCTGAACAAAGAGCCTCTTATTCATACTCAACCAGCTTGATCATGACTTAGGATTGTTGGTAGCTACTTTCCCGCAAAATAAAAAAGATATTATCAGGTGTAGACCGTTAGAGCAAGACTCAGGCCAATGAAACAATACTGTATTTACTCCTCTATTTTGTTAATGGTGGGATTGCATCATTTAAATTCTACAAATAGGAATTGAGTTCCTACTGTATACGTCCCAGGGGGCATTCCAGAGGATGCTATGGCTTCTGCTGTCATGGAGTTTATAACACAGTGGGAGGAAAATCAGCAAACCCCTGAGATGTGCTTTCCAATCAAAAGGAATACAAAGGGTGGAACAATGGAACAGTGGAGTTGGGGGTAAGGGTGTGTGCTGATGCAGGCTGAGAGTTCATGGACGCACATACCGGCAGTGCATTCTATATAAGATCAGTGCGTGGCTCTTGAGTTATAGACACCTTAATAAAATAACGAATGCCCTGTGGAAATTAGACAAGTGTTCTGATGCTCCAAATTTCAATTGACAGTAAAAAATCTGTTTACAGACACTAGGGAGGGATCACGTTCTTATGAAAATGGGAAAATGGTTGCATAGAAGGGCGGGGAAATAGCACATCTGCTGTGAGAGGCAGTTCTGCTTCATCCCAACCCTCTAATATTTTCTAACAAAGAAGCCCATCTTCCCACCGTCTCCAGAATCCAGAAGACTTGGATTTGAATCCCATCATCACACTACTGGCTACTGGGCTCTTCAAGTGTCATCATCTATAAAAAATGGTAATAGCTAAGACTTGCCAACAATGGAGGGTTAAATGAGAAAATGGGAAAAAATGTGTAGCTTGTGTAGTTGAGCATGACCCAGCCCCGGGGTCATGCTCAACTGCTGAGCGCCCCTGAGGGTTTTGTCTATTTAGCAGGGTATTTGCTATTTGTTTTGTTTTTTACTTTAATTTGAATGTCTTCAGGGGCATCATGTATATACTTAGGAGTTCTGTGTTCCCCAGCATTCCTCATGCTCTGACTCTGCCTCATTCACACAATTGTCTTACATCTCTTGCCTCTGAAAGCATCTGGGTTTTCAAAGTCTACCTGGAAGGGCACCTGAGGGGCTCAACGGTTGAGCATCTGCCTTTGGCCCAGGGTGTGACCCCGGGGTCCTGGGATCGAGTCCCACATCGGGCTCCCCGCGTGGAGCCTGCTTCTCCCTCTGTCTGTGTCTCTGCCTCTCTCTGTGTCTCTCACGAATAAATAAATAAAATCTTTAAAGAGAAAACCAAACATATGTATACAATGGAATATTCCTCAGCCATTAGAAACAACAAATACCCACCATTTGCTTCGACGTAGATGGAACTAGAGGGTATTATGCTGAGTGAAGTAAGTCAATCAGAGAAGGACAAACATTATATGGTCTCATTCATTTGGGGAATATAAAGATTAGTGAAAGGGAATAAAGGGAAAGGAGAGAAAATGAATGAAAATATCAGTGAGGGTGACAAAACATGAGAGACTCCTAACTCTGGGAAATGAACAAGGGGTAGTGGAAGGGCAGGTGGGCGGGGGGTTGGGGTGACTGGGTGACAGGCACTGAGGGGGCACTTGATGGGATGAGCAGTGGGTGTTATGCTATATGTTGGCAAATTGAACTCCAATAAAAAAATTTAAAAAAAATAAATAATTAATAATTAATTAATTAATTAAAAAGACAGGAAATATGTGTTGGGATGAATGTGGAAAAAAGGAAGCCCTTGGGCACTGTTGATGGGAATACAAACTGGTGCAGCCACTGTAGAGACAGTATGGAGGTTCCTCAAAAAATTAAAAACCGAAATACCATATGATCCAAAAAAAAAAAAGAAAAACAACCAGTCTACCTTGAAGTGAGGCCCACTGGAGACAGAGGAAGAGGATAGAAGCGGGCCAGATGGGAGTCAAGCATGTATTTGGTCAGCAGAAGACAGAATGCCCTCATTCCAGCCTTCCCAGCCCATGAGGATTGGAAGGGTGCTAGTAGGCCATCCTTTGTATTTTCCCTAACAACCAAAAGACGGTTCCTATCTTCAGGGATTCCATCATCAGTTGCCTGGATACTTTTCTGCTCCAGAAGGGAATTGGGAGCAAGAAGGCCAGAAAGGGAAACGTCTGCTGAGCTTAGCTGCACTAGTATACAGCAGACTCTCAGGAAATGGTGACCAGTTCCACTCTTTCAGGAAAGAGTCTGTCTCTCTTTTCATAAACCCATTCCTTAACCGTTTAGTAAAATGTCGACAAAGGAAGATCTGTGTGCTTGGCATCTATCGCACTGACAAATTCATAACATGAATAATTTCACAAGGAGCAGTAGAGCGACCCGACAGTTAAAAGCACAGGTTCTGGAACCAAGCTCCCGAGACCCAGGCCTCAGCCCTTCCACTTATCAGCTGCTTCCAACTTAGGGAAGTTATTTGACTCCTTTGTGCTTTACTTGTCTCATCTGTTTAAGTATAATGGAACCTGCCGTAAGAGTTTTCATGAGGATCAAATAGGAGATGATCTATATAGAGCAGCTATTCAATAAATCCGAATATTATTATTATTATTATTATTATTATTAAAGCATCTTAATTGTTTTTTTATATCTGTAATCTTTTCCTTAAAGGCTGGGTGACGTATCTGTGAAACACTAAAGTGTTGTTCTTAAATTTTGTGTTTAAGATTTTTAAAATGTGGGGGTGTGGGTGGCTCAGTTGATTAAGCACCTGCCTTGGGCTTAGGCCATGATCTCAGGGTCCTGAGACTGAGCCCCACAGCGGGGAGGCTGCTTGTCCCTCTGTCCCTTCCTGCCTCCTGCTCTCTCTGTCTCTCCCTCTCTCCAATAAATAAATAAAATCTTAAAAATAATTTTAAAACAATATATTTTTTTAGGTTACTAGCTTCTCACCAGCGGCTCCGAATTCCTGGAGGACATCAGAGTAAACTGATCTTTCAGGAAAGAGTCAAAGTGTGGGGGGGGGGGATAGAGCGGGGGTAGGACAATAGATGGGAATGTGTGCAAAGAGGTGGGAGTGTAAGTGACAGAGATAATATGACATCGTGGCATTTATACCTTAACCAGGGGTAGATTTTCCATGAAGGTAACGAAGCCTTGGGAAACCTCACAATACAGTACTCTTCCAAAGCTTGGGAGGAGGCACAGCAACATGGGGACCTAGCTGTGTGCTGGCACTTGCACGATCATTTTCTCTCCTTCTTTTTCCTTCTTTCAGCTTTCCTGAGGTACAACTGACAAAACGGTGAAATATGTGATATATTTGATATACGCACACATTAGGAAAGGATTGCCCCCATTGAGTTAATGCATCCATCACATATTTACCATTTGTGCGTGTGGATGAGAGAACATTTAAGTTCTACTCACTCAGTGAAATTCCTGGTGTACAACTCCTTCATAATCATTGCCACATTATCCTCAAGGGCAGAAGCCATTTATTTCCTTTATTGTGACTTCTAAACATACCGCATTTCTAGCGTATTGTATGTTTCAATGAATTTTTAGTGTAAGGATGATTAAAGGAATGGAATAAATGAAGAGAGATTTAAAAATTGTTGCATAGACGTTACTTCTTATGAATAAATCTTGCCTTCCCAAGAAATATTTCAATGTGTCATTGACAAGTGTCACGTCTTTTCTCTCTGCATTAGTCTCTTGAGTACTTATCACAGTACTGAGCACATTGTAAATATTTCTTAATTGATTAAATATTGTCAGCAAGGCAATCTAAAACACACTCCATTTAACTTGTGTGATAGAAAAGTTAGAGAGTGCCACAGAGAAGAAAATTGGGACAAATAAAAACCAACTTCTACCCAGAAGGTGGAAGATTTACCTCCTTCCTTAATATCTTTAAAAAAAAATACTGATTACCCAGTTTAGGAAAGAATACGTGATAAGAAGCCCACAGCCATTTTCATTTTGTAGCCGAAGCCAGTTGGAGTCATTAGATCCTTTCACAGATTAATCTAATTTAGGATTTTATTTTCCCATGCCTTGGAAATACATATTGTTTGCATTTATATTGATTTCAAAGTACGTAGCTCTGGGTTCTGCACACAGTAAATGTTGGTATAATTTATATGGTCTAATTGCAGAAAAATTCTAAGTAAAACTTAAAGAATAAAACTGTTATCATCCCCATATAAATTTTAAAAAGTGGGAATCGGTGTTCTTTTTGGCTCTTCTAATAAACTCATAGAATTTTTTTTGAAAAAAGCAAAATACTTCCTCTTTGAAAAAAATATTTATTTATTTTAGAGAGAGAGGAAGAGAGAGAGAGAGAGCAGGAGGAGGGGTGGAGGGAGGGAGAGAAAGACACTCAATCAGACTCCCAGCTGAGGACGGAGCCAGAGGCAGGGATTAATCCGAGGACCCTGAGTCCAGACCTGAGCTGAAACCCAGGGTCAGATGCTTACCCGAATGAGCCACCTGGCACAAGAAATGCTTTCTCTTAAACATCCCCATATTACCATTGAAAGTGCATGAAGGAAGATCAAGCTGAGAAAAATATGATCAGGGTTTGTAGAGGTATATGCCAAATAGAATCATTAGAAGTATTTAAGTATGTTTCAATGTAAACATTCCCTGAAAGGAATGTATTTTGTTCATTTATTTCTCTAAAATCTGGCACTTAAATGCAATCTAAGATTACAAGCATAAAATTAACATAGTATTATTGTAAATTAGAATAGCAAGGGTATGGGCAGCAGCACATTATGAGACGCCACTGGAGAAAAATGGGTTTCCACCTCCAGGAAATAGCAGGAATGCTCCCTCTTATATTTAAGTGACAAATAATCATTATCAATATATATATTTTTAGAACCACAGTATATTATTT
This sequence comes from Canis aureus, assembly GCF_053574225.1. Classification (NCBI taxonomy): domain Eukaryota; kingdom Metazoa; phylum Chordata; class Mammalia; order Carnivora; family Canidae; genus Canis; species Canis aureus. Next base: position 16,356,732 of record NC_135621.1, on the reverse strand, counting down.
GCCAAGCTTCTTTTCCTCCGAATGAAGCCTGGGCAAATGGCTGCACCTGAAATCACCCTGAACTGATGTGACATTACATGCCCTCAGTCCGTGGCGGTAATGACGATCGCAGCTACCATTTATTGACCGTGCATTCTATGCCAATAATTTCATATACGTTATTTAAAATCCATATTATAAAAAAATAATAAAATAAAATAAAATAAAATCCACACTATAACTCTAAGAGCTAAGTGTTATTATCCCCCCTCCCCCATTCTAGAGTTGATTTAACAGAAGCCAAGAAAGTTCATGTTGTCCCAAAGACACAGACTGGCCAGGAAGACACAGAGTCAGGAATCAATCTGAGGTTCCAGCCCAGCTTTCATCCCCTGGGTCAGATTTATTCTGGGGAGAAATCTTGACTGCCCCAGGTTTCTATCAGCCTTGTCATCAGGAAGGTTTCCTTCCTCGTAACTTTCCATTTCCTCTTTAAGTCTATTTCTTCCAACTCTGCCTCCCAAGGAGAACAGCTGGTCAGTGCCCTTCTAATAACATTAACTGATTCACTGAGTAATTGAGTAATTTTTCTTATGAGAGATTTTTAAACCCCTAGAGAACCAAGTATTTACTCACAGGAAGAAAAATACCTACATTAAACTAATCCAAGAAGAATGTTCCCTGAGCATCAAGCTCTCCTTATATTTTCAGTGTGTGAGGGATGGAAAAAGAAAAAAAAAAAAAAACAGACAATGTAAGAGAGCCAGAAATAAAGATATTTTCTTCATTTTTTTTTTTCCTCTTAACTATGATCTACAACTTGCTGACTACGGACAGAAAAGTTGATGGAAAGTCAAAAAATATTAAGAAAATACCCACGCAAACATTTTTAGTGTTTACATCCCAAACCAAATTGTCAAAAATTGCTTAAAGTATTATAAAAAATGTTCACTACGGTAATATCTGGTTTTAGATAAGGCCCTTCTTCTCAAATTTATCATTCAATAATAACTTTGCAATTATTCTTATTTCATGGATATTTTTGCTGTTTCTTTATGTGAGCTCACTCATCAGACTCATTTAATACCTCACTATGGTTTTACTTATTAATCTCTGCCTCTCCTTTGAAAAATAATCTGTGTTTAATGGCCACCTTATGTAATATGCAACAAGGCAGGACTCTCCCATACATTCAAAAAGGGCAGCACTGAAATGTGTCAACAGACTTACCTTTGCATCAAAATCTCATTCATTCAAAAAAAAAAAAAATCTCATTCATTCAATTACCAATCTGGGGGATTTTAGAGCCTTATTATAATTTATATATATATTTTTTTCATAGTGACTCCAGGGATTGGAATTTTGAATCATTCTGCTATTTCTCAAGGGATTACTGACATCATGGGAAAGATAAATGCCAATATAAATTAAAATAAAATACAAATTTAAAAATGCATTTAAATCACCAACTACGAAGAGCAAGACAGTTCTTTGCTTCTCTCAGGGTATTAAAACATCACTGCAGCTTCTAACATTTACCAGACTTGATAATGAATTCAAAAGGCAAGCCATTTTTTTTTCCTGAGTATAAGCATACCTCTAAGCCCTCCCTGAACCACCGCGGCTGGACTGCATAATTCATAATAAATTATCTCTAAAATAAAGGTGATTGAAAATTAGTATGTTTGTAAGGAGATAAAGAAGAAATTAATGTCTTTGGTGAATGAGTGAACGAATGAATATATGAATGAGTGTTGAAGTAATTGTGTTTCTCAGTTATTATTCCAATTTGTATTTCCCTCCCTCGTCCTTTCTCTGAAATTTCCAGAATATGGTAAACCCGCAAGTCCACAAGGGAAAGTCCTTGGGAAAGTAATTCCCTTCCCTTACTTGTGGTTTTCAATTCCATGTAGTGCTCTTCTATGTGTCTATCTAACCAATGTGCTGGACGCCCAGCATGTACCAGAGTCTATGCAAATTACAAAGAATCAAAGATGAACAAAAACAGTCTTGTCCTCCATGTGTTGACATTCTAGTAGGGGGACGCATGGATACACAGATTATCTCTTGTATAATGACTGAGGTATGAGTCGGTGAAATGAAAGCACAGAAAAAGGCAATGACCCACTTGGAATAGCACCCATCACATCGCATTTGAAGCCTGTACATTCCTGTCACTTGGCATAAATTTCACCCATGCATGCTAAACGTGAACCACAAAATTACCAAATTGCTTCATAAATACTGCCAGTCGGCTGTGAAAAGTATAATAACGGCTAATTTTTACTGAGTGCTCACTCTATGTCAGACATTGTTGTGGATTTTTAATGTATATCTGCTCAGTTAATCCTCCCAATTCCCTATATTAGTTTTGATTATTAAGTCATTTCACAGATGAGGACGCTAAGGCAAGAGAGGTCAGGTTACTTTCTCCAGGCAGAGCTAGAAAGTAGACCTAAAATTCAGACTCAGACTATCTGACTCTGGATACCTCATTCTCAAAAACTCTACCCCACTGCTTTCTAACGATAGAAAGTGCAACAACTAGGAAATTTGGGTTCTAAACAATAAATGAAAGGAAATACTCTATTTAGCACCCAGACTTCTCAGAAACATCATTTTTATTCCTATGGTTCACTTCCTAATAGAAAGTTGATGCTGATATCAAGAAAGTCTGAGTTTTAACCTTTCTTTTAATATTTCCTTGAATGCATACAAAACATCTGTTAGTACAATGAGGGTAATAATACCTACTCTTCGGGACTTTTGAGAGGATTAAATGATACAATATTAATATTTGATATTAAAAGCTTGGTACCTAGCGTGGGTTCAATAATGATGAGTCACCCATTACAATTGGCCCTTCTAGGCTAGGTTTCCATCGCAAATTTGCAGTAAAATAACATCCTACATATTTGTCATCATAGTTCAGAAACATGGCTACTAAGTTTTCCTGAGTTCAGGTCGCAAGAGTAACAGGCTGCATTTGTTCATGAGTCACTTCTAATTCTTCTTCAAAAAGCCACAGGTGCATCAGCAAATCCTGTGGATTTTAACTTTTTTAAGTAGCCTGGATCCAATGCCTCCTTATTGAGACAGGGAAACCAAAGGAACCCCATGAGAAGAAAAAGCTGTTTTTTTTTTTCCCTTTGCTTCTTATCTAGCTTCTATTCTTGCTAGGACCTGCACCCCCACCCTGCTCTACACATGCCTCAGAATACAAATAGAGTATGTCCTCCATTAGGGGACAGGAGGTTAATGATTTCTCTAGAATAGATCACATCTCAAAATGACCAGAGGAGGATGACCAGATGAAGCCATCATACACATACCCAGACCATCAGTGGTAGATGTCTTGACCCCAAGACCTATGGCTTCAGGGAAGACTCATGATGGACACCTGGACCTTATCCTTGTTGGGATCAGTTCCTGGATGCCTGAGACAACCTGTGCCCCAGACCACAATTGCCAGTAAAGGCCCCCAGTCCCCAAACAAAGATGAGATGCCCTCCTTTCCTTTCTGTCTCCAAAAGAGTCCATCTGCATCTGCTCTATTTTCAATAAACTCTTCTCTCACCTCCTCCTGGCTCACATTTGATTTTCATCCTGTGTGAAGCCAAGGACCCTCTTAGCTTGTCTTGCAGGACCCCCTCTGGTCCTCAGATCCTGCCTGCTGGTATCATTATAACCAGCACCAGTACCAACCTGGCCGGCAGCATCATCCCTCCCATGAATTAATTGCCATGACCTCCTTCCTGTACTTGTTCCCTAGGGTTTTTGTAAAAACAAAAACAAAAAACAATGCCATAAACTGAGGATTGAAAACAATAGAAATTTATTCTTCATTTATAGAGGCCTAAACTCTAAAATCAGGGTGTCATCAGGGCCATGCTCCATCTGAAGGTTTTATGAGTGGATCTAGATTCTGGCCTCTTCCTAGCTCCTGGTGGTTGCTGGCATTCCTTGAATCACGCAGCATAACTCCAAGCTCCATCTCTGCCATCGTATAGCCTTCTCCCCACGTCTGCCCAACTCTCCTTCTTATAAGGACAACAGGCATTGGATTAGACAACCCTAATCCACTGTGAACTCATGCTAACTTGAGTAAAACTGCAAAGACTCCATTTCCAAATTAAGTCATATTCATAGGTATGGGGGTGGGGGTAAGGATTTCAACATATCTCTTATGGGAACACAATGTAACCCATAACAATTCCTGTGTTGTCTCCCTGCTTTACCCTTGACACCTTTAAACTATTTACCTCGTCATAGCCAGAATGTTCCCCATGTCAGATAATGCCTCGCCTTTGTCAAACTCTCCAGGAATGCTCCATTTCTTTTGCAGGAAAAAAAAAAAAAAAACAAAGTGCAGAAAAAGGACAAAACAATTTCCTCTTGGCCTCTCCATAGTGGCCCACCTACACTCACTCTGGGGCCATTCTTCAGGACTTTTCTCCCAGGGACTCATTCTATTCCAACTCCTGCCTCAGGGCCTTTGCCTATAGTATTCCATATATATCATACAACATGATTCCACATATATCGTGAGCGACGGGAGTTGAAGAGAGAGAGAAGTGCATACATAGAGCCCATAGCCTCATGACACACTCCCTTTCTTCCTTCAGATTTCTGCTGAAATATCACCCTAGCAAAGACCTTTCCTGATAATTCCATAGGAATTAGTACTTTCCATTACTTAGCATTATTACCCTCATTTGTATTACTTCATTGATAGCACATTATATATATATACATACATATATATATACGTATGTATATATATATGTGGCCATATTATATATTTGTGTATTTAATATCTGATTCCAACCACAGACATACACACGCACTAGAATGAAGGCTCTAAGAAGGCAGGGACTTTGTTTTCTTTATTCCAATATCTCTAGTGCCTAGAACAGCATCCAACAAATTATAGAATGGCCAAAAGTAAAGCAAGGTACCTGTCATAGAAATATGAGCTGTTTTCACTGGAAATATGGTTGATTATTGCTGGTGGATATTGATGAGTTTGACGGTTTTTCACTTGAGAAATTCCTGTCAGTCTTCCTGATGGCCTCATGTATGTGTAGTTTCTTGAGTTCCTTTGAACATAACATCTTTTTTTTTCATCTCATAACATCTTACTAGTTCCCTCATTAATTATCTTTTAACAACATCCACATCGATAGATGTATGTGAACCGGGTTTGAAAGACAGTGTAGATGTGCATGGAAGAGAAGGGGGCACAAGACATGTAGGGACTTCCAGATGAAGAAGGCAATGAAGATTTACATGTGATCCTTGTTAACTCATAATTTTTTTTTATTTATTCATCATAGAGAGAGAGAGAGAGAGAGGCAGAGACACACACAGAGAGAGATACAAGCTCCATGCCAGGAGCCAGACGCGGGACTCGATCCCAGGACTCCAGGATCCCCCTGGGCCAAAGGCAGGCGCCAAACCGCTAAGCCATCCAGAGATCCCCGAACTCATAATTTTTGAAGAGGTAAAATCATGACTCATAAAAATGTAAAATAAAATAATGTAAAATGAACAAATCAATTTTATTCAGCTCATTAATGAACATGGAGACGAGCAAGATAGAAAAAAACAGACAATAGCGCCTTAATCTTCATAAATCCAACCTCTAAGCTGCTGTGAACAAGGCTTGTTTGCATCGCTAGGGACAGGAAAAACATGATGCCTCATCCGTGCATCGCCACCTGCCCTCTACATGTCCATAAAAGTGCAAAATGCACCAGCTAAAAACAATCCAAGGTACACACCCCACAAAATAAAATAATCCCTGGAGCGTACCCTAGATAATATCCAGCATTCCTTTGCAAGGGCATCTAGTGATGCTTCTAAAAAATCTTTCAGAATTTTTCTAAAACCAGCAAGCCAGTTACATAAGGCACAGAGGCTCACATGCTTCTGAGAGTGTTGAGGTTTGTTTGGTTCAATGAAGAGGTAGTCCCGTTAGTGAAAGATGTTATTGCAAGACAAGCTAGGATTTTATATGACGACTTATGGAAAATTACTCTAAATGTTCAAGCAAAAATAAATAAATAAATAAATAAATAAATAAATAAATAAATAAATAAATAAAATAAAGGTTCAAGCAGAGGAGTGACTGGATGGAAACAGTTTGAGAAGAATCATTTTAGGAGAGGTATGTAGGATGGAAACTTAGAGTTGGAGGGGAGGAAGGAAGAAGACAAGAAGCAAGGAGGCACACTTAGAAAGAAATGTGCTGTAGGACCTCAGCCCCCGTTCAGGTCTGGGCTGTGCAAATGACCCAGCTTGGGTTGGGTGAAGAACCCTGGACTTTGGGATGGAGAAAATAACCAATTAAGGTGGAATTCTTCAGAAAATATCTGATTGTGGAAGTCTATATATTTTTAAATGTGCACATGCTAACGTTTGACAGTTTATTTTTCTGTGTGTCTGTTACTTTCTGACAGCATACTAAAAGTGACTTTTCTTTTATATTCAAAATACTGAATTCACCTTTTCTTTGAGCCTGAGAATTTTGTAGTTTTCTTGCCTAACATATTTTCTCCCTAAAATCTTTTCCTTCCTTATCATTTGAGAAAGGCGTACATCTATAAAATATTCAAGTGTATCTACGCCACCCCTGTAAAAGTAAAAATTTGTGATACCCTTTCCATGATGGATGCAATTTAGATGTCAACTCTAGTGTAATTTATTAATACAATTTCACTAATACTTATTTAATGCCTTATTTAAATGCAGTATTGAATGATAATTACGGCTCCTACAATATTTACAACAGGCTTAGAGAAATCTATCCTGTTTCTGTAAGCTTTATTTCCCGGCTTTACGGAAATATAATTGATATACAACACTGTGTAAGTTTAAGGTGTACAACATGATGATTTGATACATGTGTAGATTGTAGAATAGTTACCACAATAAGGTTATTTATGTGAGTTTTTTTTAAATCAGTACTTCAATTATATTTTGTATGTATGTGTTTTACTAGATTTATCTGGCTTGCAAAAGAGAAGGAAAAGCATCAAGTCTTTCCAATATTAGAAAGCAAAATAAATCAATCTGGTCATTTAAGTCTATAGTAACACACACCTCAGGTGGTTAGGTTATATCCTGATTTGATGAAAACCAGATTCCAGGGAGCTCTCATCATAATTGCAGCTGAACAACTGAAGTTCAAGCCCTGCTTCCCATCTTCAACTTGGGGATGCTTTCTTCATCCACTTGGATTTTGTAGAAATTAAACAGTGGCATTTTAAGAAAATGCCCTTTTTTTTTCTTTTCTTTTCTTTTCTTTTCTTTTCTTTTCTTTTCTTTTCTTTTCTTTTCTTTTCTTTTCTTTTCTTTTCTTTTCTTTCTTTCTTTCTTTCTTTCTTTCTTTCTTTCTTTCTTTCTTTTTTTTTTTTGTAGCTTGGCACATTCTAAACAAACACACACACTATAAAAATGCACATCCAAAGTTAACCTTTTGAGAATTCAGACTGCGCTGAGGACATCATAAATGATTCACCAGTGACAGACATATAGGTAATTTTTATGACCTGAGCCATGAATCGTTCTTTAGTTCTTGATTCAAGTGACTACTTTCCACTATATTGAGCCACGCGTTTCAAAAATAAACCTTCTGCTGATAAGGAGATTTACAGAGAACAAAAAAGCCTGAGTCAACTCTTTATCTGGGACCAAATTCTGTGAACTAAGCTTAGTTCAAGCAAGAGGTTTTCTAAGCAGTTCATTTATTTTAATATGGTACCAGCATTTTGGAGTTCCACTGTAGCTTATGTTCGCAGCGTGCCCGACAGAAGAGGAGGGGAAAGGCCTGGAGGTAACATTTCATGCATTCTTAGAGATAAGAATTGAGCACCTGCTTGAAGCAAAGCTCCACGCCAGATGCTCCAGAGATACCCAGGCCTAGTCTGCAAGAAGCTTATCCTTATTACAGTGGGAATAAAACAAGTGCACAGATCATTATGCTATGACAAATTATAATATAAGTCAGAATATTATAAATATTACAGGAAGGATACAAAAGCAACTTTTTTTTTTTAAAGAAATTCCAAAGACAGATAGAGCACATTGGTTTTCTGGGGGAATGGAAAAGACTTCATAGTATTTGAATAGAATGGTGTGTCTCAAACTTCTGCATGCGTGGAAGATGCCTGGGGAGCTTGTTAAAATTGAGAGTTCTGGACCTTCCCTAGCGATTCTGATTTATGCAGCCAGTCTGCATTTCCAGCCTGCACTGCAGGTGACTGTGACAGAAATGGCCCAGGTAGCGTGCTTTAAGAACACATGGTTGGAAACTTAAATGATAAGTAGCATCAAGAAGGGCCGTGATGAAAGGAGAAAAGTATTCAGATTAAAGGAACTATAGAATAAATACAGAGGTGGAAAAATTTGATGTCCTATCTGATCTCTGTGGGGGTTGGGATGCCTTCTCTCACTCCCAATAGCCTATTAAAATAACAATGGTTTCTGATGAGCAGTTCTAGAAAATGGAGAGATTTGGCATTTAGGGGCAGAACAGATTTGATATCACCACTCTAGAAGTATCCTACAACAAATGTTGGAGAGGATGTGGACAAAGGGGAGCCCTCCTGCACTGTTGGTGGGAATGGGAACTGGTGCAGCCGCTCTGGAAAACTGTGTGGAGGCTCCTCAAAGAGTTAAAAATAGACCTGCCCTACGACCCAGCGATTGCACTGTTGGGGATTTACCCCAAAGATACAGATGCAGTGAGACGCCGGGACACCTGCACCCTGATGTTTCTAGCAGCAATGGCCACAATAGCCACACTGTGGAAGGAGCCTCGGTGTCCATCGAAAGATGATGGATAGAGAAGCTGTGGTCTATGTGTACGATGGAATATTCCTCAGCCATTAGAAACGGCAAATACCCACCATTTGCTTCGACGTGGATGGACCTGGAGGGTATTATGCTGAGTGAAATAAGTCAATTGGAGAAGGACAAACATTATATGGTCTCATCCATTTGGGGAATATAAAAAATAGTGAAAGGGAATAAAGGGTAAATGAGAGAAAATGAGTGGGAAATAACAGAAAGGGAGACAGAACATGAAGACTCCTAACTCTGGGAAATGAACTAGGGGTGGTGGAAGGGGAGGTGGGCAGGGGGTGGGAGTGACTGGGTGACAGGCACTGAGGGGGGCACTTGACGGGATGAGCACTGGGTGTTATTCTATATGTTGGCAAATTGAACACCAATAAAAAATAAATTTATAAAAAAAAAAGAAATAACATCTGTCACGAGAGACACCTAACTCTGGGAAATGAACAAGGGGTAATGGAAGGGGAGTGGGGGTTGAGGTGACAGGGTGATGGGCACTGAGGGGTGCACTTGATGGGATGAGCACTGGGTGTTATTCTATATGTTGGCAAATTGAACACCAATAAAAAATAAATTTATTTTAAAAAATCCCTAAATTGGCAGAACGTTGATGAAGAGTATGTAAAGTTCCCAACAAGAGGTCCTCACGTGGTTAGATGAGCTCATTCACACAGCTACAGAGCTCGCAAAGGAAAGCATCATAGAGACTCACAAGGGAGGTCAGCAAAGTTATGAACTCTTCTTTGGAACAACATGTTGGATACTGGCTTTCTGGGGGTGTGCTCTGAGTAAGTTCCCTATCTGGCTGGGGCAATTACCCCTACAATCGATGGGCAGCCTTCATAAACATGTGCCTGTGGCTGTCGTGGCCAGGAGGGGATGGGGAGAGATCAATGACGCTACTTCCATGGCCTCCTGCGAGTGGCTGGGACGTTCCTATGTCCTGTGTCTTTGGACAGAAGCTCAGATTCCTTTATTCACACTTGACTTTCACTCATGTCCCCACTTTACATATTATCTGCCCTCGCACAACACTCCACTGGGGAAAATGTTGGTTCACAACCTGGGGAGTTCTCCAGGTGAAGTCTGAACCCCGCCGCCATCCTGGCTTCAGAGCACGGAGAGGCTGAGGATGGAGGCAGACTGCTCCAGAATGACCACCCCAGGGAACTTACATCCGTGGCTAGTCTTGGGCAACTGGAAGACAAGCAGATCTCTGCACCAGTCGGCCAGCCAGCCAGCACCTTCAAAGTTTAAAGGGATCTTCACTGGGTTCAGTCTCTTATTCAGTCCAGAGGGTCTCAAAAACACCCTACTTTTTCAAAATTGTATCCTTGGAAGAGTTGCTGGTGTGTGGGAGGGTAGGGAGGACATGCATCCCAAGGGCAGAGGAGGGAGTAAGGAGCCTCTGGCTGCCTGGTTTCAGCATGCAGGTCAACCAGTGGCTACGTCCTCTCCATGCCCTTCCCAAAAGAAGAGCAACCTAGCGTTCCTTACCTGTATTGGCCTATGGCTGAAGCAGTGGAGGTGAAGGCTGGGACTCAAGCACCAACAATCCTACACCATTTCTCCTTAAGTCCTAGCCCCAGCCTCCCCTGGGTTCCTTTTCCCAATGCAATCCTGATCTTGCAAGGAATTCCAGAGTTGTAGATGGCCTCATTTTCTGGGATAGACTAATGTCTTGTGGTAACAGGTAATACTGCGAATGTTTCTTATATGAAGATAAATTTAGAAGGCAGCATGCAGACCAAGTCAAGGGTATGTGACGTTGATAGAATATTAAATGGAAAACGTGCTTTGTTATCACAGAATCTTCATTAGCGGTTGGCGGGGTGGGGGGAGGGTGGTGCGCAATCTTTACACAAACGGTGTAGACACTTTAAAAAAATTGTAGTTCTTGGTTAGTTCAGTTCTTCAACTAAAATTTCTCTCTCCCTTGCGCATTTTGCAACCTTTTGGCAGCTTTACTGTTGAAAAGCCAAGGTACATTCATAATTGCACCACAGTAACATGCATTTATCATTGGCAAAGGTTCCGTACTATAAATGAATTACTGTAATAGATGTGTCATGAAATAGCATCTTATTATCCTCCTCTTCTTCTACTTTCTCCACCAAGCAGGTCAAAGTCGATAACAAGTGTTACTCTAAAGTGATATTTTTGAACAAATTAAAGGAATGGAGTGCGCTTTAAAGCTCTAGCTTTACAATATTTTAAAATGATCAACCCTTTTTATTCCAGTTATGCTTCTAAATTCCCCAAAGCATTCCTTGCTCTGTGCTGGTTTTGCTCATCCTGGAAAGCCATTGGTTTCTATACTGGCACTCAGGTTGTTCTCAATCAAGGAAATGTGATTGGAGATTTATTATATTTGACGTTGCTATAAAGAAATGGAAAAAGAGATCACCTCTGCCTTTGAAGAATGCATAATCTAGTTGGGAAAGAAAACATATTGATATAAACTATCAAAGATGTGTGAAATGGGTGGTAGAGTCAGTGAGGACTATACACACTAACAAGAAAAATCTACTCAGAGGAGAGAGGTTTCAGACTGACCAAAAAAAAAAAAAAAAAAATTAACTGCGAATAAATCAACGTCTAATGCAGGTTAGAAGATTTCCAATTGGGTTATTGAGGTGAGCTTGAAGACACTGAGGAAGAAAAAAAAAAACCCACCCTACTCCTCTTCAGAAAATTTTAGCAACGAACGAGAGTAAAAATATTTCTTGGCTATGTGGTATGTTGATAGCTGTCATTTCAATGTTTCTGATGTAAGGAAAGTGAGGTTATTAGAAACATCGTGCATGGTTCTGTTAGCATGGTATTTTGTCTCCCTTAATGAACCCCTGAAGGACCCAGCCATAGCGTCGTCTGCAAACAGAGAAGTTCTCCCCAAACAAGTCCTGCAGAAACACAGACTAACCTCTGGATCTCCCCGTCTGGTCAAGTGAGAAACTACTGACAAGTATCAGATCTGCTGGGACAATGATATCGGGGGGGGGGGGGGGGCGGAGTGGAAATCCCATCTCATGACTTAGATGAGGATGAAGACAGTAGGCTACTTAGACGTTACCCATAGTACAGAAAAGGTCAGAATCCCCCAATGCTCGCGTGACAAAGTTTAACAAGAACAAAAATATTAATTTCTCGATCTGGATCCAAAAGACAGCCAGTACTTAAGTGAGAGGTGGTTTGGAAATATTCACACTTTGGACCCCTAATTAACTAAGAGCTGTTGGAACAAGTTGGCTTTTATAAGGACACTGCAAAGGTAAGCATTACTGGAAGCGCGGCACCTACGGCGCGGCAGGGGAGGTGCTGCTTGATCCTTGCAACTTGGCCAATCTGTACAAGGTCTATTTCACAACATCCAACCTCCCAGGTGATGATAAGGATTAGAGTAAGATGAACATCTGTGGTCAAAAGCAAAGGAGATTTTTACACAAAAAAATGCAGACAGATCATTTGCTGTCACTCACGTTGTTCAAGTAACAGGAATGACTAGAAACGTTAACACATGGGGCCCTATTTTTTAAAATGAATTTGTGGCACAACAGGCAGACACTCATCTGCATCTTTAACCTTGGAGTTCCCATGTTTTGTTACTAACCAAGAGACGCAACCTGATTTTTTTTTTCCAGTTTCATTTCTCCAAAGTTAGGTGTTGGTAGTTCTTTTTGCACTCAAGGGAGCACCCAGCTTCTATGCATCCAGAATCTTATTTGACAGCTCTAGAAACTCACGTCACTTTCTATTGAACCCAAACTAATAATATCACATTTCAGTCTAACTCTCTCCTCTAAGTCACCAGCTTTTTTTTTTTTTTCACACGCAATGCGATGAGAATTTTCAAACTAGCAAATTGACTAAATGGAGTCTAAAAGATGGGAAAATGATTTTAATGTGTAATGTGTAATTTCATTTTTTTTCCATGTGGAAATATGCCTGGTTTAGGTTCCTTCCTCTGCTCTTAACTCTCTTCCCTCTCCCCCTCCATCCACAACACACACACACACACACACACACACACAACTTAAAACATCTAAATTTGTATTTATTACATGAAACATTCCATTTATCTCAGCCAATTATATTCACTCAAATGTCCCTGAGAAATGTGGCTTCCATCCAAGCACCAGAACGGCCTCCCTGTATGTCCTGGGGCTGCCTGTGGTCCTCTCGGCATCTTTGCCACATCCGTGTGTGCTGGAGCTCACCAGCATCATACACGTGGCAAGCCTACCTTCCATCCCCTTTTCATGCTCGATTGTGGTGGATGTCCACCTAGTAATGTTGGAGTGAAGCCGTTCCTCTCAGGATTTCAGCATTAGGACACCTACGGAGATCTTTGCTCCTCATGCGGTTCCCTCGTTTACCTGGCAGCCAGGTGTTGGGATGCTTGGGTAGACCTGAGCTTGTCAAAACACGTCGCGGCGAAGTCAGTCTTTAGGCAAATTTTGATGACTTAATACAAAGCTTTCAACCTGGAAGGTCTTACTCTCTAGCAAAATGTCCTTTCTGCATGCCAATGGGCTCAATATTCAATCATGCCAAGACAATTAGATATTGGGTAAAAGACGGAGAAGATAAAGGTAGCAGAGGTAGGGATATTTTGCCAGATAGGGCTCCAGAGTTCTCCAATTAAATAATTCACCCTCTGAGAGTTCACGAAGATGTTCCAGAGGTGGCGGCGTTTCCAGTTCCATTCTGGTGGAAAAGAAAATGAATTTGTGTGTATTCTGAAATCTCTAGTTACGCGGAGATTTGGGGAAAGGAGAGCCAGATCTAAGCCCCACAGGGGGAGCCAGAGCGGGAGCGCTGGGAAGGCGCGCAGACCGGGCACTCTCATGGCCCTGACACCCCTCTGGGCCTCGCCTGGCGACCCCAAAGGCACCTGTCACCATCTACTATGCACACGGATAAGGTACCTATAGGTACCTAAGCAAATCTGCCACTATGTTATTTTTATTTTTTTGCAATGTCAAGTGAAAAGGTAGTGTGTGTTGCTGAAGAAGGCTCAGCGCTCGGCGGGCAGGTCACGACGAGAGAAGGAGAAGTCAGCCCACCCCACAGTCCTTGTCCCCAGAACAAAAGGAGCATTCCGGGTGCCCTCCAAGAGTCTCTGTTCATCTGTGGCTGCCCACAGGAGCCACATCAACCCACGGGGCCACAAGAGGACCTGATAGATCCAGGCTGAGCCCTGTCCTTCATCCTCCTCCCACTGAGAGGCCCAGAGCCTCCAGAACTGTGGTCTTTCCAAAGGATGGGTCATGGGGCTGCAGCCACGGCCTGGGGGTGCCTGCTTTTCAGGGCCTCCTTCCAACAAGAGCACCCAGCAGAGCACCAAAGCAGGCTTGGGAGTGACTGCACTTGTGTGCCTGTCTGGGCAACCTAGAGTCCGTCTTGTGCTGGACATCCTCTGACGGTTCTGGAGTGCAAACTTGTAGACGTGGTGGGTGCGAGTGTGTGTGTACATAGCCACAGCTGCGAGCAGACGGTCTAATCAGAGAAATAAGAACATTCAGTGTAAAGTTTAATTGTAATTAAATTAATTAATTTTCTGGTTTTCATTTTCCCTGGCAATCAATAAAGCTACCAAAAAAATGAAAAAAGAAAGAAAGAAAGAAAGAAAGAAAGAAAGAAAGAAAGAAAGAGAAGAAAGAAAGAAAGAAAGAAAGAAAGAAAGAAAGAAAAGAAAGAAAGAAAGAAAGAAAGAAAGAAAGAAAGAAAGAAAGAAAGAAAGAAAGAAAGAAAGAAAGAAACCACAAAAGAACTAGAAACCAAGCCTGCTGCGGAGGATAACCGTCGGGGTATGGTCAACGGTAGGTGCACCTGCCCATTGCACGCGCTGGCCCCTTGTCGGCTGGGGTTCGTCCCAGGTACTTGCAGGGGAGCAGCAGTAGCAGCAGCAAACGGCTGTCCTTGGGGAGGGCCGCGGCGCCGTCGTCCGATGGGAGCCCTGCCCACCGGCCTCCCTTCCTCCCAGAGCAGAACAAAGGTGAAGGACAGATCCTGTGGGTCCCAGTAGATGGGGGGGGGGGGGGAGGGGACACAGGAAGGGCCCCCAGGCCGCAGACAGAGGGCTGCAGGGCCAGGGCACAGGCTGGTGTCATGTCACAGGCAGGGGCCCCGGCGGCCCGTGGTGGCCCCGAGATTCCTGTTCATTGGACTGAGGTGTGGCCCGGGCACCAGGCCGTCGTAGGTGCGATGCAGGTGCACCCGATGTCAAGCCAGAGCCCAGCGTGCCTGCCGAGGGTCCTTCACCGTGGCCCAGCCGGGTGGCTTCCCCCGGCGTCACCTGCCATCTGGCTCAGAGCATGGACCATCTCGCCCCCCCATCACCTACTGACACTCTCCCGGGTTGGGGCCCAGGCCCAACGGCTCTGTGGTTTTTTTTTGTTTGTTTGTTTTTTGTGTTTTTGTCCACGCTCATACCACCCCGGACATTCCTGATCTCATCAGAATTACTTGTTGGTAAGTCCCTGAGTGACTCTCAGAGAAGATCCCTGCAGTCAGGCCTGTGAACCTCGGGGCCCACTTTACAGGCCCTTCAGGTAACGATGGTGGCCACGCACGCCTCCCCTGGTTGGTATTTTACAATGACCGTTTTCTGACTCCTGTGTTGTTCCGCACTACGATTTTTATTGGGTAAAGAAATAAATAGACGATCTGTGTGTGTAGATACGGGGGATACTGTATACCTGTCTCTACGTGAGACAGATGCGCACATCTCTAGGTCTCCAGCACACACACACAGAGACACTGGCTATCACACAAATAGAAGAGTCTTGATTTAGGCTTTAAAGGCCTTCCATTTATTTTTTTTAGAAGGTTTTATTTATTTTTTCATTAGAGATACAGAGAGAGAGAGAGAGAGAGGCAGAGACACAGGCAGAGAGAGAAGCAGGCTCCATGCAGGGAGCCCGACGTGGGACTCGACCCCAGGACTCCAAGATCATGCCCTGGGCCCAAGGCAGCGCTAAACTGCTGAGCCACCCAGGCTGCTCAAGGCCTTTCATTTCTTAAAAAACAAAAAACAAAACAAACAAAACAAACAAAAAAAAAACCCACTTCCATTTCTTGCTCTCACGCTCGAGACAAAGGAGGATCGCCTATAGCTGTATATAAAGCATCAGGGGTAAAAGCTCAAATGACTGGCTGTATGGAGCCAAATTTAATGTTCCCTGAATAATCCTTAAAAGAGAAAAACCCAGAGCCATTGAAAAACATATTATCAGTACTACTTATGAGCCCTGATTGTATATATTTTATAGTCCTGTTGTTACTGAAAAGTGTCCTTGAAGTTCACGGATCCTGACAGTCTGTCCAATGTGGAAAACCATCTGAAATGCATTGCAGGTGGAATCACTTTAGCCAAAGTGCAGATCACTTAATTTATTCTAAAGGCATATAATTGGAAAAAAAGACCAACTTCCTATTTTTTTCTTTTTATAATATCGCGTAAAAACACTCTTCTTTATTCTAACTTTGGTGTGTGTACAGTTTTAGAAAAGCCCATGTCAGAAAAGGAAGTGATTTTTTTTCCCTTTTCACGGACCTCTACAGTGTGTATATTCAGGATTTTAAAAATGGGCTCTCAAGTGAAAAATGGGAGAATAAAAAAGCAGAAGGTATTTTTTATCTTGGCCTTATCTGCACATGTCAGAAAATTAAGACAGTGATGAATTACACATTACCGTACAAAATTTTATTGTCAGAGGCAAAATCCAAATTTGTTCTGCTTAAAATACAGAAGACAAATTTTCTCCTTTAGAAAAATCCATTTTGTTGGTGCTTGATTGTAATGGAATAAAAATTTCATGTTGAATACACAGCGATCCAATTTTTACTGAATAATCTTAAAGGCATACCGTAGAAAACATTTAGCTGCTAAACTAGCACAAAGTTATTTATTTGGTAAATGCTTTAGTAACTTGTATTTGTGAAAAGAATAGTTACTGTTTTGTTTCTAAATCATAAAATATTAAGAAGAAGAAAAAAAGCGCTTCCATTTGGCATATTTTTAAAGAAGTCTGCCCATTTGGGAAATGGCTTGAGGAACATAAACTCTGTTGCTGAGCTCATTAGAAATAATCCACGTGACTTTTTTTTTTTTTTTTTTTGAAGACTATCCGGTGGATTCAGTGGTGTCCAGAGAGCTACTTTCGAAAGCTCAAGGGCAGACAGTCTCCCAAGTCTTGCTCCAAGGAACTGGCCGGTGCATAAGCTTCAGAGAACTAAGTATTTCATTTTATAGTGTGAATTCATTTTCAATGACCATCAAGACATTAAAGGACTAAGATATCAGAAAAGCAAAGAGCCAGGATGTGCATACGCGACAACGTGCAGGTGGCGTTGAAAAAGATAACGTGAGGCCACCACTACACCGTAGCTTAAAAAGGAGAAACAAGACTGGAGGAGACAGTCCTCTGAAAAATGTCTCGTACTTGAGAGGTGATGGAAGATAAACCAACCCAAAATAAAACGGAGGGACGAAGGATCTACAGCGGGAGCTCTCACCCAGTAGGTCGCGGTTCTACGACGGTGGGCGCAGGATGGTGGCCAAGAGCAAGTATGGAATGTGCACCCAGAAGGAGTGACAAGGACAGCGACTCAACGATCCACTTGGAAGGTGAGTGCACCGCACCCCCACAGCAATCTTTATGGTGATCTTTCCTACAACATGTCCCACTCTCTCACTTACTTATGTGACATAATAACGATGGTGTGGCTTGGTCAAGGCAGTTGCCTTCAGCTGTACCCACTCACAGCCCCCCGTGGGAAGGGTCACGCCAAGTCTGTTCAGCAGCCGCGGTCCGTCTGTACAGCTCCAAGCAGAGAGAACGAGCTCTCGACTTCATTGCTAAGTAAAGGGCAAGTTCCCGCTAGACTAACAGGTCTCCCCAACATGCAGGACAGAGGTCTGGCCTCTCCTCCTTCGGTCCACCATGGAGAGCTTTGCAACCCCTCTGCGCTCTTCACTTATTTTTCAAGGCTTATTGGCTGGGGAGTGTCTGTTAATCATCTGCTGTAGCTTAAAACCCACTATGCAGCCCAATAATGTAAAGTATTTTGAAGGGAATTCTTGGAGGCCACATGAAGTCACTTTTAAGAAATGAGGATCAAACCAGAATCCAGAATGCGCTAATTAACTTTTTTTTTTTTCTTTCTCAAAGGAGTCAGTGACAACGAAAAAGTAAGCTCTCTATCCCTCTACAGAGACTGGTCTGTGTGGATCATCATGATGCTTCCCCGCAGATAAGAGGCAGATGAATGACTGATTTGAGCCATTCAAGGCTTGGTTTGCAGGGTTTTGAATCCCAGCTAATACTATCACCAGCTACGGAAACTGATCCCAACCCTTAACCCCGGTCTCCCCATTGATAAATTGGAACTGATGGCACTTGAGTCATTCAATGAGATGATATTAAGTGCCTGGCATTTCGTAGACACTCAAATGTTTTTCCTTCTCCTATACTTGACCGAATTTAATATTAACACGGCACACACGAAAAAATTAATTCAGATAAAAATGAAGGATTGGTCATTATTTTTCTTTTTTCTTAATGCATTGGTGGATGAACCGGGAATGTACAAAAAGATAGACATCTTTGATGTCCTATCCTTAAAGTACTAAAAATTCAAAATAAAGTCCCTTAATGTGCTGTTTTCAAAATCTGAATAAAATCATACCATCTACTAATATGACTATTTGTGAAAAGCTTATTTTAAAAATACAATGCCTATCATTATACATATGCAGTATACTTAAAATTAGAACATATACTTTTCACCAACTGCCTATTTCTCATATTTAAGACTCTAAACTTAAAACTTTAACTTTTCTAAACTTTGAAATGAGACTTCACAAAATAAAATGGGAAAAAAATAAAAATAAAATGGAAAACAAAAGGTACTAGAGTTCCCTTTTGTTAGATTTTCCTGAATAGAAACCACACTAAACAAAATATTTTAATAAGAAAATTCCTTATTAATTCAAAGCAATTGAACTCAAGCTTACTCTTCTAGAACCGAAATTTGAAATTTTAGAATATTTTATAAGAACATTTTTGTACACAAAAGTTCACATATACTAATTTGAACAAATACGTTATTGCCTAGAATAAGAATTGTTGAACCTGCTTTAAAGAATAAATGATTAACTTAAAATTAACACATTGTGAATATACAAATAATATGCTAAACCCATTATAGAAAACTTGAACTACTTTTACATAAGTAGGTTAAACATTCTTCCTGCAACTTACTGATATTTTTAAATTGCTCAAATAGCTTTTCCTAAAGATAAATTCTATCCCAATTTATATTCCAATTATAAAGTTAAACCGTGTGGTTTTATTATACTTTCTAAATGTTACACATTTCTGTAAAACACAATTAAGTGCTGTGTAACCAAACATTGAGAATTATCCTAAAGGACCATAAGTTTTGAAGACTAGTGTACAAAAATAATTGCATAATCTTATCTATACCTAAAAATTTAGTTTCTCTTCTGTCGCATGTAATTATTTTTCATGTCGCCCTCACTCTGATTGGCTCATAATTTGCGTTTGTTCAATTTATTGTAATGTGAATTCCTTCAGGCCTTTTTCTGCTCTTCTTCCCTTTCCCTTCATTTTGTGAAATAAAATGTGCTCAATAAATATTTGCTTAATTAAATTGAATTTTGTCCTATATAATTAGCAGTGTCAAATGATAATAATCCAGCTATGACCTCTGACAAAGGAAGAAAAAAAAGCCAAGTGTAGGAATCTTAATTTCTCATTATACAAACTTTTACTGCTTATTATGTGTATGTGGTTACCTCATGGTCATCCTGAGAATAATTGAGCTATTTTAGGTCTTGAAAATTTCTCAGGAACAAAAGTTCCTTAAAATTGTAATAGCCAGTAGATTGTAATTAAATACATCATTGTAAAGTTCTTCAGGAATTCCTCTTCTGCATCCAATCCAGTCCCGCAGCTGCACGAACATTGCTTTTCACAATTTAGTCTGCATAGATTTATAAACATATCACTGACTATTATTTTCACTGATTTAGATGGAAACCATTTTATCTGTGGTCTGACCATCTGTTACTACAGATAGAGCTTACCAGAGAAATGTGTGTAAAAATAAAGCGGATTATTACCATGTTAAAGTTGTGTTTAAACAGTGTGCACCAAAAGATCAAAAAAGGAAACTATCATCAATGAACTGTATATTTTTGTCACAATATTGGGCTGGGCTGCTTATCCTAACGTGACCTGCTGGTGAACATTTCATCCAGTTGTTTGACATCATGCAGATTAGAAACACAGGCTTTGAAATATAATATAATTAGTGTAGACCTATTTCATCACAAATTTTGATGCTGCTTCTGGTATTTGGAAAATCTCCAACTTGCGCGATGGGTAGAGGCATGTCTTTCTAGTTTCGTTGTAGGAAGGTTTTATGGAAAGTCTAAGGTTACTATGTCCGTTCCCCAAATAACAACTACGTATTTTTAAATGGTTCATGTCGCTACTCGGAGCCTCAGTGTTTTTCACTAGACTACCAGGGCTAATATAATTTATTAGGTTTTTGAAAGGAGCCAATAAAACAGCACGTGGAAAAGCTCTCTGCAAACGAAATGCAATTTATAAGTACGTTATAATCGTAATGACCTTGTAAGATATTATACGGTCACGCTCGTAAAGAGCACTGCCAAACCTCAGTCCTGTGATACACAGGATCCTGGAAGTAATATAAACCCAAACCAGCCTAAGCTCCAAGTAAAATCTGTGTTATTGAAATTCAGGAATCAACGTAGCATTGCAGAAATTAAAACCTTGTGCTCATCTGTATTTTAAAGACTTAAAGACTCTAAGAAAATTTTAAGGGAAAACGTGTGCAAATGGGGAAAACTTTTTATTCCCAAGTCACCTGGTGATGTTTAATATTCGGTATGGTAAACAGTCCAGTCCTGTCTAATTGAAACGAAGTTTTGCGTTTGTACGTATATTGGCACAGTAAAGATTCAAGCCTAGGAACTGAACACTTCCAACACTTTGTTATTTCATGCATCGGTAGGACTTGCAAAACATACAAAGGAGAGAAACAAGATAAAAACTCTATGTAGAAAATAGAATTTTATAACTACAGTTTACAGAATATTCCAAGAGATATCATTGGTCATTTTATTATTTTGAAAATATTACTTATCCAAACAACTAAAAAACGTTAAAGCCTGATATAATCTTCAACATTGGAAAGGATAAATTATTGAAAAATATGTAGAACAGAAATTCCATCTCAATGCCATTGATACTACTATACCGTTGAACAGATATTCTATGAGGTATTGAACATTGCACAGATTTACACATTGAGGATTTGACATTGTTGCTAAACCAGTTGTCCAAGGCCACTAAAACACTGACAGAGGATTAAGATGACTAACAGTGGGGAGGAAAAAGGAACTCGAGAAGTCTTTCTAACTCAAAACTGGAAATGGTGATTTCACTCAAAAGAATGTCATGACTACTAAGAATTTCCAATAATTCAGGACACGAAATAAGACACCCACCTCTCATGTTTTATCTATTTGCCTCTGTTCCATGAGCCCAGGGGGGCCATGGTACATGCTTTGGACCTGCCCAGCGGTGTGATATGTACCATCGTGATGCATCAGAACTTGTCCCTTATGGATTTTATTTTTCTGACACGTCCTTGTTAAATTTCATGACTTCTGGTCAGTGGAACGACTTTTAGATTTCATACTAAGTAGCACTATGTCTTAATCGTACCACACGGGGTATTTGGAATTCATGCGCTTTGATTGAATGGAGTGCTGGAAAATTCAGGTGTGAGTGATAGATATTAATCGCTGAAAAAGATAAAATTCCATTTTAAGTGATTCCAGTTCAGTAGATTAGGAAACTGCTCCTTTTTGCTACAAAATCAAAATAAATCTATGGTTCTGGTTTCTAAAACACCTGTATTTCCCCCCCATCCCCATTTTCAGTGACTATGAGAGTTAGAATA
Source organism: Canis aureus (assembly GCF_053574225.1). Classification (NCBI taxonomy): domain Eukaryota; kingdom Metazoa; phylum Chordata; class Mammalia; order Carnivora; family Canidae; genus Canis; species Canis aureus. The sequence goes on along the minus strand of NC_135621.1, from coordinate 16,334,868 downwards.
TATTTCTCTCAATAATTCGCAGGAGGATTTGGAGGAGTGGGAAACCCCAGGAGAGTAGAAAGTGGTCCACAAGCTTTTGGCTGGGGTCTAGTAGCTGTGTTGGTATTTTAGAACGGTGAACAGAAAATATGTTCATTTCAGAGCAGCTGAGCAATGTTTGGAGAGCCGGCCTACTGGGCGAGAAAACCACATAAAAGCACTGTGTTACAGGACATACAGCCACGAAAAGGGTTATTTAAAATTCTTAGGTAGGAAAAAAAAATCCTAGGTAGAAGAGAGCTGTCAATGCCAAACGAAAAGCTTTGCTAAAAAAAAAAGAAAGTAGTTTTCATCCGAATAGACGGTACAAGTCACATCAAAGGTCATTAAATGGTATCAGACCCACTTGAGGTACAGTCACTTAATGGAGGGTTAGATTGACACAGACGTAAAGACCAACACACACAGAGAGTTTCTGACCCTCCGGGCCACCCAACCTGAGATGGAAAAACAAACAAGATGGGAAAGAAGTGCTTTCTCAGCACTGATAATAATTATTAAATGTGCACAATTGTTTTACACAATAGGAAGACTGAATGAATATCTATAATATAGAATCTATATATTTAGGATCCGAGGCTGCCACCTTGGAGAATTAGAAGAGCGTTGACACATAAATTCTGTCTGAATTCATTTTCATGTAGTAAAATAGGCCATTGGTTCAGGAAATAGATGAAAAAAAGAAATCTCTAACGGTTGAGAAATTTAGTCAGGGAATTGTCAGGAAGGATAGGGTTGAGATGAATTCTTTTAGGCCTTTTCAAAGTTTGCATACGTTTATAAAAAGAGATAAAGTCTCTTCGATCTGCAGAGATTCTTTGCCGAAGTGCAGTGCACGACACTATATACAGGGCTTGCCTACGTACAGGTACATGTGCACACACCACCCGTGAGCCTTGTTGAGTATACACACGGCTTTAGCTCCAAGAAAATGAGTCAGCAACACAGTCATCACTGCAAGACAATCCAAGTGCTGAAACAGGTGATAATAATGATCCCTCTAAGGCGGTTTTTACCTCTCATGTTGCCCGGGACTAAGAACATGATTTCGTCGTCGTTTTTCTCTCATTGCAACACTGATTGTCATAGATAATCTTTGTGCTTTAGTATAATGCCCATCCTGGATGTAACATATATTCACATACGACATTGGACATTTTAAATAAGCATGCTGAACACAGGCAGGACCATACAACCATGCACAAAATATTCGGAATTATGTTTTTTTTCCAAATTGACTGCAACATCGACATGCATCACTATCGTATTTGGTCCCGTCACAGCGGGGGAAATGTACAGCTGAAGCAATCATGGCTAGTGTCACTTGCGAGAGTTTCTTTAGAGAAGAACACCCAGTAGAGAAACAAAACAGAATGAAGGAAACAAAGCAAAAAAAAAAAAAAAAAAATCCCCCAAAACCAAATACAAAAAAAAAAAAAAAAAGATTTCCTCCCACACGTTAACACTGAAAATCTGGCCATTTTCCACATGGCGCATCTTCCTCAGTCCGTGCAAGGCGGGTCTCCTCCCAGCATCCTGGGCTGGGTCGTCGGTAAGAGCGATCTCAGTGTCTCAGAGCTTTTCCTAACCACTGGAAGAGTTCATCCTGATACAGCGCTTTCCAGCGCACGTTGGCCTCCACCGTTTCCACAGCTCTCAAGAACGAGGCAGCAGCCACTCCATCGTAGGTCTTCATGAAGTTCTTCAACTGGGAAGAAAGATCGTAGACGGGTGAACACGGGGCGGGGGCGGGAGGCTCCAACAAACTCCGGGCTAAACACACACAAGCGAGGGCGTGCGGGACAAGGCGCCAGTCGCTGCAGGAGGCCTATGTGGGCCGCGAAGCAAGCGAACTGCCAAACACGGTAGGGCCAGCTGCGCCCGGGAGGGGCGACGTGCTTCCTTTTGGAAGAAAGAGTGGACATTACGCTTTAAAGAGCTCCAAATGCAGCTGCTTGTTTCATAAGCAAATAGGAACAGGGACGTCTCGGTCTCTTCCCAATAGGTTGGCGGGACGGTGGCCAAGGCTAGCGCTAGTTCGGCAGCACAGCCAATGCACCAACAGCCTTGAAGACTGAAGGCCAGGACCAAACTTCTCTCTCTCGGTTGGTAAATACAAGGCTCCTCTTCCTCGCCTCCGAATAAGTAGCATGAGAGCGTGACCTCGTGTTTGGCAGCAAGGGGTTACCAGTTATGGGGTGGCGGGAAGAAGGCAATGGTGCTATGAGAACTGGGCGATTAATGGCATTTCCATCGCCCGAGTGACTCAGGCGAGAATGGAGGGAAGCTAAAGGCGGACTCGTGCAGCCACATACTTGGAGCCCTCGATTCAAACACATTATGATTTTTAAATGCTGTGCTATTATTTTTCTGGATATACGGTTTTTCTCTAGAGAGTTCTTATACTCTGGGTTTTTTTGTTTCACGATTAAATACCCGCAGCTTTTCTCTCTCCCCGTAAGATGTGTCTTAAGAAACTGGCACCCAACCAACGACCGCAATGCCAACGGGCAAAATGTGACAAATCAGCTTGCAGAACAGAAACATTAGTGGTGTAATTAGTGTGTGGTGCGATTCATCACCTGGGGCAGGGGGGGGGGTGGTCACAGGGAGGAGGTGGCAGGAGGGAAATGCAGTCCCTCAAGAGGGACGCAGGGACGGGGAGAAATGGGAGGCAGTCCGGCACTTCAAACGGACTTCCTGATGCCCCTATGAGTTTAATCTAGAAACTGGTTCATCAGTAGCTTGGCTGGTTTACGATGCTCTTCCTCGGACTACACGACACCCGTGGGTTTTGCCAAAGCGTGTTTTCTCCTGTCCTCCCAAGCCCCGTGCCCCTGCAGCGTGAGCCACGGCTACCTCCTTTGGGAGGCTTCAAAGGCACTAGGCTTTTATCACAAACGTGTAAAACAGCCAACAGGTAGCAAAGACTTAACTGATGCGACCCCAAAAATTGATCTGACATTTGTACCAAATTCACACACACCAAGAGGAAGAGGGGAAGACACTGGAGTTACCCAGCGGGTATCTTCCAATATTTGGGGCGCTGCACCGCACACATGTGCTCGTGGCACGTGCACGTAGGTGAAAGGGAAGCATCAAATCGTAATTTTAGACTTTTTTAAAAAGATTTTATTTTTACTTATTCATGATAGACACACACAGAGGAGAGAGGCAGAGACACAGGCAGAGGGAGAAGCAGGCTCTCTGTGGGGACCCGACGCGGGATTCGATCCCGGGACTCCAGGATCAGGCCCTGGGCCAAAGGCAGGTGCTAAACTGCTGGGCCACCCAGGGATCCCTCTATTTTTAGACTTTAACTGATGAATCCAATAATTCGTTCCGGTTTATAGGTTTGGACTCATCTAGTCTATGTTCCTAAAGCAACAAATACTACACGAGGGCCTAGGTATTGTTTTATTACAAGCTGTGTAAACCACAGCACATGGGCGCCCGTGACAGGGATGCTCACGTGATCGACGCCAGTCGGGAGAAAGTCCTGTTCACTCCTCTTACGATAATCTGCATCATCGCCTCCTTCCCCGGCAGGACCGTGCAAATGGCCCTCTTGGCAACTTGGACCGTGTGCCACGCGCTCCTGGCCCCTCAACGACAGAGACAGCAAGGCAGCCGGAGCGCGAAGGGCAGCTCCTAGGTCCTCCTCAGAGGCCAACGAGGGCCCGAGTGTGGACATGGCACCGACACAGGGCAGTAGGTCAAATCACCCCGCAGGAGAACGACCAGTAAGAGGTGTAGGTAGTGGGGGCGCCCGGGGGCTCAGTGGTTGAGCATCTGCCTTCAGCCCAGGGGTGACCACGGGGTCCTGGGATCGCGTCCCGCATCGGGTCCCCGCAGGGAGCCTGCTTCTCCCCCTGCCTGGGTCTCTGCCTCTCTCTCTCTCTCTGTCTCATGAATAAATAAATAAAATCTTTAAAAATAAAATGTAAGCGGTGAGCCCACAGGGATCCATTCCTTCCCTCAGGGTCGAAGTGACTACAGAGTCCCTGCGAGCCCAGAGAGCCGAGGGCCGGGGATGGGTCAGCAGAACACGTCCGGCCCACGTGCACAGCCGGCACAAACCAGTTTCAAGCCCACACTGCCTGCAGCTCCTCTGGCAAGCACGTGCCCCGAGTACCCACCTGGCTGGCCCTGGGGTGCGGCCCTGGGACCCTCGGGCCCCTGCCCGGCTCTACAGGCTTGCCAACCCACTTTGCTTGTCTCGGCTGCTCTTTGGTCGGCTTCCTGCTGTGATTAGCTTTTATTATTGTGTTCCCTAAATATTTATGCCATCCTAGGCTTTTATTTGAAAATGTTGCCAGTATAGACGTTTTTATAAAATAGCATTTAGTGGGATGTCAGAGTTGTTTGTGCTTCCTGTTCTTAGCATAAAATTTCTAGACACGTTTGTTCATTTTTCGGTTAGAAAATATTTTCATGTTTTTTTAAAAAAAGCAAACCCAACCAGCCACTTATTTTAGGGAACCCTAGACCCCAAGCATCACAAAATCAATGAGCAGTAAGCTGCAGAACATCACACACTCCCCGTAACTACGTGGGTGACCTGACTTAGCCGTCGCCTGCCATGAGATCTAGTTTCAGACATTAGCCCGTGGACCGGGCACCTGGGAGACACGGGGGTCAGGGAAGGTCACGCCTGGCTGGAGAATAAGGCCAGGCCGTGCAGGACGCCCCCACCCCCACCCCAGACCTGGCACCTGCGAGTCTCAGGGGTCAGGGAAGATCACACCTGTAGAATAAGGCCGGGCCCTACAGGGCACCCCTGGGTGGGCCTGGCACCTTCGAGTCTCAAGGGTCAGGGAAGGTCACACCTGGAGAATAAGGCCGGACCCTGCAGGGTGCCACCACCCCCCCACCCCAGGCCTGGCACCTGCGAGTCTCAGGGGTCAGGGAAGGTCACACCTGGAGAATAAGGCTGGACCCTGCAGGCTGCCCCTGGGCCTGGTACCTGGGATTCTCAGGAGTCAGGGAAGGTCACACCTGGAGAGTAAGGCCGGGCCCTGCAGGGTGCCCCTGGGTGGGCCTGGCACCTTCGAGTCTCGGGGGTCAGGGAAGGTCACGCCTGGCTGGAGAGTAAAGCCGCACCATGCAGGACTGCCCACCCCCGCCCCCAGCCCAGACCTGGCACCTGCAAGTCTCAGGGGTCAGGGAAGGTCACGCCTGGAGGTCCCTCACCCTCTTCATCTTACGGGCCGAGGCTTGTTAGCACTACAAGGCCTTACAGCGGTGGCCCCTGCCCTAAGGACAATGAGGGGTCATGGAAGTGTGGAGAAGCTTCAGATAGGGGTTGTCAGCTGGAGGGTCAGCACCGGCAGCTGCATGAGGGACACCCCCCCCGCCGCCCTGAGACACAGTCCCCTGAGTCAGCTGCTTGGCAGGCAATGGGGTAGAAGCCACAGTTTTGTGTCAGCTTTGAAACTGCACCTTCCTTATAAGGATGTTCCAAATGGCCATTGACTCAAGTGGAAACATATCAAAAAAACACATGTGAAATACGTGAAACAAAGTGGTCGGTCGGCACACGATGGCCACCAAGTATGTATCCACTTCCAGGATGTTTCCCCAAGGCCTGGGTTTTACGGGGGGAGGAAAGGATGAAGGACAGACAGGAGTTGGGGGAAGAAGGACGGGAGCCAACGGCGGAGGGGCAGCTGGCGAGGGTCCAAGGCAGAGAAGACGGGGTACGGGGTACGGAGGAGGAAGGGGCTAAAGGAGGGCAAGGTGGGGGGGCCTGTCACTCCTGTGCTCCGCTCACTTCAGCGGCTTTGCACGTTGTGACTAAATGAGTCTTTCACTCACTGATTACTGAATGTAAAATCAAGAAATTAAAAGTACTTCATTTAAATACAGAAAAAAATTGGAAGCAATCGTTCATTTAATTGTTCTTTCATTCTGTTTCATACGGATACGAAAGAAGCCCTTCTCGTTGAGCTTCCTTAATTAAAAAAAAAAACAAAAAAACAGCAAAACGTGGGCTGGGGCTTGCAGAACTAAATCCTTTGGTTTGGGAACACTTGGCCGGGACAAAAATTGAATTGCACATCATAACAATCGGAGACTTGGCTCAGCTTAGCTCTGAGCATACAAGAATCCAAGCTGATGTTTGAGGGATCGCCTCGGACATTGGGCAATATTAGGAGATGTGAAGGGTGGATGCTTCTGGGGGAGCGCGGCTCCCCGTGTGGGGCTCTGGGCCACAGGCTCAGGCATTCTTTCCCGGGAAGGCCAGGCAGCCGGGACTCTCAGGGCCAGACCTCACCTACCTTCTACGACCGAGGCGGGCGGCAGATGAAAAAGCGATAGATGGTGGAAGCTTAGCTCCTCTGAATCCTTCCAAAGTATCTGTATTTCTTTCCTCCCTCCTACACACTCACCGCTCCCCATTTCACACCCTTCTCTTTTACAAATGTGATTTAATGGTAAAAAGAAATAAATGAATGAATGAATGAATGAATGAATGAATAAATAAATAAATAAATAAATAAATAAATAAATAAATAAAGCTGGTTTAAATTTCCAGAGAAATAAACCAGAGAAAACAAAGGAAACGTTAGATGCACTCCAAACTGGACGCTAGTCCTTAAGTAATTATTTTCATTAATGAAAGCTATTTAGGATTATATCTTTTTTTTTTAAGATTTTTTTATTTATTCATGAGTGATAGAGACAGAGAGTGAGAGAGAGAGAGAGGCAGAGACACAGGCAGAGGGAGAAGCAGGCTCCTTGCAAAGGAGCCCGACGTGGGAATCGATCCCGGGTCTCCAGGATCAGCCCTGGGCTGAAGGCTGTGCTAAACCACTGAGCCACCCGGGCTGCCCTATTTGGGATTATATCAAGCAGAATTTTCAACAGACTATTATAATCATATGTATGATTTCATTTCATTGAATGGACTAGATGGCACGAGGCATTATTGACACACCCAGTGACCCGCTCCCTCTCTCGGCCTGACCACAAAGCAGGGAGACTCAAGGTCTACACCTTAACACCAGCCTGGGTCCTTTGTACCCAAATACTGAATCACTGGGAAGGCCAGTTCTATTATTTCTAGGATCTTACACTGGGTTTGTATAATCAGCAGAGGCACGGCTGATTAGATGAAAGGTATCTGCAGCAGATTTGGAGTCCCTGGTGTGAGATTTACTACATTCAAGCATCTCTCGAAGGCATTCAATGTTTGTTTTTTGCTTAGAGTTTATGGATTTACTTGAGAGAATGAGCACACGTGTGCAGGGAGCCGGGGGATGGGACAGAGCGGGAGGGAGAGAGACAAGTTACTGCACTGAGCATGCAGGGCCCTCAAAAGGGAGTCTCAACACTCTGGGATCATGACCTTGCCCAAGCCAAGAGTCAGGTGCTCAACTGACTGAGCCACCCAGGAGCCCTGATGACATTTAATGTTTAATGTAATAGAAAGACCTTTGCAAATAAAGAATCAAGTGAAGTCTTTAGCATAAATGTGTGTGCTTTAAAGAAATGGATATGAATCTGTTGGAAAAAAAATGGTTAAAATAAATGTATGATTTCATATATTTATAAGAGTAAAGCGTTAGAACTCATATTAAAATATTTACCTCTTTGAGTTCACCTTCAGTATTAAGAAACTCTGTGACTCCACTAATGAGTTTGGAATTCATAAATAATGCCTCTCCGTACCTGGAAAGATTTAAAAAAAAAAAGTCTTGATGTGAATATAGGCAGTAATTTAAGAAATAGTACTCTACAGATTTTTTTAGGATCTTTTTCAAGGGCTCTGTTTGGCCAATGTTCTCTTGTTGCCATTAAGATATCTGAACATTTCAAGGTCATTTCTCCAGGGAGCCAGGGAGGTGCAAAGAGCTGGGGCTGCAGGATGCCATCACATGCCATGTGACTGGGCTCAAAAATGTTTCAGAGAGGTCTAAGTTGTGGTAAATTTAAAAAAAAAAAAAAAAAAAAAAAAGGAACCTTCTAAAATTAGATTTAGGAATTACTATTACATTTCCAGCCCAAGGGCTGAGGAAGAAATATTTTAAAACTTGAAAGCAACCTAGTTCATATAGGAAAAAAAAAAAAAGAAAAAAAGAAAATCCCAACAAAGGAATTAGGACCCTAAGACAAACTTGGGCATTATCAGTACGTCCAGTCATGACCGACATTGGCATTCTCCATTTTCATGCCTAGAAACTGAGCCAAATTTCTTTGCAATGCTCCCAAAATATTAGTATTTTTTTTCACGTAGGCAGTTCATTAAAATATTGAGTTGTTCACTTGGATTGCATAATCCTTGTACCACAGACATAAATTCTTGACTCATGACCCACAGTCAGGAATAACTTGTATCAGTGAGATGGAACGGTCTCTTACTTTATGGATTTATCTCTGCAGTGCTAAGAACACCTACCACGGGCTGTCATACTCGTAGAATTAAGACAAGTACACTAAATAAGATTCTGAGGTCTTGGAAGCAAAGGTTCAGCCCCGATGATAAGAGGTTTTCTAATGCTGCCCTTACAGCCTTGTGGGGCCTTTCTTTTAGGGCTTATTAAACTGACACTATCTCAAGCCTAATTGTTGTATATGGCACGGGGGTAGATGTATTTCCAAGTATCTGGCGTGAGCAATGTGTGGATGGCCACATTACCTGCTGAAGAAAGAAAGACAAGAGGATAATGATGGGTTTAGCTGTGCAGGTGCCCCCCATGCAACTGTCCAGCACCGGGTGAAGCCCAGACAAAATGCTCCGAGCAAGAGATGTAGATTTGGGAGAGACTGAAACCACTGGAATAGATGGCAACTAAAAGTGGGGAGAGTCTGTGCCGTGGGAAATAAGGAGGATCTTGGAGAGTACCTCCATGAACTCCAGGGCTCGAGGACTGACAAAGGAACAGGAGTAGATGAAGAAGACAGTCCTACTTGTCAAGATGAACACTTCTGCGTCGGTAGATCTACTGCAACCTCAACCTTTCTACCTCTCGGCTAGAGGTCACGGCCTCTCGGTGAGGCAAACTGAGCACAGCAGGAACCAAGCATGTTTGGGAGGCACTAAACTATACATACATGCCCTATGCTGAACTCTGGGAGGCAAAACCACTCGCTAAGGAGACTGTATTGGCAGCTATTGGACACTGTCTAAAGTGAAATGCTTGCATATGTTAATTCACCTTATATCTGACTATTCACTCGATTACGGTGCACGACTGCAAAGCAAGTTCTAATCTTCTAATCATTCCAATTTCTGAGCTGCAAATGCAAAAAGGCCAATGTGTCTTCTAGGAATATCAGTGCTTTCTGACAATGAAATATCTGTGGCGAGAATTGTGTTTTAATAGGACACGGCCATTCAAACTGAACCCTGTATACAAGGGCAACTGATAACAGTGTCCCTTAAAAACATAAAGTTTACCCGTCAGTTTTTAAGAGACAGAACAAGAGGTCTGGTTCACTGTTTGGGGACATTTAAGTTGAGAACATGCAAGCATCTGCATGCTGTGTAATAAATTTAATTTTAATATGCCATAGAGATTATCAGAGTAATAAATCAACATTTATTATAATATATTTAAATGCATAATGAAATATTTTCTTAAATTGAGGCTGAAGAATTCTCACCATGAAAGAAGATGTCTTAGGAATGAATTTTATTGCAATGAGGATTACACCCCTTCTCTATATCTTGGTTTTATTTCAGGTGTTTTATGATATTTATATTTAAAGGAGATTTAAAACAAATTCTGCAGAGGCAAAATTAAAATTTTCTTGTTATATAATATAATAATTATATCCGATTTATAAATCATTTTTCCTACAACACATTTAGAATATAGTTCTATATTTCTTCAACCTCGGAGAGTTTAATATATTTTCCACAGAAGTTGTACTATTAAACCTTTTTACTCCCACATTTCCACATATAATCACAGTTTTTAATCTTTACTACATGAATAATGTCATAGAACCATTAAAATACTCCTGAGTTCCACAGGAGTGGCAACACCCATCTTGGTTGACTATTTTAAAAATTAATGCTATTATCTGGACCTTGGTTTTTAAAAACACGAGAAGTTGGGCCTTTACCTCTCCTACGTCACCTTTAATTTACTCACTCAAGTATGAATGAATGAACTCATTTCTACCTAGTATTTAATATCTTCCATTTATCTCTGAAAAACTTCCAGGCAAGGTCTCGGCCGTGTGGATTTCGAGCGACATGGATGATCACATCAATTGCATCTTGATCTAACACCACCTCGGAATTCAGTGAGAGATTCAAAAGCCTTTAAAGATAGAATCGTAGAAAAAAAATTTAGCTCCATAGCTTAAACATTTTTATGAAATTATAAAACTTACATGTACTAATTGGTTATATTATTCAAAAGAACAGTCCTGTGTAAACACTCCCAATACAACATATCAACAGAACAATTCTGTCTATAAAAGGTGGGGAGAGTAAACTCATAGCATTTTAATTAGCTCATTAATTAAATTTTGAAAAAACCTTGCAGATGGAGAAATCACATTTTTGTGTGTTCTGGTGATATCAACCCACTTTAAGAAAAATCTTTCCAGTAAACACTTCCTTCCTTTTACAATGACATACTATTTAGTGAGAAACAAAGGTATCTCTTTCAATTCAATTAGCTTTCGTCATGTCAACACAGCAGTTCTCCTTAGCTGTGGGAGATTTTTTTAGAGTAAACTAGTATATATTCAAGGAAATAAGATCAAGTTCAGTGTAGTTTAACAGAGAGTATTCTCATTACACAAATAAATTTAAGGAACTAATTGACCCACCTATTTAATAGGTTCCTGTCATCGCTGCAAGTTAAGGCTTCCAATAGTATTTTCTTCTCAGAAACTGCCGTAGTGGAGTGGAATTTCATCCATATGAATTCCCAGACATCCTCATCTAGTAGCGAAACTCCCGTACAGTAGACAATGTCTCTAACATTGAGCGGTATTCTGAAGAAGCAACCCATGGTGGTTTTCTGTTAATTAATAACCTCATAGCATTGAAACTAAAGACAGATGCTCCTCTACTACAGTCAGGTTTTGTTTTTTTTTAATAGGTCTGTTAATTAGTTTTTACCTAAAAGAGAGTTAATACTCTATAGTAACAATATTAAAAAAATACTGGCCATATTTTGGTTGCAAATTTTGTTTCTACTCTTGAAATTATATTCAAACAAAAATCAGAACCCAAAGATTTAAAAAAATGCAAACAGGATGCTTTATATTTCCACCAACCTTAACGTACTTATCAACCAAAGATCTCCTAATAGGTAGACCCAAGAATGACAAGAAAGCTGAGGTTGAAAAAACTGACTAATTTGAATAAGACAAACAGTTTCTCCTAAAATCGAAGACACATCTCTCCAAATTATTTTTCTCAAATAGGTCTTCAAATATTGGAATGCAGAAGATTACTGATAGACATAGTAAACAGATAAAACATAAGTAATACATTTTGGGAAAGAAGAAATTTCTTTTCCCTACATTGATAAAAGTGACCATAAAAATAGACTAAATTTTGACTTTGACTCTAAAATAAATATTACGGTGGGAAACCATGAGTAGATTTAATTACTCTTGACTATTTATAAGTTATAAATACTCATGTTTATTTTACCATAGCAATTTTTTTTGCTAAATATTGTTCTCTCAAGTATCAGTCTATGCCCATTTTAAAAACTGAATTTCCAGGAATCCTTGGGTGACTCAGTGGTTTAGCACCTGCCTTTGGCCCAGGGCGTGATCCTGGAGTCCCGGGATCAAGTCTCACATCAGGCTCCTGACGTGGAGCCTGCTTCTCCCTCCTCCTGTGTCTCTGCCTCTCTCTCTCTCTCTCTCTCTCTTTCTATGTCTATCATAAATCAATCAATCAATCAATCAATCAATCTTTAAAAGATAAAAAAAATAAAAATAAAAACTGAATTCCCTAAAAGAACACTAGACTACTTACAGCAAGTCGAAAATACATCTCTGCTGTGTGTCACATTCGGTGATCTACTATTCAAATTTCTCACTTATGATTTGAATGTGGCTGATAGGAGGTGTTTTCTTCGGAAAGCGAGATAAAACAATCTCTTCTAAAGATGTAGGACCCTGATGGTAGAGACGCTGCTATGGTTGAAGGAGTATTTAGGAAATGGGAGGAAGTGCCTGAATGATTTATCAGTAACATAGGCTTCATCATATCCCGTTAAGCGGCTAAGTAGGGCAAAGGCTCCAAATACTGAGGGCAGTCTATCAGGAGACCTGATGCTTAGATTTGCTAGAAGTATCGTACAACATTAATTGTTCCCAGGAATGCCTAAAACTGTATCATTCTGTCTTCCTAGGAGTAGTCTGGAGTGTTTAGAGAAAAATTACTTTAACCTTGCTGACTGAAGCCCTTTTGTGGTGCAGAAAACAAGCATTCTGTTTGTTTTGTTTTTAAAGAAACGAAAGGAACACAGACAGACATCAGAAGAAACCAGTAAAGAGCTTCGGAAAACATTGCCACAACATTTATCGTGGTCGATACCCCAATACCCTATGTGACAACAACTATGCCTCCCTGTTTTCCTAATTCTAATGAGAAAGTCAAAAACCTAGTCTTTATCAACAGCTAGAAAAGAGGATGAGTTTTTTTCTCCCAAATATTACAGGCTACAGAGCAAAATACTGTATTATTACTATTATGAGTTTGGCCAAGAGATCAATATAAAAATTAGCAAGAAAAAAAAAACAATAAAATGTCTACTGAAATCGTCAGTTCATCAGTCACTATATATTTTCTTTTTTTCTAATGTATATTTTCTTAATGTTAACTTAATAGGGAGTCATTAACCTATTAATATAGTAAAGAGAGTCCATTGAATTAGGTTTGTTACTGCCTATGAAATTAATCTCCAATAGCAATGGTTTCAAGTAGAAAAAGCATACAGAAATATAGAAAATGTGAAAAAAAGGAACACCCACAAGATATTAAACTATATTCCTTAGAAATAACTCAACTGTCATACACCATAGTTGTTAGCAATAACCCATACTTTGTTATTCAGTAGATGCTGTTGCAGATGCGGAACTGCGCAAGATGCGTGTATCATTGAACAAATGGATTGGCCCGTCCAACGCCCTGGACACAGGCTGCAGGAGCATGAGGTAGAAAACAACACTTCTGTGCAATACTATGTTCCAGGTTATACGTTTTATTTATTCCATATGACAATATCACGATGTCCACGTTATAAACATTTTTGCAAGAGAGGGAACTCTGCTTGGAGGGAGGATATTTTGCACCATCCCCACTATATAGTAAACTGAGATCCACGGTGACCTGCACAGGAAAGTCTTTCCCATTTTTATCAGCTTAGAGATGGCTAATGACAACCAAAGTACGATACATTGATTTCTATTAGTCCTACTCATCAAATAATTGCCACTGAATTCTGATTTTCTGTTGTTCCATAAAATGCCATCTGATAGAGAGTAAAAACAACAAAAAAATTTTTAAAAAAATCCCTTAGAGGGTGCTATCACCTGGGCCTACCCCATGGGCTACAGAATAATAGCGACGCATCCAATCTGTCCTTCTCTCAGTGTTGAACTGGCCACAGTGTCACCTCTAATCTTTTTTTTTTAACTTAATTTTCTGACACGCAGCTTAATCAGTCATCTTCGAGAAACAGTCAATGTTGGCAGGACTGTATTTCCAGCCTTGGAGTATCCACGGTGCTCACCAGCACTGAAGTGACTCTCGTTAAAATGCAGCCTCTAAGTGAGCACAAGGACGGAGGCTCGTGGTGTACGTGAGAGCCGCTCTGTGCCACTCCGGTCGCACACAGAGCAAGGAGAAGCAACTCCTACAAGGCCACTCAGCAATAAAGTGCTGGATAAGATGACAGACAGGCCGCCCGGGATGGGGCCCGGTTCTGGATCTGAAGCTGCAGCCTCAAACCACGAGGAGGACCCCATAATCTGGGTACAGGCCAACCTTCAACTTGTCAGCAGCTGTCCCTCTGTGCATAGCAGATGTACCAAATCTGAGGACTACGAAAATGAGACACACATATGCATCCATGTATGATCTCCAGCCTGAGGCAGGTCCGGTGAAGGAGCCCCAGGTCTCGCAGCAGGCCCCTCAGACCCACAGTCTCTGCTCTGAGCAGATGCCACAGAGGCGCGCTGGCTCAGGGTGATGGGTGTCCCTCTGGGGGCAAGGGCAGAGCTGATCAGCCAGAGAATACCGCTGCGACTCCTTCTAGCACCCTTCCCACGGCATCAAGTCATCCTCTGACCCACCCCCAGACGAAGGGTCAGGGCGTGGGTCACAAGATCCCCGTACCCACCGCTGAAGATAAAGCAGGACTGGCAAGTGCTGGGGTCACTAAGGGCCTTGGTCCCCGATGATTTCCATCGTTAACGAAGCCCCTTTTGTGGCTAAATTTGCAAAGATGTTCTAATAACATGTTAGCAAAATGATTGCTCTGGGGACACTTTAAGATCTCTTTGTGTAAACCAAAGTCATTAGGAACAAATGAAAAAGCTCATTTGTTTGGAAAGCCTGGGCTGCAAACTCCACAGAAGCCACCATTCCGAGAGGCATAAATGAGTTTTGCGGGATGCTTGACCCCAGGATTACAGGGAGACAGGGCCCCTTCTCGTGAACATGGAAATGTTTCTAAGAATGTGACTATCCCACGGTCATTTCTTTTCGGCTGCAGCCTCAGAAATAAATCTTTTGATGGAATTTTATTATCTGAGAAGGAAATCTGTGCTTACTTTTTCCTCTAAAGGTCGTTTGGATATATAGGAGCAGGGAGCTAGTCTCTCCTCGCAGCCTGCCTGGGAGACGAACAGAGTAAGGCTTAGCCAGAAGGAAGCGTCTTTATCTTTCCGAGGGTCTAACATTGCAGAAAATTATTACCTAATTCGTGTGACTTGTACTAGAGTTTTTATTCTATTTTCATTTAAATTGGATCATGACCAAGTTCATTTGTACTGTGAAAGTGTTGAAAGCAAAAAAGTTTTCAAAGCCCGATGGTTATCTTGAAGTAATCTTTTTTTTTTTTTTTTTTTTTTTTTTTGCAAAATGTTGGATCTTTTTTTATGTTGACATAAGCAAGTGCATAAAAATGAAATACTTTGGGGTAGATGTTAAAAAATTAAGAAGGTGGAAAAATGGGATTTTAAAGATTTAGAAAGATTTAGAATTTCTTTTTTAACTGAGTTAAAGATGATGGAATGGGCCTAGTATTTTCAGTCTTAGTAAATTGAATTTTAGTTACAAATGGAAATTTGTAAAGTAGGTTGATAAATTAAGATAAATAATTAGACAAATTTCCAAAGATTCTGCTATAAAAGTTTTTTTCTTTGCTACAGGTGTTTTTTAAGGTAAAAATTAAAAAAAAATCTAAAAATAATAAGTGACTGGTTTAAGTTAAGCTATAAATAACAACTGAGAATGATATATCATAGATTATTATTTAATGATATGATAAAATGCATTATTTAATATGATGAAATATATTATTAAGGATAAAACATACAAATACCACTATATTCAGTAAAAAAAAAAACATAATGTGTATATTAGAAAGACTAAAGGAGAAAACAGGAGAATATTAACATTTTCCTCTGGGTTGGGGGATTATAGTTAACTAGTCTTTCTTTTTTTAATTCATATATTTCAAATTTAATCATTTAATAAGTTTGACAATTACTTTGGAAATAAGTAAATGTATAATTACATTTATAAAGGTAAAATTGTGTTACTATTAGAGTAAAAGATATTCCAATATAGAAAAATGCTGTTGAATAATATGTAGAAACAATTCTGATGATACAGTTAAAATATCTCCCAGAGGAAATTATACAGGCCAAAGGGAAAAAAATTCATACTATTTTAAAATATAAATTTCGATGCTTAATCACGATAGGGGTCTATTTTTAAGCAGGTTCTCTGTAGACCTAATTTGGCCAATAACTGCCTCTAGGACGGGGCAAGTCAAGGTCATTGCTTTGGGCTTCATTTTTCATCCTAATTGGACAGGGCTCCAGTACAGGAGTTCTGAAAGTCCCTTCCCGCTCTGTTAGTATAGGATCCTTTTCATTAGTGATTATATTAACACTGAAATGTGGATTTAATTATTTTCAAAGACAATGAAAAAATTTCTCAAATCACTAGCCTGTCTAAGAGCACCTGAATCTTTCAGCGGCACTACCCATTAATCTAGCGTGTGGCCCACCATTTAATTAATTTCAATTAATTTGCACTTAAATTCACTCAAAAGATCATTTGCCTAATCTAAAAGGTAAAAGACTGTTGGTTGAGGCTTCCTCACCAACACTGTAAGTCTTGTTTGACCTTATAAGTACCAGAACTCTTACTTCTTCCAGGGCAATCGTTGACTTTAAAGTATCACCCCTGAAAACATAACCTGCGCTTTCAAAGACTGACCTAGTTAAGATGATATCAGGTATATATATATATATATTTTTTTTTTTTTCATTCTGCCTTGATTCCTTTGTCCCTTGGCTGCTCCCAAGAAAGAAAGTCATCTTGAGTAAAACTCAAAGCTGCTTAGAAAGAACAGGTGAATTTTTTGGCACCTACGCATCACTTTCATCATCCAGAAAATGGGGACAATCACTCCTTACAAGGTTGTTACAATGATTAAATAAGATAATGCTTACCCAGGGCTTAGCACAAGTGCCCGGTACCTGCGTGGGGCTCCGTACGGGCATTATCTAAATGCCATGCACAGCCCAGTAAGTGCAGGGTACGTGGAGAATTGCCTCAGTTTGTGGTAATGGCATTCCTCATGATTTTTATTACTATTATTAGTAGTATGAAGTGGCAACAGATATGTGCCTCTTTCCCAAAAGAGGAGAGGACAAAAAAAGAGATAAGAAATAAAGGTTTTGGACAACCTCACTACAAGTGAGTGAGTAATTTTTTAAAATCATGGCTGACAATACATTAAGCATTATAATAAAACACACGTTTATAATCCCACCTAACTTCACCATTATATATGTCAATCAAACATGCCACCCAGTCCACCTAAAAACCCTGGCACCCAGAAGTATCCTAGTGTTTCCTAGTATCTCTGCAAGGCCCCAGCGAAGAATCCCAGGTGAAGTGTGTGTCAGTGACCGGTGGGAGGGACACTCCATACAGCACCTACTCATTCTCATTGAAATTTAAGCATTAAAAAAAAAGGAATGCTAGAGCCTTGGCACAAAGGAAAAGACAGTTCAAAACCAGTCTTCATGGCCCTTCGGGCCTCAAAAAATAGAGGTGGAAAAACCTGGTGGATTGCAGACCAACTATATTTAGAATTACGTGTTCTGAAATGTTCGATGCCTCTTTATGGTTTCATTTTGCATATCTGCAAAGAGGCATGTGCTGCTTTTTATTTTATTTTATTTTTTTTGTGCTGCTTTTTCCAGTTGAAAGGAAAAAGACTGCTGAAGGGGGGCTCATTTTAACCGCTAATAGCCAGAGTTTATCAAAAGATTATATTTTAAGATGACAGCACTCCTTACAAGTGGCATTTATAATTAAAATAAATGTACTTTAAAAGAGACATTCGTTTTACTTAAACTGAAATAATATATATGACATAACATCTTAAACTTTTGAGTCCCATGTATAAAGTAGCTATTATTTCTGCTGCGTAGGAAAGAAGAGGGATGATGGGGGTAAATATTTAGGCCATAAGAGCATTTTATCAAATATAGTTGCTAAAGCACAAAAACCTAAGAAACCAGGTGGCCTAGGCAACATTGCCAAGAAGAGAACAAAAAGGAGACATCAAAGAAAAGGTATAAAGAGCACAAGTGAGAAATGTACAGAGAGGCCAAAACATTCAGCGTGATGATGACAAAGTAGGCAGTGACAAAGACCCACCAGAAGGCGAAAGAAAAGAAAAAAGCAAATAATTAGAGAATTTGTGACTTGACTGGTTTAAACTGGTTCTTTGTCCTGGATTTTAAACACTCCACTGAAAAGCCTAGAATGTTACTATTTAACATTTCACAACTCAGACCCCTTAGGACATCCAGAATCAATTATACCCATGAGAGCTCAAAAAAAAAATCAAGCTGATTTATAACAAAAGTAGAAAAATTAAGATATCTCTGATGACTCACTCTGAAACAGTGAGCAGCAGGCTGCTAGTATAAATAGTCCTAAAAGCATGGCATCATTTAAAACTTAAGAGGTATACAGTTGTAGTAGAAATTGTGAAATGGCTGATAAATTGCCCTATTTGTAGATGCCTGTGTTAAAGACGAGATTAATTGTTTCCTGATTACTGGGTGTCCATTATCCTTGGCTTCTCAACGAATCTTTTTTTTTTTTTAAGATTTTATTTATTTATTCATGAGACAGAGAGAGAGAGAGAGATAGAGAGAGAGAGAGAGGCAGAGACACAGGCAGAGGGAGAAGCAGGCTCCATGCAGGGAGCCTGACACGGGACTTGATCCCGGGACCCTGGGGTCACGCCCTGGGCCCAAGGGAGACACTCAACAGCTGAGCCACCCGGGTGCCCCATCAACGAATCTGTCTTGATCTGTGATATTTAAGTTTCTTTCATTCTGCTCTGGTCCTAGTACTGTGAACCTATATGCCTACTGGGACAGGAAGTGTAAATTTACATATAAGGTGGCGTCTGAATCACAACCATCAGGAATCAGTACATTAACTATGAAGATACAGGATAATGACGGGAATGACACATTAGTAACATCAGCAACTCATAAGCTCTGTTCTCATTCAAATCATGACCCAGGCCTGAGTGTTTATAAAAACCCCACTGGATGACATTGGGCTCCACCTTGACAAATAACTCCTATTGCCCAGGAATAATTTATAGCAACATTCATTGTCTTTTGTATTCTTCATGGAAAGGTTGAAAATTATACAGATTTATTGTATCCATCAAAATACTCCATCTAGAAATGTGAGGGCCTGTGCAAATGTGGTTTACTTTCATTTCTAATGCACTGTCAAGGTCACTGAGGTTAACAAGGCTGTTTCTCCAGCCTGGGAGGAATCAACTATGGCAATTTAGTTAATTTTTTAGGTATAACCACTAAGCTGTCATGGGTAGGCAATAAGGAATGTATTTTTCCTTACTAGGAAAGGTCTCTAACTAAAAATAGATTTTATTTCACTTTGGGTGTGCATGTGTGTGCGTGTGTCTGTACATACTAACCAACGGGTAATTCTGCAGGTTTTCAGAAATTTAATTGGTAGATTCACTATACAAAAAATGCTGTACTTTTTAAAAAATAGAGAAGGATTCCTATGCAAATCAAATCCTAGAGGTTCTAAGATTTTACTTTGACCGTCCTGTGAAAAAGCAGTGAAATCCATGGTAAATTTCATGTGTGTGTATGTGTGTGTGTGTTTTCAGTAATAAGGATGGATTTAATTAGATAATTGAAAATAGTGAAAAAGAATCTATTCCTGTTATATAAGGTAAAATAAAAATTATTGGGGGGGGGGAACCTCAACAGTCTGAGTTCTAGAGGAAAGGGGAATGGCAAGGGTGGATGACAAAGTCACAAAATAAGGCAAGAGGCATATTTTGCATTGGCAGATGAAAAATCTAAGAAAAACACCTATCTTTAAAAAGTCGATGCCATTTTTATGATTTTCTGAAATAATTGAAATGTATATATTCATGTGGACAAGTGATTGGCAGGTTCCAGCTTTAGCACAGATGCGTATGAAGAATATACGTTGGATGCCTGAACTCCCTACGGCAGAACAAAATAAGCAACGTT
Source organism: Canis aureus (assembly GCF_053574225.1). Classification (NCBI taxonomy): domain Eukaryota; kingdom Metazoa; phylum Chordata; class Mammalia; order Carnivora; family Canidae; genus Canis; species Canis aureus. Next base: position 16,315,050 of record NC_135621.1, on the reverse strand, counting down.
TATGTCTCTATGAAAATAAAATAGAAGTCACATGAATTTTTTTTCTATTTTATTTTTTAATGATTAAACTAATCTCAAGTCATGAAAAAAAAAGGAGGGAATCTTTCAAAAATATTTAGAAGGGATCCTGAAACATGAGGATGGGTTCTCTCTGCTGTGAATTTTAGAGGTATCTCTACGTAATTCTTCAGTTTTCCTACCACTGACCACTTTTTTTCTTTACACATTTACAGAAATAATTTTATGAAGACTGATGACAGTAGTTTTGTCAGAATTTCATGAGGAATGAGACCTGCCTTCTTAGTATCTCATTCTTGCTGAACATCCCTAAGGGCAGGAAGAGGCTCGTGAAGGTTCAGAGTTTAACTGGCTCCCTGTAGCATTCCTTGATGTTCCATCAAAGAAGGGAAAACAGGGCAAAATATTGATCATAAACGAAGTTTTGAATACGAGGAACCCATGCCTCCAGCCATCCTTGGCATTCCTCAGTTTGCCAACCCATTACTTCCATTTCTTTTTTAAAATATTTATTTATTTATTTATTTATTTATTTATTTATTTATTTTTATTTTTATCTATTTTTAATTTTTTTTACTTTCATTTCTACCTCTATCTTCATGCCAGTTTCCCTGTGTGTCTCTCTGTGCCTTCTTTTCTGTCTCTTATGAGTATAATCATCATTGGATTAAGGGCTTACCTTAAATCCATGGGGTCTCATAGGTCTCATAGGTCTCAATAAAATCCTTCATTTAATGACACCTGCAAGAGGCCACTATTCAGCCCCTGACAGTGTCTGCATGTGCTTTTATCTTTCCGGTTATTGCCATGAAATTACAAGTCATCAAAGCTCTTCCTCACTTTTAGATGTTTTAAGATATATCTATATATCACAAAACAATATTTGGTGCTTACAGAGAGCGTTTTCCAACAACACTATCACAGTATTAAACAAACATTACCACACTACCATTAGAAAGACTAACGTGAACTATTGTCATTTTCGTTTTGAGATAGAATGAATGATATGTATAGAATCAGTCCTAACTCTTAATCACAAGGAGGGAAAAAGTAAACCAGAAGGAAGTGTTGTTAATGTGGCTAAAGGAATCATCTCAGTGTATATACTATTTTTGGAAAATGCGGAGCAAATTTTCTCTTTATAGTGGTTGATAGCAGTTTTAATAAACCTGAATCTGAATCCATTAGTATATTCTACTCTCTGAGAATAAGTAAAAATGTTTTGGAAGCTGCAAATATTTTTGTTGATGCTCCAGCTCTGGCTTAGTAAATAATAGTGATCACTACTGAGACTTAATCAACACTACTCCCGGAGTTAGTTGCCCATGGAAATCCATATTCACTTAGCACTTGTACTGTGACAGTCAGGAGGTTAAAATAGAGCTATTCTATAACTAATCAATAAGCATATCTTCTGATAGATGCCACAAAAGTTCAATAGTGTTATCCCTGAAGTTGATATAATGTCAGGCAAAAAATACTAGCATAATAAGAAAATTACTATTGGGAGAAATGGGGGGAAAACCAATCATACTGAAAAGTAAAACAGTTAAATTAAGTCACCTGCAAAATGTTTCTATAAAAATTAAAATACCTTTAAAAAATACTATTGACTATTTACCTCTATGCATGACTGTAATATAATTAAAAAAAAAAACTAAAATGTCAGGAAAAAAGAAAACAATTGCAGAATTATTTTGGTGTTTTAAATTAGAATATAAAATCATTAGTGTATTTAGATTAGAAACCAAATATGACTACATGGAAATATATAGAAATCTGCATTTACTGATGTTACATTAGCTCTTGAGGCAATGAAAGTCCCTGCTACACCACGAAGTAAATTAAAAAAAAAAAAAAAAAAATCCAGATGAGTTAGTCCCTCAAGTAGGTCATTTAGTCAAATATTTATTCCATGATGGACTGAACTAAGCTAGCATGTTTTGAATTCTCCCAATGGCAAGGGAAAGGGGCATCTCAGTGGGATTCCAGAGAAGGTTAGGAAAGAGGGGCAATGAAGCCCTATCTTGTACATAGGTGTAGCCACTCCTGGAGTAACCTCACTAGATGACCTCTGTGTCCCAAATGGTAAATCACGGAGGGTCACTGGTTATGGTGGCAAATTCTAGTTTGACAAAGGAATTCACAACTGGGTTGATTCAGACAGCAAGCACGCCTACGACATCTCACAGATCACTTTGCTTCTATGTAGCTTTTGCAAAATACTTTCGTTTGGTGACTATACTCTGATTTTAGAAGACAGGTTCCCTAAAGCTTTGATGAAGGCACATAATCAATTAACTGGGATTTTTGCTCTTCTCAGCAAATAAAAACAGAACAAACATGATTAACTGAAAAAAAAAAAAAATCGCAAGGCTTCCAGAGGATGTCCTTGGGTCAGTACAGAGTCTGCACCAATAGTTACGCTCCTGGGAAGTACCAAGACTTTCATCCTGAGAAATGGCCTTGCGGAAGAAGGCCATTCTTTACGCAGTTCTTTTGGGCAACATCTCCTTTCTCCCTGTGCCTGACGGATGTGTATTTTTCCCGTAGGCCTCAGGTCGGCTGTCACTCTGCAGGAACGTCAATCTCACTGACTGGACAAATTGTCCTTTTCTTAAAAATTTTCCTGTTGGCTTCTGAGTACCGTCACCATCTAAGGGGCTGTATGACGCCCGATTGGTCTCAGTCTACCCCAGCAGACCATAAGCTTCAAGAGGGCAGAAACTGTGTCCTTGGATCCCGGGTGTCTCTTACTACAATGCCCGAGGAGCAGCAGAGGCTCAAGATTTATGTGGTGCGTGAATCAAGTACGGTAAGAGTCTGAGTTAATATTGATTAGATTAAGTCGATTTATTACCATGGAAGAAACAGGCAATACTACTATATTGTAGAAATAAAGCTGAAAGCTAAGAACCAAGTCGACTGTTGACTATTAACCAGATATCCCATTATCCAAAGGTGAACTGATGAACGTCACCCCGTAACCCCTCATCTGTCACGAGGGAAGGAAACAGCATAATAAATGTGTTTTAGCTTTGAAGACCCACAAGTATACGTAGATAAGATGTTAATGAGGAGATGGTTTTGATGGTAATTGTCAATGATTCTAGAGGTTCCCATGCCACACGTTCTGCTGTAAGTAGTTCTGCGAGCAACCCCCAGGTCTCGGTGCTACGTTTACACAGGTAACAATGCAGAACAGTAACTACTGAGCAACACAACTGCTCGGGCTGAAAGATGACGGAAGGCAAGAGACTACCCCTTAAGGTTTATTTTCCACGTTTATGCCAAAGGTGAGATATTTGTGTGCTCACACTTTGCACTGGGAGAGACCAGCTGAAAGGAACTTCTTTAAAAATCAGCATTACAAACACCCAAGTAGATAACTCACTCTCTTTTCCCCCCTCACCTCAGTGGGTCTACTGTGAAGAATGTTCAGGGTAGAATTTGGATGACGTTCTCCAGCAACAGGGCCCCAAGTATGGACAGTGGAAAACAAGGCAAACAAATGATAGTCCATGATGCTACATTACATCATGTAGAAGCAAAAATGTGAACAACTAGAAGTACAGGCCAATCAGTTTTAAGCTATTTAACAAAGTCTACTGAAAACATAACTACCTTTTACAGCATCCTTCCTAAGCTCTTAAAAATTAAAAATGAAATGATTTCTGCTATTCTGATTAAGAAAAAAAAAAAAGAACAGTGTCTATGCCAGGTGTCAGTAGGAATTAAAGAGACGCATAACTTGACTCGTAAGAGCAGGTTTGGTTAATGTAGAAAAATAACGCTCTGAGTTAAATTCATAAATAAAAACCATTTTGCAACTAAGACATAGACTGCCTATCCCATAAGGCAACACAGATTGCAAAGAGTGGGATTTTTTAAGGAGAAAAAAGGTTACAGTAAAATGAAGAATTGTGCAGATTTGTGGGGATATATTTATAAGAATAAATTCCAGACTTATTTTAGACTATTCACTGTGTTTACCTATTTATATCTATAGGTAGACCTCTATTTTCAAGGAGATAAAATTATTTTGTGTTTATAGGGAAAAGGATTAATCATAAATTTAAAACTATGAAAATTGGCAGAAAGTAAAACAATTTCCAGAATTCACTGTAAACGTTAGGCTTCAGGGACCACACCCATGTCTGGATTGTACGCAGCTATTCGATATCGGGATTTCTCAACTCTTCACCTTGAACCCTCTCCGTAGGTTGTATTCTCTCCCTAGACAATCTAATCTCTCTCTCATTCTGTCCATTTCTACCCACATCCTAGGTCACGGCCTTCCTTACCCCCAGACATGGGTGTTCCTATGGGGTATGGCGGTAAGGAGAGACCTCTTGGACAATATCTAAGGATATGGGTAGTTTCACAGAAATCAAGGTCCACATTCTAGACTTTCATATGGATACTTCCTTCTCACAAAAACCCTTCTCCCACTTTCCCTCACTTTCCCGGAGGAAGGTACATTTCTCATTCATTCATCTCCCATCTTCTGAGCGCACACAGTACTGCAATATCAAATAAAAACTCTTAATATCGGTGTGGATATCTAGAAAATGAGTTTTCAATTCTTTAAAAAAAATTCTTTGCTTCCATCAAAATTGAAGAGGGGCCTAATCAAGTTGTCAGGTGATAATTTAAAAATTTTGGTGATAGATTACTGTTATTTTTGGCATGACACTTGGAAAGACAAAGCCCTGTGTTACACTGTTATAACAAAACACCTTCCATTCCTATCTATTTATTTCTATGGATAAAGTTTCTCAGGACTTTAAGATCAGAATCAAATAAAACTGATGGTGAAATATTTCTCATTCTAGTAGTGAGCAATATTCGTCTATGCAGACAGGAATTGATTGAAAAAAAAAAGTCAATCTCAATTTTAACGTTTATATATAATAATTTTTATGTTTGGAAATTACTTATCAGATTTGGCCATGTATTTATGTTGATCAATAACATACAAGTAACCATCGCAATGAAAACTCAATTTTGAAAAAAAAAAAATTAATGCCGGATTTTATGACATGAAAAAACGATGTGTGTATGTGTCTGTAGGTGTTATGTGTCCAAATTTCCTATTGCAGAAGAGTATGATGGGCGATCCGAAAGGGATTCCCCAGCAAGATATATCATATTAGAATATAATTTGGGGGAGAAGAAAAGAATAATATAAAATGTGTGACTATGAAGAACATAAATCATATTTTTAAATGGCAAGTGGTGGGAATAGAGTCGACAGGGTGTTTCGCTTCCATTGGGTACATTTAGGGCTTTGAGAGAATTTTGTTAGAAAGAATGTCCATACATGGTACACCGCAAGGTGAACCCTTGCGATTAATTACATGCACAATGGGGAGTTTGGGAGGGAGACTTAAACATGTTGTCGTTGGCAGGTCGTACGTATAGATGTCCAAGCTCCATTGGATCATTGTAGGGAATCACCACTGAGCCCTCCCTTCTGGCCCTTTCCATCTCAGCGACCACGAAGTGCCCCACTGCCCCTTATCCAGAGAGCGATGCCCTCCGCACCTGCACCGCTCCTCTGGGTGCTGGGGGTCCTGGCCTCTGACCCCGTCAGATCCCCAGGCCACCAGGCCACCAGGCCACCAGGGCCTCCCTGCGTTTCATGTCCAGGCATGTGTTTCTTTGAAGCTGGCCCTTCTTTCCTCCACCCTCTCTCCGCCTCGGCCACAGGCCTTGGGGTGCATCGGGCTCGAGCCACCTCTCCTCAACGTGCTCAGTAATGGGGTGAGCTTCGTGGGCGAAGGGCCTTCACCCCGAGCTGGGCAGCCCCGCACCAGCTGCTGCACACAGACTCACGGAGATGTGATTGAGTGAAACAGCCTTTAAACTGTGATCCAATAACCCATCTGGCAATGGTCACAACCCAAAGTGGACAAATCGTGAGCAGATCGTATGATCCGTGTGTTCATGGACAGGGAGTATGAGATTTGGGACTGGGACACCTAATGCAAGCACTGGAGATTTGGGGGGCAATGCCCTTGTTTTAGGAACAGGGTCAACCCGGGGTGCCCAGGGGGCTCAGTGGTTGGGCATCTGCCTTCAGCCCAGGGCGTGACCCTGGGGTCCCAGGATCGAGTCCTGCATCAGGCTCCTTGCACGGAGCCTGCTTCTCCCTCTGCCTGGGTCTCTGCCTCTCTCTCTCTCTCTCTCTCTCTCTCTCTCTCTCTCTTTCTTTCTTTCTCTCTGTGTCTCTCATGAATAAATCAATCTTAAAAAAATAAAATAAAAAAAGAAAGAAACAGGGTTGAGCCTTGGAGTGAACACTGAGTGGTCTAAAGCCACAGCTGTCTACTGACAAACTAGGAGCGAACCTAATTCCTCACCCGAGCCCCCGGAGGTTGGGCAGCCCTGTCCTTCCCATCTCTGCATACAGACCCCCTGCCGGGTTCACCTGTCTGCAAACTGCATCTGCTGGTCACTGAGCGCTGAAGCGGCAGGCCTGGCTAGTGTATACAGTAGGGCAGCTCGTAGAAGAATATGAGAAGCCATGCAAAGAGCACGGGGGGAGGGACCATAATAGCTTGAAAACATGGACACTAAGTGAGGATCTATGTTTTTAAGGGAAGGAAACACGAGGTTTCTGAACCAGCTGCACAGACTGTAGCAAAAAGAGCCTTTTGTCCATCCGTCCTTTGTGTTCTCACACAAGAAAAGCAAACACTGATGGGCAGAGAGAGACACAAAGGAAAGTTGCCAAACTGGGGTCCTTTACCCATGAGATGCAATGAGCTATGGCTGCTGGAGGGACATGGGCAGTGGATGAAGGGGAGGGAGGCCAATTTACCTCCCTTTACCTAGAGGCCAAGCCAGCCAGTATTTCTTCAAGCAGGAGAAGAAGGGCAAACGTCCCCATGCCCCTATTTGGGAATCTCTAGGGCGATATTTTGTTTTATATTTTAGGTTGCAGGTGGCATGCTTATCACCCCCAAACTTACAGAGAAGATGTGCCATTGAAGGCATGCTCATGCCCTGTACTGCTCTGTTGTATACTTCTTCCTACTTCCCATGTTTAAAGCTCACACCACCCAACTGTATGGTCAAAACAAGCAGAAGGCAACTCCAAAAATGATTAGTGTTTTTTGCTTTCCTATAAAATCCCAAATAATAAACAGGCATTCTTCTGTACCATTTTCATGACTTGTTTGGTTGGTAACATTACGGCCATTTTTCATTCGATGAAACCAAGGGATTTCCCTCAGCTCATGTAGTGTGCAGCTGTCATCTGATCACGGGTGTCTTTGGTTTTGAAGACAGTAGGCTTTCCCTACATCAGTAGTCCCCGAAGTGTGGTCCCCAGAGCAGCAGCAGCATCACACGGGAACTTGTCATGAATGCAGATTCTTGGGCCCCATTCAACCTACTCAATCAGAACTCTGGGGTGGGGTCCAGCAAACTCTTTCTCAGGTCCTCCCCATGACTCTTGTACACGAGCAGAGTCAAGAACCCCGGGCTTAGGTTGTGAGCACAACCTGCATAAAACTTGCTTATACTCATTGCAGAGAGAACTCGAATTCTGTTGGGTGTATTTTTTTTCTTTCTTCCTTTATTCAATCATTTTTTAACAAACATAGATCACTGGTATATGGTACTTTGATATACCACTGCGGAGTCACGTGGGTTTAGGGTTAGGAGGCAGGCAGTCTGGGAGTGGGATCCCAGATTCATGCCTATTGTCATATAATCTTGGCAAGTTACATGACCTTTGTGAGTTCTGGACTTGTCTTCTACAAAAATGAAATAAAAATGATGAGATCATGCACAAAAAGCAGTTAGTCCAATGCCTGAAATGTACTAACCACATAATAAATAAATATATTTTTTATTGTAATCACCATCATTAAAGACAATAATACCAGTAACATGATAATGGATGGCGTGAGTAGTGAAGTTTATGTATTACGTATGTTGCAAAGCTCCAGAGATGCTCCTCTACTTATGATTATTCTATGGAATGGGCTTGATTTTTCCATTTTCAAAATGAATTTCGAATTCATTTCTTTTCTTTTTTTTTCAAAATAAATTTCAAATTCATTTCATTTCAATATACACTTGTGATATCCCAGAATATAGAAGGTACTTCACTGTTTTGAGATATTTTTTAAGTAGAGTGATGATACCAGTTACCAATATATTGGGGAACGGATATCAATATCTGTTGAATACTTTTAAAAATTAAATACTTTAAATCTTTGTTCTGTATTAGCTTAAGTCTTTAAATTGCACTTTTTAACATTATTTGAGAAATAATACACAAAATTAATTAAATTATCACAAAATTAAGAGGTTGTGTTACTGTGGACACACATCTAATTTCAAATTAAAGTGTCTATTTTTAAAAAACCCCATCTAACCATATTGTGATCTCCGTATAGTTAACAGTACAATTTCAATAGTGTTTTAATACAGAAATTTTCAAATAATAATTCACCTACAGTAATAATCCCTATATTTTACTCAGTGAAGCTTATGCCAATTATTTCTTGTTTATTTGTACCAATCAGTGAAAGAAGCCAATTTCTGTCCCCTTTGTTATGTTTTTTTCACACATACAAAAGGCTATCATCTTCTCTGTGTCTTTTTTTTCTTTTTTTTAGAGTGAAATTTTCAGGTCTCACAACCTCCTCTCACAGATCGTGTTTTCAAGATCTTTTTATCATTTGTATTGTTCTCTACTGAATGCTTGGCAATTTGTCTCTTTTCTGAGATGTGGTGTTCTGCTGAACTCAGTTCCCAAATCACAGCCTAACGAGACCTGAATGGAGCTCGTCTGTTTTTATGCATGACATCACCATTACAATTCAACACGCTGTAGCATTTGAATATATTAACGGGGATCAGAATGTCGACTCATTCAATTTATCATCCACTGTAATCCTCGATTTTTTTTTTCCTCTCTGCTGCCACCATCTCTAACTTTTCAATGCACGTTTTGGTTCTACTACCTTTCCCTACACCAACTTTCTATTTTTTAGAATTTTTAAAGGCTTATTTATTTATTATTTATTTGAGAGAGAGAGAGAGAAAGAGCCCAAGTGGGTTGGAGCTGAAGGAGAGGAAGAAGAGACTCCTCGCTGAGCAGAGAGCCCACAAGTGTGGCTGGATCCCAGGATCTGGGATCATGACCTGAGCTGAAGGCAGATGCTTAACCCACTGAACCACCCGGGGGCAACCTCCCTACACCAACTTTCACATCCATTCTATTTTCCTAAATCCATTCCTATTTTCGCTGACTGGACCCATCACCCCAACTGTAAAGTAGCCTAGCATCCCAGATCTGCAATCCCTGATACTTCCATGACTCACTGTCCTTTAGACTTATTAGCATAAATATACATCATCTCCCAAAACACTGTATAAGTATCCTATTGCATTAGCTTTGGAAGCTTTTATAAAGGATGATTTTTTTTTTTAATTTTTATTTATTTATGATAGTCACAGAGAGAGAGAGAGAGAGGCAGAGACACAGGCAGAGGGAGAAGCAGGCTCCATGCACTGGGAGCCCGACGTGGGATTCGATCCCGGGTCTCCAGGATCGCGCCCTGGGCCAAAGGCAGGCGCTAAACTGCTACGCCACCCAGGGATCCCCTAAAGGATGATTTTTAAGGTTCCTGTTAAACAAAAACAAGCAAACATAACTGACTGGTGTGTTGCTTCAGACACATGTATAAAGAAACTCTCCCCTCCCCTTCCTTGACTCAATTTAGGAAACTTAAGTGGAGCATCAATGAAAGGATCACACTATTGTTTTATTATTAAGCTGTCTTTGAAAAAAATAAGGTTAAATCTCTGCTCTTCACACACAGGTAGCTCAGTGAGTACCCTGTACCCTCACCGCGGGAGGTCACTTGTATATGCAGGGACATGTCATATGGTTGGTTGAGCAAATCTTAGTAAACACAGCGTTAGTTCCACTTAGCAAGTTTACTTGCCCACTCATAGAAGAAAGGAAAGCAGGAGAATATAAAAATGATGAGAAATAATAAAAGAACCTTAAAGTATTACACACAAATTTAGTTATTTTGCCATCAACCAATGGCAGAGTTATCAAAACAGAAATGAGCTGACACCTCCTATGTGAACTTTCATTTGTAAGGGAATTTTGAAAGTGATGGATTGTTCAAAATCACAAATCAAAATTTACTACACACATTAAAGTAACCAGCAGTCCATGTGCCTCCCTTCCTGGAAGCCTCATCCACCCACCTTAGGGCTTCATGCACCTGCCCCTACTTCCCATCTGCCCTTGTCCATCCAACAGGATCCCGCTCACCCCTTAGGAGGGTGAATGCGATTCCTCCCAGGCAGTAAGCCCTCCCTTCTTGATCTTGTGCTTAGCTCCTACTTCAAGCAACAGCTATTTGTTATAGAGCTGTTCTCTCTACTAGTTTTGAGCTCTCCCTCTTCTCTGTGCTTTCTGGTCACCAGCTGGCATTGAGAATTGCTCTGCAAAATTTTGTTCAATGAATGAATTATTTAAAAAATAGCGTTTCCCCAATAGCTATACTTTTATGGGTTTAAAAGCAACTATCAATAAATAAATAAATAAATAAATAAATAAATAAATAAATAAATAAAGGCAACTATCAGGTCTGAGAAAAGGCATGTGTCTGTAGCAAAATGAAACAAAAGACTAATCAAATAAAAAGCAAAATGGGGAAACACAGAGACAACCATCTTCAAATAATATATTTCACCTTTTCTTCTCATAGGTACCTATGATTATGTTTCCTAATACAATTTTGAGTGTATTGAATTTAGACAAATGTTTATGTGTTCGTCGCCTAAATATATGTGATAGAATTGAAGAAGGTGGTAGGAGAGAAGGAACATAAAGTTTTTATTAGAGCATTTTCCAGTTTGATTCAATATGTTTCAGAAGACTTAGCAAAAAAAAAAAAAAAAAAAGGATAATCATTGATAAAAGTCAATAAATGAGAATTTATTCCCTAGACTTTATTTCTAGGGAAGACGGGGGATAGATGTAATCACTGTCTTGGCGTACGTGATGGATCTACTGAGACATGATAGTGATAATATATTTTCTTCCTTAGCTCAGGATAAGACCAGAAACGGTTCACTTTAAAGAGCACACAGGATAATGGTAAAGAAAGTGACACAGTACGACAAATTACTTAGTAATGCAAGGACAAGGATTTCTCTCGCAGATTTGTGAAGCAGGATAGCTGTCCTGACTGCGCTCTGGAGTCACTTAGATACTACAGTTAAACCTACGTAACTTTTGACAAGACAAAAAGCAACTTGTTCCTTAAGGATATTACACCCTCTGTGGTTCTCTACATTCACCTAGAACAAGTCTCCTTCTCTGTTCCCATGGGGTCATCCCAGCCACTCAGCTCGGGGACAAGCCCATGACGGCATGTGGAGTAGAATCATGTCGATAAACAGTCCCCTGGCTCCTCACCCTTCTAATAAGACCCTCCTTAATGCAGGGGCCAAAGACTGGGGAGGAGTGATGAGAAATGGCCCAGAGTATAATAAACAGAACATAAAGTCCTCAGAAATACAAAGACGTGTAAGTCTAAAAAAATCATAGCGAAAAGATCATGATCTTCAATTTTTTTATGTTTAATAGCCTTTGCATTAACATTAGCAAGTGACATTTAGTATAATATTTTTTATCAAACGTAATTCTACTAAACAATTTTGACATCACATTATGTATTAAAATCCTGTATTGTGAAATTCCAAGATAAGATACAAGTTTAAGGTCTCTGTCAAGGGTCACTAAAAGAGGAAAGATCTTTTCTATAACCTTTCTAGCTTTTGGTTTTTAATATCAACATATGTTATACCACTTTACTTATATCATACGCTTGCAGTTGTTTTATGAATAAATACCACAACCTTTATAAAGAACCTTAGAACGTGACCCACATAAAATCATTTTATTCTTATGGAAGAGCAAAGCTATCCAAATTCAAAATAAGCTGACACCTTATGTATGAAGAACAAGGACCTAGATTAAGAAAGTCTAAAACTAAAAAAAAAAAAAAAAAAAAAAAGAAAGTCTAAAACTCCACAAAGTCTCCCAAAGGTAATTGTATTGTGGCTTTTACGTTGTTGCCTCGTAAGCTACGAACCCGAAACACAGTTTTGCAGTGTGTTTTCTTGTCTTGCTTTTCTCCATTTAAAAAATGCAACACATCAACTGAGAATCTGAAAACGGTACTAAATCATATCAGAAATACAGGATTCGGTTCAATTTACCTGTTCCTGTTGCTGGAAATCCAATCTGAAATAAGTGTTGATGCCTGCTGGTGACAGTGCTTGTTGCCAAAACTGCACGCCAGCATTATAACTTCTCTACGTAGTTCTCTAGGTGCCATCGAAAGGAAAAACAGTGTTAGTATCTGAGAAGGAAGGATAACTCATTATATCAATAGTAGATAAGTAAATAATCAGCACAAAGGTAATTTTCAGACACAGAAATCCTATTTGGCTGAGGAAGAGATGGTTAGGCAGCAGAGAAATTACACGTACTACACGTCTTCTCTGGAAATAGTAATACGGTGGAGGGCATGGATTCAAATCTCACTTTTACCAATAAAGGCAGATCTTACACTAAAGCATAGCTAGTACATGCTTTTGTTCTCAGTACCAGGTAGTGGAAACTGTGCTTGCTACCCATCAGCAGGCCTCCCAGCAAAGGGAAATGAAAGATGCAGAATGAAAGAAAGATTATCTCATGCTGCCAAAGACGCAATGGACCCCGTCATATGTTGTCGTGCAGCTCTGGGGGAAAAGAGGCGAGTAAGAAAATAAAACAGTACTCATGTTGGTAGGATGCTTGAACAAGAGATCCATTAAAGTTGTTTTTTGGCCATCCCAGCTTGATGTACGTTGTTGCGACTTGCTTTAAAATATATTCCTAAATGGGGGTGAGGGGAAATAAAGACCATGTCAGTTTCAAATGTCTCCATGCTAATAATTACAATTAGAAATACAATTAAAATATTTTCTAAATGTACCTACTTTAAAATGTCAGCAGCATTATGGGCATGCTAAATGCTCTAATTTTATTCCGCTCAGTATTTCAAATACAGAAAATAAGGATAAAATACAATTACAATGGTCGACATCTACCCTTTATTTCCTATTGATTCAAGTAATTTGCCTTCTAGTCAATATTTTAGATGATTATTTTTGTAGCAAAGCAAGGAAACTGAGGAATGTCGACAATGAAACCCACGCACACACATATATGCAAATGTATGTAGATTTCGCTGGGGGGAGCGGGGAAGAAGCACCTAACATTTATGCATTTCCTGTGAATAAAGCACATTTAATGCAAAATTGCTATGTAAGCCCAGCATTGTTGAATCTGACAGACACCGAACCCTCTTTACTAAAAAATATGGCATTTCAAAATTAACAATCCATTGAGCACTGGGTGTTATTCTGTATGTTGGCAAATTGAACACCAATAAAAAATGAATTTATTATTTAAAAAAAAACAATCCATTGAGCTAATGATATATTTAAATATTAGCAGCAATGTGAAATAGGCTCTCCTCACTTTAATGCAGTCCTTGAATTTTGTCAAAAGAATGGAAGCACTGAAATTACAGTAAAAGCAATTCTTAACTTTTACTGAAATTGAGGGATCTGACGCAAAATACTATTTCAAAGGACAAACATATACAAAAATGCAGTCTACTTGTACGGAGGTTTAACACTGCAGTGTCTCTGTTAGAGAGACAAGAGGAGTGTAATAAGGCTTTCCCTCGCAGACCAAAGTCACACCGTGTGCGTGCTGATACATTTTTTTGCCAAGTCTGTTGTAAGGGATCAGACCAAACTAATGACAATGAACAGTCAAGCTAGGATTATTCCAATTAAAAAGGAGATATATGTTAAAACAGAGGTGTCTGCATGCAAACTTAGAACAAGGAGACAAGAGGCAACTCTGATGGCTACCCAACCATGCAGAGGGTGCTAATAAACCGATTTCATGCCACGGCAATCCAGACTCAAGTAATCCCAAACGTGGAGGTTAATTAGCAGAGCCAGTGTGTCACAGACAGAGGATAGTTTTATACAACACAGGGCCAACTCCCGAAGGGAGCCACACCGTGCTCAGGACGGGCTACAGCTCCCGGAGGCAGGGGCCCAATGCAAAGCCTCAGTGGTGGCAAATTGAACTCCACTTAAAAAAAATTATTTATTTATTTATTTATAAAATTTTAATTTAAATTTTAATATATAATTTATAATATATAATTTATTTTATATATTTATATATAAATATTTTTATGTATTTATATATAATATATAATTTAATTTAATTTTATATATAAAAATGTTATATATAAGATTTTTATATATGTGTGTGTATACACATACATATATACACACATATATAAATACATACATACATAAATATATATACACACACGCATATATAAAAGAAATTTAGGAATCAAAACCCATGAGCCATACTTAATCCTAATTTTATTCCAAACAGTCATTAAGTTAGATCAGGTGGGGTCCTCCGTGAAGTGTTGGCTCACCAGGCCTCAGCTTAGGAAAGCTGGTCAGGTAATGTTTTGAAATGTTTGTCATGTCTTGGCGTCTATTTGGATTATCTATTGTTTGCTCTCCTGTGTCCCCTTGGACCCAATTATGAATGGGCTCTCGCCTCGATGTTGATCTTATCCCTGTTAATTAAGGAAGTGAATTGAATTCACTCTGCCCTTTTGGATAAAAATAATGACTAAGAATCTTTACTGAAACTGTCTACATTCTGTGAAGATCTCTGGGATCCCTGTACCGGGGGTAAGTCCTCTGTGAGCACAGAGCCCTTTAACTCTTGGAAAGTAAGTTTGAACTTTAAGGATTTGCCATGTATATTTGTTCTTGAATTCTGAGGCGTTTTAAGCTTAATTGACACTTTCGGGCCAGAATCAAAAAAAAAAATTAGCTTGTATTACATTTATTCTTCAAGTAATTGTCATCAGCGTTGCACGGAAAATCAGGACAAAAAATGATAATACAGATGAGAAGAGACACAAATAAGTCAAGGCCAGTTGTATAAAGTGGAAAATGAGAAAACAGTTCATCATCTGAAAATAAGAAGGAAGAAAATATGTCTTTTTACATTGAAGACGTTGTATTTCTCCATGCGGTCCAGTAATTTATCAAGGGGGTAAAGAGCTCGGCTGGCAGCGTGCCACGGAAGAAAATCCTTCTCCTCGGACAGGTATCTGATAATCTCCAGGGGGATATGCTGAGGCAAATAGCCGGCCCTGCGCAGTTGAAAAAGTTAATGTTAACTATATGCAGAAAATATACATGATGATGCAAAAATGAAGATTTTACTTATGCAAAGAAAGGGCAGAAAGCAAGATTCATCACAGTATAAAGAAGCCATACTCAGGCTATAAAAATAAAATTACTCACTTTTTAAATATAGTCCTACTCAGGGTACCATGTGCCTTAATATATACAGAGCTAGAGAGTTAAGAATTTACATACACAAAAATATCAGAATGCATTTTTTTTTTTAAAAAAAGCAAAGAATTCCAGACTTTGAATCGAATCAACTCTAGCTATTTCCCTTCACAGAGACTCTTCAGAGGTCACATGAAATTGAAAATAATTGATTACTGAAATGCAATTTTAGTTTCTCAATGCATTTTCTCTGCTCTTCGTGTAGGTTCTGTGTAATATTTAATGCTGATTGTTTTCAAGGGAATAATCAAACTAAAGAGGCGACATACAGTTTTGACTGTATCTATGTCATATTACAATTTGAGCGTTTTTCAAAAGAAATGGTTTCCATAACACCTATGAAAATCTCAGTTATATTTTAATAGAGTCCAAATTCAAAAAAAAAAAAGTTGAAAGAATAGGCTCTTCCTATTTATTATTTTTCTTTCAAAATCTTTGACTGTGTCACCTTGGGGACCAATGTCAGAGTCTTTGGAGAATATGAAACTGCAGGTTTTTAAAAATGATCTGAACACATGTTGTCCATATTTAAAGAGTATATATCCAAAAAAGGGTCCAAAAAGAAGTGTATATCTCTGCTCCCCAGGAGACTGCATATAAAATCCTTGCAAATCAAAGCAATATAAATGACAATCCGCCGTACATTAAAAGATGGTCTGTCTTAGCCTCGGTGTCCCTGATGCATACGCATTGTAACACTGTGTGTTTTGCTGTATTATTTTTTTTTTACATGAATAATCAACGGAACGCAGACTTTTAACACAGGGATCAGGTAAATAATGAAAGCAACCAAAGCCTGCTTATCTCCTTTATCTACTTTTCACACTGTTGTTCTTTTGTGACATTACAAAATTAGACATAGGCCTTTTAATTCGTGCGTGGGAGACAGTGGACAGGCAGGGAGCAAAGCCTTTGCTCCTCTCCACTTAAGTTTGCCAGATTATCTAACTCTTACTGTGACAAGCAAAAGTCACTCGACAGGAAACGTGCGGCAGGTTTGTGATGGTCATGAGAAAAACCAATTCTGAAGGCTGCGCTTCAGCTTTCTCCAATTTTTTTTTAAAAAATGAACGTGTGTCACTCTAAGGATTCTGGTTCACTCATGGGCCCATCAGCCACAGTCAATGTCTGCTATAAACACAAATGGGGGGACTAACCCCAAATTTCCACATAATTTCAAAATTTCCTAGAGCCCTTCAGATTTAGATTACATCTAGACTTAGGCCACTTTTCCTGTACAGTTGCCATTTTGAACATCCTTGCAGAAAAAGCATGAATTTATTGGCTATGGCAATGGCATTGAAATAAGGAATTTTCCCTTTGTTGTTAGGGTAGCACAGCACCTCAATAACAAGTACATTTTGCTTTTAAGAGCTTGCTACCCACGGGGGCGCTCGGGTGGCTCAGGGGGCAGGTGCCTGCCTTTGGCTCAGGCTGTGATCCTAGGATCCCGGGACCTAGCCTCCCTTCCCTCATCAGGCTCCCCACTCAGCACGGAGTCTGCTCATCCTTCTCCCCTTGCCCCTGCCCCCCACTAGCATGTGCACAGGTGCTCTCTCTGTCAAATAAATAAATAAAATCTTAAAAAATATCTGCTAACCACTGAAAAGGCAATATAATTTTTTAAAGATTTTATTTATTTTTTTGAGACAGAGAGAGAGCACAAGCAGTGAGGAGGGGCAGAGGGAGAAGCAGACTCGCCACTGCGCAGGGAGCCAGATGTGGGACTCATCCCAGGACTGAGACCACGACCTCTGCCTCCTGAGATCATGACCTTAGCCAAAGGCAGATGCCTAACCAACTGAGCCACCCAGGTGCCCAGCAACATAATTTTTTTAAATAAAAATAATGACTTGGCTTTCCTCCCTAAAAGAAATATACTTTCCAATATTTCAGATTTTGTCATTTTTTCCCCTGAACTTTTAATTCTAAATATTAATTGGCATGATCATAAATTTATAATCTATATGCCATGGGTTATATAACTTTAGAATTGTAGATGATTTATATAGAAGCCATTGTTCTTTTGTTGCAGAAATAAGAAAAATAATGCAGAAAAAAACAAACAAACAAACAAACAAAAACCCTTGAATGAGCAGCTAACTTACTATGGATCTTCCAGTAAGTTTGGAAAATCTAGAGCTGTTGGATTTATTTTATTGCAGATTTAAACATACTAGCCTTAGGTCAGTTACAATTTATCGCATTTTACTTCATCGCTGTAAATTGATAGACATTATTCAATGACTTATGCTTTGTAGAAAATATGACTAAAGAAGATGACAAATAATGTTACGGAAGAGACTTGGATTTGAGAAAGAGCTGGGAACTACTAATGCATCCGATGGAATTAGACAAACACATTTATGTGCCAAGCCTCAAATTCCTCATCTGTGAAATAAGACATTTGAAAAGGAGAACCTCTTTTTAGTTCCCAAAACCTTTTATCCTAACTTACTTGTCTACAATTTAAACTGCTGAAAAAACATTATAAGAATATGGTCATATTTTATTTGTTTAAAAATCTGAAAAAAAGGGGCACCTGGGTGGCTCAGGTCATGACCCTGGGGTCCTGGGATCAAGTCCTGCATTGGGCTCCCTGCATGGAGCTCGCTTCTTTCCTCTGCCCGTGTCTCTGTCTCTCTCTGTGTGTCTCTCATGAATAAATAAAATCTTTTTAAAAAGTCTTTTTTTTTTTTTCAAAAACTTTTTAAAAAGTTTTCGAGGAATTTTTTATTCCTCATTCTTCATCGTTTAATATGTATAAGTCTAAGAGGCGGGGCTTGGATCTAGGTTTGAGAAGACATCTGACACAGTGTGAAGAAAGTAAAAGCAAAGCAAGCCTGATAGAAGTTCCAAAATAATGACAAGCCAAGTAAAGTATTCATTAAATAGGGAAATAGAGCAAGTTCTGTTTTGAGTGCTTATGGCAAAAATTGCTGACTGCTCACCAAAATCCATGCTCTCCTCTACTTCCTAGAATAGATGACAATTCCCACTCTCGGTGGTTAGGAATGGTTATGCATCTAGCCAATGGAGCATGAGTGCTCATCACTGGCGGGTTAGCCCACTGTCCTCTCCCATTAGCTCCTCAATATCCTTTTTCCTTGAAATGAATCTCTCAGGGTGACCTTGGAAGTCTTTTCCTGAATATGTCAGAAACCCACCTGGGCCTCTGCATCATGGCACGCTCAAGTACCAGGTCTCACGCCCATTGTTACATGAGCGGGAAAACCACGTCTACTGTGTTTGGTCCAAATATATGCTTGGGCCTATTTTTTAAAGCAATTAACCTTCTCTAATGCAGCCCTCAAATAGAATAAGAAACAGATTACATTCAAATTGCTCTCATTTGTGTTGTTACAAACATATGTAAGCAATTACCTACTACATAATTCAATACACTCACATTTAGCCGACTAGATCAAACTATGTAGCTCCACTCAATTGGACAAGATGATCAGCTTCATTACAGAATTAAGACTTGCAAGAGATAATGTTGGTGAATAAGTTACCTAGTTTAGATATGTGTTTGTGTAATTGGCTGGTAATGATATCTGTGATTACTACTACTGATAATGCGATCAATATGGGGGAAGTGTGTAGACTCCAATGAATGGAACACTACATTAGCTCCAAGTAATTGGCCCAGTAGGGAGCACATTTAGGGTCCTGATGCCAAAATGCAGTCGCCCAGGATCGGCATCATCACAGAGAAATGTTGCTAACAAAATAGGGGGAAAATAGCAAATTTAAAGAATATTTCATGTACAGCTAAGTGTGTTTTGTTGATACCTAAGGAAGCATTTATAGACGACATCTAACTTCTGTACTATTGGGGTATAGGTTGGCATAAGAAATAGTTTTTTGGGGGGGAGGAGGTGCCCGGATGGCTCAGTCAGTAAGCAACCAACTCGTGATTTTGGTTCAGTTCATGATCTCAGAGGTCATGGAATCGAGCCCTGCATCAGGCTCCTCATTCAGCGGGGAGTCTGCTTAAGATTTCCTCTTTTCTTCTCCCTCTGCGCCTCTCCCCACTTGTGCACTCTCTCTAAAAAATAAATAAATCCTTAAAAAAGTAACTTAGGAATCACAAAAAAGATAACGAGGAAATGAAACAAATGAGGAAAGTTAAGGAAATAGATAAAAGATTGCCCATATGCACCTGTATCGTTTCTCTTCCCATCCCGTCCTCCTAAATACACACACACCCTCTCCTCCTTCTTCCGTTTACTAGAGCTTATAATGAAATATATCTTTAGACATATGAGAGTATATTTTTTATAAGAAGAAGATTAAAACCAGACAATATTAGCTGTTTTTGAAATGCACTGGTCTTGGCTGGCTTTGTTTTCACTTAAGATCCAAAACTACTTTTTAAAGACTGCTCTGAATTCTGTGAATGTTAACTCTTGAATTTACTGAGATGGGTGGCTTGCACACAAATAACCTATTTTATGAGGTTTTTTTTGAAAAGCATTTGGCTTCTGGGTGCTTGAAACATGGGAAAAAAAAAAAAACCAGCACCATCAGACTCTTCAGAGCATCATACCCCAGGTTTCGCTAATTGAATATTCATTTAAAACCAATAAATTACCTACTACATATTTCACAAAATGTACCTGTCTCTTAGGGCACAGATTTTTAAAGCAATTACTGAAAGGCTTAATTAAAAAAGTGTACAATTTTATCTATTACCTTTTGTTATTCATTGTTAAAGGCTTTTATGTGTTCTTTGTGGGAAGATCGTAGGACTAGAGACTGGAAACTCCAGTAGTCCTCAGAGCACCATGGAATAAAAAGGGAAAGACATGGGAGAGGTACCTCTATCAACCAACTGTCTATCTGGTCAGTTCATAGGGAAACTACGTGACTCAGGGATTGGAGAAATGTCTGCAGAGATGGAAAAGAAGTAATTTATTTGTAGCCCCATGAAATTAGAACCCCAAAAGCTGCACAACATAGAGTTCTCACAGCCCCCCTCCTTTCCCCGTTCCTACTCTTCCAGGAAGCCTTTTTCCAAACGGACTTAGGCTCCTATTTTCTGGACTCACATAACACCTTGATAACAGCGATCTTTGTGATAACTATCATGATGGTAATCATAATTTTATCATAACATTATCTTTCTCACTCAGGGGGCTTAGCTCTTTAAGGAAATGAAGCACTCTTTGCCTGTCTTTGCATCCCACAGCCTAATGCAGAGTCAAGTACAAAATAGATGCTCAATAAATGTTTTTTTTACACTAAGTTCTGGCAATAATGTCATTATTCTTAAAAATAGGAGCACTTTACAAGCATATTATAACTTTAATATAGGGGCGCCTGGGGGGCTCAGCAGTGGAACATCTGCCTTGGGCTCAGGGCATGACCCTAGGGTTCCAGGATCGAGTCTCGCGTCAGGCTCCCTGCATGGAGCCTGCTTCTCCCTCTGCCTGTGTCTCTGCCTCTCTCTGTGTCTCTCATGAATAAATAAGTAAAATCTCAAAAAAAAAACCCTTTAATATATACATATATGTTTTATAAATTAAGCATTTTCTAAGGTTAAAAATACCAACTAGCAGGATGGGAAAATCCCACTGAAGTGATATTTATAGTATTTTTAGTCACTTTGCTTATTAACAGTATACACGAGAGAAGGTAAGAAGGCCATTGCTATCTACCTAAGTAGCTTTGAATAAGCTAGTTTATATCCAAATAAAATAGCTTTATAGCCAGGGAGAAAGCAAAAGTATTGTATAAGCATCTCTGTTCTTTTTTTTTTTTTTTTCCTCATTGGCAAATGACTTCCATACTCTCCTAGAAGGAACAGCATTGTTTTAGACCATGTACCTGGTAAATTGATGGTGGGTTTGGAAATCTCTTCTCTGGTGGGTCAGTAAATCACCAAGGATGAACTACATGATCCCTAGGGTCCCTTCTTTAGGAAAGATCTGAAGATTAAAAATAAAGCATCCAGAAATAATTTTTTGTGACTTGCACCATCACCCCCACAACCAGCCTTTCTTCCCTACACACACTTGCTTCCTTATTTCCAAGTATAATTTCTCAAGAAATCAGACATTGTCTAAATACAGGGAACCTCTGGATACTCAATCATTTTAAAAAGCAGAGTCAGTTTTGGTCATTAATTGGAAGAGTTAACAGATAATAGCTATTCACCTGAAATGAAAAACATGCTTAGATTTATGGCTAAACTTTTTTTTTTTAACTATTAACGTAATTCAAGCTATCATACGTTGAGGATTTACTGTGTGGCAAGGTGTTAGGAAAGATGGTCTACGTGGGTTTTAGTTTACTGCCCTTAAAAGCTCCAGGCCCAGTGCTATTAAGTGCCCCCACCCCTTCTCTTAGGTAAGGAGGCTACAATTTAAAGAGGATAAGGCACCTGCCAAGCTCACTTGGCTAATAAGCGATAGAGCTGGAGCTGAAAGCCAAGACCGATGAGAGCACCTCCCTGATTCGCCCACAACCCTCCCCAAATGCCACTTTGAACCGGAGTTGGATGCTTTCTGTCTCCATCCCTCTAACACGTGTTTTGGTGTCACTATGACAGCAGGTGTCCTGCCAAGTCCGGCGTGTGAGGACACACACGATGTGGACCGTGAGCTCTGCAGGGCAAGCAGCGGAGTTAGGGGCCGGGAGGCTGAGGCCAGGCACCAGCCAGGCTACAGGGCAAGAGCCCTGGCCTCCTGGCACACAGCATGGGCAGGAGGCCTCAACCCAGGACAGATCCAGGTTGGAGGACATGCCAGGAGGCCTTCATGGCTGGGGTTGCGGAGGTGGCCGCTGCTGGGTAAGGAGAGCCCTTCAGCAGGAAGGCTGCGGGGGGGTTTCCTGGGATGATGGAGCCGCTGCAAGCTCAGACCCGGGAACGATAGGCCCCGAGTTGTGCTCTGAAGCACGGACTCCAGCTGCTGCAGAGAGACCCCCACTATGCCATGTGGTCCTCCCAGGTGGGACTGGAGCACCATACGATTCCCTAGCTGGCCCCTGCCCATGCAGGCTATGCTTGCTAGAAGAGCATGCACCTAGGGGGTGAAGCCACTGACGTCAAAGCAGACAAGGACTTTTAAAGCTACTCACGAGATTTGTTTCAGAAATAGTTTTTTTATGCAGGTTATCGTGGGGGGTGGGGAATATTCCAAAAGCTCAATCCCTGCGTTAGTTATCGTTACTCAATTGCTAGACAACAACAAACGACAACGACTAGTATCTGATGATATGGGGAAAGTTACTGCGAAATTGCTCAGGCAACAAACACATTTTAAGAGAATATGTACTTTATATATTGGAAGCTGCACATTCCACTTTGGGTTAATTAGTGGATTTATTCCAGAATTTAAATACAGAAAACAGCCTGAAAGACCACCAGGAAAATAGTCCATATTGCTTTTGATTTCCATGGAAAATACAATGTTTAATTAAGTTTGGTATGGAATCCTGCTTCCTGGGCAATGGAATTTTCCAGTTTTTACACAGCCACAACAGTAGTGAAAAGAATTTAAAAATCCAGCAGGATTTTAACTGATATCAGGATATCAGATCGTTAGCCAAGAAGTTCATAAATCAATGGAGCTTCTAACCTCCTATTTGGCTCCTTTTTTTTGAGAAATGTGTGAATAATAGGGAACCAGTAAAAAGAAAGATAATACTGAAATCAAACCACTTAAAAATAACTGGGAGGTGCCTGGCTGGGCTCATTCAGAAGAGCATGAGACTCTTGAGCAAGTGACATTGAGTGTAGAAATTATTTAAATAAATACTTTTAAAAAGTCTTTAAAAAAATAACTTGCTATGCATCCTCTTGTCTAGTTATATCAAAAGCTTTGCTTCTTGTATAGATTTTATCATGCTCTACATGAAAGCCTCACATTTTACTTATAATAATTTTCCATATTATTAGGAATTCCTCATGATTACTTTTGGATTCGTTCTAGCCACACTCTGTGGGAAAGATAAATGTAGTTCACTGTTGAGTGTTCGGGGCATCTATGAGTAGCAGAGCAAGGACCTCTTTGTGCACAATGCTTTCCTGTACTCCGAATGATTTTCTTTGGATGGAACACCCAAGTTGGAACGGTCATGCTAAGTGTTATAGCATGCTGTTATTCTTGGCAAATCTAAGTTAGTTCATGTTTTCAGGCTTCATCAATCAGCAGTTGGCGTAAGGAAAAGGAAGACAGGTGGACAGTCCCCGTGGGGACCAACACTGCCGGCCCCTTTGCCAAGCGCTGTACATGCGTTGTTATTAAATCCTCATGACAATCTTCTGAGCTTAGCAACATCACTATCCCCATTTTACTGATCCAAATTCAGGCTTAAAATTCTACCCCCATCTCCAGGATCATATGGCAAATAAGGGTGGTACTGGTATTCAAACCCTGTCTTCCTCCACCAATATTCTTATTACTATACCAAAAAGGCTTGGCGGATCATTTTGTATTCCCTTTCTCATCTTCTAGTAAAAGGAAAAAATGAGAAGAGGAATTTGGGCACATCTAGTGGGGATAAACTCTGGAGGCCTTAGAAAGGAAACTTGATGTAATAGAACCTACTGAGAAGGAGAGAATAGTTTGGTTCGTGGCTGTGACTTTGAAATGGGACGTTGAGTGAGCTTTTTGCTGATATTGCTTTTAGATTTTGGTCATTTGGGGCCACTTCTGGTAAAACCACTTTATTCAGCATGGCACCTAGTTCCCTGGGTTCTTTGGGTACCTGGTCTAATCTCCATAAGACAAGAATTCTATTAGCCCACACTCTGGCCTGGAAAGACTGACTCCAGTTAGTGGCAACATGCCTACCATAAAGAGGGCATTGCAATAAAACATGGCTTTCAGAGATATTGCTGATGCAGCAAAACGAGAGTACTAGAATGTGGTCTATCAAAGAAAGGGAGGGGTATTCATATCCAATTACAACCTTTATTTTTTATTGTTATTATTTTTTTGTATTTTTTTTATTGGAGTTCGATTTGCCAACGTATAAATTAAAGGTCGTAATTGCCTTTCACTTAATAAAAAAAAAAAAATAGTGAAAGGCAATTACGACCTTTAATTTACATAAGAGGAAGTATTTCAAACTACAGAAGATATTTTCCATCTCAAAGTCTTATAAGAAAGGAAGAACTGAGGTTATGGGAAGTTGTGGGCAGGTCATTACACAGACTGAGAGGGCAAGAGTGAAGACTTGAGTACTGACATACAGACCAGGGGTGGGGTGGGGTTGGGAAATCACTTTCTGGATGTAACTGTAAGGCATACTCCTGGGCCTGGTAGTGTGCCTCATTTAGAAACCTCAACGAGGACTCTTAAAACCAAGCCAATCTCATTCCCAGTCTATTCACAGAGGTATCGTTGCATATATTCAGCCGTTATAATTCCAAACATAATTTTCTAAACGTACAGCTAAGGTCTGAATTTTAGACTGACACAACAGGAAATAATTAAGCAGGCAGATTCAGTCCAAAACGGATGCATTTTTAAAACAAAAACACTTTTTGAGAGTATAATCAAGCCATGCAGAGAGAATAATGACTCACGTTGGAAAGGTTTTAGAAGGGCCAACAAGTGTTATAAAGGGAATCTAACAAGTACAAAGTGACAGCAACCCATTAAATCTGGGCTATGGTCTCATTCATTTGGGGAATATAAAAAATAGTGAAAGGGAATAAAGGGGAAAAGAGAAAAAATGAGTGGGAAATATCAGAAAGGGAGACAAAACATGAGAGACTCATAACTCTGGGAAACGAACAAGGGGTGGTGGAAAGGGAGGAGGGTGTGGGGTGGGGGTGACTGGGTGATGGGCACTGAGGGGGGCACTTGATGGGATGAGCACTGGGTGTTATGCTATATGTTGGCAAATCAAACTTCAATAATAAATAAATAAATAAATAAATAAATAAATAAATAAATAAATAATCTGGTCTCTGCAATCAACTTGAAGAAACTCATGGTCAAAATTAGTAGAACATTTTGAATATTTATAAGAATAAAAACTGCAACATAATTAAACTATTCAAATATACTTGAATCCATACGACAAAATGGTACCTAACTAAAAACAAAACAAAATAAAATAATTGGTCATTGTGGAGCATGCTAGAGGACTGGCTCATTAGTTTTGAAACTAAAAAATACAGGGAAACATTCAGGCATTTATTTTGCCTTTCCTTAAAAACTGTATCACTGAATCACCAAATAGTAAGGGAGGGCAAGTTTCTCTGGAGAGAACTATTTTGTTTAAGAATGGAAAAAGAATCAGTGAATCACCATTTTGCAACCTCTAGTAAGTCAACAGATTTAGGCATTGAACAGCAACAGCTGCAAATGTCAAGAAAAGATGACTATTTCTTTTACGCATTCATAAAATGTCAACTGTGAAGTAAACTTGCTAAAAATGTGAACTGTGATGGATCAAGGCCCAGATTTGATTACCAATTCACAAGCAATAGAGAGGACAGAGGAACATAGGAAGGTGTACAGTGAGGATGCAGTCAGCAAAATCCAGACAGTAGGAACTGTGTAGGACAAACAACCTCATTCCTCACCAATTGGGAAGAATTTTTTTGAAGGTGAAGGGGAAAATCAAGAGAAATTCAATCAAGAGAAATTTAATCTCTTTAAAAGAGATTGAAAAGAGACATCAATTAATCACAAAGCAGTAATATCATTTGGCTCCTAATTTGAAAAAACTGTAAATAAAACTTGGCATTAATGAGACAATTGGACAAGTAAACACTTCCTAGATTTCGATATGATTGAGGAAATGTTAATTTTAGATCACCATGTTTAATAATGTCACTTGTTAGAGACATATAGTGAGAATTATTTTTATGGAATGATGTCATATCTGGAAATCACTTCAACATGGTATGAAAGGCCGGATGGAGATGTGGGTGAAATAAGACTGACCATGAGTTAATCATTGCTGATGCAGAGCAATGGATATACTCTTCTACTGGCTTTTGTGTATATTTGAAATTATTCATAATAAAGAGCTTGGAAAAACAAAAGGAGGGACTGTGTATCCCTAATGTACATCAAAATGCCTTCATATTGTCTGTGTTTAAAAATATATGCTGAAGGGGTGTCTGGGTGGTTCAATCAGTAGAGCAAGCGATGCACAATCTCAGGCTCATGAACTCAAGCCCCACATCCGGAATGGAGCCTACTTAAAAATAAATAAATAAATAAATATTTGCTAAATAACCAACTCAAGGAAAGCAACACTTCTAGTCTTGGTTTTCTTCTTTCCCAAATGAGAGAAATGGTATTTACCTCCCAGAGTCACCGTGAAAGCTAAAAGACAAGAAATGGAAGAGTATTTCGTAACCTGGAAAGGTCCATGGAAACGTGGAAGGCCTTCAAGGTGAAGAAGAGAATCCCACAACGACGGACTCTGCATTTGGATTCTGACCTTGATTTGTTCTTTCCACGGAGCTACTAAACCCATGGATAGATCCCAGCGCATTCATCTTCCCCTTTGGGACAAAGTACCAAATGGTAGCGTAATTGCCCAGGGAAAATTATTACTGTGTTCTGAATTATTTCCATCATAAATCCCAAACCAGTCAAACAGGCTGTGTCACAAAAACGACAGGGTTGCTGTACAGTGATGAGAATCCCCCATACAAGGGCCCATAAATCCGCGAGTATCACAACCCTCCAAAGTCATCCTGACTCGTGTGTTTAAATCAGAAGTGGGGAGCCGGGCAGGCAGCACGTTGGCCAACCCTGTGGAAACCATGAAAATGAGGTGATTTACGCAGCCATCAGGTGGAGAAATGTCCCATCATCTGTCTTACGTGGATCGTACAGAATGTGACAAGCATTTTGTTTGTTTTTCTTTACACATTTTCTAGTGAATCAAAGGAGAAAAAGTCTCTTTCATTTAGTAATGATAACAATCAACCATATTTCTCTTAAATTCCATCACAACTGCTCTTAGCATGTCAAAGAAATGATTTCTGGCAACAATCGTGAATGATAGAAAGGGATAGAGAAGGACACAACTTCTCTGTGTGCCGTGCTCTTCCTCCTTCTCTAATCTTAGTGAAATATTCATCTCTACTTACGGCGAAACGAAATATCTAATCTAATTCTTTATGATTTAAAGTGATATTTTCCTGCCTCTCAGAATATTACGCTCCATTCCAAATTAGAGTTAAAAGCCACTCAGTGGCATTGTAGATGAAATGTGGAAGGTAAAAATATTTTTTTATTACCAGCGAGATAGAAAAAGGACTTTGACTATATAATTCATTGTATAAAAAAAGGATTAGTATCTTGAAAAAGAAGAGAGCTGTACCCACTTGAAATCACCTTCAGGGAGGCAGGCATGTTAGTTAAACTTTTAGTTCTCTGTTTTCTTGCACAAGGGGGGCTAAGTGATAACCTAAAGAAATGAAGGACAAAGATAAACAAATTTGCCGAGCCACAGAGTATAAAATAAACGGTGACCCTGAAACAATACGATCAACTTATCTGAGAATTTGTACCCACAAAGAGTTCTGGATTTATCTGAGGAAATTTTCAGTTCTTGGAATTAAAATACATTAAAATTCCTTTGAGATCAGCCAACAAGTATATATTATAAGAACAGATAATCTGTGTCCTTTGGGACACTAACATCTAGACAAATTATAGGACTTCCAGGAACAGAGGTTAGGGAGGGATGTAGCTTGAGGAAGCTACTACCCACATCGCTCACAGTCTCTCCACTTTGCCCTCAACTTCCAGGGTCACAGAATCCTAAAGACATACTATTAATATTGAAATATCTAATTAATCCTGGATCCCCAGCTCAGAAATATAAGACTGTAACCTTTCCTTGATTTTCTTTAATGTTGATGATGTTCAAATAAAACGTAGGGAAAAAAAAGTAATGATAATGATGTTCTAACTCCTTAATGATGATTAACAATTAGAGAACATTAATGGTATAGATTTACTGTGTTCTAACAATGACACTCATTAATTTTAATAACAGTCCTATAGTTAAGTCCTTGCTTACTGGCTGAAAATTTACCCCTCATTACCACTCATAGGAAGAAATTTTTAAAGTTGAGGCATCAATGAAAATACAAAACAATAAAAAAGTACTAATTAATAATGACTATTTTAAAAATACTAGTGTAAAAATAAAATACTGTCTCTTCTTAGTAAGAATTATACGTTAAAAATATATTTTGCTAAAATGATCACATGTAGTTCAAAAATTGAAATTGTAAGATTTTAAAAATGAGAAATTTCTCACTAGTAAGAGAACCACTTTTATGAGGAAAAAAATCTGGAATCTTAATTTAGTAAAAATCATTATCATTATTATTTAATACATAATTCTAAGACAACAATAATTTTCACAGGAACCACCCATGTAATAATAAAAGGCAGAAATTTAGAAGAAAAATGACAGAGTGATGGGGTCTCTCAAAGAATTTGCAGTTTTAGAAAAATGACAGAAAACTGTCACTCCATGTGACTAAAATACTCTTTAAAAACTTAGATTTGCTAGTCTATCTCTTCAAAAGGAACTTTGTCTCAATTAAATAAAGCTATCTCAAAAGAATTTTTTTTTCCTATTGATTTATTCATGGTTAAATCTGTATCCTCTGTTTCCTGATATGGGATGAGAAAACCATCAGACTTACACTTTCTATTAAACTCCATGTCCCCTCTGGATTTTCACTTTCTGAATCATTTCTAAATTTTCTTGGTTTAAAGATTTGCCTTCTATTTTGTAAACATAATTCTCTTGCTTCTTATCCTTGGCTCCATGTGCAAGAGCATTCAAACCTCATCACCATTCTTTTGTGGACAAAGGGAAAGTTGATTGTATAAAAGATTTTATATTCTATCCACCGGAATACTCTTGGCTTGTAGAAATCTGAGTCAGTTTGAATTTTCCACTTTCTAGGTAACTTGTTCTGTTTAATTTTGAAGTTCAGGCTATTTATCAAGATACGTCTTGATGTTAATCCTTCTGTGTGTGTGTGTTGTTGTTTTCTTTTTCCTAAAACACAAGGTGCCCTTTCAATCTACATGCTTATGTCTTTATTATGAGAAAGCTACTCTGCATATGTCTTCAAATTTCTTTGTTTGC